>NC_062579.1:2142500-2767500 GCF_022837055.1 Prionailurus viverrinus
AAGAATGGAGCTAGAACGTATTATGCTAAGTGAGATAAGTCAGGCAGAGAAAGAAAATATTGTATGATTTCACTCATATGTGGAATCTAAGAAACAAAAAAATGAACAAACAGAAAGCAGAAGCAGACTCATAAGTACAAAGAACAAATGAACAAACAGAAAGCAGAAACAGACCCATAAGTACAAAGAGCAAATTGATGATTGGCCAGACAGGATGGTGAGGGGCTAGAACAAGGTGGGTGAAGACAAGTGACTGATACAGACTTCCAGCAATGGGACGAATGAGTCATGTATTGTGACAAATGGGAGCCACACTTGTGGTGAGCAAAGTGTAAGGTATAGAGTTGTCGGGCCCATATGTTGCACACCTGAAACTGATGTGACAGCTGTGTGTCAGCTGTATTTCCATTTAAAAAAAAGACACAATGACAAAGTTGTCACCAAATGCCTCAGGGGCAGTTGGCCTACAGTAAGCCACAGAAACACACTGCCTTTTTCCATAATCAATAAGAAAGTTAGACTTCGTGAAATCCCATCCCCCCCCAAATTTGAAGCCAGCAGAATCTTTTGAGACAGAACTCTTTCTTTTCCATGGATTTATATCAGCTTACAGTGTAATGTTTATGAATCGGAGCCTGATTTTTGCTACTCTCACTTTGAAGTTAGTTTTTCCCCTCTTTTGTGTTTTAATTGTGTTTACTTTTTTCCACTCCTAAAATTTTCTTTAAATTTTGAAAATGAAACAAATGGTGTGATCCAGAAGGGAGTCATTTCTCAGAGGTAAGACTCATTGAGAAATGATGCGTTCCGACAGAGACTGGGCAGGACTGACAGCTGTGTCCATAAAGAGACGTTGCTTTGCACATGGTCCTCATCCCTTCCATTTACGTTGGACCGAATAATTCAGTTAGAACACAGTAGTCTTACCTGGCCCTCGTCACAAGTAGTCACAGGAAGTATTTGCACTGTGATTCTTGTATGAATCTAGCAATATCCTGGTGGAAAGATGCTGTCTCTTATTTCTTGGTCCTTGTGCCAGATTCCTGGGCACACAGCAGCCTCTTTGCAAACACTTGTCAATCAAATTAGGCTTCAGCCATGGGAACACAGAAATCAAACTCAGTCCAATTCACTGGAGACTCCGTGGAAACCCAAGGAAAAAAAAAACAAAACATCAAAATCCTAGCACAGCCAAAGACTAAAAGAGTGGCTTAGAATGGTCCTGCTCCAATTGTACAGAAATTTACGGATGTCTCAGATATATTTTTCACTGGCAGAACACGCTGTGAAAATACATATGCGCTTTTTAATTTTAACTAAAGGAATATTTCTTGATTGCTTCCTTCCTATCTCAAATTGGCCCAATATAGCCAAGGAAATGACCAGGAATAAGGTCAAACTTGGACTTGTACAGTTTTTAAATTAAAGAAACAGTTCATATCAATATTTAATATTAAATTAGCCTATGATTTCCATATGGTAAATATTACTTGAAATGTTGTTTCATTTCAAGTTGTTGTTTAAATGTTTACCTTAATATCTTTATATAGATTTTTTTTCTTTCAGGAAAAAGATTTTGCTGTAAATATTGCTGTTTTACTCATTAAAAGGAGATGGCCTGTCTTTTAAATCTGTTAGAAAGAGAAAAAAAAACTATTAAATTTAAAAAATCTTTAGTAAGATTTGTTGGGTCATACATACTAGAATGAATGTACAGCTTTTATATTACCAAAGGAGAAATACCCGAGAATATTTGTCTAGCGTTATCCTTGTCTGTCTTGAAAAAATAAAGAGATATATTACAATTAAAGAGGGCAGGGTATGAATAGATGAATAATTTAAAAATTATTCAAGGAAAACCTAAGAGTAAAAAACAGAAATACCGCCAGCCACCCAAGTAAAACAGAGGGCTGTTTGGAAATACAGATTCCCAGGACATAACCATGGATATTCTGATTTAGACAGTCTGAGATAGAACCAAATAGTCTGTATTTTTTTACTTACAGTCCAGTGAGTGTGCTATTAATTTCAGGTGTACAATACACTTAAAGAACACTTCCATGCATCATCCAGTGTTCATCACAACTAGTGCTCTCCTGAATCCCCATCACCTATTTCTCCCACCTCCCACACACCCCGCCCCCTTCCGGTAACCATCCGTGTGTTGTCTATAGTTAACGTCTGTTTCTTGATCCACCTCTCTCTCTCTTATCCCCTTTGCTCATTTGTTTTGTTTCTTAAATTCCACATATGAGTGAAATCATACGGTATTCCTAACCATCTATATTTTAAGAAAAAACACAGAAAATGTGGCCATTCAGGGACCAAACCTTGTTCGTCATTACTTGTGCTATTTGTCACAAAATAACAAAGCCAGCTCTTCAAAACCTAGTGTTTTTAGTAGCTGCTGCAAAGCTCATTGAGCAGACAGCTCTTGTGTTCTGAGCCCAACATTGTGTGATTCCTGTGAAGGATGTATGGCACATGCATTTCCCTCTCCTCTTGACACATTCTGCTTTACAGTGTATGAAACATGCATGTACACAGAAACTCATATAATTAAGTAACTATGAGATAAGAGCCAAGTGCCATGGGACTAGAGGATGAGGAATGTTTTGACTGGGATCGAATCAGAGGAGTCTTAGGAGAAAAGATGCACGAAGCAGAGTCTTGAAGCAGAAGGAAGATGTGCACTTTGGGAGAATGGAAGAGGCAATATCCTACTCTTGACCGAGGAGAGGGTTGTGACACTTGCCCTGTGCTCAGGAAAGAATGAGTTCTAGCATATGGCAGCATGACCTGAGACACACAGACAAACACTGTTGGATGAGATGTGTTTGAACACGCAGCTTATGGAGATAAAAAGCAAGGGTCAGAGAGGTAGCAAAGTGGGGAGCTGGTGAAATAGGAAATGAGATCAGGAGTATGGGGGCCATGGTAAAGGGGAGACAGCAGAGCACTTTCAAAGCTAATCAAAACATACCATATTTATAGTGCCCTGATGGCCACAGAAAGCACCTCTGGGGCAGATGTTGACCACCCCCCCCCACCCCCCCGAGATGCCATTTTCATTCTCTGAAAGCCAAGCTCAGGACCAGAGCTCATCCCCACTCTCTATTGCCTTCCCAGACACTGTCCACCATGCCCAAGGCTTCAGCTGTTGTCTAAATGTGGGTGGCCCCCACGTGCTGTCTCCTTTCCTGTTGTGGCCCTCACATCCCTACTTGGCTATCTCGATGTCACCTGCAACTTGAGTGTACTACCCCGTGTCCGTAAGTGTGTCACAGGTTGCCATCAAGTCTTTCCTGGGAGGAGCTTACTGGACACTACTGATCAACCCTTTTTTTTTTTTTTCAAGACAGCAGAAACAGTTACCTCTGCACAGGTGATTGTGCCCCACCTTTCTCCCCTGTCAGCTGGAAAACACCTCATCTTTAACATTGCCCCTCCATGGTGTTAGAGGGTCTGGCTGCAAATCACTTCTCCAGGCTCCCTGCGTACTGGTCTTTGGCTCTTTCTCTCTGGGCAACAACAATGCAGATTTTTTTCAGCTTCTTGAGCACTCCCTGCTTCCTCTAGCCAAACCCCTTTGCACATAAACACTGTTCTTTCCACTGGAATCTTCTTCCCTCCCTTCTTCTCCTTCTCCAAGATTAGTTGTTTATGCGTTCATCAGATCTTGGTTTTAAGGTCAGGTTCCCATAAAGTACTTCCTGAACTCCTAGATTCAGCCATGAGGCTACATGCTTTTTGTCAACACTGTTCGGTTCCCTTGTACTACTAACCACAGCACGTAACAATTTTTGTATTTTATTATTTTCCTTAGCATCTGTCCTGATTATTATTAACCCATGATGGTAGGAATTGTAGTTGTAGGCAAAGATGTTATTTGAAGGAGTTAATGAATGAATAAACACATCAGTGTGTAGGAGGATATTAAATATTTAAGCTAAAAAAGAAAGTTTGTATTTTATTCTGGAGGTAAAGTTTTTGTGTGTGTTTTATTTTGCTTGTTTTTGGTTTTGTTTTTGTTTACCAAGGTGGATTATGGTATTATATTAACTTTGGGAAGAGATATTAACTTTAGGTGACCATCCTATGGAGGATATAGAACAGAGGTAGGGGTGTTGAGAAAGTCTAGACAGACTTTGTCATAAGACGGAACTACAGAAGGGCTGAGGGGAAAGAGAGAGAGGGCGCACACGTCAGTGAAGTGATGGGGTTCAGTCACCAGCACTTGATGAGTCAGTGGATTCATGGGGAAAGGGAAAAGGTGAAATAGGGGTCAGAATGCCTTTCCAGTGTCTAGGCTGGACATATGGAAAAGCAAATGGCACCGTAACCCAAATCAGGAAAGTTGTAAGTAACCGCAGGACTGATTAATTCCAGTTTTCTGTCATGATCACAGCTAAGGAGATGGCCTCTGCTGTAGCTCACGGACACTGTCAGTTATTTCCCATTCAATTAAAACGTACTCCAAAGTGGTCAAAAACAATGCATCATTCATTTGTAACAAATTGTACTAGTACATTTTACAAATGTCAGGGGAGTGGCTTCCTGCAAAGCTGACCACGTGGAGATTTGTAATGTTGGCGTTACTTTATTTACTTACATGCATTTTATATTTCTAACTTTATTTTGAGAGAGAGGGCACACACGTGGAGGAGGGGCAGAGAGAGGAAGAGAGAAAGAATCCCAAGCAGGCTCCGCAGTGACCTCGTTTACACAGGGCTCCAACTCACAAACTGTGAGATCATGACCTGAGCTGAAATCCAGAGTTGGACACTTAACCGACTGAGCCACCCAGGCGTCTCTGCATTTTATCTTTGTAAAGTGATAGACACAAACAGTCTTCAGGCACAATCTTCATTCTTCAGATATTTTCTGTTCTCAAAACTCTATGTGAAGTAACCAGATAGATGTAGTAGACTAGATCTTAGAGCTTAAATTACATCAGTTACTTTAAAGGAGCTTTCAAGGCTACTTGAGAGTATCTGTGCATGATTTTCTTTTTAAGATCCCAGGTAAGCTTGATACATTTTGGTTGTGCAGATGTGATGCTTTTAAGCCTTAAGAATACAGAACTGGAGAGTTTTATTAATCTAGTTAACTACTAAATAATTAGAAAAGACAGCAAGGACAGGCAGCCAACATAAACAGTGAGGTGCTACGATGATTAGTCAATGGTAATTCTCCCAAACCCTGCACCCTGTGCTTTCCGGTATGGCCGCCAACTGAAACTACGTTTGCATTAGGCAGCATTAAATAAATTTTAAAAGCAAGTTCCTCGTTGCACTAGCCACCTTTAAAAATGTGATTCCATCTTGGAAAGTGCAGTTGTGAAAGATGTTTGTCACTGTAGAAATTTCTATTGCACAGCCCCTGGAAAGGTTTCTTCACTGTCCAACTCCGATAGCCAACATGTTTGGAACTAATATTGTTAGAAGCAGCAATTAATTTCTTCCTGTCAAGTCAGCTTCCTCAATCTAGGAGTTCTTTTAAGGCCAGTTTTCTTCCCCCCCCCCCCCCCCGATTTAATAATATGAACTGGACTCTATTATATTCCTGCTAAAATGTGTATATGCAGCAATGGAATAAACCTTCTGTTTCCCAGCACTCATAGTTGTGTTGAGATCCTGTAAGAGGCAGGGAAGCTGAAAATGAGAATGTCAACATTGTCCTCTGCCTGGGTCTCCCACTCTCGATGTCACTGCATTTGAAGGTTCTTTCCACGGTGGATTGCAATGTGGTTTGAAATAACCAGTGTTCATGATTCTGTAGGATTTCACAGGTAGGGCAGAAGGAAAGGAAAGGATGGATAAATAAATCTTCCTAGTTCCCAAAGGACACTGTATGTGCAGTTACTTTTCTTACTGGTTTTAACTCATTTATTCAATTAGGTTTACTGGGCTTACCTCACCCTAAAACAATTAGTGGTAACTTACAGAAACATTTACAATGGCCTAGGGAAAATCGATGTAATTAGAGTAAAGGAAAGTAAGGTTAGGATAATAAACCCACGCATGAGCTAGATGCTTGGTACGGTGGAAGGCATACTGTTGAATTCTGTTTCTCAAAGCAGAAACCAAGGGTGACCCAAGAAACACAGATTACGTGCAGGTGTTTCAAGCATTTCTCCATGAGGATTAAAGTGCACAACCTAGCTGTGATGACAACTGGGTCGCACAAAGTGTGTTAGCTACTGGCAAGAAAATAGTTAGGAGTCTTGTGTGTTCACAACCAAAGGCCAGTCTGTATGCCTTCCCCGAATCTGACACAGAGGCCCAAGTAGGCATATTCTTAAGAAAACTAATGACCTTGTTATGAAAACACACAACTTTCAATCGATGTCCATCAGAGAACCGACTGAAGAATCATCTTCAAACAATATTCATATTGAAGAAACTGTCCTTTGTAATGGAGTGAGTTTTTAACGATTTATTTCCCAATTACCTGCATTTACATTTTAAAGTAACTTCTGCTTTTTCAGGGACATGCATATGCATATATGTGTAAAGAGTTATGATTGTCTTCCTGTGCTTAAGAATTGTTGTCCCTAAGAGTTGTATTCTGAAAGAACTGAAATGAAAGTGGCAGTTTATGGCTCGGGACCAGAGCAAAGTTAGCCGCCTGCCTGGGGTTTTAACCTACCCTTGACCTTGTTAGCACAGTGTTGTAAGTGACCTCCTAACCACCAGCTCGGTCCTGTTACTTGATCTCCTTGTATAACTTGTCTCTCAATGTCATTTACATACCAGTCCTGGCTCCTTTTTCAAACAAAGCAGTCGCTTTGATAATTTGGGTCAAATTTTATTTTTCCTGTTAACTAGGTAATTACCTCCTTCTCTGTTATAAGTAGGCAAGCAAGTGTAGATGTTCGACTCTAGAACTAATAGGTTGCAGACAACCTACTCGAAACCCTCCCCTTTCTGTCTAGAGATCATCATCAGCGTGAGTGCGAGCAAAAGGGTGCCTGGGGGTAAATTAAAAACAGGGATTCATTTGCTCTTTTACAAAATTTAAACCGACAGTGGACCCATGAACTTAAATTTACATTGAAAGACGACTTGTTCTTACAGGATTGTATGTGACTCACTAGCTTAAGTTAGAAACCCACATGATTTAAAACTTCAAACATATAGCTTTCTAAACATGTAAATTAAGACTACGGATTTCTTAGGAAATCTTATCTTAGGAAAGGGGACATTTGCATCCGATAGACGTATGAGCAAATTGGCTGGTAAGTGTAATAAAAGCATCACTTTAACATCCTGGAATGCTGCTTTAAAGGGCATCCAAGATAAAATGACTGACTCAGAGAGAAGTACACCACATATCGAAGTTACAAAATGTCATTTCAAGGATCAACAATGTGAGTTGTAAGTGCATATGATTTTTCCAAGTATAGTGGTGTTTTTAGAGGGACGGTGATGTTTGAAAATGAAATTGTAGTTTAATCCAGCGCAGTATCTTTCTTCCACCTTGGTAGACATAACGATTTCTATTGAAGGCACATGCTCCAGTTTGGGGACTAATTTGTCAAAGTTGAACAGACCTCACTGACCTTTGTCAGTCATTTGAGAATCTAAAGTCATCTAATTTAAAGGAATATGTGTTTAAGATGCCACTGAGGGGCGCCTGGGTGACTCAGTTGGTTAAGCATCTGACTTTGGCTCAGGTCATGATCTCATGGTTCGTGGGTTCCAGCCCCACGTCGGGCTCTGTGCTGACAGCTTGGAGCCTGGAGCCTGCTTCAGATTCTGGGTCTCCCTGTCTCTCTGGCTCTCCCCCGCTCACGCTCTCTCTCTGTCTCTCTCTCATCTCTCGCAAAATTAAACACACACAAAAAAATTAAAATAAAAAAATGCCAGGTGAAACCAGGAACTTTGTAAATGCAATTACAAATCCCTAAAATTAGAAAAAAGTTAAAATGAAAACTTAACATTTTTCTAATCGTAACAAATTTTTTTGGTTTTTGAGTTAATCGTAACAAATTTTATGTATATAAATGACACATTTTATTTCGTAGTACAGAGAACTGTCAGTAAACTTCTGGTTCAAATGCTTTCGTAAGTATTTTTAATTTCTGATACTTATCTGAGATCTTTCAGTGTGGGTTTCACCGAAATCACATTAGTCATATGAGTTGAAATAATGCTCACTTCCACTTTGTGCCACATCGAGAGCTGATGTTTATGTCTGCTCTGGTGCGGATGGCTTCATGGCTTTGAGCAAATAGCTTTTGGCCTCGGTTTTGTCTGGGAAATGTGCTGCTTGAACTCAAAGATCTCTGACTCTTCGAATGTCCCCAATTCTAAATGATCGATGGAGTTCAGTGCTGAAAACAGTTGCCATTAGGACTTAATAAAATTGACAGTACTGTCCCGGGCACCATTTCATTGATCTCTTCCCAATGACCCTACTCTCATTTTATTTTATTATTTTTTTTAATTTTTGTATGTTTATTTTTGAGAGAGAGAGAAAGAGAGACCGAGCACAACGGGGGAGGGGCAGTGAGAGGAGGAGACAGAATCCGAAGCAGGCCCCAGACTCCGAGCTGTCAGCACAGAGCCTGACGCGGGGCTGGAACCCACGAACCGTGAGATCGTGACCTGAGCCGAAGTCGGACGCTGAACCGACTGAGCCACCCGGGCGCCCCTTACCCTACTCTCATTTTCTGTGACAACTTTTTTTCCTTTCTGCTTCTCTGGCTCTTCCTTCCCAATTATAAAGAACTATAAGTAGTTCTTTCACCAGAGTGGTATTCTCAGCTACATTTTTACCCTGAACAAATATTCCATATTTTCCCATTCGTGGATACTTTCTCCCAAATCCCTCCAATTCCCAGTAGCACAGACACCAGTGAATGGTAACTCCCACGTTTCTATCTCTGTCGCAAAACCTTCTCACTTACTCATCCTTTAACCTAGAAAACGTTTGACTTCTCTGGTTTTACCAGGAGCCCCTTGAATTAAAGATTCCCAAAATTCAGTTTATTATTTCCCTCAAATCTGCACCTCCCACATGCCTCTCCTGGATTAAGAGCACCACCATGTACATAATGGATCAAGTCCCAAGCCTTGCGTGCACCTTCTGTGTCCCCCCTTACATTTAATAACTGGATGTTTAGTCACATTCTAAGTCCTGAAGATTCAATGCACTTACTATTCCTGTCAGCCATCTCTGTATTCTAGCAGCTGCCAGGGCTTTTTTTTTTTTTTAATTTTGATGGTTGTAAAACACCCCGAATTATGTCGTCCTATATCTTTAAACTATTCCCACACCAAATCATACTCCAGACAACTGGTGGAGTGAGCAGCAAAAAGAAATCTGTTACATAAATCCCTTTGTTCAGTTTTTTTCAGTGGTTCCTTATTAAGATAAAATCCTACTTCTTTAGCATAGTTGGAGAGGAGCTTTTATAACCCTCTAAATTTCCACCTATCCCACTGTCTCCACCATAGCAGGGTGTTCTGTTCATTCCTTTTTTTTTTTTTGTAAGTTTATTTATTTTGTGCACGCGTGCACAAGCGGGGTAGGGGTGCAGAGAGAATCCCAAGCAGGCTCTGCACTGCAGAGCCTGATGCGAGACTCCGACTCACAGACTGTGAGATCATGACCTGAACTGAAATCAAGAGTTAGTTGCTTAACCGTCTGAGCCCCTAGGCTCATGTCCTTCTTAATTACCTGTGGTTTCCTTCTCTACCCACCTGTGCTAATCCTCCAGTCTCTACTTAAATCTTACCTCCCTGCGTAGCTTTCTTAGGTATACAAACATCCACGCGTACATCAGTATTGCCCTACACACATCTCCCCCAAGCATTTACAATGGGGTTTATAACTGTGTGTTGACTTGCGTTTATCTCTTCTTCTCTCTTACCCCCTAAAGTTCTTCTCTATGTAGAATGCACACTAACATGGAGCACCTTTTTGGCTCTCGATTAATACTTGTGAGTGAATAAACACATAAATAGGGGATAGTCCAGACAGTAATAGGAAGTCCTGGACAAGTGGTGTTAGAATGTGAGGCAAGATGGCAGCATTGAGACAGTCTCAAGGCTGGCTCCTTAGACCTCCAAGGAGAGCATCACAGGGGTGGAAGCTTGCATGTTTTGGGGGCTCGGGGGTGTTTAATGGTGGTTGTAATCAAGCCCTGCTCCAGGAAGAGTAAAATTTGAACAGATGAATATGAATTCTCTTTCCAGTAGAATGCATTGTAGTCATTTGGGGCACAACCACATGGGGATGTTCAGGAGGCAGTTGGAAAAGAGAAGCATGGAAGGAAAACCTGAGACTTAGGAGAGGAAGTCACTGGCCTGGAGATGTAATTGTAGCCGTGGAGGTGGATGATACTGCCAAGAATTGAGAGAAAGATGATGACTGATTATAAATCCTGAATCAGTGTCAACATCAAGGGGCAGGTGGGGGCGGAAGAGAGAGGATCCAGCTGGAAAGATTCAGGAAGTGCAATCATAGAGAAAGAAGACCGAGAAATCGGAGAAAAACGCATATCAAAGAGAAGTGTAGTGTACAGTTTCAAATGCTGCAAAACTGATCAGGCTTACCATTTTTAGGTTAAAAAATATATATATATATATATGTATCTGTTAGAGCAAACTCCAAAAACAGTTTCAGTTTTACAGTAGAGGTCGAATGTGTATTGCAAGAAGCTAAAAGCATTAAAAAGGGAAAAGAGGAGGCATTATTGATGTTAGAGTGTTATTTTGCATTATTATTCTTTGCATCAAAGGGAAGAAGAACGGGTGGAAAACTTTAAGAAAAAAGGAATTATTTCAGTGCAGAAAAGTTGAGCGTGTCTCTGTGTTTGGGTGAGGTTAGCAGTAGCAAAGTACAGACTGAGGATGAAGGAGGGACGTCAGATTGTGGAGACTGACTGCAGGGCCATGAGGTAAGGGGACGAGGGAGCTGTTGTACTGACGCGAGATGGGTTGTGAATTCTGCTTATGTCCACAGGAAGGCTGAAACAACACAGGGGACTTTGGGGATGAAGGGTAAGTAAGAGTGAATGACGGGTAACATACTAAAACCCAGATTCAAAGTACAGAAAATCCATTTCTTAGGGGTGAAGGATCTGTGCAAGAAAGAATGGTCTCAGGCATAACAATAGAATTAATTTTGGGGGCGCCTGGGTGGCTCAGTCGCTTAAGCATCTGACTCTTGGTTTCAGCTCAGGTCATGATCTCATGGTTTGTGAGTCCAAGCCCTACGTCCGACTCTGCACTCACAGTATGGAGCCTGCTTGGGATTGTCTCTCACCCTCTTTCTCTGCCCCTCCCCTGCTCGCTTACTCTCTGTTTCTCAAAATAAATTGATAAACATTAAAAAAAAGAAAGTTTAAAAAATCTCATTGCCTTCAAAATTAGTCCAAACTACTTAAGCACAGTTTGGCCCACCACACTTTTCCATTCTCCCTTGCCAGGATTGCCCTCACGTACCCTTGGTTTGGATTGCTGTCTGTGCCTCATACATACCCCATGATCACCTACCAGGAATGTCTGGAATATGTCCCTGTGCCTACCCCTAAAATCCTTCTGTTCAAATGCCATTGATCCTTTCAGATTCAAGCCAAACACTATTTCATGTTTATCAGGTTGATGGCTTCAACCTTGCCTTACAGATGCAGACTTTCCAGCTCCCACAGTCATGTGAGCTGTGACCTAAAAATCTCTCTTTCTCTCTTCTGTCTCTGTCTCTCCATGTATATAACGCACATTCTATTGATTCAGTATCTCTGGGAGACTCATTAATTTGTTATTAGCCAGTCATTTTTGTCATGTGCCTCCCTGTACCACATCATATTTTCTAAATTCAGTCTTGTCCTTCTTTTTCCTCTGCCCATCATTATGCCTAGATTACCCCTGTGCTCATCATGACCACTAGAGATCAAATCCATATCCCTTCTTACTAGGACGTCCCTCAGAATCCCTCCCCCATGTACCTGCCACTGAGGAGAATTCATCAGAGTTGCAGTGTCATATTTGTTGGGATGGTTTTGTTAACATCTGTTTCCTCTGGTGTATTGTAGGGACCACAGAGGTGTGGTCCTTATCTGATTTTTGGATAGTATCTGTCATGTAATAGGTGCTGTTTATCTGCATCAGTTGTGCATGTGCACACACGTGTGTGTAGCAGTAGAGAAGTGAATCCTTTTTGGTCACATATATTTTCATTTCTGTGTCAGACCTAATGCTTTGTGTTCAGTATTCATATCTGACCCATCTCTGTCCCCAGTAATAGAGTCTTTCAGCACGGTGTCTTTTTAAGTATGATTGGTAAAGGGACATAATAATGATAAAGAAGCGATTACGTGCCGTGTACTATTTTAAAGATGGGTTCTCAACGCTTAGATAAAAAGAGGGTTTAATTATTCTCTTTGATGTAACATTAAGTTCTGAGGTTGAGGGTAACGTCACATTACTCTGTAGAGATGACTGAAAACTTCATGAAAGGCAGTCAAAATGGGGAACAAGAGTGTGGTTGGCACCCTTCAATCAGTTCAACAGTTTTAAGAGTTTAAGGATATTTCATACAAACCTTAATGTTTCCAAATTATTCCTGAAGATTCTATCCCAACATATGAAGGAAGGATAGTGTTTCAAGAAGGAAATAGAGCTCAACAGTGATGCTTTCTCCTAAAGAAATAGGCAAGATGACAACTGGAAAATAGCCGAGACTTAGCGAAGTAGGAGAGACCACTGAGCTCAACAAGACATGCACTGGCCCAGAGTTAAGGCCTGCAGTCAGACTGGAGGAGGTGATGAAGGCGAGGACCTGGGACTACATGTCTGAGCTGTCCTCTTGAGTAATCTCGGGTGACATATAGGTGTGTGCATTAGTCAGAAGGAAATTTGGGGAGGTTTTGCAGATGCTGTGATTGTGGGACAACCACAAAGAATTTAATGTCCCTGTGTGTATGGGGGTGGGGAAGGGAAGGATGTACCCCCTTGTGCTCCTGCAAATAATGAGATCAGTTGCCGGAAATGTGTTGGAGGAAAGATACGGAGGTGGAAACTGGAAAACCCATAATCTTAAGTCATTTTCACAAATGAGAAGGAATGTTTTGAAAGACTATGTACAAATTTTACTGTTTGCTGTTTTTTGTTTTGTTTTTGTTGTTGTTGTTGTTGTTGCTGTTGTTCAAAACAGCCAGGCTACAGCAGAAATCGGACTTCTTGGTGAACTGATTAATATATGTGCCTCTAAAGAGACATCAGCATTCAAAACGTGGTCTCAAAAATGTTTGCACAACGTGCATAAGTGAATTTATGAGAATAGGACCAAAAGCAGATGAACCTTGGAAGTCTTACGAAATCTCTCTATAAATGAAAGAGATGATCTCAGAATACCACTGTCACGAAGAAATTGAATGGATGAGCAGTTAACCCAGCTAGAAAGAACTTGTCAGCATAATCTGTGTGGTAGATAGGATAGCTCGTATCATAACCTGAAGCTGAATGATGGAAAATTTCAGTGTTCGCCATTTGAACAACTGCATTTGAAATTTTTAAGAAGATCATAATCAATGAGAGGACTGTCTTTTTACAGTGTTTTACTATATTTTGTGTATTTACTATATTTTATCCCTGTTTTATTTCATGGAAAAATTTTATAGGTCTTATTTTTGCCTATGAATACATACCAAATGTTGAATTCAAATAATTGAAAGATATGCAAAGCTGCTTATATCCACTGAATTGTCCCACTTCCAGTATAGACATTGTCAAAGTACCATTTTTATAGGAAAGCTAGTACTTAAATGTAAAAAAAAAGCAAACATTATTACGAAGATAACGTGTGTGATGCAAAATGAGAAGAGCCAGATTTCATTTTCTTACGTAGTTTTCGTGATTTTCACTTTCTATCTAACTTATCCCTAAGTGTTTTTGCATGACAGATAGTAGAAACTTGTGTTTCCTGGAAAATATACTTTAAGCCCTACCACAGATAAAATATTGCCGATAACAAAATTAATTAAGACTTTTTTATTTATTTTTTTTTAATTTTTTTTCAACGTTTATTTATTTTTGGGATAGAGAGAGACAGGGCATGAACGGGGGAGGGGCAGAGAGAGAGGGAGACACAGAATCGGAAACAGGCTCCAGGCTCCGAGCCATCAGCCCAGAGCCTGACACGGGGCTCGAACTCACGGACCGCGAGATCGTGACCTGGCTGAAGTCGGATGCTTAACCGACTGTGCCACCCAGGCGCCCCTAATTAAGACTTTTTTAATGATAAAATGAAGGTGTTAAAATAGAACTTGTCTGTATGTAGTTGCATTGTGATATTTAGGGTTCTATAAGAACTTTGGGGTCGGTTCCATTTTTAGAAGATTAAAACTTTGAAGTATTTAAAAGTGATGCATTGTAGCTTTGAGGTCCTGTTAGTTAACTGATGTGATGGAGAGCAATGAGCTGTCATGTCTCCTTGGATTCTGAGAGTTGAAACTCCTGGCTTAAATGAGGAAATGTTCTTTATAAATCATTCCAGTTCAGTACAAATTCAAACCATTCCACGAAGTACGTAAGGGAAAAGAGAAAAAATTTACTTTCTCTTTTAATGTTTACCCCAGTGTATAATTTTATTATTCAGTCCTTCCAATCTGTCCATCACGGAAGTCTGTCCATGACTAAAGGAAAGTTGGACACTAATACCATCAAATGTTTATAAATATTTCACAAAAGTATTAATTTTACAATGGATTTAATATTAAAAATTCATCACAAGTTCAAACATTTTATTTATTTTTTTTTAATTTTTTTTTTCAACGTTTATTTATTTTTGGGACAGAGAGAGACAGAGCATGAATGGGGGAGGGGCAGAGAGAGAGGGAGACACAGAATCGGAAACAGGCTCCAGGCTCTGAGCTGTCAGCACAGAGCCCGACACAGGGCTTGAACTCCCGGACCGCGAGATCGTGACCTGGCTGAAGTCGGACGCTTAACCGACTGCGCCACCCAGGCGCCCCACAAGTTCAAACATTTTAAAACATTTTTGTTGTGATATCAAGTAGCATTATATTTGTTTCTGTGAATTTAAATTCTATGAATTTAAAACGATTCAAATCTAACATAACTGCTATCTACTATATATCGTATGTCATGTAATAGATAGTCCTATGTAGGGTAATCTTACATGATGGGTATACATATATAATATCATGTGCAATGTGATGTAGATATAATATTACATATGATTATATATTCATACATTTCAGACTAAAAATTAAATGGTGCAAAGAGGGGCGCCTGGGTGGCGCAGTCGGTTAAGCGTCCGACTTCAGCCAGGTCACGATCTCGCGGTCCGTGAGTTCGAGCCCCACGTCGGGCTCTGGGCTGATGGCTCGGAGCCTGGAGCCTGTTTCCGATTCTGTGTCTCCCTCTCTCTCTGCCCCTCCCCCGTTCATGCTCTGTCTCTCTCTGTCCCAAAAATAAATAAAAAATGTTGAAAAAAAAATTTTTAAAAAAATGGTGCAAAGATAATGAAAAAAATATATACCTGGTCTTACAAGTAGCAATGGAATTTTGAAAAAGCATATTTCAAATTAGGGCTGCAGAAATTCTGATGATTGAGATCAACATTGAGCTCACACTTTGAGATTATTGGGTGCTCAGGAAGGAAAGCCACAATGGTGAAGTTTAGAGATTTCTTACAGATCTTACAACCTTTAGGTATCAAATATAGAACAGATGGGTATGAAATGTTAAGAGAAATAAAAATAGTTTACATATGTATGGCTGCAACTAGAGATTATTAGGCATGGAGGTAAATATTTGACTATTAAAAAAAGAACTCCTATATATGTGAACTGTGATTCCTGAAATTCAGGGAAACTCAACTGACAGGTTATATAGCCAACTTCACATAACAAAGAGAAAACTAGTGCCCTGGGAAAGGTAATGGCGTCAGTCAGGGTTCTCCAGACAAACAGAACCAATGGGAGATTGACAATTTGTATAGAAGGAGATGTATTATGAGCACCTGGCTCATGCGTTTATGGAAGCTGAGTCCTGTGATGTGACATCTGCAAGCTGAAAGCCCAGGAAAGATGATGGGGTGGTCCCAAACCCAAAGTCCTGAGAGCCAGGACGCTGACGTTTGAGGGCAGGAGACGAAAATCTGTGGATGAACAGAGAGAACAAATCTCACCCCCCTCTGCCTGTCTATTCCACCCAAGCTGTCAATGGATGGACAGTGCCCACCCACACTGGAGAAGGTGGGTCTTCTTTATAATTCAGAAGCGAATCTTTTCTGGAAACACCCTACTAGACACACCTAGAATTAACCTTTTACCAGCTCTCTGGATGTCCCTCAGCCAGTCACTTTGACACATAAAATTAACCATTATGGTTACTTAGGCAAACTCCCCCAGAATGCATCACTATGAGAAACGGAAGTGGGGGAAAAGCCCACTAGATATTCTGGACGATGCTAAAGGAATATAACCTAATATATATTATGCTAATAAGGTTTACATCTTGGATGATCATACAAAATCCTCCAAAAACCACAAACTGTTAAAGGAAGGAAAAAGAAGAAACTTGGAATATCCTATCTATAAAATAAATGGAATTAGAAACCAAAAAAAAAAAAAAGCTTAATAAAAAAAATGGAGGCCCTACTTCACTTCAGCAGTTGAGAAAACTCACTATTGAATGAAGAAATATTTAATTAGCAATACCAATCACATACACATTCTTTCGGGAAATAAAGAAAGAAGGGTACCTTCCTGGCTTCGTTATGCAACCAGTTGACCATTTATACCAAAACCTGGCCATGACTTGTCAGGAAAAAAAAATGAATTATAGACCAGCATCTTTTATGAATGTGGATATAAACGTCCTGATAAAACAACAGCAAATTGAATTCAGGGATAATCTAAAAAGGATGTTCCATGATGCACCAGGATTTCTCCTGGGAATTCAGGGTTGGTTATGGCATTTGAAAATCAATCAGTACCATTCACCTCATTAAAAAGTGCAAGAGAAAATTCTCAAGAGATGTAGAAAAAGCAATAGGAAAACAGTGAACACCTGCTTATCTTATAAAATCTCAAAAAACTAGGAACAGAAGATAACTATCAATCTGATGAAGGATATGTTTTTTTAAAAAGCTAACCTTATATTAATGTTGAAATATTGAATATTTTACTCTTAATTTAGGGAAGAAGACAAAGCTGTCTACTTTGATAGCCTTGAATTACTGTTACACAATATTTTGCATTTTACTGAAGGTACTGGCCAGTGACTAAGGCAAAAACAACAAAAAAAATACAAGGTCAAATTTATAAGAGGAGGAAGTAAAACTGTCTTAACTATTATTACCCCCACACATATCACTGTGCCCATAAAATCTGGCAAAATTATGAATATATACGGACACTAAAATATTAACTGAACTTATTAAGGTCGCAGAAAAAATATCAATATAAAAGTTTAAAACATCAATTGCTTGCCTATAGAGCAGTCACAAATTGTTGGAAAATGGTTTCAAAGTGGTATTCCTAAAGAATACTATTCAAAACAACATCAAAAAACTTTATCAAAGATTAAATTTAATGGAAGATGACAGGATCTCCACACTAAAGACTATAGAACATTTTAGGAATTAATTAGCAAAGACTGAAATACGTTGAGAGATGTGAGCATACCCAGTATTTTATAACGCTATTTTTCTCCTAGTTGATATGTAGATTTGATGCAACCCCAATAAAAATTACACCGTTTTTTCATGGAAATGACAGGCACTGAAGTGTGAAGGAACCACGTTCATCAAGAAGGATTGTAAAGATGAGGAATGAAATCGAGGCACTTGGATCCTCGGGCTTCAGCACTTACTACAATGCTACTATAATAGTGTGGCACCAGCACAAAGATCACCAATAAACCGAGGCAAGGGTAGACTGCAGGGACAGGTCTAGCACATAGGATCAAAGGCATCACACCATTCAACGGAAACCAGAAAGTGTCTTCAGCAAATGGTGCTATCGAAGTGGGTTGCCTGTAGGGGAAGAAAATAAACTCTGACCCGAATTCTTAATAATTATGTGAGGGAGAACAGACTGATAAGGAGGGGCTGAAACTATAAATTGTCTTTAAGGCATAGAACTGAATTTTTTAAAGCTTATTTTGAGAGAGAGAGAACGAGCAGGGGAGGGATAGAGAGAGAGGGAGACAAAGAACCCCAACCAGGCTTCCTGCTGTCAGCACAGAGCCCGACTTGGGGCTCAATGTCACAAACGTTGAGATCATGACCTGAGCCAAAATCAAGAGTCAGATGCATAAACGACCGAGCCTGCCAGGTGCCCCAAGGAGTGCATATTTTTAACCTGAGCATAGGTGAGCATTTCTTTCTCAGAGTGCAAATTGCATTGCTTGTTAAAATTATAATATTAGGGGTGCCTGGGTGACTCAGTCGCTAAGACCCCACCTCTTGACTTCTGCTTAGGTCAGGATTTCACAGTTCATGAGATCGAGACGTCAGGCTCTGTGCTGACAGTGCAGAGCTTACTTAGGATTCTCTCTCCCCCTCTTTCTCTGCCTTTTCCTTGCACATGAGCATGTGCACATGCATGCTTGCTCAAAATAAATAACCTTAAGAAAAAATAATGATAATAAATCGGACTGTACTACAATACAAAATACCAACTCAATGAAGGTACATTTAAAAAAGTAAAACATCTTCATACTGTGAGAAAATATTCACAATTCATATGTTTAACAAAATCTTTTCAGTGAGTAATTATAATAAATTCATAAATTGATAAAGAGTAAAATGACTTACTTTTTTAGAGGGGCTAATTTTTACAAATGGGAAAACGTTTTAAGTGTCTTTTTAAAAAAAATTATTTTTACATTTTTATTTATTTTTGAGACACAGAGACAGAGCACAAGTGGGGTAGGGGCAGAGAGAGAATGAGACACAGAACTGGAAGCAGGCTCCAGGCTCTGAGCTGCCAGCACAGAGCCCGATGCAGGGCATGAACTCATGAACCATGAGATCATGACCTGAGCCGAAGTCGGACGCTTAACTGACCGAGCCACTCAGGTGCCCCTAAATATCTTTTTTCAAATGTTTATTTATATTTGAGAGAGAGAGAGTGACAGAGTGCAAGCAGGGGAGGGACAGAGAGAGGGAGACACAGAATCGTAAGCAGGCTCCAACCTCTTAGGTGTCAGCACAGAGCCCAACACGGGGCTTGAACCCATGAACCGTGAGATCATGACCTGAGCCAAAGTCACACACTTAACCAACTGAGCCATCCAGGTGCCCCAAAATGGGCAAAAGTTTTAAATCAGGAAATTGATGTAAGATACTGAAATCTCCAATAACATACAAAAAGGCGCTAAATGTCACCCATCAGCCATAAATTAAAACCACAGTGAGATACCTAAATATACATCGCAGATAACTAAAATAAAACAAAAAGAAAGTGAGAATATGAAGTGTGGGCAAAACTATGGAGAAGCTGGAACTCTTCTCGTATTTTGCTGGCTGGGGTATAAAATGACACAGTGTGGACAATTCTTTGACAGTCTCTGCTGTGGTTCAGTTTATGCTCATGAACTGATCTGGTGTTCCAGTCCTGTGGGCCTACCCACAGGAAATTAAGGCATCCCTCCACAGAAAGAGTTGACCAGAATATAGAGAGACGCTTAATTCAAAAATAAAAGCCGCTGGCACATCCATCACCTGGAGAATGAGAACCTGTTATACATTCATACGTCAGAACAGTCCTCAGGAAAAGAGAGGGACTGAGCTCGAGACATGCACGCCCCGGCAGGGACGATGCCCATGGTGTCGTGCTGTGTGAAAGCACACAGACACAGAAGAGTGCCCAGTGTGCGAGGGACCCCCTCAACACATCCTGCAGCGGGCACAACTGATTTCTCCAGAGGCAGCGCAGAGTAGTGGTGCCCTCAGCAGGGGGCAGCGGTGACTGCGTGGGGGCATGAGCCATGGCTGATAATGGAAGTGTTGTCCGTATCTTGGTCCTGGTGATAGTTCCCGAGCGTGTTTCCTCTGAGCATCACACTGAAGATGTGTGTGTTCCACTGCTTGCCTCGTTAAAACATGCAGCTATTTAAAATACATAAGATGAAAAGGATGAAAGCAAACATATATCGGCTCTCATTCCAAACGTGACTAGAGTGAAGTGACCAAACCGGAGGCAGAGGCACTCAGATGAGGTCAATGTACTAAACCCAGCACTGGTCCTTCTGTCCAAAAAGCATGTCTGAAAGCGGGTG
Organism: Prionailurus viverrinus; assembly: GCF_022837055.1. NCBI lineage: Eukaryota > Metazoa > Chordata > Mammalia > Carnivora > Felidae > Prionailurus > Prionailurus viverrinus. The sequence continues at coordinate 2,162,768 of NC_062579.1, forward strand.
AGGAAGAAAGGGGAGAGAGACAGGCATGGAGTGGGGTACGTGAGGCAAACAAAGCAAGAGTGGTAATGTCAGTACCAGGTGAGGCAAAGCCACACTCAAGACGTTAAAAAAACCAAGGAAGTATACTGATGAAATTTTTAAAAATTAAGTATCAGATTTCACTCAATAAGCAGGCACTTCCATGGAAAAAACCTGGAGCCATAAAAGAAACCCAGGCTACATAAGGAACTCTCCCGAACAGCACCAGGTCTGATGCTAAAAAAAAAGATAATCCCTGTGGTATATCTTTGCATAGAAGTTGTTCAGGAAGCAGTATAAAGATGTCAGAAAGGTGCACATGGAAACAGAAACATTTCTCTCATGAGCGTAGATACGATGGGACGTTTAAATCACAACCGTGCATGGGTTGACTCAGACTTCCACAGATGTGTCGTGACACAGTTGTCTGGAAGGCCCTCGGACAAACCCTACGGTGTTGTTGTGCTGTCCCTCACGAAACAGATGGAATTATCTGACCAGGGTACTCTGCGGATTCACCTGTCTTCTACGAAATAGAGTAACGAGTAGAATACAATAAGGAAAGGGAAGGTGTGCTGAAACATTGCCGTGGCATCTTCTGGTTACCAGGGCACACGGGCTTGCTGTGCAATGGCTCTCTTGGAGAACAGACAAACTTGCTCCTGTGTTAGAAGCATGCTAACTGCTTACAAGGATTCGAAGCAGTCTCCACATCTTTCCCGTGGACCTCATGTAATATGTGCACAAGCTCTGAGCGAATCATTCCTTCCTGGAGGCCTGGATCATTCCAGGAGCCGATTCTCCCCTGCAGAAGGAATGTGGAAGCTGCCAGGATCCACGTCCTACGTCCTTCACAGATAAAGGGTCTGTAGAAATACTGGACTGTTCTGTGACTCTTGGGAGCCACACGCATCCATTTCAAAACTGTAAGGTCCTTCAAGGAAGGGAGTGCGTTCCTGATTTTGGTGCGTCCTTAAACCTCCCCATTCCTGAGCTGTTTCAGGTGAGTAAGAATGAGGAACAGCAGAAAGGTTTGGCCTCTCAGAACCTTGCCCTGGCGTGCCCTGAATACCAAGCACTCGTCAGTTTGATGTCTACAAACGAGGTTTCTGGAATGCAGTCTACCCGATGTGATCACTGTGAACAAAGTAAGGTGAAAAGTTACACATGCAAATGAGTATATTCCTTCAACATGGTCCCCTTGAGTGGTGACACATGTATTCTAAAAATGTTACCACAGCTCTAAACAATCTTGAAACCACTTTTGTTTGTTTTTTTTTTTAATTGATATCAGAATCAGCTTATGAGTCACATACAGGAAAACATAACTGAGACTCATTGGAAAGATATGTTTCCAGACACTGATGAAATACTTTCACAGAAAATATCTCAGATGAAAGAAATATTATTATTTTCTGTGTTCTACAAATGAGGAAATGAATCCTGACACTTTAAGTTGTGAAAGAGTCAAATTGAAATGTTTCGGTTTCTCCTTTTCTGTTAACAAAATTAATATCATCAAATATAATCACTTTCTTTATTTCCATATCCGTCTTGATGCAAAGTTAGCTATTGCTCTTTGGTAGCTCCAAGTTTGTCTCGAAAGTTGATAATCAAAAGACTGTGCCCATAATTTCAATAATAAGAATATTTCAGGGGCGCCTGGGTGGCGCAGTCGGTTAAGCGTCCGACTTCAGCCAGGTCACGATCTCGCGGTCCGGGAGTTCGAGCCCCGCGTCAGGCTCTGGGCTGATGGCTCGGAGCCTGGAGCCTGTTTCTGATTCTGTGTCTCCCTCTCTCTCTGCCCCTCCCCCGTTCATGCTCTGTCTCTCTCTGTCCCAAAAATAAATAAACGTTGAAAAAAAAAAAATTTAAAAAAAAAATAAAAAAAAAAAAAGAATATTTCAGGGGCGCCTGTGTAGCTCAGTGGGTTAAACGTCCAACTTCGGCTCAGGTCATGATCTCACAGTTCGTGAATTCGAGCCCCCTGTCGGGCTCTGTGCTGACAGCTCAGAGCCTGGAGCCTGCTTCAGATTCTGTCCCCCTTTCTCTGTGTCCCTCCTCTGCTCACACTCTGTCTCTCAAAAAAAAAAAAAAACCAACTCAATATAATTGTATTTTCGATAGCCAGGTATAATCTATTTGAAAATTAATTATACTCCCCAAAAGCATAAAAATGAGCAAGGATAAAGTCAGAAAGCTATTTCCAGTGATTCTGAATGATTTGATGATTTGGAGGGAATATTTCTTCTTTCTTATCTGAAAAAATTCACCTCTGTAAATTTTTACATCTTAATAATTTAAAGAAATCGTTGTTACAGTTTTATGGGAACCTCAAGTGGGTACATTTAAAGACGATCAGCAAATACACACATGGAATCTGGTCCTTTCTTTTGAGATAGCCTTTTTTGGTGGGGGATGGGGTAGGGGCATCTTTTGGAATGCACTTATTGGCCATTCAAATAAGGTCTCACAGTATTTACTTGACACTGAAGTCAATAAAAGGCAGTGATTATGGCACTGGTTTGCACATCCTAGGGAAAAATTGAAAATGATGAAATCATCTGGGAATGTTAAGTAGAGATTGTAGGAAAGCTCTCTTGCTAAGAACCTAACATCCCGTGTTCGGGAACTGGTCCTCTCTTAATGCTAAAATTACCTTGGCTTTGCTGTGCTCCGAGAAACAGTCTCTTTAATCATGAAATAATACATTGTGTCTTTATGTCATGAAAACGATATCAGCCTTGTCCACTGATAACACCAGCAACTTGTAATAGAAACCTGTTTATGCTGAGCACTCAGCGTCCCTTGTCTGAACATGAGATTTCAACCAACATTTCTCAAAAGACACTTCTGACGCTTTCCTAGGTTATGATTTCTTTAATCTTCAAAGCCATTGTGGGCTGGTTTGGATGAGGTTACACAGATGCTAAGTGACAGAGTTAGACTTTATTTCCTGTTTTTTTGGGCACCAAAGTTGGAGGGCTTTCTTCCCTTTATTAAAGGGATTTAGTGGCGTCTGGATGGCTCAGTCTGTTGGGCGTCCGACTTCAGCTCAGGTCATGATCTCATGGTTCACGGGTTGGAGCCCCGCGTCGGGCTCTGTGCTGACAGCTCGGAGCCTGGATCCTGCTTCAGATTCAGTGTCTCCCTCTCTCTGCCCCTTCTCCGCTCATGCTCTGTCTCTGTCTCTCAAAACTACAAAAATTAACACAAAAAAATTTTTTTAAACAAATAACGTGCTTTGGCCTTCACCTCACCCCAGGGGGAGAATCCATGGTTAAGGAGAGATTCAGGGATGTGGTGGTGGTGATGCTGGTGAGGGGCTCGGCTGGCGATAGGAGGGATAGCTTTCACATCATGAGTGCCAGCATCAGTAATTTCAGTTTTCCTTGGTCCCTCAGGTTTCTGTCTACAAAAACATCTGTTTTCCCCATCGTCCACACAGTGTATTAAAGGGCAATGGATCCCTCTTACTCTTGTCATCCCTTAGTACCATGCAGATTCAATCTAAGACACAGAAACCGGTCTCCTCCAATTAATAATTCCCTTGGAAGCAAGGCTGCCTCCCTTTCTTACCGCATTCAGAAGTCTTACGGGCCCACTGAAAAGTACTCATTGTGTTCCAAAAGACTGTTATTTCACAGGTTAAAACAACTTTTAAACTCCCAAACGTTGAGGGGAGAATAAACCCAGAAAACTATGGAGTAAGAAGGTAGTCTACAGAAAAACCCATTCCAGATAATTAGGGTGGTTTATTTTCCTCTTTATTTTCATCTGGGAAAAGTGCATTCAGTCTAAAAATCAACTTCTTAAAAATGTCAGTTCAGGGGCGCCTGGGTGGCGCAGTCGGTTAAGCGTCCGACTTCAGCCAGGTCACGATCTCGCGGTCCGTGAGTTCGAGCCCCGCGTCGGGCTCTGAGCTGATGGCTCAGAGCCTGGAGCCTGTTTCCGATTCTGTGTCTCCCTCTCTCTGCCCCTCGCCCGTTCATGCTCTGTCTCTCTCTGTCCCAAAAATAAATAAACGTTAAAAAAAATTTTTTAAAAAAATGTCAGTTCTTGGACGTGAAAGAGTTGGAAAGGTCACTTCCTTCTTTAAGCTTCTATCATTCTACAATTATTGTGTTGAAGATTTAGAAGCAGTGATCGAATGTGAAAATACTGTAATGTTCTTTTCCCTCATAAAATGTCTGCTCTGCAAATCTTTACTTGCATATTATTTTTCCTAATTATGTTGTCTTCTGAAGAAGCTTTAATACCAGCAAATGCCATCATTCAAATCGTTACCATAATTCCAAAAATACTAAAATTGAAAGTCTTATTTGTGATGACAGAGAGAGTGGGGAGGTAATGAGTCACAAAAAGAAAAAAGGTTTCAATTTACTTGAAAGGACACCATATGGGATGATATATTCAATCTAATTTTACATTAGTTTTCTTCATTAAATTCCAAATTTGCAGTGCTTTTGAGACATTATTTTATGTTCCATTTTAAGTTATACTTAATTTCAGAGAGTTTTAAGATTAAATTGAGACCATATTATGCTGTTTTCTCTTTTATTACTAATATTCCATAAGAAATACTTAGAAAGATATAAAGTTCCTTGTTTTATGTACATTTGAAAAAATGGACATGAAGAAATATGTTTTATACCTCTTTCAAGGAGGTCAAGGAGAAGTCATGAATATTCAGAAATAAACTGGATTTTTGCGTCATTTGATATGAGAACATTTGTTCACATTTTTAAATTATCTCACCTATTGCTAGTTTCCACTTGTAAAAGAAGGTATTTTTTAAATCATACTGATGAGAGAAGTTTCTTCTGCCCTCTTTGTGCTAAGGTAAGTAGTACACTTCATCCTTGGACAAGGCAGGGCTTGGGGCTCTGGCCCCTGTGCAGTTGAAACTCCATGTATAACTTTGGACTCTCCAAAAACTTTACTAATGGCCTGCTGTTGATGGGAACCTGACCCGTAACGGAAACAGTCAATTATTACATTTTTATATGTTGTGTGTATTATATCCTGTATTCTTACAAGAAAGTAAGCTAGAGGAAAGACAATATGATTAAGAAAATCATAAGGAAGAGAAGATACGTCTATAGTACTATAAGGTATTTATTGAGAAACAAACCCTCATATAAGTGCACCCATGCAGTTCAAACTCATTGTTATTTAGAGGTCAGCTGCATTGACCCAGTGGCTTCTGGCTTTGAAAAATAGCTTGCCCGGGACACCCGAGTGACTCAGTGGGTTAAGCGTCTGACTCTTGCTTTTGGCTCAGGTCACGATCTCACGGTTCGTGAATTCAAGGCTCACGTCAGTCTCTGCATTGACAGTGCAGAGCCTGCTTGGGATTCTCTCTCCTCTCTCTGCCCCTCCCCACCTCTCTCTCTCAAAATAAGTAAATAAACTGTAAAAACAAAAAGAGGAAGGAATAAAAAAGGAAGGAAGGAAGAGAAAGAAAGAAAGAAAGAAAGAAAGAAAGAAAGAAAGAAAGAAAAAGAAAGAACGAACATGCTTATGCTCGAAAATGACAGCATTGTGAACTATTAAGTAAGTTAACCTCAACAAAGTACTGTGATTTTATTGTGGACAATTTGCATAATAATAGAAGGTTCATAGCTACTGTTTAGAAATACTTGATATTTCAAAATAAGTGGGCAGTCAGGGTGCCTGAGTGGCTCAGTGGATTAGGCGTGCGACTTCAGCTCAGGTCATGATCTCACAGTCCATGAGTTCAAGCCCCGCATCGGGCTTTGTGCAGACAGCTCGGAGCCTGGAGCCTGCTTCGGATTCTGTGTCTCCTGTCTCTGTCGCTGTCTGCCCCTCCCCCATTCGCTCTCTGTCTTTCTGTCTGTCAAAAATAAATAAACATTAAGAATAATTTAAAAAACCAAAGTAAGTCAACAGACTCATTTTTGCATGACAGATTTCTTGATCTGAATATATAATCACAGTTCAAACACACACGCTACAAAACGGAAATCTCACTAATTTTTAACATGCTTTCATTTACTTTCCACAAAAGGGAAAGCATGTACTTGGCAAGAATCTTGTTCCTTCATCAGGAAGTACAAGCCAATGTGTAGTATGGCGAGGCTAAGTGTCTGTATGGTGTGTGTGTGTGTGTGTGTGTGTGTGTGTGTTATTTGTGTTTGTGATACTGGAGTTGTCAGTTTGGTAAGTGCCCTCAAAACTTTTCCACAACAGCCACATAAGAATGTTCCTTGATTTCATGCTTCATGCATCTGCTTTATGTCCATTAAAAAAACTGCACGTGGATATTATTAGCAGCTTTATTGATAATTGCCAAACTTTGGAAGCAACCAAGATTTCCTTCAGTAGGTAGATGGATAAACTGATACATTCGGAGAATGGAATGTTATTTAACACTAAGAACAAATGAGGTATGAAGCCATGAAAACATGGAGAAAATTACAATGCATACTGTAAGTGAAAAGGCCAGTCTAAAAAGTCTCCATACCATATGATTCCATCTATGACATTCTAGAAAAGACAAAACTGTATGGAGACAGTTTAAAGGTTAGTAGTTGCCATGTGGTGAGGGAGAGATGGATGGGCAGAGCGCAGAGGATTTTCAGGGCAGTTAAGCCCTTCCGTGTGATCCTATAACGGTGGATACATGTCCTTGTACACGTGTCCAAACACACAGAAGGGACAACAGGAGTGAATCTTAATGTAGCCTCTTTGGGTGACTATGATGTGTTAATGAAGGCACACCGGTTATAAAAATGATATATCGGTGGGGATATATTATTAGGAGAGGCTATGCGTGAGTTGGGGCAGGGGATATATGGGAATTCCTTGTGCCTTGTGCTCAATTTTGTTGTGAACCTAAAAGAGCTCTACAAAATAAAGTCTATTGAATACATGTGTATAAATACCCTTCCGAAGTGAGTTCTCTTTACGACACATCTGGGCACGAAGGCACCATTGTGCAGGGAGCTGCTCGTTGTGATCCACGCTGAAGGAGGAACGCTTTTGCGTAAGATGCAGTCATCTGACCTCAGTATGACTTCGACTGCTTATCTAGTTTAGCTGAGGCCCACAATCTACTTTTGAAATTGCTTGTTACCAAGTATGTGGATAAAAACATTTATAGATGACATTCCTTGGTACAAATTAAAAGTCTCGTCTCTTCACTTCCCACTAGTGAGTGAGTTTTGTAAAAATCTGTTCTGCGTCCTCTTATACAACACTTCATTCATTCATTCATCTGTCCATTCACTCATCCAACCATCTATCCATTCAGGAAAAGCTAACTTGAACAGTGCACTTCTGTATCTTTTTTTTTTTATTTTTTTAATCTTTATTTTTGAGAGTGGAGGGCAGGGTGGGGGAGCAGAGAGAGGAGACACAGGATCCAAAGCAGGCTCCAGACTCCAAGCTGTCAGCCCAGAGCTGGGCGCGAGGCTCAAACCCACAAACCATGAGATCATGACCTGAGCTGAAGTCGGACGTTTAAGCAACTGAGCCACTCAGGCGCCCCTGCACTTCTCTATGTTTGATGAAGATTACAAAAATGAAAATGAGGCACTGTTTGCCTTAAGAAATGCTGGTCCTGATAGGAGAGATATAATATTCAAGTAAATAAAGTCATATTTCTGTTATGTGATAGCATATTTAGCCAGAAGTAGACCTACAGGGGTTTGGTAATTCATATTAATAGTAAGTATTCACAAGTGCTATAGATGTTTGGACAAGCGTTCTATATATCGTATGCTTTCTTCTTGGCTACTAAATGGTTCTCTCCCGCCATGCATTCTCAACTGGAGCAGTATCATTGCCAACAGGGTAGAAACAGGGTAGAAATTTGTTCTTATGGATGAAAGAGTCACACTCTTTCTATACATAAAATACAGGTATGCATTCAATGCATAAGTGAATATACAGAATGTCTGAGGGCTTAAAATCTCTTTGGGAATGGCTAGTAGAGAAAATAATGCCCAGCAAGGCTCCTTAGGGAAGTGATAGTGGAAAAGTTAAGAAACAGCAATTTGTGACCTCTACCTACAATCCCATGGCTCATTCAAAATGACCTACATGAATCACTAAAATACTACACCTCAAGCCATTTTACCACATATGTTAACTAACCAGAATTTAAATTTTAAAAATGAAATTATGTATGTATGTATGTATGTATGTATATCAACAAGGGTGGCCACCATTATTCTTACAGATATCATTTTCTTTAATTCTTTTCTTTGGGTAATAGAAAAAACAACTGGTTTGGCTGGTTAACAGTGTTCTAATGAGTTAATCCCCTTCAAAATGCCATTGATGTGCCTTAAAGACAAGATCAGTGGAAGGGAATTCAGACACTGTACAACCACAGGACAGAAAGAGGAGAGAGGTTTTCTGCCTACCATCGTGTGATGGTCCACAACCCATTTAGAGATTACACCCATAGTTTTAGTGAGTTCAGTCCTGGTCATGTACCTGGCAACATTAATCGTGTTATTTGGAAGCACACAACAATTTTGAATCAAACTGTTCCATTTACACACTAAAGGAAAGCATTCTTTGTTACAGCCATTAATCTTAAACATGTTTTATTTAAAGTTTGACATACTTGAATAAATTACGTATTTGTTGACTTTGTTCTCTCAGTGCATTGGCTGTACTTTATTAAAAGTCTCCCATTTTAGTATTTTTCCATTTCCCTCACACATAGCTCACTCAGTAAATTTTAGTTGAGTTGACTCTGTATAAGCAATTAGCCACAGCTACATCTAACCTTGTTATTAACCCCATGCTTGGAATAAAATTATTTATTTTCACCAATCCTGTCTTTAGTCAAATCCATCCTGAGATTGATACATAATTTGAGACCTTGCGGGAGTATGGTGTCTTTAATAGGTACCATCATTTAAATTAGATTGAATTGGCTGGACACATTTTCTGTGGGCGGGTCCAGCTTCTGTCTAGGACTGTTATAAATGAGTTAGGCCTGGAACTCCAGATAACTGCCGTCATGCACGAGAGATCCTGTGGATTTCACAGTGCTAGACCTAATATCAAATAATTTATTGGAGATTAGAGAAAACATACACATATCTTTACTGAATAATTTATGTGAGATTAAAGAAAATGTATCCATGTCTTTTCAAAAACTTTATAGATTAGATACATTTTTTTTTCCATTTGCAAATATATCCCTAGTACTTTGCAGGAAGCAAAGGGAGAATTTAGTTTGAGTCCTTATTTTATACTTGAGGGAACTGTGATCTTACAATGTTTAAAAAAATACTATAGGAGAGAACATTCAGGAGGAAATACGTATGAATAGACCGAGCCCAGGAATTTTAGAGCAGTGATACTATTCTGCATGATACTTTATTTTCTTTTTGATTTTTCTTGTTATTTTTTTTTAAATTCCAGTATAATTAACATATGGTGTTATATTGGTTTAAGGTGTACGATATTGTGGTTTACAAATTCTGTGCATTCCTCAGGACTCATCATAGTAAGTGTACTCTTAATCTCCTTCACCTGTTTCACCCCTCCTCCCACCCACCTTCCAACTGGTAACCATCCGCTTGTTCTCTATAGTTAAGAGTCCATTTTTATATTTGTTTCTTTTTTCTTTGTTGGTGTAGTTTCTTAAATTCCACCTGAGTGAAATCCTATGATACTTATCTTTCTCTGACTGACTTATTTCACTAAGCATTATACTCTTTTGATCCATCTATGTTATTGCAAATGGAAGTATTTTGTTAACATTGTTTATGGCTAAGAGTCCATTGTGTATACCTATGTGTGTGTATATGTACATACATGTATATATATGTGTGTATACGCACCACATCTTCTTTACCCATTCATCAGTCGATGGACACTTGGGCTGTTTCCATATCATGGCTGTTATAGATAATGCTGCTATGAACATGAGGGTGCATCTATCCCATTGTATTAGTGGTTTTACCCTGAATTTGTTGGGACTTGTTCTCTGGCTTCATGTGTGATCTACTCTGGACAATGTCCCATGTGTACTTGAAAAGAGTGTGTATCCACTGCTTTTGTGTGGAATGTTCCGAATATATCTGTTAGTCCATCTGGTCCAGGGGCACCTGAGTAGCTCAGTCAGTTACACATCCAACTCTTTTTTTTTTAACGTTTATTTATTTTTGGGGGGACAGAGAGAGACAGAGCATGAACGGGGGAGGGGCAGAGAGAGAGGGAGACACAGAATCGGAAACAGGCTCCAGGCTCTGAGCCATCAGCCCAGAGCCCTACGCGGGGCTCGAACTCACGGACCGCGAGATCGTGACCTGGCTGAAGTCGGACGCTTAACCGACTGCGCCACCCAGGCGCCCCTCACATCCAATTCTTGATTTCAGCTCAGGTCATGAGCGTGGTCCCTGCTTGGATTTCTCTCTCTTCTCCCTCTGCCCTTCCCCCCACTCATTCTTTCTTTCTTTTTCTCTCTCTCTCAAAATAAATAAATAAACGTTTTAAAAAATATTTAAGGGGCACCTGTGTGGCACAGTCGGTTAAGCATCCAACGTCAGCTCAGGTCATGCTGTCACAGTTTGTGATTTTGAGCCCCACCTTGGGCCTGTGCTGACAGCTCAGAGCCTGGAGCCTGCTTCGGATTCTGTGTGTCCCTCTTTCTGCCCCTCCCCTGCTCGCCCTCCGTCTCTCTCTCTCTCAAAAATAAATAAACATTAAAAAATGTATATTAAAAAAAAGATCTATCTGGTCCAATGTGTCATTCAAAGCTTCTCTTGCCTTGTTGATTTTCTGTTTGAAGACTCTATCTATTGATGTAAGTTTGGTGTTAAAATCCCTTACTCATATTGTATTACTGTTGATTACTTCCATTGTGTTTATTAATCGCTGCTTTCTGTATTTGGGTGCTTTCATGTTGGGTGCATCAATATTACAACTGTTAGATCTTGTTGGATTGTCCCCTTTGTGATTTTATAGTGTCCTTCTTTGTTGCTTATTGCAGTCTTCGTTTTAAAGTTTATTTTGTCCAAAATAAGTATTGCAGCCCTGACTTTCTTCTCACATTTGTTTGCATCATAAACACTTGCCCATCCCTTCACTTTCCATCTGCAGGTGTCTTTGGGTCTGAAGTGAGTCTCTTGTAGGCATCAGGGAGATGGGCCTTGCTCTTTGTATCCATTCTGTAACCCTGTCTCTTTCGATTGGAGTGTTTAGTCCATTCACATTCACAGTAATTATTGATGGCCATGTACTCATTGCCATTTTGTTACTTGTCATACAGTTGTTTTTGTAGTTCTCTGTTCCTTTCTTTGTGTCTCCTCTTGTGGTTTGATTGCTTTCTTTAGTAGTATACTTGGATTCCTTTCATTTTGTTTTTTGCGTATCTGACTCCCAGTTTTTGATACATGGTTATCACTATTAGGTTTATATATAGCATCTTAGGTACATAGCAGTTTATATGAAGTTGATGGCTGTTTAAGTTTGTACACTTTCTAAAAGCACTAAATTTTTACTCCCTTCCCTTCCACATTATAGATATATGATGCCATACCTTACATCCTTTATTTTGTGAATTCTTGACTGATTTTATAGATACACTTGATTTTACTGCTTATGGTCTTTCTTTTCCTCTCAGGGAATACCTTTTAACATTTCTTATTTGTTTTAATTTTTTTTAATTTTATTATTTCTGAGAGAGAGAGAGAGGGACAGCATGAGCATGGGAGGGGCAGAGAGAGAGGGAGACCCAGAATCCAAAGCAGGGTCCAGGCCATTAGCTGTCAGCACAGAGCCTGACGTAGGTCTCGAACCCATGAACCACAAGATCGTGACCTGAGCAGAAGTTGGATGCTCAACCAACTGAGGCACCCAGGCGCCCCCCCGTTATAACATGTCTTGTAAGGCTGGTTTTCTAGTGAATACCTCTAAGTTTGTATGCTGGGAAACTGTCTTTCCTTCTGTTCTGAATGACAGCCTGACTAGGTAGAGTATTCTTGGCTGCTGGTTTTTGTCTTTTAGTACCTTGACTATCTCATGCCGCTCCCTTCTGACCTGTAAAGTTTCTCCTGAAAAAAAAAAAATCAGCTGATCGCCTTATTGAGTTTCTCTTGTAACTATTTTCTCTTATTGCTTCTAAAATTCTCTTTGTCACTACTTTTTGTCATTTTAATTGCTATATGTCTTGGTGTAGACCTCCTTGGGTTGATTTTGTTAGGTGTTGTCTGTGCCTCCTGCATCTGCATTTGTATTTCCTTCCCCAGATGAGGGAAATTTTCAGCTATTATTTCTTTAAATTTTCTGTGCCTTTTCTCTCTCTTCTTTTCCTGGTTTCCCTATAATGCAAATGTTATCATGCTTGCTTGATGGTGTTTTCGCTAAGTTCCCTAAGTCTCTTTCCATTTTTTATAATCTTACTCATTTCTCCTGCTCAGCATGCTTGATTTCCATCACTCTGTCCTCCAGGCTGCTGATTCATTCTTCGTCTTTCTCTAGTCTATTTATTCCTTCTGTGTGTTTTTAATTTTCAATTTTTGATTTCTTAGTCTCTGATTCATTGTTATATTTTCTGTTTCCTTGTTGAGGGTCCTACTGAGATCCTCCATTCTTTTCTCAAGTCTTGTGTCTCTATGACCATGATCCTAAATTCTGTGTCAGTCGTATTGCTTATCCCTGTTTCATTTAGCTCTCATGATGTGCTTTTGCCTTGTTCTTTCATTGGGGACATATTCCTCTCTGTCCTCATTTTGTCTAACTCTGTGTGTCTTTGCTGTGTTAGGGAAGTCAGCTATGTGTCCTGCTCTTGAAAGCCAGAGACTTATGAAAAAGAGGTTCTTAGTGCCCTGCAGTGAAGTGTCCCCTGCAAATCAGAACCTGGTCCTCCAAGGGTGTCTCCTATGTGTGTTGCATGTGCCCTACTATTGTGCTTGAATTGTGTTTGCCTTCAGTCCAGTCATCTGCAGTGCCTCCCTTTGCCTGTTGTGGGCGGGGGTTAGTCCTTTTGTTGTTAGTGGGCCTGTCTAGGGCAGCCTAGGACTTGAGTTTGGTCAGACCAGGAGTTTGTTAGAGCTGCTTAGTACTGAACTACAGGGTCCTCTGCATGTGTTGTCCCCTGAGAAGCTTTTATTGGTGGGCAAACCCACAATCAGACCAGATATCTGTCCTCAGTCCCTCAGCTCACTGTCACTGCTGCAGTAGGACTGGGGTGTGTGTGTGTGTGTGTGTGTGTGTGTGTGTGTGTGCGTGCGCGCACGTGTGTGGTTATCGTTCCCTCTCCCTGGGGCAGGAGTCACTTTGGAGTGGTGCTGGTGCCTTTGGGGGCAGGTTGCACACTGCCATGATTTTGGCACGGCTCATGACAACGCCTGGTCCTCTGCAGGAGGGCCCTGGAGGTGCTTTGGATGGATTCCTGCTGACGGTGGGTTAGATGGTGCAGGTGCGCAGGACAGCCTCGTGCCGGGGCTTGTTACTCGCAGGCGAGGTGGAGATTATTTGCGCTGGCTCGTGCTTGTGTTGGTATATCTAGGCTGGTGGGCGGGCAGGGGAAATGGTGCCCGCCAGGTCTTGTGCTCCTGGAGAAGTCTCTTAAACATACCTGCTCCTCCAGCATGTGCTGTGAGATTAGTGAATAAATCTCCTCCAGTGTACCCCAGGCGTTTTTCAAACTGCTGCTTCTGTGCTGTATCTCAGCAGGGTTGTGTGTTAGGCTTTTTAAGGATGGGCACTCTATTTCCTGCGGTCCTCAGGCTCTCCCTGAATGGAGCCTGCTAATTTTTAAAGTTCCAGGTATTAAGCCCTACTAATTGTAAAAACTTACGGAGTTAATCATCTCTGGTTTTCTTTTTTTAAATTTTTTTTTAACGTTTATTTATTTTTGGGACAGAGAGAGACAGAGTATGAACGGGGGAGGGGCAGAGAGAGAGGGAGACACAGAATCGGAAACAGGCTCCAGGCTCTGAGCCATCAGCCCAGAGCCCGACGCGGGGCTCGAACTCACGGACCGCGAGATCGTGACCTGGCTGAAGTCGGACGCTTAACCGACTGCGCCACCCAGGCGCCCCCATCTCTGGTTTTCAAAGCCAACTGTTATGGGTCATCACCCTCCCGGTGTGGGGTCCTCTGTGCCTGGAGTGCCTGCTGTGGGATCTGCTCCTCCCCCGTCTCCCTTCTCTGTGCTTGCGGTGACCCTCCCTCCTGTTGTCAGTCTCTCTGGTTCAGTTCCAGACCATGTCTCCACCCTTGCTACCATTTTCGATGTGGCTTCTTATCTGGGATGAGCAGTGGAAAGTCTCTCCTGCCAGTTCGGGACATTTTCCGGCTTATTCACAGTGATGTGGGTGTCATCTAGATGTACCTGTGGGGCGAGGGTTGCCTAGGGTCCTCTTCCTGTACCGTCTTCCCCAGAAGTCTCTGCATGGTGCTGGACACATACCATTATACATCCACCAAGCCCCGTGTCACGCACAATGCCAATAATGAACCCCAGTGAAACGTATGTGGACTCCGGATGATTAGGATGTGTCAGCGAGAGGTTATTGAATGCAACCTATCGATCGTACAAATACATCCCTCTAGTGAAGGATGTTGATAAAGAGGGAGGTTGTGGGTGTGTGACAGGAAGTATTTGAGAACTCTGTGTGTCTGTTGCTGAGTTTTGCAGTTTATTTAATACAGCTCTAAAAAACCAAGTCTATTAAAAAAAAGAATCCCTATTATGATTCATAGTCCTTTGCCATCATTAGCTTCTATTAAAATATAATTAGCTGATTCAGACTCATTAGGTCCTTTTAAATACAGTTGGAGGGGTTGGTTACTCTGTGACCATTAGCAATCTTCTAGACTTCCCTGCCTCCACTCTTGCATCCATACGATGGGCAGCTAGCTTGAAGAGTTCTGACATAGAAGTAGTAAATAATACACATGAAGTCATTTTGAATACACATGGGAGGCATATTGAATAAATGGGAGTAGTTGTAGTTGATGCCCTTTTGGATTAAATGTTTATTTTAGAATACCCATTGTTAGCTTTCCTATCATTATAATTTATAGTTCCACTTATAAAATATTTAATATCCAACATTTTTATTCTAATGCATATTTTGTGTTAAAATAACATTACTTGAGGGGCACCTGGGTGGCTCAGGCGATTGGGCATCTGAGTCGATCAGCTCAGGTCGTGATCTCGCGGTCTGTGAGTTTGAGCCCCACGTTGGGCTCCGTGCTGACAGCTCAGAGCCTGCTTTGGATTCTGTGTCTCCCTCTGTCTCTGCTCCTCCCCCACTCACGATTTGTCTCTCTGTCAAAAATAAATAAATTTAAAAAAATTTAAGCAATAACATTACTTGACATTTAATATTGTGTCTGCAACATATTTCATTTAATTTTTTGATAACATAGTATTATCAGTCAATACAGAATGAAAACCATTACATTAAATGTCATGCCTTCGTGTAATGGTGTGTGTATGTAATCATGAACCGTGTGTCCATCGTCCTTTTGAATGCTAGCGAGAGCATGTAGGCACATTGGTAAGAACGTGTCATTAGTGATACCTTCTGCACTGTTTGTGGTGGGCAGAGTCAGAGAGGTATGGTTACCCTGCAGAATCTGGAGGGTTTTCATACTTCACTGTGTTCCCTCCATCCCTTCTTCCCCGAGAGGGGATCACGAGAACACACGAGAGCATTACCCCTTCCTTACCAAGTGTCATAATCAAACCATCTTGTATCTGCTCTGTCCCCGCTGTCGCCTCTCAACCATGAAATAGTGTGATGCCATGCTGGGGTGAATCTGAATGAATACGTGAACGTTACATACAGAATTATTAGCTACAAATAAGCAATTATTTTGCGTGTTCCTCTTTCACCATGTAATTTTTTTTAATGCTTATTTTTGAGAGAGAGAGAGACAGAGAGAGAGACATAGTGTGAGCAGGGAAGGGGCAGAGAGAGAGGGAGACACACAATCCAAAGCAGGGTCCAGGATCTGAGTGGTCAGCATAGAGCCTGACGCGGAGCGCAAACTCACAGACTGTGAGTTCATGTCCTGAGCCGAAGTCCGATGCTTAACCGGCTGAGCCACCCAGGTGCCCCTCCTCTTTCACTATATAAGAGAAGAGAAAATCAAAGTGTCGGATGGATGAGAACTCAGAAGCCGTGGTGGTGATTGTCTCCCGTTCCTCCAAGAAGAGAAGCACGATGTGCTGTCCATGGCAGTCCTTTGCCCAAAGAACAGAATCATGGACTCTGCAGGACTGCACAACACCTGAGATTCATGAATTCCCACACCTCTCCTTGCCGTCTCTGCAACGTTGCTGCCTTTGACGGTGGAGGAAGGGGGTCCGTGTGCCAGGGAATGCAGGCTGGCTCTGAAAGCTGGCATGACGAGCAAACGGATCCTCCTCCAGAGCCTCCAGTGGGAACACCACGCTGCTGACACCGTGACTTTAGCCCATGACAGCTGTGTTGACCTTCTGGCCTTCAGGACTGTGACATAAAATAGCTGCGTTGTTTTTCTTCCACTACATTTCTAGTAATTAGTTACAGCCGTCATAGAAAAAGAACACAGTGAACATCTCATTCGTTATTTCAAAAAAATTTTTTTGTTTGTTTATTTATTAATTTTGAGAGAGAGAGTGAAGGGGAGAGGCAGAGAGAGAGGAGAGAGAGAATCCCAAACGGGTTCCGTACTGTCAGCACAGAGCCTGATGTGGGCTCAATAGCACGAACCGTGATATCATGACCTGAGCTGAGGCCAAGAGTTGGACACTCAACTGACAGAGCCACCCAGGCGCCCCTCAGAAACATTTTTGAGTGTTGAATAAGTGAGACGTGCTACCTACGCATTTAATTATGCAACATAAATGCTGTGGGGTACAGAAAATCGAGTGTCCTCAGTTTGGAAAGTGGGAAAGCACTGGACAGAAGAAGAGTATTTTTCATCTGGAACCCTAGAAAGTTTCCAGGAGGAAGAGAGGAAAAGAGTGCATTTGTCTGTTTGCTCTTGTGTCCCACACCCAGCACAGTGTCAGCCGTCTCGTAAATGCTGTATGATAGTTGAATGTGTCTGTGAAGCGTACCCTGAGACTCCCCTGTATATTCTTTGCAACCATCTCAGAAGCCATGGGCACGGCTTCAGACCTCACAATCCCTACGTCTGCACACCGAGGGTCTTCTCCGGCTGCTGGAGGGCACTCTCCCACTCACCAGCACACTGATGATTTGTGGTACTCCTTTTCTGTCCTGCCCCTTTGCCAACATTCTCGGGATCGCGTCCTGGGTGAACAACTTGCCCTCACATCTTTATTTCGGGATCTCCTCAGGAGGGGGGAAAAATAGTCCAAATAAGACCGCCACCATACATTTTTCTAACCCATGAAGAATTGACAGGTAGTGTTAAAATGTGTTTGTAGGGGCGCCTGGGTGGCGCAGTCGGTTAAGCGTCCGACTTCAGCCAGGTCACGATCTCGCGGTCTGGGAGTTCGAGCCCCGCGTTGGGCTCTGGGCTGATGGCTCAGAGCCTGGAGCCTGTTTCCGATTCTGTGTCTCCCTCTCTCTCTGCCCCTCCCCTGTTCATGCTCTGTCTCTCTCTGTCCCAAAAATAAAATAAAAAAAAAATGTGTTTGTAATACTGATGTTGAATAATCTATATGATACAGTTCTTCTCTCCGGGCTGCGAAACCAGAAGACCTTATTCCTTTTATCGTTTGGTGCCCGCAGTACTCTGTCTTACTGCCGACACAGTTTGAGAAAAATCTCAGGAGTTTATACAAATAGTGAAATTTTAGACATTGACCCTCAAGACGCTTGACTATAGGTTCATCTGCTACCACTAAAAAGCAAACAAAACCCCACTAGATGGTGTGTAGTAAGTAGGTGTGTGTCCATGGACTGTGTGTGTAGAACTCCTCTGCATGTTACTGAAACACAGAAACAGTCCAGCCCTGAAATTAGCACCTGAGGGAACTCAGTCCACTGAGGCATTCAACAGTGCTCCATAGGGCCAGCCAACCCACTTCAGGAAATGTCAAACTAAATGCCAAGACCCTATTGATTGATTGAATGATCCAGAAACCATAATTAAGGTATTAATTTCACAACCTATTTATTACAAGTAGAAAATGCAGTGGTTATGTGGGCTCCAAAAATAATTTTCAACAATGTTTATGGAATCCCCAGACTAAAGCCATTTTCCGTATTTCTTTGCCACAAGGTGGAATTATTTGTCTCTTACAAGACAAATGGTTATCTCTCAATTTCTTGACGATTTATAGGCAAGGGCTTCCAACAGCAACACTGCAATTTTGTTTCTGATTTTCAGTGGAGAACAGATGTTGAGATTTTATGATAAATGCATATAAATATACAAGCTAATTTTATATCGTGGACAGTCTTTTGAAAATACAGATGGAGTAATATCATTACTCTCTTTCTCATTAATGTCATCCTTTCTACACATGTTTCGTGATCTCTTGACTAATGTGTAGTACCTGGTATCAACTGCAGACAGAACCTTAATAAAAACTGAAAAAAACCTAATATTTTTGTTTGCCGCATATTTTGTTTTTATTTTTTATTTATTTGATTTTAAGCCCAGTATAATTAACATACAGTATTATATTAGTTTCAGATACACAGCATAATGAATCAGCAATTCTATGTATTATTCAGAGCTCATCACAGGTGCCCTCTTTAATCCCCATCACCTATTTCCCCTCTGGGAACCATGAGTATGTTCTCTATAGTTAAGAGTCTGTTTCTTGGTTTGTGTGTCTCTTTGTTCATTTCTTTTGTTTCTTAAATTCCACATATAAGTGAAATCACATGGTATTTGTCTTTCTCTGACTGACTTTATTTTGCTTAGCACCTAATAATAAATTTTGAACTTTGGGAAAATAGCGATCTTCATATTTTCTGACATCGCCAAAGTTGTGTCAGTCCTGATTGTTGGTAGAGCCTAGAATGGACACTATATGTTTGTATTTCTGTTAGAATTCTAAATTTTAAAGACAGACCTGTGATTTTTATGCTTCTTTTCATTGTCTTAAAAATGACATAACGGGGCACCTGGCTGGGTCACACGGGAGGTCATGTGACTCTTGATCTCGGGATCATGAGTTCGAGCCCCACGTTGGGTGAGGAGCCTACCAAAAAATATTTAAAAAAAGAAATGATCTTCAACATGCAACCTGCAACCTTTATGCTACCACTACTGTCTACAGGAAAAAGATGTTCCAGAAACCCAGAAATGTCCATGTCCACATCTTCTGTGTGCAGCCCTTCCTTCGGGCAGCCACATGTCCCCTGACCTTCCCCGGGAGCTGTGTGGCAAGCAGTTCCTTGCAGGTTTCATTCACTCTTCCTGGATAACACCTCCCTTCAGGGGTACAGTGCTCACCCCAGATACATTCCCAGGGACCTTCTCCACTTGTGCTTTGTAGGACCCCGGGAGACCTCTGGGCATGCTTGCTCGTCCAGAAACAAAGATTACCACCATGGGGCAGTCTGATGTCCATAGTATCCTTCCGTTTTCCCTCCTTCCCTCTCTTCTCCTCCTCCTCTCCCTTTCTCTCTGTGTCCATCTCTGTCTCTCTCTCCCCCTCTCTCTATAATCTGTTATATAATCTGTCATTTTATCTATCTTATCTGTCATCTACCATGAAACATGATAGAGACACAAACTTCTCAAAAGTTCTTTTATTTTTAAAAAGATTATCTATTTTTAGAGGCAGAACGCTAGCAGGGCAGGGGCAGAGAGAGAGGGAGAGAGAATCCCAAGCAGGTTCCACACTGTCAACACAGGGGCCGACGTGGGGCTCAAAGTCACAAACTGTGAGGTCATGACCTGAGCTGAAACCAAGAGTTGGGTGCTTAACCGACTGAGCCAGCCAGGTGCCCCTAAAGAGTCATTTTAAAGGACTGTTTGTGTATTAAAAGCAATTTTATCTGAATGAGAAAAAAACAGACGATTGGTCATCAATGATTCTACTTTTAAAGTTTGTTAGAGACCAGGTGTTATGGACTGAATGTTTATGCCGCCCTCCTCCAAATTCGTATGTTGAAACCTAACCCTCAAGATGATGGTATTTGGGGGTGGGGTCTCTGGGGGGTGATCGGGTCATGAAGGAGAAGCCCCCGTGAATGAGATCAGTGCCATTCTAAAGGAGACTCCAGAGACCTCTGTTCCCTTCCACCATTTTGAGGACACAGTGGGAACACGGCCCCCACCCAGACACCAGCATGGTGGCTTCCTTATCTCAGACTTACAGCCTCCAGAACCAGTGATGCAAGTGCCCTGTTGTTTATAAGCCACCCCTAAACTAAGACCCCAGATTCGTATCTATTTAAAGAAAGATAACATGCTAATTATGATCAGAAAATGTCAGTCCAGGGGCAGAAGGCACATGGCAGGACCTCTTTAAGATGGAAGTTTGAATATAGATGTGCTAAACTTAACCTGTTGTTTAAAGAAACCAGCACAAATGAAGCAGAACCACAAACGGTACCCTCTCTACCCCCCACCCCCTCACTCTGGAAGGCTGCTCCCTGGCATTAGTGAGCTGTGGACACTCTTCTGGATCCCCTCAGCCAAACCCAACCCTCTGCTGTTTTCATAACAACAGTGCTATGGCCTTCGTTGCTGCCTGTTTTTCCACAAACCAATGGACACCAGATAAGTTTTTAAATTTGATTTTTCTCCAAACCATGAGCTACGTATTACATGTAGTATACACATGGAATATCAGCCAAGTCCAACTCAAATTAGATCATCCTTGGCATCTCTTTACATAAAATGTTATGTCTGTATGCTCATCAAAGAATAACATCCAGTTCCATATGATGAGTGTACATTCCCGCCTTAATCATCTCTAGAGCTTTGTCCCTTCCACTTAACAGTGATTGCACAGGCATCTGTGGTGCATGAAGTCATGTACAAAGACACTAGCCAAAAACCTCTTGTGAAAGAGATGTGCGGAAAAGACTTCACATTTGGAACTGGTTCCACCCTACAAACTATTTCTTCAAACTGTGTATTCAACCTAGATGTTGTATCTTTGTTTCGTTTTTAAGTTTGTTTATTTATTTTGAGAGAGCAAGCGAAAGCACAGGAATGGGGGGTGGGCAGAGAGGGAGAGGGAGAGAATCCCAAGCAGGCTTCATGGTCAACACAGAGCCCAACGTGGGGTTCAATCTCACAACAACCATGAGATCATGACCCGAGCCAAAATCAAGAGTCAGATACCTAACCTACTGAGCCACCCATGTGCCCCTAGATGGGTATCTTTGAAATAGATCCTATTTCAAAGTGCCTATCGGAAGGTCATAAGCAGCTGTGGGCAGCATCTTGTAATCCCGTCTCTCAGTCACTGTGGACAAACACTAAGGAGGGAAAGTGCTGGAGGCTGTCAGAGTTTAAGCGTAAATGAGCCTTTGCGTTTATGTGTACATTATTCACTTGATAATGCAGTGCCTGGTTCCCATATCATGAGTCAGGACTTCTTCCATATATGTGCACACTAGGTGAGTTCTCTATTTCAAGTGATACTGCTGTGACCCTTCCCATGCAGGAAAAAGTCATTCTTCTAAGTAAGTTACCAGTCTCCTTTTCAGTACACTTGGGTGTGTTCTCCTGGATTAAATTTTCTTAAGGAAGAACCACTTCAAAAATTAATTTGATCTTAATAGCTCAAAATTATTTTTTCTGTTGGAAGAATCACGACTTTTAGTTTGCTAGATGTCACAAGGAAACAAACATCTCTTTTTTTGTAAAGAGGGAATCATTCTAAAGATGAGAGGTTGGTGGTATTTGATCAGTCATGTAGGCAATGGAGTTGATACAACTTCTTACCCTGGAGGCTTTCCCTCTCCACCCCACCTGCAGGCCTGCCGTCATGCACACATTGTCACAATGCACACATGTGTGAGCATGATCTTGTCTGTAAAAATATAAATGCACGGTTACTGACAGAGGTCTCACAAACGCTCAGTATAATGCTGAAGTTGGGATTAGATTTGTGGAAATGCTAAGATGTGTACACCCAACACAATGTATCCCAGGCAGTTACTGGTTAGTAGCATGGGTATGCAGTGCTCATCCATATACTAGGTTTCTTAAAATCAAAAGAGGGGAGGGGCGCCTGGGTGGCTCAGTTACACGTCCGACTTCAGCTCAGGTTATGATCTTGCAGCTCATGAGTTCAAGCCCCGAGTTGGGCTCTGTGCTGACAGCTCAGAGCCTGGAGCCAGCTTCCAATTCTGTGTCTCCCTCTCTCTCTGTTGCTCCACTTCTCGCTTGCTCGCGCTCTCTCAATAATAAACATTAAAAAAAGAAAAAAATTAAAAAAGAGGGGAGAAGACTGTGCATTGGCTAACAAGAGCAGGCCATGTGTGGAGCAAAAGCCCCTCTCTCTGTCTCAGTCACCAAAACCAGAGAAACTCGTTGTTCATTAGTTAATTGTGTCATGGTATTCATGAAGATTCAGTCTAGTGCTGCACTGAGTACAGAATACACATGTAGTTGTCTCGCCTTAGATATGTAAGTTGCTGGGTTTTTTGTTATAATTCTGTAATTATAAAACATCTTTAGGACCCTGCCTGAAGTTATTCTGCATTTAATATTTCACTCTTGTTTGGGGTTTAAATTCTATAAGTTAATTCAGAGTTCAAAGTTTCTAAGACAGATCATTAATTAAAATAGCATAAAATGAGTTGTTTTTAAAATATAAGTATAGATTTATAGATACTCTTTTTCTGTCTCTGATCAGTTGGTCTATACCTGTATCTATATGCATGTATCTATGCACAAAGCAGCCCCTAAAACCAAATACAGTAAAACCTTGGATTGCAAGTAACTTGTTTTGTGAGTGTTCTGCAAGACGAGCACACATTTCTTTTCCTTATTTTATTTTATTTTTTATTTGTTAAAATTTACATCCAAATTAGTTAGCATATAGTGAGACAATGATTTCAGGAGTAGATTCCTTAATGCCCCTTACCTGGTTAGCCCATCCCCCCTCCCACAACCCCTCTGGTAACCCTCAGTTTGTTCTCCATATTTATGAGTCTCTTCTGTTTTGTCCCCCTCCCTGTTTTTATATTATTTTTGTTTCCCTTCCCTTATGTTCATCTGTTTTGTCTCTTAAAGTCCTCATAGGAGTGAAGTCATATGATATTTGTCTTTCTCTGACTGGCTAATTTCACTTAGCATAACACCCTCCAGTTCCATCCACGTAGTTGCAAATGGCAAGATTTCATTCTTTTTGATTGCTGAGTAATACTCCATTGTATATATATACCACATCTTCTTTATCCATTCATCCATCGATGGACATTTGGGGACGAGCAAACATTTCTAATACATTTTAACTTGATAAACAGCGATGTCTTATAATACAAGTAGTACGTGATGCCAAACATCATATGATCACAACACAGCCAATGGTTCTTGCAATTCGCTTTGATATTTAAGTACTTTGGATTCCAAGCATGTTTCCTGAATGAATTATGCTCACAAACCGAGGTTTTACTGTATTGTGTTGCTCATATCTACATAATTTCAAATGACTTTATTATAAGCAAAACTGAATCGTTTTATTCTCTACAGAAATAGTGGTAGACTCAGAGCTTCCACATAGTGTTGACTCCAGAATCTAAGAATAACCAGACCTCGCCTCGATGCACTCATACTGCATGACTTCTCTGCTATCCCTGTATTCTGCCTTGTGTACAACTCCGGACTTGCCAACCTAAGGTAGAGCAACACCTCTCCCCCTGCTTAAGTCTTTCAGGGATGTGCCATCATGTGCAGGGTAAATGTCAACCATGTTGGCATTGTGCGAGAAGTCTGGAAAACTGAGAAGAGCCTGTCTCAGTCTCTTGTCTCCAGCAGGACTCCCCCATCCCCCCATCTTCATGTTTTGTCTCCTATCACCTCCGCCTGAGGAAGCCAAGAAGGAGATGGAAATCCCAAACACTAGAAGACTCCTGAGACAAGTTAATTAAGTTATTTCCTGTATCTGGAATCTTACTCCATTCTCTTCTTGGCAAGACCCTATAACATCCAGCCCAAAAGTCACCTGACCTTGTGGGAAGCACCCTTAAACCCAGTTAGTCACTGTTCTCTCTGTCCATAACATTTCATTCATTAACAAGTGAATTTTTGCCACTTTATTTTCACAATACAGCAAGAATTTGGTTTGGACTCAAACTATATACCTCTGGGTACAGTTCTATTGGTTTTGTGTCAAACTGAAGGGTGTAATTGGTTGGATCATCATGCTGCAGATGGTGCAAACTAGAAGAGCAGTAAAAGTTGACATGGTATTGACCTCTTGTCTGAAAGTATTCTCACCATGAAACAAAGCCCAAATATATCACAGTCAGGTTTTAGAGATCTCTCGTATTTTAACTTAAATGAACCACCTTATATTGCACTGAAGAAAATGGAATACAACCCAAAAAAGTTACATGCTATGCTATAGGTTTCTTTTTTTTCCTAAAAAAAGAAAGCTGTAAATACACATCACTGGCAGGACTCCCCCATGGACTAATGGAGTAGGACTTATCAGCAAACTGCCGTATGGGAGTGATTTGAGGGGCAGACAGAACAGTCTCCATAAAAAGTATGTTTTCCTTGTCTGATGAAATCCCACAAACATCTTTGAGTCTTCCTGAGTATATACTTGCCTCTCTGTTAAAATTCCAATATGCTCTCTGAGCTTATTAACCACAGAGCCAGAATCCGAAAGTATAGGGGACATTCTGGCTCATTGAGAACAGGACCTTTTTTTTACTTTTATTTTAAACCCTGAAGCATTTTTATAAACTGGAGTATTACATAAAACCCTAATGGAGAGACCTATAAAAACAGAGCTGTTCAATTTCAGTTGGAAGGGCCACTCCGTCGTATTCACGTAAAGTACTGTATGGGTGGTTCCCCTTCTCCATGATGCATAAAATGGCACCTGCCCTTGGGGTTGATCCTCACCCCTTTGGGTGTTCATGGGAACAACTCTGTGCAACCCTGTGGCTCCCTCATATACGAAAGGGAAAACCACTGACTCCAGACTCACTTCTGTATTTTACCTGAAATGTGAGTAGGTGAATTATGAGACAGGCATTCTTAAACAATCTTGCTATACACATGGATAAAGCAAGATGTGATACAGTACATAAACAGACATAAGTATACCTATACGAAAAATCTCACGGGCGTTTATTAGGAAAAAATGTTTCAAAAGTCTTCTTGGAGGGCGAGAATGAGAAAACAAAAATGTTTTTTGCTTGATTGCGTAGAAGATAAGGTGCAGTGGGAAATCCAGCTGCTTGGACAAGTTGGCCTCATGGAGACACCAGAGAGAAGAGGTATGTCCATGGGTCGGCTAGGATGAAAACAGAATGAGTGAGTCATACAATTCTGAACTAAGTGAGCAACGCAGAGCAAAAAGCTTTATTTTCCTTTAATATTTCCCTCAGCATGGTACATTGTAGGGTCTTTGTCCTTACCCTTAAACACATTTTGACCAGGGGCGCCTGGGTGGCTCAGTCAGCTAAGCGTCTGACTCTTGATTTTGGCTCAGGTCATGATCTCAAGGTTCATTAGATTGAGCCCCACATCAGGCTCTGCACTATCAGTGCAGCGCCTGCTTGGTATTCTGTCTCTTCCTCTCTGTCTGTCCCCTGATCGCTCTGTCTCTCAAAAATAAACTTGAAACACACACACACACACACACACACACACACACACACACACACACACTTGACCCTGTCCTGTTGCTTTCCAGACATTTCCAATTATGAGAAAAAGTCTCATTTTTGTAATCAAGTCCCATTTTCTTGATTGAAAAAAGTCTCAACCAGTTTCAAATTTGGGACCAATACTAGGCTTCTCTTCTTTGCCCAGTCTGTAGCTCGGGGACATCCAGAAGAGAAGGGTATGTAGTTTGACTCTTCCCTCTGTCTTCTTCTTTCCCCCTTCACCCCTTACAGATTTAGGGCAGGGAAGAAAAGAAATTAAAGAAGGTGGAGAAACTGGCCTACTGAACTAGGCTTGCTCTTTCAGGGTTCTCTTTGCTTTTGTTGGCTGGGGGTCCGAGTTGACTTTGTGGCAGGTGTTTGAGTGTGGAATTCTGGTCTGCTCTAGACTTGCACCGGAGTTCTTGGAGGGACCCATGGGATCCTCAGCCCTGCACAGCCACCTGGTACAAGCAAGGCTTGCCTCCCATTGACCTTTCAAGCTCCCTTCCCAAGTGCCCTCCCCTCCAACAGTCTCCTACTGCTGGAGCTCTCTGGGTTTGTATCACTTGAACATATTCAAGAGAACAAAGCCAGGTGCTCTTTCTGATTGTCCATGTAACGCAAGGAAAAACATATTCTTCTCACCAACTCCACTCGGGCAGTCTCTCTTTGATGTTGGCTACCCCAGACTTCTCCGGCCCTCAGAATTTTCCAGTTCATCAGCAGGCACCACTCGCTGTGTTCATGGTAGACCCTCAAACTCTCAGGGACATAGGCAAGGCTCCCAAGAGGTTTTCAAAACACGTGGCCATGCTCAAATGGTAGGAAAAGAAGTCAAGTTCTGAAAGTCAGCAAGGATGCAGCTAAGAAGGAACATGTCTGTCATCCCTCAGCCCCTGGATTTTGGGGGATCACCCTCACATAAGATGAAATATCAGAAGTACTTTGCTCTCTGCCTGATGCCATGAGCTGTCTGTTAGGTTGATGACCCATTATGAGCAAACATTTACTGTTGTAACCAAATTCCCTTGAATTTCCAGTTTCCTTTTTTATGGCTTAGGGGTGGATGATTGGGAAGTTGTCACCCGGTCTGACGTCTTTATTGTCAGTAATGGAAGAATGTGTCCTTCTTGTGAATGTGGGAGTACTGACTACTGCCCTCAGCCCCATTCAGCTTCCTGCTACAGTGACATGGGCATGTTGCCAAAGACTATTTTTTATGTCAGGCTTTGGGTAAAGGCATTTAACTGTGCATTAACAAAAATATTTTTTCACTCTCATTTAATTATTTGGGCCAACTGACTTCACTGTGAATTTTAAAATCCAGTTTTTAAAAGCCTTCAGTATGCCACCTTGAAGCATTGGAGTTCACAAAGCTAATAAATTCTTAATTAGGGTAATAAAATCCAACTATGCCCCAACAAAGTAAATTCCTTTTTGAATCTAACATATTAGGTGAGTCTTTTTCAACGGAAACAAAGATGTTCCTGTTTGTCATGCAAAATAAATGAGGATTCCATCCCAAAGTAGCCAGGATGTAGAAGTAGAAACACCTTGGGGCGCCTGGGTGGCTCAGTCCATTGAGCGACCGACTTCAGCTCAGGTCATGATCTTATGGTTCATGGGTCCTGGCCCCACATTGGGCTCTGTGCTGACAGCTCAGAGCCTGGAGCCTGCTTTGGATTTTGTGTCTCCCTCTCTCTCTGTCCCTCCCCTGCTCGCATACTCTCTCTCTCAAAAATAAATGAACATTAAAAAAATATTAAACTTTTAAAAGTATTAAATAAAAAAGATTTGCAGAAAGAATAAATTTAATCCATACTGTAAATAGCAAACAGTGAAAACTGTGAGATATTAATGAAAGACATTGCACACATAAATAAATGGAAAGATATTCCAGGTTCCTGAATTGGAATGTTAATACTGTTAAACTGTTCATAGTTCAAAAGCAATCTATAGATTCAATGGAATTTCTATCAAAATTCCAATGGTATTTACTTTACAGAGAGAAAAACCCTAAAACAAAAGTGCAACAAATACAAATAGCCTCAGCAATCTTCAAAAAGAGCAAAGCTAGAGGCATCATACTTCCTTGAAAAAGGAAGAAAAGCATGCATGTGCAGGAAACCCAGCAACACTGTAGAACATTTGCTTGTTTATTAAAAACCCAAGGGGGCGCCTGGGTGGCGCAGTCAGTTAAGCGTCCGACTTCAGCCAGGTCACGATCTTGCGGTCCGTGAGTTCGAGCCCCGCGTCAGGCCCTGGGCTGATGGCTCACAGCCTGGAGCCTGTTTCCGATTCTGTGTCTCCCTCTCTCTCTGCCCCTCCCCTGTTCATGCTCTGTCTCTCTCTGTCCCAAAAATAAATAAACGTTGAAAAAAAAAATTAAAAAAAAAACCCAAAGGATTGTGGGGTGCCTGGGTGGCTCAGTGAGTTAAGCGTCCGACTTCAGCTCAGGTCATGATCTCACGGTTTGTGAGTTTGAGCCCTGCGTCGGGCTCTGTGCTGACAGCTCATAGCCTGGAGCCTGCTTTGGATTCTGTGTCTCCCTCTCTCTCTGCCCCTCCCCCACTCATGCTCTGTCTCTCTCTGACTCAGAAATAAATAAACATTAAAAAAAAGAAGAAGAAGAAGAAGTAGAAACACCTCTTCAAGGCATAGGGAAAGTCATGAGCTTTGCCGTGTCTGATCTCGGAACTCTGGTTCCGTACATTCTCCCGGTGGCCAGCATGTCATCAAGAAGCTGGCTTCTCTCGGCCACTCCATGATCTCTTTGACGGTGGCTGCCTCTGGTTGTCCTCAGCCTCAGGTCTCCCAGTACCAGATTTGTAGACAAAAGATCTGAACAGGACCCACTGCCTGAGAACCACCAGGAGTCTGTTGTTTGCACAACAGCCTTTAAACTTCTACACAGAGG
Source organism: Prionailurus viverrinus (assembly GCF_022837055.1). Classification (NCBI taxonomy): domain Eukaryota; kingdom Metazoa; phylum Chordata; class Mammalia; order Carnivora; family Felidae; genus Prionailurus; species Prionailurus viverrinus. The sequence goes on from NC_062579.1 coordinate 2,191,412, forward strand.
ACACTCACATTCTCTACTGCTTCTATCAGAAGCCACTGTGTCCCAATAGTGGCAGAACTACCTCTGAGAGAACAGTGCAGTGAAAGACTCCGATCCCCATGCATGGACACCTGAGCATGAAATTCTAGGCATATTGTCAGAGACAGATTTGGAGAGAGCTTTCCTGAGGCCGCAGGGACCCCCAAACCCATCACAGAATGGAATCTGCATCTTTCTTTGTAGTCCTCTGGTCCCAGATGTACCATTTGGATTCTTTTTCCCCTGTGTGTCCTTAGGTGTTTTGTTTTGTTTTGTTTTGTTTTGTTTTGTTTTGTTTTGTTTTGTTTTGTTTCTTAATCTGACTCTGATTATTAAGTTTGTTGATACGCAACAGTATGCAATTTTCTTCTGTGCATAGGATTACTTGTTTACTTTGGGACAAAGAAGCTTATTTTTTTGGTGGCTTGAAAGGCTCCCAAGAACAGAATGGGTTGACTATGGTTCATTGCTCACATCTCCCTGCTGCAAGAGGAAAGGAGAGATGAGTTCAAGACCGTAGCTACATACAGGTATTATCACTTCACGCAGGGCTCCTGTCGTACATATGGTTCTTTAAAACAGAACTCCTCTCCTTACAGCGTGAAATGGTTCTCTGACATAGAGGTTCCTCTGTGTGAACGCGGCGAAGTGTCCAAGATCCAAGAAACACAACACTGTAGTGTGGCTGTTGCTGAGTCCCTGTGCACTGTTTGCATAATTATCATACATCGTCTTATCCGTCCCATTGTCCCAGTGGAGAAATCACTCTTATTTGCTTCTTGGCCTCTTGGTTGCAACAACAGCTTATAACACCTGAACTGTGTTTCATAAGCTGATTCTTGTTGAAACCTCCCATGAAACTTCATCCCAGGGAATCAGTTTTTGAATTAGGAAGCTTTGTCAGAGGGTGGAAAAGTAAACCTTTCCTAATGGAGACCCATGTTCACAAAGGAGCCTCTGAATCTCGTTGGAGAATTTCTCCTGGAATACGATGAATCATAGGAAGATGACTTGCATGTGTTTCTGTGTCTTGATTATTTATTTCATATTAACGTCTATGTGTTTGGTATTTCTGGAAGTAAAGAAAGGCCAGAAAAAGTGTAATTTTAAGGGGATATAATTGTTATGGACAGGCGGAAGGGATACAGACATTTTCTTTAGAGAAAAAGACATTTTAGTTCTGAGTAAAAAGTGATTCTCCTTTTTCTGATGGAAAAGAGAAAAGAAAGGGAGCATACACAGAACAGCCAAATTGCTGTCACCCACCTCAACATTGGAGAATGCCTCCCGGGATTGTGAGTGAGGTCGCCCCAGAGCAGCAAGTTCTGTGCGACATACAACAGAGGGAAACACTTGGCGGGCCCTGAATGTGGTCTCTTCAGAGTCCTCATAAATCAAACCAGATTTGCCTAAGATTGGGCATGGGAGAGGCCATGCTCAGACAGACCCACTTGCCAGTGCATTTTGTAGAATCGAATCCCTGCAGCTTGAACATACTCTTAAATGTAAACGTTGGATGAGACAGAACCTGCTTTATGTTGTTCTAATTAGCAACCTGCCACGCTTGATTGTTGATGGGATAAATGGGTCATCTACGTTTCATTGAAGTTTCTCATTTTTTAACGAGCAGCGGTTGGGGTGTGTGTGTGTGTGTGTGTGTGTGTTACTGTTACTTTGGTTTTTACTTCTTCAATATTTCTGGCAAAGGGTGTTGCCTCTAAATTGCAAATGGTTCCCGTCAGCAGATTCTCTGCTGATTTGAGAAGTCTTCTTCCGAGGGACCATTTAAAGAGGCAAACTTCCATCTGACGGAAAAGACTCTTGCACAAATCTTGGTCCTTAACCGAAAACCGAATACGCGTAAACTGCTGCTAAGTCTTTTTCCTTTTGCTATTTTTCAGGTATCCTGGCATCGGCAGAGTTCTCTTCCCCTCGTCTTTGGGAAGTTTCGGGAAGTTTCGCAAGCTGGGCCCCTCCTGTGTGTAGCCAACAATGATGTTTTGTGTCTTCATCCCGTTGGAAGGGCCTGGCACACAAACAGCCCAGCCTATTCATTCCTAGAGCAATTTTACATATGCAAGACCGAAGCCAAGATTAATGTCTTCATCCTCGACGTGCTCATTCAGACACGTTCTGGTAAGTGCAAACACTGGGATCTTTCACACGACAAGTGGGGTTCCTGATCGATACGTCTGGCCTTGCTCACATAGCCACCTCTTTGTTGCAACTCAATCATCCAAATGGATAGTTAATAGAAGCACATTTGTTTTGTCCATCTGGAGTTCCTCCAGTGGGACAGAGATGGCGTCACCTGCCCGGGGGGTCATGTTGGCTCCCTACTGGGGCAGGGGTAGTGCCAAGCTTGAGAGAATCCCCCACATTGACTCCCCGACTCCCCAGCCAGCAGCCTCAGACCAGCATCTCATTGGAAAGGGAACTCTAGACCTCTGCATTTTCACTGGCCAGACACTCTGAATACACTCTGTGTCCTCAGCCCTGGCACTTCTTCATAGAGCTCTTTGAGCGTTTGAATGGAGGTGCTGGAGAGGTGCCCTTTCACTTGCCGCAAACACAAAGGTCATGCAAATGCGTGTCACCAGAGGTGTGCAGGTGGGACCAGACGTAGTGGGCGACACGGCAGGGGGAACCGGACACACACCAGGTAGGGATGAACAGCCGCATTCAGTCCAGCAGGCGAGAGGTGGCTTGGAGACACGGGCAGGAGGTGTGCCAATGACAGGGTCGCCTTCGGGGTGTCCCCGCTGAGACACGGTCACACGGGAGAACCAAAAAAGAGCCCGAGTGGGTTAGAGTTGCCATGCCACTGATTTTGCACAGAGCTGTTTTTAAAGGGACCGGTGGCTCACCCCAGCTTCTGTGGCCCCACAGTGAAAAACATAAAAGTCATATCCGATGCCTGACACAGAGTTAGCAGGATTTCTTTCTTTCCCATTTATTTTATGGTGATTTCGTAATTTTTACATTTCAACATTCCCTTCTTCCAACACGGCAACCTCTATTCTACTTCAATTGTACTTTATTATTTAAAGTCGTGGTTTAAACTCAGGATAGTCTGACCCTGATCCCATTCTCAGGATCTGGTTCACCTAAAGATATAAATAGTCAGTTATCCGACTTTTTTACTTTGGGATCCTGTTTGAAATAACTTTTTCTCCAAAAAATTATCAGAAACTTTAACATACATCTATCCTGATGGTTTAATGCTTTATATATATATATATATATATATATATATATATATATATATATATCCTGACTGTTTAATATATATATTAAACAAAATACTGGGAAATTCTCAGCTAGGCCTTCATTTAGTAAGTATTCTATAGAAAATAAGTACTTGTTAGCTACAGAAGCACACTGACCAGGGGCGTCTCTTCCTATGATTCCTTTTCTCTGAAATAACACCCACTATGAAAGGTACAGAAACATAATTTGTTTTGTTTTGTTTATTTTATTTTTTATTTTTTAAAACTTACATCCAAATTAGTTAGCATATAGTGAGACAATGATTTCAGGAGTAGATTCCTTAATGCCCCTTACCCATTTAGCCCATCCCCCCTCCCACAACCCCTCCGGTAACCATCAGTTTGTTCTCCATATTTAAGAGTCTCTTCTGTTTTGTCCCCATCCCTGTTTTTGTATTAGTTTTTTTTCCCTTCCCTTACGTTCATCTGTTTTGTCTCTTAAAGTCCTCATGTGAGTAAAGTCATATGATTTTGGTCTTTCTCTGACTCATTTCACTTAGCATAATACCCTCCAGTTCCATCCACATAGTTGCAAATGGCAAGATTCCGTTCTTTTTGATTGCAGAGTAATACTCCATTGTATATATATATACAACATCTTCTTTATCCATTCATCCGTCGATGGACATTCGGGCTCTTTCCATACTTTGGCTATTGTCGATAGTGCTGCTATAAACATGGGGGTGCCTGTGTCCCTTCAAAACAGCACACCTGTATCCCGTGGATAAATGCCTAGTAGTGCAATTGCTGGGTCATAAGGTAGTTCTATTTTTAGTTTTTTGAAGAACCTCCATACTGTTTTCCAGAGTGACTACACCAGCTTATTCCCACCAACAATGCAAAAGAGATCCTCTTTTTCCGCATCCTCGCCAACACCTGTTGTCGCCTGAGTTGTTAGTGTTAGCCATTCTGACAGGTGTGAGGTGGTATCTAATTGTGGTTTTGATTTGTATTTCCCTGATGATGAGTGACGTGGAGCATTTTTTCATGTGTCGGTTGGCCATCTGGATGTCTTCTTTGGAGAAGTGTCTGTTCGTGTCTTTGCCCATTTCTTCACTGGATTATTTGTTTTTTGGGTATTGAATTTGATAAGTTCTTTATAGATTTTGGATACTAACCCTTTATCTGATATGTCATTTGCAAATATCTTCTCGCATTCTGTCAGTTGCCTTTTACTTTTGCTGATTGTTTCCTTCGCTGTGCAGAATTTTAATTTTTTTTAATGTTTCTATTTATTTTTGAAGGTGAGAGAGAGAGAGAGACAGAGCATGAGTGGAGGAGGAGCAGAGAGACAGAGGGAGACACAGAATTCGAAGCAGGCTCCAGGCTGCGAGCTCTCAGCACAGAGCCCAATGCAGGGCTCAAACTCACAAACCGTGAGATCATGACCTGAGCCAAAGTCAGACACCTAACTGACTGAGCCACCCAGGCACCCCCAGAAGCTTTTTATTTTGATGAGTTCCCAGTAGTTTATTTTTGCTTTTGTTTCCCTCGCCTCCGGAGACGTGTTGAGTAAGAAGTTGCTGTGGCCAAGATCAAAGAGGTTTTGCCTGCTTTCTCCTCAAGGATTTTGATGGCTTCCTGTCTTACCTTTAGGTCTTTCATCCACTTTGAGTTTATTTTTGTGTATGGGGTAAGAAAGTGGTCCAAGTTCATTCTTCTGCATGTCACTGTCCAGTGTTCCGAGCACCACTTGCTGAAGAGACTGTCTTTATTCCATTGGATATTCTTTCCTGCTTTGTCAAAGATTAGTTGGCTATACGTTTGTGGGTGCATTTCTGGGTTTTCTATTCTGTTCCATTGATCTGAGTGTCTGTTTTTGTGCCAGTACCATACTGTCTTGATGACTACAGCTTTGTAATACAGCTTGGAGTGCAGGATTGTGATGCCTCCAGCTTTGGTTTTCAAGATTGCTTTGGCTATTCAAGGTCTTTTCTGGTTCCATACAAATTTTAGGATTGTTTGTTCTAGCTCTGTGAAGAATGCTGGTGTTACTTTGATAGGTATTGCATTGAATATGTAGATTGCTTTGGGTAGAATCGACATTTTAACAATATGTGTTCTTCCTATCCAGGAGCATGGAATCTTTTTCCCTTTTTTTGTGTGTGCCTCAATTTCTTTCATAAGCTTTCTATAGTTTTCAGCGTATAGATTTTTCACCTCTTTGGTTAGATTTATTCCTAGGTATTTTATGTTTTTTTGTGCAACTGTAAATGGGATTGATTTCTTGATTTCTCTGTCGCTTCATTGTTGGTGTATAGGAACTAGTTTCTGTGCATTGATTTTATATCCTGCAACTTTGCTGAATTCATGAACCAATTTTAGCAGTTTTTTGGTGGAATCTTTTGGGTTTTCCATATAGACTATCATGCCATCTGCAAAGAGTGAAAGTTTGACCTCCTGGCAGATCTGGATGCCTTTTATTTCTTTGTGTTGTCTGATTGCAGAGGCTAAGACTTCCAGTACTATGTTGAATAACAGTGGTGAGAGTGGACATCCTTGTCTTGTTCCTGACCTTAGGGCGAAAGCTGTCAGTTTTTCCCCATGGAGGATGATATTAGCATTGGGTCACTCATATATGGCTTTTATCATCTCCAGATGTGCTCCTTCTAGCCCTACTTTCTTGAGGGCTTTTGTCAAGAAACGATGCTGTATTTTGTCAAATGCTTTCTCGGCATCTATTGAGAGGATCATATGGTTCTTGTCCTTTCTTTTATTGATGTGATGCATCACGTTAATTGTTTTGTGGATATTGAACCAGCCCTGCATCCCAGGTATAAATCCCACTTGATTGTGGTGCATAATTTTTTTAATGTATTGTTGGATCCGGTTGGCTAATATCTCGTTGAGGATTTTTACATCCATGTTCATCAGGGAAATTGGTGTATAGTTCTCCTAATTTGCTTTTTTTAAATTATCTGCCCAAGGGATGGAAAAATAGCCGTCGTTTGGAGAGCACCACTAAGGCCGGGGACAGGGTCTAGTTCTGTCTGTACAGTCTCCATTTCAGCCACCCAACTCTGCTGTCTGAGCACGTAGGCACCCAGAGATACGTAATTTGTGAAAACAGTACACAACAGGTGTGCCTGTGTTCCAGCAAACCTTTATTTCCAAAACGCGATGGGGCCCAAATCCTAGTTATCTATTCCCTACATGATGCCATTATCACTCTGTAGGAGAATACCCTGCTGTGTTTGCCCTTGGATCTGTCCACACCTCCCATCTTTGTAGTGTGCTGCACCATGGAAAAGGCTCTTTTCCCTCCCGTGCTGTTCCTCATAAATTCCAAAATGGAAAATCACCTTTGTAAGTTTCTGCCGTCATCATACTTTGTGACAAGGTCAGTCTTGTTATGTCAGACATTTATTGTCCTGTCTGAAAGTGCCTATTAGAAAAGACTGCATTGTGGTTTTATTGGAGGAAGAAGGCCTTCAGGCATGATCCCTGGAGAGATTAGAGAATGGGCACCTCATGAAAATGTGTGTTTATTGCAAGCGCAGGGTGAGCTAGTCAGACCCAGAAATCAGGATAATGAGAAGTGGCTACTGTTGGAAAAGAGGAAAGGTGCTTCTTGCCTCCAGGATTTGAGAAAGAGAAAAGATGGTGATTCCTGTCCACAGTTATTCTGCTCAAAAGGGTGACGTATGCAGCCCCTTTTATGTGAATAAACACCGCTGTAAATTTGCATGACTCAGGGAGGAATTTCAGTTAGCCATATTCCTGCTTACAGATGATGTGTTTTCAGTTTTAAACTTTGGCAACAAGATAAACCTTCTCTGCTGGAGTGGCATGAAGGGGCTGATAGGGTTCAAAGTGAAATTTGTGTCTCTGTGTAAGGGGCCCCTCTCCTTCTGGCATGCAGGAGAGTGTTCCTTCTGGTTGATGAGGCTCGATGGTGTAGATATCTAATATTAAACATGAGGACACCGAATATTCAAATCAATCTGAAATCAAGAAGTCAAGAGGAAACAAAAAGTCCAGGCACCCTTTGTGTCCAAACATGGAATGGCTTGATAGGTTCCTTCATTTTCCTTCAGGGATCTCTGTTAATTGGTATTAATTATTCATTTTGCCTTTTCCATCCATCCACTAAGAACCTAGTAATCTCTGTAGCATACAAGTCTATCATTAAATTTCACTCAGCAGCAGTAATTCTCTGGCTAATGTTTTGTGAGTACTTGGTAAGTTCTGGGTGATGATGCCTTGCATATGTTCATGAATGACCTCATTTCATCTTCTCTGTATAAACATGGGATGGGTTCTATCATAATCACTGTGTAGACGATGGCAGTGGGTTGCTCAGGGTCACTGGTTTGGATCAAGGATTTGAGTCAGAATAGTTCGACTTTGTGAATCTAGGGCTGTGAAGGTTGATATCAACACCAGGAGGATTCTGCTTTCGTATCATGGAGCTTGGGGTTTCAGGAAGCAGCAAAGAACAAGGGAAGCTGTGTGCCTCTTTGCTTTTGATCCACCAGGTTATCTCGGGAGCAGAGGGTTAACTTGGTGAGAAGGCTCGAGCCATTATTGGGAATTGCATGAGTTACCTATCATTGTGTAACAGACGGAACAGCATAAAACACATTTGCGGTCTTGCAGTTCCCATGGGGCCAGAGCATGGGCGTGACTTAGCCGAGTCCTCTGCTAGGGTCTCACATGGCTTCAGCTGGTGCTCTGATCTCGTCTGGAAGGGTGGCTAGGGCAGGATCTACTTCTAAGCTCCCTGAGGTTGTTGGTCGAATCTGGTTCCTCGTGATGGTGGAATTCAGGGCAGAGCTGAAAATGCAGAATAGTAACCTAAAGGTTCCAATTTCAGAAAAGGAGCTACCACCCTCTGGCTGGGCACATGGAGCAGAGAGGTTGGGATTATTGTTTTAAGTCTCTAAATTTGTGGTAGTTGGTTACGCAGCAATAGAGAAGTAAATAACATAGCAAAATGGACAGAACGTAAAAGCACAGCTGGGTGTGAAAATGTGCACATAGAAAGGGATATAGATAAATGTTGTTTACATAAACGTGAAACACTATGAAAATATTTCATAAAAGGCGATGAGCAAATAGCTCATAGGGCACATGTTACATCGTTGCCGATGAGACAGGAAGGGGATACAGGTGAAACGGAGCACATCGTGAAGGACGGAGGATCTCTACCTGGACCAGTGCGGTCACGTGCCATGATCAGAGTGTCCAATATAATTTACCCAGTCTCCTGCACCAGAGATTCAAGGGCAGGGGTGTGTTTTAAACTATCACTTAATGTATTTTTCTCAGAAGGTGGTTAAAGCAAAAGTAAACAGAAAGATGCCCCCCACCACCTTGTACATATGCTTAAACTGTTAGGATAGAATTATTTTGGCGGCCAAATCATTGTTCTCTGGAATTTCGCCAGCCTAAACATTTACACACTGCTTCTCATAGCTGGATAATTACTCCGTACCTTATTAACTGTACCCTTTTTTTCCCTATGTGGATGCTATCGTGATTTCTGCACTGTTAGTATGGGCAGGAAATGGCGTCAAGAAGCAATTGTCTTGTAAACCTGAGAGTCATGAAAAATGAATATGCGTTGGGTAGTGATGAGAGGAACTTCTCATCACAAATTCCAGACTTGGAAAGCGAGTTCTCTGTCCAGGCTTGATTAGCCTCACCTATTTATTGATGTCATCACAGCTAGATTTGTGTATGCATTTGTTACCTTTAATTAGGCTCCTCTCCTTCTTCTGTGTTGGGGGAAACCAGAGGAAGCCAAAGCAAACATGCCGGGACTCTGAATCTGGTGATGATGGCACTCTTCACGTAGACACTGTGGTTTCTCATTTTGAACGAGCAGTTGCTTCCCTGGCCTTCTTTGTTACGCGATGTTGGGTAGAGCATTGTCTGCAGGCCATGACCTCATCACAAGAAGACATCTGAGAAGATGAACAAACAGTGCGTGCCTGTGATTTCCTTTCCACACAGAAGCTGAGAAGCAATGAATGCATTTGAACCTCTCGAAATCCCTTTTATGTGCAGCTCTCAGGAAATAGGGTAGCCCCTTGTCATCGTTAGTGACGTTTTGGAAACCCAGGTCTCTTAAAACTCCTGGGTCTTCATCACTGATGACTTGACCACCATGACCCACTTACTAAGTCTAGGTGCAGATTCAACGTGAGTTCCCCACTGTCACGTTTGGAATCCTTGGACCCGCAGAAGCCACAGGAAATCTTCCAAATGGCTTGTTTATCGCATCTGGTGTCTTGACCTGACGTAAGACCAGAGGAGGTGCGAATACAGAGTGCTAGCTTTCATTGACAAAAATAACTTCAGTGATTAAAGATACGTCCATTACCAGTAAGACAGAGCTTGAGGTCACCTCTTTTGGATCTGATGTTAGTTCAGAGTGAGAGACAAAAACCCAGGTAATATGTGAATGCAACGTCCCTTTTTATTCTCTCAGAAAATAGTAGGCATTGTGCTTGGCACACACAAAAGTAATATGAAAAGTGAAAGGTCCTCCTCCATATAACCCCACCATAGTCTTCCGTGGGGTGACTCATATGAAAACAAATAAAACCAAAACGATCACTGCGCTCCGTGCACATATGTTTAAGGTGAAGAGAAAACATCTGGGGATACATAGTCACAGACAAGTTTACTTCAGAAATGGTTTTGAGGGGCGCCTGAGTGGCTCAGTCGGTCGAGCGTCTGACTTTGGCTCAGGTCATGATCTCATGGTTCGTGGGTTTGAGTCCCGTGTCGGGCTCTGTGCTGACAGCTCAGAGCCTGGAGCCCGCTTCGGATGCTGTGTCTCCCTCTCTTTGCCCATCACCTATTCATGCGTGCTCTCTCTCTCTCAAAAACAAACAAAAAAAACCCATTAAAACCATTTTTTTAATGGATTGGAGCCAAGCCTTAAGTATAAATAGTTGGCCAGGGAAATGGTTTTTAAGGTGGCAGGAGGCATAGCTACATTACTCATGGGCATTTCTCTACCGCTAGAAACTTAGCGATAATTATGTGTGTCTGTGGCACAAAACATACAGGCAGGCACACGGCAAACTAGAGAGGTAGTTTGATAGGCCACTTCGTGAAACATAGGCTGTGCCATAAAAATCCACGCGGACTTGATCTTTATTGACAGTCGGCAACAGTTGAAGAACGGTAAACCAGAGAATTGCAGTCATATTTGCACGCTAGAATGGCTGTTTTATAGACAGTCTGGAGGATGCGGTAGAGAGAGGCAGACGACCTGGCTAGGCTGGACAGCGGAGAGGACGCAACTACAAGTGCCCTGTGTGCATGGGCACCAGAGGACAGAGAGAGACATCCCGTGCAAACTCCGAAAATACATGCATCCGTACACGTTTAGGTCTGATTAACAGGACTTGGAGACTGTTTAAGTTTGGAGGGTAATGAATGTGATAGAATGACTTACAAGTCCATGATTAAGGCCAGAGGTTATCAGAAGACTAAAGGAATGCCTCCTTCCCTGAGTCTGACCCAAGTAGGGAACAGAAGAGGGTTGGCATGTATGTATGATGCAGGGGCTGGCAGTGAAGGAGTGTCAGATGTAGGATACAAGGAATGTGAGACATCTGTTGGCCAGCGAGTAGAGGCACCTTGTTGGTAGATTGAAATATGGATCTGGAAGTGAGAATGAAGTTATAAATGGATTTAGAAGGCAAGCATGTTGAGGAAGGACCAAAGACATGTGTGGGCATATCTGTAAATTGTGTAGCAGGATGATGGGAAGACCAGTAGGGACGTCAACCAAATACCCAAGGACCGCACATTCTAGGGAGATTACTTTAGTCCATTAAGGTCAAACACCTACTTCTTTTTGTAGGAAATACAATTCTGATACCGTCAACAATCTTTCCATAAACTCTGCTCTTGGTATTAAAAAAAAAAAAAAGGAAAAAGGCTTTGCTTTTCTTGAAGCTGACTCCTTAAAACCCACAAATGCTTGTCTCTCTGATGAGAGTCTCATTATTATAAATCAGATGTGCTTTGGTTTTCAAACTGAGTTTCTGCTGTATTTAAAAATTCAGCCAGGGGCACCTGGGTTTCTCAGTTGGTTAAGCACCAACTTCAGTTGGTTAAGTTGGTTAAGCTCAGGTCTGAACTCACGATCCGTGAGTTCAAGCCCCGCGTCGGGCTCTGTGCTGATGCCTCGGAGTCTGGATCCCGCTTTGGATTCTGTGTCTCCCTCTCTCTCTGTTCCTCCCCTGCTTGCACTCTGCCTCTCTCTCTCTCAAAACTAAATAAACATTAAAAAATTTTTTTTTAATTATACATTTTTCAACTTAATGCGGAAGCTGCCCTTTCAATGTTGCGATACCCATTGTTTCATTTTATCTCAGAAGTGTAACGTGCTCTATGCCCTCAGTTCGTCATGTTTTAATGACACCAGTCTAATGTTACCTTTTATAGTTCTTCAGTGTGCTCAGAATAAATGCTCTAGACACTTAGAGATGTGTATGCTTTGGGCAAGTTAAAAATCATTGAGAACCTGCCTGTGAGAGTGATGCTGTTAAACTCCAAGTTATACAGTCTACCAGTTCTGAGATTTATAGCTCACCGGCAACTCTCTTTTGAGACCTATTTCTTTTTAATTAATTTTTTAAATGAAGCAAAGCCTGGAATTGATCTTAAATTATGAATGTGTCCTGGTTAGAAAACCACATTTCATGAAAGAAAACATTTTTTTTTTATAACCTATATGAACAAACCTTAAAACATCTCAGTATTTTTATCCTTTCTGCCAAGAATTACTACAAGTTCTTTTCTTTGGGATTTCTTTAAATTGTGTGTGGTGACTCTTTTCCCTACTAATCATACACCTTCTTTCTCTAGTCTAACACTTGTTAGACTTGCTTTTTTGTTTCTTCTTAGGATCCAGGGAGGCCCAAGCATATTCCGTAACACGAGCACACCCACGACATACACCCCCCTACCACATCTTGACCCTTGTCTTGAAGAAGAAAATCATGGTATTCACATTTTAAAATGTCATTCTTTTTTTTTTTTTGACTTAAGTAGTTAACATACAGTGTAGTCTTGGTTTCAGGAGTAGAACCCAGTGATTCATTGCTTACATATGACACCCAGTGCTCATCCCAACAAGTGCCCTCCTTAATGCCCATCACCCATTTAACCCATCCCTCCACCCACGTCCCCTCTACCAACCCTCAGTTCATTCTCTGTATTTAAGAGTCTCTTATTGTATGCCTCCCTCTGTTTTATCTCGGTTTTCCTTCCTTTCTCCTATGTTCATCTGTTGAGTTTCTCAAATTCCACATATGAGTAAAATCATACATCTGTCTTTCTCTGACTGACTTATCTCACTTAGCAAAATACGCTCTCGTCCCATCCACATTGTTGCAAATGGCAAGATTTCATTCTTTTTCACTGCCAAGTAATATTCCATTGTGTATACATACCACATCTTCTTTATCCATTCATCATTCGATGGGCTCTTTCGGGCATTTGGGCTTTTTCCATACTTTGACTACTGTTGATAGCATTGCCATAAACATTGGGGTGCCTGTGCCCCTTAGAATCAGCATTTTTGTATCCTTTGGATAAATTCCTAGCAGTGCTATTGCTGGGTCATAGGGTAGGTCTATTTTTAATTTTTTGAGGAACCTCCATACTGTTTTCCAGAGCAGCTGCACCAGTTTGCATTCCTACCAACAGTGCAAAAGGGTTCCCCTTTATCTACATCCCCACCAACATCTCTTTGTTTCCTGAGTTGTTAACCATTCTGACAGGTGTGAGGTGGCATCTCATTGTGGTTTTGATTTGTATTTCCCTGATGATGAGTGATGTGGAGCATCTTGTCATGTCTCTCTTGGCCATCTGGATGTCTTCTTTGGAAAAGTATCTATTCATGTCTTCTATTTCTTCACTAGATTATTTGTTTTTGGGAGGGGGGGGTTGAGTTTTGTAAGTTCTTTATAGATTTTGGATACTAACCCTTTATCTGATAATGTCAGATATTTGCAAATATCTTCTCCCGTTCCGTCAATTGCCTTGTAGTTTTGTGGTTTCCTTCACTGTGCAGAAGCTTTTTATCTTTCTTTATACACTAGAGAATCATTCCAGCAAATAAATTTCAATAATTTCTGAGGGGTCTGAATCCCTTCCCATCTCTGGACTTGGGGATATGTCCAGAGACTTTTGCTTGACCTCTTATAATCAATAACTTAGAGAAGAACAAAATAGATGATTTTTTTTAAACTAAGTTGTCTGTTTTCCCCTTTTTTCCATGACTGCATATTGGAAACCCATAACATTTTGGATTCTAGCTATTAAAATTTTGACTATAGGGGCACCTGGGTGGCTTAGTCGGTTAAGCGTCCCAACTCTTGAGTTTGGCCCAGGTCATGATCTCACAGTTCGTGGGTTTGAGCCCCACATTGGGCTCTGTGCTGACAGCATGGAGCCTCCTTGGGATATTCTGTCTCCTTTTTCTGCCCGTTCCCTGCTTGCTCTCTATCCCTCTTTCAAAATAAAAACAATAATAAATAAGCTAAAATTGTAACTATAACTTCACATTGAATGCTAGCCAGGTTTTGGAATGATGCATGCCTACATCATAAACTTGCCATTTTAATGTTAGTCACCATTATCATAATACAAATGGTAAATGGCACTAATGGAGAATGTTTTTTTAACTTTAGATATCTCTGAAACAATCTCTCCACCCACTTGTTACTTATTGTCTGTTGATACTATTTGTCTTCTCTGCTGATAACAGTTTCTAGAAAGTTAGAGTCATGTTTGTGTTCCTGCTACCACTGAGAGGGTATGGAGATTCCCCTGATACATGTAAATTTCTTTTACGAAGGGGCAACTTCCACTGGGTTTTCAGAGCTTCTCCCAAGATAATCCTTATGGCAAATAAAGCACATTATAGGGTGTCAGTCACCATTTGTTCCCCTTCCACAACCCATTAGAGACCTCAGGAACCATTGCCTGAAACTCTTACTGTAGAGAAAGATTATTCCAGAGAAATCAAGCAGCCTGCCCTGGGATGCCATGAATTATTGTTAGCAGTGGGCTGGTTGCCGTTTTCGTGACATAAAAGCTACTTCTCCTTCAGTAAACATTTTAAAATGCATATTCAGTGTCAAAGATCATACTAAATATTTTCAATCCACAAGCTAGAAGAGTATCTGAAATGTTAAATTTTTTTAGCTGTTAAGGTGAAACGTACTGAAAAAGTTTTCTGTAAGAATGGAAGATTGTAAAAATATGTGAGCTTAAATGCATGGTCCTTCAGATTCATTTCTTCTATTTTTTTTTACCTGCCTAAAAAAAATGGAAATAAAAAGTTAATTAAATGCAGTGGGTTCAGCAAAACATAATGATATGCTAAATGAATTTTATGGTTAGGGAATTTTAATTTAAAAGAATTTAGGCAGAATAATTTGATGGTAAAGGACTGTGACTCTGATAAAGCAAAAGCAGTTGATGAGCCATCATGATAGAAGAAACAATTCTGTCACACAACAGTTCTGTCAAAGACAATTTTTGTGCAGAATTTCTTAATGTAGCATGTTTCAAGTTGTCTCTGGTAGAAAGTAATAGTGTTTCCTTCAAAAGCCAATGGCGCCCATCTTGATATAGTGATGAGCAACTTAAATTTATTTTTTTTTAATTTTTAATGTTTTTATTTTATTTTTGAGAGAGACAGAGTATGAATGGGGAGGGGAAAAGAGAGAGGGAGGTACAGAATCTGAAGCAGGCTCCAGGCTCTGAGCTGTCAGCACAGAGCCCGACAAGGGGCTCGAACACACGAACTGTGAGATCAGGACTTGAGCTGAAGTCAGATGCTCAACCGACTGAGCCACCCAGGTGCCCCTAGTGATGAGCAACTTAAAACAAAATTTCCAAACTTTTTCTCCTTAAACATGAAGTATATTCCTAAGAATTTGAAGATTCTCTTAAAAATGATTTCTTTCTGAAATCTTTGCAAATTATTGTCAAGAGCAAAAGCCAGTGTGACTCCTCTCTTCTTCAGTGTTTCACCGTTATTTTAACTTTCCTTTAAATAGAATATCAAGGGGTGCCTGGGTGGCGCAGTCGGTTAAGCGTCTGACTTCAGCCAGGTCACGATCTTGCGGTCCGGGAGTTCGAGCCCCGCGTCGGGCTCTGGGCTGATGGCTCAGAGCCTGGAGCCTGTTTCCGATCCTGTGTCTCCCTCTCTCTCTGCCCCTCCCCCGTTCATGCTCTGTCTCTCTCTGTCCCAAAAATAAATAAATGTTGAAAAAAAAATTATAAATAAATAGAATAGAATAGAATAGAATAGAATAGAATAGAATATCAAGGGGTGCCTGGGTGGCTCAGTCGGTTAAGCGTCTGACTTCAGCTCAGGTCATGATCTCACAGCTCAGCTCGTGAGTTCGAGCCCATCATCGGGCTCTGTGGTGACAGCTCAGAGCCTGGAACCTGCTTTGGATTCTGTATCTCCCTCTCTCTCTGCCTCTCCCCTGCTTGTGCTCTGTCTCTCTCTCTCAAACATAAAAAAACATTAAAAATAGTTAAAAAATAAATAGAATATGAAGCACAAAAGAGAAATGCAAATTAGCGTTCTTTCCAGATAGTTTCTAAAGTTTTCTTAAATCTGAGTCGTAGTCTCTAGAAGAGAAGGACACAATGTCAGCTTTTTAAAATTTTTTTTACAGAAAATGCCTCCAGAACCTCCTTCCTTTTTATTGCTACTATCAAAACTCAACATACATATACATATATATGTATATATATATATATATATATATATATGTGTGTGTGTGTGTGTGTGTGTGTATATATATAATGAAAAAATTTTAGAAACAAAAACTCAAAAATAAAAAATATATACATATAGAAATAGCTGACGTATGTCACAGCAATGAATGTGAATGAGATACATTTATCCACCTATTCAAAACAAAAGATTCTCACACTTAGATGCATGCACACAAATACACACACACACACACACACACACACCCACCATCTTCACAAACAATAAAATGAGAAATCAGTAACAAAGTTTACAAAACTCCTGGAAAGTAAAATAAAACCAATTACCAAGTGTTAAGTGTAGAGTAAAAGAGAAAA
The DNA here is from genome assembly GCF_022837055.1 of Prionailurus viverrinus. Taxonomy (NCBI): domain Eukaryota; kingdom Metazoa; phylum Chordata; class Mammalia; order Carnivora; family Felidae; genus Prionailurus; species Prionailurus viverrinus. Next base: position 2,207,788 of record NC_062579.1, read on the forward strand.
TAGAAACTTAAAATCCAAAATCTATAGAAAATAATATTTTTATTGTGGGTAGCTGAAATATGCTTTGAAGAAATTTCATAAGTTTCAGTAATTCATGAATAGGAAAGAAAAGAGCATTCAACTGAACTTAATTGGAGATAAAACTAATGCTTTCCTTCAATTTTGCAGTGAACCCTAAACTGGAAAAAATCTGCATTTTAAAAAAGAAAAAAAAGTGATAAAGAAGTAAAATGAAATTAAGCATTAGAAAAGAGACAAATGAGGGGCTCCCGGGTGGCTCAGTCGGTTGAGCATCAGATTCTTGGTTTTGGCTCAGGTCCTGATCTCACAGTCATGAGTTCGAGCCCCAAGGTGGTGTCTGTACCAACAGCATGGAGCCTGCTCTGGATTCTCTCTCACCATCCCTCTGTGCCCCTCCCTAGCTTATGCTGATGCTGTCTCTCAAAAATAAACTTAAAAAAGAACAGAAAACAAATAATAAACCCAAGTGTTGACTCTTTGGGAAATGAGTAAAGTGAATAATATAATTTAAAAGTTGTTGATAGCATAAATCCAAAATGTGAAATAAACAATAGGGGAAATTAAACATGTTCTAGAAGGAATGACGTAAGTCTATGGAAGTAAATTTGAAAACTTTATAAGAACAGATAATTTTCTACATAAGAAGGTACCTATGCAGAACTATTTTGATAATTTTTTCCACAGAAAAGGACAGTGGTGGGTACATGTTTCTGAAGAGTTTCCCCCTGTAGATCTCAGTGCAATCTCTAGTTTTTTAATTAAACGGGTGAAGAAAAGCCCATATAGACAATAAGTGACGATGTGTTCTTCTTGGTTGATCCAGTGTCACCTGCTCAGTAAGAGAGAGGGGACTCAGAAGCCTCAGACACAAACACCGTGCCAGGCAGAGAAGAGTCAGCGGGTAGATAGCACAAACCAAGACCTAGTACTTTATTATGTAACTTACCGGTTCATTCCGCAAGTCCTGTTAGTGGGTAAGTCCCACATATGGCCCACGTCTAGCCATAGGACTGAATGTGACAAATCAAACACTGATGATAGCCAGTGCGAGAAGTAATATCATTGTGTGTTTCTCTATCTCCACTGGAATATAAGACAGCAGTCTTTTCTGTGAGCAACTTAACGTTCTGGACTTGTGTGTGAGGTTGTTTTCCATTCCATGCGTGAGTCAGTGCTGAACTCACCACCATTTTTCGGCATGTGTCCCTTCTCCCTCACCACAGAAATGATTGTAAACTGAAAACACAAAGCTGCACCAATTCGTCAAGTTTGACACAGAGCTTGTTACTAATAAGTGCCTTTGATGATTTTTAAATCCTCGCCAGCTGTTTAGAAATCATTGAGGACCTGAAGCACGTTAGACTGCTTCATTTCCTGAGCAAACTGAGTTGTATCGATGGTGTGTAAATTTCTCCCACTGTTATTTTTAGATACGACTACATTGGGGCAGATTAACACATTTGACCCATCTCCATCCGGTTTGAAAACAGGAAACATGTATAGTCCACGCTTTCTATTGAAGTTTCCAGTTGCTAATTTGAACTCATCCGCCTCTTTGAATTTTGTGAAATCTGGGCCCAGATGAAGAATTTGTAGATGTATGTAATTCCAGTGCTCTCCCTGCTGAATACAGTAGTGTGGGTGTAGCTGTGCTCTGACACAGGCACCATTCTGATCAAGTCTGTTCCGTTATGACCACTGTGTGCCCTTTCTCTCTCATTCCACATTGGAAATCACCCCCAACTTTAATACTTGTTTCCGTGCCTGTGTTCTCACATAAACTTTATGTGAGTCCAGAATAAATACTTGTCACCATATGTGCCCTGAGCAACCAAGACAGAGAAGTCCCTTGGAACCCACCAACTGGCCACAGAGGCAGCTATTTACATGGTAACGCCCATGCGAACCAAAATGAGGACATTTATTATCTGAAAATTGTGACTTGGTGGCTCCCGTAAAATTGCTTCATGAGATATAAACCTGCTAATACCCCTTGTTAAGCACAGGCGGGGCCATAGTTGGATTTAGGAATGATCAGTTTTGAGAAAGAAGGCCCTGTGGCTTGAGCTTTGTTCCCAACAAACGGTGCACGCCGGTGGGAAGCAGTGGTTTCTCAGGGATTCTTTCTCGTGACTCCACCATCATGAATCTGCTTTTCAAAACAAATAATATGAGATTGAAATGATTGATATTCTAATTCACTTGCAATTACTTCTAAATGTTTGTATGAGGTAAGTACAGAAAGTCTACCAAGTTCAAAACCTGTTTTATGGGGTGCCTGGATGGCTGTCAGTTAAGTGTCTGACTTTGGTTCGGGTCATAATCTCAAGGTGCAACAGTTCGAGCCCCGCGTCGGGCTCTGTGCTGACAGCTCGGAGCCTGGAGCCTGCTTCAGATTCTGTGTCTCCCTCTCTCTCTGCCCTTCCCCTGCTCGTGCCCTGTCTCTCTCTCTGTGTGTGTGTCAAAAGTAAATAAATGTAAAATAAAATAAGACCATTTTTAATTTAAAAAAAGATGTTAATGATACAACTGGGTGGTATGCCATCTTACAATTATATATGAGCTCTAGAAACATTTCTAGAGCAGATAAAATGTTGAACGTAGGTGGAATCTTTCATTCTCTACTATGTCTGTGATTTTAGCAATAATTCCAGAGCTGAAGGAAAGTAGAAATAGCAGTATAGAATGTATTATTACACACACATTTTACATGTCTCCATCATTAGGAATTATCTGATACCACTCACTGCCTTCGATATTTGTAGGTCATACCATGAAGCGTATGGAAGCAGAAAGACTTGTAGTCATGTGTTAGTTCTCTCATTCGCCAAATGATACACTTTAGGGCAGGTAGTTTTGACCCACTGAGCCTTGGGTTCCTCATCTGTACAATGAAGACATGTGGGGTCTAAGATAAACATAATGTATCAAGTCTTGAACAACGTACAAGTACTTTCTATTTTGACTCAACTCTTTTGACTCCCATAAAACACATAGTGAATCATTTCTTTTCCTCTTGCCCTTTGATTTATTGTTCCTAATCCAGGTTTCTTTTCCAAATGTATGTGAGGCAATATATAAGACCCATGTTGGGGGGCACCTGGGTGGCGCAGTCAGTTAAGCGTCTGACTTCAGCCAGGTCACGATCTCATGGTCCGTGAGTTCGAGCCCCGCGTCAGGCTCTGGGCTGATGGCTCAGAGCCTGGAGCCTGTTTCAGATTCTGTGTCTCCCTCTCTCTCTGCCTCCCCCACCCTGCTCATGCTCTGTCTCTCTCTGTCCCAAAAATAAATAAACGTTGGAAAAAAAATTTTTTTTTAAAAAGACCCATGTTGGTAGACAAAATGTCAAGGACATGTAAGTTGTTGGAGGGTAGCTGAAAAGTTGACATCGAGTTTCTGGGAACCATGGTAAGCAGAGAAACAATGAGTTGAGTGAGCTGGTTTCCGAGGACGCCTACCATCTCATCAGAAGAGACGGATGTTTTCCTGGATCTGAGTGGTGCTAGATGGCACATACCTTTATGTAAGCTAGGCCAAAGATTGTATTGTCAATGGTCGTTTTTAAAAATGCAGCACAGGGTTGCCTTCCATTGGTTCCTATAATCAAGCTCTTGGTGCTGGAGGAGTTCCCTCCCAGCTTGGGTTCTGGAAGGCTGATGCTCTGCTCAGTCTTGGATTACTTGTCTGTTGTGTGGAAGGCCTTCTACCTGGTCTCCCTGGAGCCCCATCTACCCCAGGCAGTCACGAATAGCAAGCAAGGGGAGGTAACTCGCCCGAAACCACCGCCGGGGGTTAAATAACCCTCCATGGGACGATTCTGAATGTTGTTGGGAGAGTGTTCAATTGGAAGAAGCTGTATGGACGGACGGACGGTGAGAACCTTTTCTAGCTGTTCTTGTGTGCTGAACCTTCTCCCTTCCCCGGCGGTCCTTCTTGGAATGCCTCTCCAAATAAACTGTCAGCCCCTACGTGCTGGAATTAAGGTCTCCTTTGGGGAAATCCAGGCTAAGACAGATTTCAATCAGAGTCAAAGCCTGTTGAAAATTACAGATTTGCAAAGGCTTTTCTGTGGGAAAAAGATGAAGCCAAAATAACATCCACAATATCTGTGTAGTGATCCACCCTGTTGCACGAATAAAGTTTAAATAACCTCGATGAATAAATAGTGTGCACCATCTCCCTGCATGAGTTGGTTGAAATAGTCAGCCTAATGTGAAATGTGTTAGAGGAATAAACAGAAGATACCAGGGGTGCTGGTAACTTTGCATTTTTTTTTGATCCGCTTATGTCCACTTTGTCAGAATTATTTGTGAATAGACCAGATTCATTGTGAAATTGTCTGCAGTTTTCTGCATTATGTTATATTACAGTGGTAAGTCTTCCTATCAATAAAGTGACACTGGAAGCCACCCACGTTTAAGATTTCTGATTTGCAGTTAAAATGCAGCCATCTTCCATTGCCTTTCTATGAAACGCACTGATTCCTCGCTGGTAGGACTGTGGGGAGACCCCAGTTTTACGGGTAGAGTGCTCAGCCCTGGACTGCTAAAACCAGGAATTCAAACCACTGTTTCTTTGCCCTGTGTTTTTAAGTGGCATCATTCACCTCCTCTCAATATCGGGACGGTAGGTGGCATGGTGGTAATTTATTAACAGGGTAGGGGCAGAGAGAGAGAGGGAGACACAGAATCCGAAGCAGGCTCCAGGCTCCGAGCTGTCAGCACAGAGCCCGACACGGGTTTGAACTCACGAGCTGTGAGATCATGACCTGAGCCAAAGTCGGAAGCTCAACCGACTGAGCCACCCAGGCACCCCATCCTAACTGATGGGTGCCCGATGTTCCAGGAAGAAGACTTTAATTTGTCTTGAAGAAGTCTTTAATCAGGGTTCCTTGAAGGCTGGCGGAGAAAATCTGATGGTTTTGCCAACAAGAAATAACAACATCTGCCCATATCCTGGCTGTGTTTTCACCCTAGGCTCCTCACAACATCCAACTTTAGCACAACCAACAGCCCCTCCACGGTGAATCTTTTTCTCCATCATAAATCAATTATGTTGATTTCGGAACTTCAAACAGTCAAAGCTATTAAATTCAACTATTAAATTTATCAGCGATACCTCGCATTTTGTAGTTTTCATTTGACCATAATAGGTGCCTCAAACCCTTGTGTTTTAAATAACTGTTTTTACAAAACCTGGACGCTCATCAGACTCAAAGCTGGAATACGTACAGACTTGTAAGAGCCACTGGAGTTTGGTTTCATAATGTCCTTTGTGTGACCCAGGCTTTGTATCTTTAATTCCACATACAATGCTGAAACACAAGCTGGCCTGAAAAAGATTTTTAATACTTGAATTTTCAGTGCCTCAATCAAGAATCAATTTTCATACATAACATTTACACTGCGTTCTATTTTCCTCCAGTGAACAAGAAAACACTCTACAGTTTCTGTGGGAAATGTCAGTCAAGATCCGTGGACTGAGAAGGCGTACCTTTCCCTAATCTCCTCCTGATCATACCCAATTAATACAAATTCAGCCAAAATCACAACCAAATCAGGAACTCCTGGCTTCTCTTCTCAGTACACACTCATGGTGTATTCAACCACACGAGATTTTGAAGACATGTCTTTCGATCCAGCAATGGGCCAGGGTTGTGGACAAGCATGCCTGGCAGTTCACCATTCACGTACCTTGCAAACAGGCCTTTGTTAACAACATATGGCGTGATCGGTGCTGGAGGGGTCATGGAAAGAAAACCCACTGGAGATCAGGAAGGGCACCGGGGGCCTGAGAGGTTCAGAAAGCTTCCCCAGAGGGGCACCTGGATGGCTCAGTGGGTAAAGTGCCCGACTTTGGCTCAGGTCATGATCTCATGGTTCATGAGTTCGAGCCCCATGTCAGGTTTACTGCTGTCAGTGCAGAGCCCGCTTGGGGTCCTCTATCCCCCCCTCGCTGCCTCTCCCCCGCTGCTTCTCTGTTTCTCTCTCTCAAAAAAAAAAAAAAAAAAAAAGACAGCTCCACCAGACCACAGGGCCTTTCAAGGGAGAAGGGAGTTGATTCTGGATGAGTGGTCAGGCATCAGGAAGATTGTCCATAAAACAGGGCAGAGCATGGGTGAAAAGATGGCACAGGTAGGAAAGGATGTGATGTGGAGTTATCGAGGCTGGTAGAGGCCATGGGGAGCAGAGACCACTCTTGAGTGGAGACCTTGTAGGGTGGTCCAAGTGTAAGCACTTACACAAGGAGCGTGAGGATGTGGGTTCCAATTTCAGAAGAGACTGTGCCACTGAGATTCCTGGCAGCAGCCGTTGTGGTCCACGAATCGTGTCCTCTCAACACCCGGTGAAAAGCAGGCCCTCGGTAGCAGTTGATTGACCAAGGGCTTGAAATCTAATCTCATCATTTATATGACACCATTGTATCCAGTGGCAAAAGAACGTAAGGACATTAGATACGACGGGCTGAAGGCAGTCAGACTGCACACAGGCACTGGCGGATTAGGAAGTGTTCGTGCCAGGAGACGTTTTTCAACTGGAATTCACCTCGAAAACCATGGAGCCCACTCGGTAGCCCTGTAATCCAGGTGTATGATGCTTCAGACAAACCTTGTTTATGTTGTGACTTCCTGAACCTCAATACCCAACTTAGGGATAGGACAGGATGGGATCCCTCCTACTGCAAATTTGCCGTCGAAGAAATTTTGTTTATCCCTCAGCCTGTGTGATTGAAACTGCTTCCCAAAGATCAGTAAAATATTGTATTATCTTCGTATACAGGAATGTTTAGGGAAAGAAAACATGTTTTTTCCTGAAGGATTTTTATTTGAATAGTATTCACATAAAATTTTCAGAAACATATTTGCAAATGTTTCACCTTTAAGAGCAAAAGATATTAGCATTTTGGAAAGATGCTAGAAGGAACAATTTTCATCAAGTACCTACCCTGCACCTCTCCTAGCAACATTATCAGGGGAATACCGGTTTTCATCTTCCCGGCGGTACCAATAAGGAAACTGAGGCCTAGATGATTACTTCAGATGGCTCAGCCATGCATGCAGAGTTGGAATTTAAAAGCAGGGAATCTCTCTCCTGCAGCCAAACTCACAGCTACCATGTAATACTAAGGGCTTTGTTGGATTCAGTAAGGGTGCCGAAGTTGAAAACATTGCATGACAGTGCATTTTTATTTAATTTAAATCCAAGTTAGTAAACATATAGTGTAATGACGGTTTCTGGAATAGAATTCAGTGATACATCAGTTACACACAGTACATATAACGCCAGTGCTCATCCCAACAAGTGCCCTCCAGAATGCCTGTCACCCATTTAGCCCATCCCCGCATCCAAATCCCCGCCAGCAACCCTCAGTTTTTTCCCTGTATTTAAGAGTCTGTTACGGTTTATCTCCTTCTCAGTTTTTGTCTCATTTTTGTCTCTCTTCCCCCATGTTCATCTGTTGTGTTTCTCAAGTTCCACATGTGAATGAAATCATTGATATTTGTCTTTCTCTGACCATTTCACTTAGCATAATACCCTCTAGTTCCATCTGTGTTGTTGCAGACGGCCAGATTTCATTCTTTTTGATTGCCGGGTAATAGTCCATTGTATATATAAGCCACATCTTCCTTACGCATTCATCAGTTGATGGACGTTTGGGCTCTTTCCATTATTTGCTTATTATTGATAGTGCTGCTGTAAACATTGGGGTGCATGCATTCCTTCGAACCTGTATTTTTGTATCTTTTCAGTAAATACCTAGTGGTGCAACTGCTGGGTTGTAAGATAGTTCTGTTTTTAGTTTTTTGAGGAACCTCCACAATGTCTTCCAGAGTGGCTGCACCAGTTTCCATCCCCACCAACAGTACGAGAGGGTTCTCCTTTCTCAGCGTCTTCGTGAACATCTGTTGTTTCCTGAATTGTTAATTTTAGTCACTCTGACTGCCGTGAGGTGGCATCTCATTGTAGTTTTGATTTGTGTTTCCCTGATGATGAGTGATGTTGACCATCTTTTCATGTGTCCGTCAGCCATCTAGATGTCTTCTTTGGAAAAGTGTGTGTCTTTGTTTTTTGCCCATTTTTTCACTGGATTATTTTTGTGTGGGGGGGTTATTGAATTTGATAAGTTCTTTATAGATTTTGGATACTAACCCTTTATCTGATATGTCACTTGCAGACATCTTCTTCCATTCTGTTGGTTGCCTTTCAGTTTTGTCGATTGTTACCTTCACTGTGCAGCTTTTTTCTTGATGAGGTGCCAATGGGTCCATCTTTGCTTTCATTTCCCTTGGCTCCAGAGACATGTCAAGTAGGAAGTTTCTGAGGCCACGGTCCAAGAGGTTGCTGCCTGTTTTCTCCTAGGATCTTGATGGTTCCCTGCCTCACATTTAGGTGTTTCATCCATTTTGAATTTATTTTTGTGTAGGCGTAAGTAAGAAAGTGGTTCAGGTTCACTCTTCTGCATGTCGCTGTCCAGTGTTCCTAACACCATCTGCTGAAGAGACTGGCATGACAGTGCATTTTGCATCGTCACCCTCCCCTGCTGTAATGTTTGCTGACCATACATCTGTTTTTGCTTACAAGGTTTGGAACTTTTCCATTTTAAACGGTTTCAGAACTTTTTATATGTGTACAGCTTAGTTATTTGATTAAAGTATCCCATACTAATTTCCCTGTAAATCAAGCAGAGTATTTTTATAGAGATTGTCTAAATACCTTTAGGCATATAAGGATGACTTTTTAGAACGTGGAATTTAATTCTGTTCTTCACTGAGACCTGGTGAATGTGGGGGTTTTCCCTATATAAACTTTGGATGAATGTGGGAGTCGGCAAAATCTTCCTTCAGATTTCTAGCACATTATTCTTGTTGGCCATTTCAATGGGAAAAGAAACTTCTTCTCTGAAATGTGTTCCTGAGAGGCCCCCACATCTCCTCTTTGCCACTGGGTAGCCAACTGTGTGTTTGGTTTGAGTCATCTTAGGGAGGAAGCTTTGGAGACAGGGCGGATTTATGTTTTCATGAAAACACACTAAGGGAACAGAATTCTCCGTCCTGAATCACTGTAATTTCAAGACATCATTTCACAAAAGAAAATATTTCCCCGTGTTTTTGTTTGTGTTTGCTTGTCTGGGGCTGATGAAATGTGGAATTCATGGTGGGATTATTCTCTGCGTCTCCTTTTGGTGTTCTTGGTCTCATGAATGATATCCTGTTAGCCTTATAACACACTAGGGTTGAAAGTTCAGCTAATAGCTTTTGTTTTGTTTTGCTTTGCTTTAAGAAATGATAGAAATTCTTAATTCAGATATTTACCTTCTCTCAGCCCACCCCACCCCCAGGGAAAAAAAAATGCCTCTTCCACTGAAAGAATATCTATTAAAATGATAAAATATTTTAGCCTTCATTGTAATTCTAGTTGTTGAGGAGAGTGAACCACCACATGAAGCTTTTAAGCTGAATCCTCTGTTTTATGCTAACCTCATTTAGAAAGACTTCTGCAACATTTACAGATTTTTCCACATCCAGTTGTTTCCAAAGACCGACTGATGAACTTGAAACTTTTCCTCATTTTCCCACTCATATGTATATAACTGACGCTTCAGGCAGAGGCATAATCAGCAAAGTAATTCCCAGACAGAAGGAGGAATTCGTTTTTTTGAGCTTCTGTTTAAAAGGGAGAAAAAATTTCTCTTATAATAAGAAATCCCATCCATGGTCTCTACCTCATAAAGTTGTGGCTGTTATATTTGGTTGGTTGATTGCGTATAAGTTTCAAACTTGCTGGTGTGTGATGTACATTGTTTAATGGTTAAACCATTAACCTGTATTCCCCGCGGGGTATATCACTTCAAAAAAGGATCACTACTGTGGAAATGTGACTCTTTGGAAAATTTCTAATTTCAAACAGATTTTTCTCTACCATAGGGAGTTTTTTTTTTTCCCCCCTAGCTATGGGGAGTTTAGACACTTAGCAAAAAAATACAAAAACAATATTTATAAGGTCTCTAGTCTTATTTGCTATGAACGTATAATGTATAAATTTATATTAAATATGGACATGCATGAAATGTACATTAGATTTATTCTATGTTGATATGAAATATTTAACAGCAAAGTCCCATTCAGATGCAGAGAGGAATATGTTCAATTTCTGTGACACAAAATCTACCATAGGCTTAATTTTTGTCTCGTGATGACAAAAAAGGTAGGTTTGGCAGGTAGTCAGGAGATTCAGGAAATGCTCTGGAGCAAAATGAAGCACATTTAGGACTGAGCCAGCAACAGTGAGGGGGGGACACAGGGAACACGTAACAAGACATGCTGGAATGTGAGAATACGTAGCTTCTCCTCCGTGAGCCCTGAGCCTTCCACGTGTGAGGGAGAACACACTCCCAGCTCCCACCCGGGGCTCTGCCTTCCTTGAAGGCATCTGAAGAGATTTTTGATGGGCAACAGTGCAATTCTGTTGTGACACTGGTAGAAAGTAGAAAGGTAATTAGAAGGCCAGTATAAAGCAAGTAAACTTAGGCTTAGCACTTTAAAACATTATACAGCGTGGTACTGGGTTGACTGTCACCCCAAAAATCATGTCTACCTGGACCGATGAATGTGATCTCATTTGGAAAAAAGATCTTTACTGATGTAATCAAGTTCAGATGAAGTCATGGTGGGTTACATTGGGCCCCAAACCCAGGGACTGCTGTCCTTATAAGCAGAGGGAGATGTGGACACACAGAGAATGCCATGTGACGACCGGGGCTCACATCCAGAGGGATGTACCCACGAGCTAGGGAACGTCAAGGTTTGCCAGCAACCACAAGAGTCCAGAAGGGGCAAGGAAGGATCCTCCCTAGAGCCTTCACTGAGAGCACGGTCCTGGGGACAGCTGGATTTCCAACTTCCGGCTTCCAGAACCGTGAGAGATGAAAATCTCTTTTCAGCCCCCTGGTTTGTGGTAATTTGTTCCAGAAGCCCCAGGAAAGGAATACAAATACAACAGAAGTTTCCATTCTTCTGTCTCTGACGGGAACACTTAATACCAGAAGCATGGGGCCAGGATCCTTGTGTTGTCAGTCACGGCCCCTTGTCTTCCTGGCTTAGGGGAAAGGTAAGACACCATTCCTTAATTGAAATGCCATATCCACGCATCGTCAAGTTGATGAGTGACTCTCATTTAGAGGTCCTTTCAATTTGATTCCATTCGATTAGCTCAGCCAGGGAGCCCCGAGCCTCCTGAATCTAATCAGTTGAGAGAATAAATAAAGCTAATATGACTCGATCTGTATTTTTCTTCTTTTTCTTTTTTTTCTTTTCTTTCTCTTCCTTTTCTTTTCTTCTTTTCTTTTTTTTTCTTTTTTCTTTTTTTTTTTTTGATGGCTTGATCTATATTGTTGAGCAAGTTTTGGGGTTTTTTTTGTCTTTTTTGTTTTTTTGTGTTTTTTTTTTTTTTTTTTTTTTTTTTACGAACATGACAGCAATCCAAATGCACAACGTCTTGGGCAATAAAAAGTGTCAAGATGGCTGGGGCACATGTTGGTGGGGAGAAGTATACATGGGTTGGAATTCTTGAAAACCAGGTTTGCAACCTGGACTGTGAAAGGTCAGAGAGGGGCTTAGCCCCTTGGGCATCAGTTTTCTCATGCCAGCAATGGGGAGGAAATACATCTTGGCAGACCTGTGCAGGGGCGATTCTTGGAATCAACAAATGTCAGCCCCTAGCTCAGGGCTGGGGGCTTTATCAGCACAGGATGCCTGCTACTGTCCTCACTGCTGCTCCTGCCTGGTGCTTTTGTGAGAACATTGAAGGTCAGTCTGCTGGAAGACGACGGTGTGGACCATCATCCTACTGAAACCTACATATGACAGAGAGATGTCAGCTCTAGGGGGAAGCTGTCAGAAATTACCACTAACTTGGGGGGTTAAAGCAACAGAAATTTACCATCTCACACTTCTGGAGGCTGTAAGTCCAGACTTAAGGTGTCCTTCAAAAGACCTCCCCCAACCTCAGTGTCCCCAGTGCCCCCACCCCTGCATATTCCCACCCAGGCCTCCCTGCTGCCTTCCCTCCTTCCCATCACCATCCCCGCTTCACTCAGCCATCCAGGCCTTTGCTTGTTCCCCTCCTGGTACAGACACGAGGGAGGGTTTTCCCGGCGGCTTTCTGGTGCGTTCTCCATCCTGCCGCCAGACCGACTTGTTACAGCGCAGATCTGATTATATGCTTCGCGCACCCTAGCCGTCCACAGGATCCAAGTTCTCGTCATCTTTCCTGGAAACGTGTTCCTGAAGGTGGAGTAGGAGGAACACATATCACACACCTGTCCGTCCAGCCCCTGGGCCAGGAAACCAGAGAGTCCCCTTGCTCCCACCTTGTCTTCCAAACTCCCCTCCTTCTCTAAAGGTCGCCGCTGTCTCAGGATCGAGTTCGGACTCCCTTGATAGCCCCTGTGGTCTAGCCTCAGTGTCTGCTACTTTTTTTTTTTTCCTACTAGTAAAACGAAACCACCTGGTTTTCCCACCTGTGCCATTGAAAGCCTCCAGACGCACATAAGTGCTTTTCCTGCTGCCTGGAACACTGTTCCCTCACTTCTCTGCTAGCTCCTTCGCGCTTGCAAAGCCCACCGCCAGGGTGACCTTGGGCAAGAAAGCTCCCTGATCCCCTGCTGGCTGCTCACCCTCTCTCCATCCCTGCAGATGATGAGCATAGGGGCTGTCGCTGTGGGTGTTTCCTCAGAAGGCTTCTTGAAATCAGTCCCTTTGTGCACCTCCAGCTTCTAACGGGATGTAGGACAGAATACACAATGGCATATACACGTGTGTGTATTCCGCAGGTATTTATATGGCCCCCTCTGTTCACATAGAACTCCGTATGTGAACGTGGAGCTCTACGTATGAATATGAATCGCTGTTGAGTAAATCACTTGGTGAACAAACCAACAGATAAAGCTCACAGCTCTGACCCTCTGCTCTGCCCTAACACCCCAAGGTGATGAGTGTGAAGGACAACTTGACATCACCTGCAGTCCACTGCCCCCCCCCGTCCCCCTCCGTCTCCTCCCCCTGCTTGAACTTCTCAGCCTTCCTGCCTGCCGTGCCACCTCCGCCCTCCTGGTTTCCTCACCTCCTGTATTTGCGGCCCTAGGGCTGTCCAGGAAGGTGCGGCCAGGCTTCCATTCACCCTGGGTAGAGTTTAGGTCTTGTCCGTGTGCTTCCGGGGAGGTCTGACTCACCGACCTCCCTGGGGCACATTGCCCAGCAGATCATCCTGTACGCAGCTAATCCTCCCGCACTCTCCACAGCCCGCCCTGTGCCGGGATGTGCTCCCGAGTCCTGGCAGGGGGTCTGGAGGCCGCCCTGTGCGGCTCTCCCCTGGCCCGCTAACTACCAGGCAGGTGCTGGTCTTTGCTGAGCACTTTCCTGGGAAGCCTGGCACTCCTGCTTCACTCAGCACCTGTCCACCCAGCACAGAGCCCTCGCACTTCAGTCTGTGGGCACCTGAGGACTGTGGGTTCAACCCAAATTCTGCTTCACTTGATGACCATGCAGTGACACGTGCCTTGCCCTGCTGGGCTGCTCCCGCAGCACCAGGGACCAGACCCTAACCAGAGAAAAAGATTTCTACAAAGGTCTAAGTACCTTCCCTGCCTCAGATTCATTCTTGAGGTTCATTCTTGAGGCTCTCTGATGGAGCCTGTGGGGGTAACTAAAGTTCTGAGGAAACCATCCCCTTACAACCAATGTGTTGCACGTGTGCACTATTTGCCCAGCATCAGGCTGTGGTGGCCCCAAGATGCATTCTGTACCCTCCTTGTGCTCCTGGCTCATTGGGAGGCAAAGAGTAATTATGTAAACATGTAGATAAGTACAAAATGACTGTTCAGCCAGTGGCTGAAGGTCAAGAAGGAGGGAGCCCTGTTAAGAGTTAGAGGGACAACATTCTATGTAAACGTTTATAGTGTATATACAGGCACATACATGGGTCCTATGGTGAGAGAATTACTTTATGTGTTTTATTCAAGCAAAGGAAAGCCTGGTGTTAGGTTGAGGGAGGATGGGCTGCGGAAAGGCACCCAGCTTGAATGCCTGAAATTACTTATTTGCTCCGACTTACTCATTCACGACTCTTACTTTAATTTTTGCTTTGTCTGAGTTGACATATCCTTAAAAGTATTTGATCACAACAAACACATTCGCTTCAATGGTGTTCCTCTTATGTCTTAATGTTTTTTCAAGTTTCACAAGAGAGGTGAGCAAGTAATTCTGTTTTCCTTTCATTTGTAAAATTGTATTCCAGAAAGTCTCCCTTCAAATACAATTCAAGAAAAGAGAAGGGAACTGAGAATTTTCTAAACCTTCTGTATGTCAGGGAGAGAAATTAGTGATTTGTATAGGATTTATCAAAATAGACCCGAAAATAATTGTTCATTCAAAATGTGGTCAAGCTAAGATGCGTTTGTTTAACACAAAGGTAGTTTGTGTTGAGCTGTATGGGTGCGCGTGTGTGTAAAATATCCATGCATGATTCTTTTGAGGGCAGAAGATTTATTCTTACCTCTTCATATCCTTTGCACAAACAATAGCTTCTTTGATTTGGCATGCTCTTGTTTGCTGCAATAGTAAAAATCGTGTGATGTTTCAATGCACCATAAATTAAGGTCCCCAGGGAATTAGAAATGTGTCACCCGAAAGATATGATGATGTTGTATTTTCTCCATCTTCCCGAATCCTTCAGGCTCAGAGTACTTCCAGCTTAGACGTATCCTCAAGTTTCATGTCACACTCTTCCGTTCGTTCGTGCATTTCAGAGCTTTTTAAAAAATTATCTTTGGCATTTGAAAACTGGGAATCTTGAAAGCTGTCCGTGTGACCCAGCTCCCCAATGTGTCGCTTGCCCCTCTGCCAGGTACTTGACACAGACTTCGCGATGAGCGTCGAATCAGGTTACCGATTTTCCTGTCGCCTGAATTGTGCGTGGCTTGCAGCTCTCCTTGTTCTCCGCCAGGCGGTCGCATGTAGGGGAGATCCTGAGCTCTCTGAAGGGGGTTGTCCGTGCTGCAGCGACGCCCAGAAGTGTGGGTTTCTCATCCAAAATGCGGCATCGGAAGGCGCGTCCTGCCCGGGCATACCCGAGCACGGCGGCTTGCTCACACAAGATCAGGCAAGGCTGTTAAATCACAGTTTCTCTTTCTGCAAACCCAGATCGTCCCCGGGGCTGTCCAGCCCGCAGTTTGTTTATTGGTACCTTTGCCGTCTAAGCCCCCAACATGGGAAATATTAAAGATGTTGGTGAACTCCAAGGTCTGAAATGATTCAGTTTAACAGAAAAGAAGCGCTGGAAATACCATAGGAAATATTTATATGATTAATAGTGCATAATGGGAATATAAGCACCAGGGCGGAACGCAGCCGAATCTTGAGGATCGGGGAGCAGAGTAGTAGCTGGGACGGTTAACGGGGGCCAGGCTTCAGCCAGACCCTCAACTGTGCTTCAGTGCGGAGTTCTGCAGCATAGTGAAGGAGTCCTGGATGACCGACCAGAAACAGGGCACCGGCCCTGGTTGTGACGCCATCTTTTATGACCCAGGGACCATGTGACTTACCTGGAAGTCAGGTGCACCCTCAGGGACATGAGTCATCTGTGTACGTGCTCCCCAGAGCCCTGTGGGTTGTAAGAGTCCCAGGTTCACATGTGTGTTCTCTTTACATAGCAGATGTCTCCCGCACGGGGCAACCCCGCGTGCGTGTGTTCAGCTCCCCCTAGCGGATGTGTCTCCCCTGCCCAGGGGAACCCCGCGTGCAGGTTTTCAGCCCATCTTTCCATTTTGGGGATCATCATGTTCACACGGTTGCTGGCTAGCCATTCTTCTCCTGTCTCCTCTACTTCACTTGCCATCTGGTTGAGCTTTGCCCTCCCCCATGCCCCGCACCCACTGCCACAGACAAGTACCAGGCAAGTATGTCCCAAGCGAAGTAGGCCTGCCTTTCTGCACAACAGACCCAGCATGTCACAGCTCCACGAGCTTAGGCCGGGGCACCCAGGACGCTGCCGAGATGTTCTCTGTCACAGGGCTTCAGGCTGCTTCCCATGAAGGCTCAGTTCATCATTCCACCCCACTGCTTCTGTCGATGTACCTTTAAAAAGTTGTTTTTTTAATGGTTATTTATTTTTGACAGAGAGAGACAGAGCACGAGGGGGATAGGGACAGAGAGAGGGAGACACAGAATCCGAAACAGGCTCCAGGCTCTAGAGCTGTCAGCACAGAGCCCGACGTGGGGCTCGAACTCACAAACCGTGAGATCATGAAGTCAGACGCTTAACCGACTGTGCCACCCAGGCACCCCTGTCGGTGTACCTTTAGTTGTGCACAAGGCTTTTGTGCAAACTTCTGGGCACAAGCCTTGGATCGGGGCCTTGCTACTCAAAGTGTGGTCCCCAGACCAGCAGCATCTGGATCCCTGGGAGCTCCTCAGCACACAGAGCCCCAGGCTCTCCCAGCCCCCCTGAACCAGCGTTGGCATTTCAACAGCATGTCTCTGCCCAGCAGGGAAGGGTCAGGGCTCCGCTTCCCCCCAAGCCGAGGCGCCTTCTTCTCATCCCGTGGGTGTGTGTGTGGAACAGCCCGCTCCCTCGTCACAACCCTGTATCTCAGGAAGCCCTGCTTAGTCACACGAATGGCGCTCAGAGTGTGATACACTGGGAGCCCCTGCTATCTTAATAACTGAGTGTTCAGAGATAAGAGGAAGTCCTCTCTGGAACCCACAACATGGACACATGTCCCTATTAAATATCCTCAAATACCTCAGATAAAAGTGCCTACTTTTTAACTTCAGTTAAAAAAAAAAAAAAAGCAACATCTTGTCATTATCTTTGTATGTGCCTGTCTTGTCCACGAGACACCGAAGTCTGGGAAGGCAACAGTTGCGTCTGTTTCTTGTTCCAGGGGTAGTGTGCCACATTTACCATGAAAAGCACAGGACTTAGTTAAGCTGGAAGGTCCGAGAAACAATGAGGTTATTTTATTTTTGTTATTATTGTTTTTTTTTTTTTATTTTTAGAGAGAACGCAAGCCGGGCAGAGGGACAGAGGGAGAGACTCTTAAGCAGGCTCTGTGCTCAGCGCACAGCCTGACGCAGAGCTCCGTCCCATGACCCTGGGATCATGACCTGAGCCTAAATCAGAAGTCAAACGTTCAACCGACTGAGCCACCCAGGTGCCCCAGAGTTGGTTTTATTTTAGAGGAAGTATACCCAAGGTGATACTTGAATCGTGCTTATTATTAAAAAAAATATATTTGTGGGGCGCCTGGGTGGCGCAGTCGGTTAAGCGTCCGACTTCAGCTCAGGTCACGATCTCGCGGTCCGTGAGTTCGAGCCCCACGTCAGGCTCTGGGCTGATGGCTCAGAGCCTGGAGCCTGTTTCCGATTCTGTGTCTCCCTCTCTCTCTGCCCCTCCCCTGTTCATGCTCTGTCTCTCTCTCTCCCAAAAAAATAAATAAATGTTGAAAAAAAAATTAAAAAATAAATAAATAAATAAATAAATAAATAATAAAAAATAAATTAAAAAAATATTTGTGGGAGCGCCTGCGTGGCTAAGTTGGTTAAGCGTCCGACTCCAACTTGGGTCATGATCTCACGGTCTGTGAGTTCGAGCCCCGCGTCGGACTCTGTGCTGCAGCCCACTTCAGATTCTGTGTCTCCCTCTCTTTCTGCCCCTCCCATGCTCATGCTCTCTCTGTGTCTCAAGAAGAAATAAAAACATAAAGAAATAAAAATAAAAATAAATATTTGTTATGTTCTCTGACCTTAACATCTAACTCAGCACATTGTATTTTATTTGGTCACCGTGTCTGGACCTCTGCACTCAACTCAGTTCGCATCCCAGATGGGATGTTCAGTAAATTTTGAACATTAACATTATGAGGCAAAGAACTGAATATGTGAAGTGTGTAAATGGAGCAGATACTTGGGGAAGAGAACAGCCATGAGAAATCAGAGCCCGGCTTCTTTTAACCAACTTGGAAGACCTTCAGAATGGCTTTCAAAGAGGAGCGTTAATGGATGGGTTACTTCTGTGAGGAAAAGGGAAGTACCCTCAGGGCAGTTACCGTGTGGCTTTGGGTTCGTGGAAGAGTGAGGCTTCCTTCAGGGAGATTCGTACCAGTGAAACGTGTTGCATAAATTAGCCCCGGGAACGTTTGCTGGCTTCCTACGTGGCGCATGAAATTGTTTAATGGCACAACTTGACACAGCAGTAGCGTATATTTGTTTCTTTGGTGAACACAGTAAATTTAGACTTCAAAAGAGGGACAGTTGTGATGAAAGAGCACTAAAAAACAATGGAAGCTCTCCCGTGTAGCTATAAATGAAATGTATTAAACTGAAGGAGACTAACCCAATCCTGAGTAATTGTTTACTATTTACCCCATGCTTAGTACATTGCATTGTTATATCTGGTTTCTTCCCCACCCGCCCCCCATCCCTGCCTTTGTCATGGAACTGCATGGCGGTCTCTTGCTGTGGTCAGGGTGTTCGTCCCTGGCCTGGACTCTGGTCTTCCCCGCGTGCGTTGCTCTGGCCTGTGGGAGGTTTATCACACTGGATGCATGTGGAAGCTTGGGAAGTGCTTGCATGATTGGGCTGGACCTCTCTTGCTCCTCTGCCGATGGCTGGAGAATATGTCCCAGCTAGCTGCTGAAGGATGAGACACAGCTGGAACACAGCCCAGTCACTCCTTCTGCCCCAGCCAAGACCAGCCAACAAGCTGAGTTTTATGTGAGCCCGGCACTCGTCAGCTGAACCGCCTCTGTGACCGCCACCCCGTCCCCGCTGACATCATACACATGAATAACAAACACCATTGTACGCCTCTGGGATTTGTGGTTGGTTGCTTGTTATACAGCAGTAGCTGGGCAGTACATAACAGATCCAAGAACAGAACTAATTTAGGAACCCTCCTTTTTGTACGGAGCCCTTACAAAATCTTACGCCTCTGGTTTTGTCCTCTCCCACTCTGTACGAAACCTCCTCCCCTTCAAATATTGCCCAGTGGTCTGGTGATCTTGAGGAAAGTGCTCGTGTGTGTTGGATAGCTAGTCTTGCTTTCTGAGCACTTCCAACCACTCTGATTCCCCTCCTGGAGGCAGCTCTGACGAGGTGTCCTCCTGTTGAAAATGTTACAAGTCCCTCCTGTGTGTGACTGGTGCTTCCCCAAGTAGCCCGCAGCACTCTCCAAGGACAGTACGCTCCCTGCTGATTCTAATGCCCGCGGCTGAGCTGGCCCTGAGGCCACTTGTCCTTGCCGACCAGAGCTGTCTCCGTCCCTCCTGAGACCCATCAGTCCTCACACAGAGGGCACTGCAGATGACAAACAGCCCTCAGCTCCTATTTTTCTGTATAGCGACGTCAGGAAGTGGTACGTTTCATGTCCTTCCTACATACACGAGATACTCATGATGCATTTAATAGCCCTTTTTCAGTGTCCAGTGGCTGCTCTTACCCAATCACCACAAACTTGGTGGCGTAAAACAAGACACGTTTACCGTCTCACGGTATTGGAGATCGCAAGTTCAACGTGAGTATCTTCGGACAGAAATCAAGGTGTCAGCAAGGCTACGCTCCATCCAGAGGCTCTAGGGACAAATCTATGTTGCCTCTTCCAGATTCTCATGGCTGCTGGCGTTCCTTAGCCTGTGGCCTTGTCATTCCATCACTGTCACATCACATTGCCTTTTTTTTCTCTGCCTCTCTCTTACGAGGACATCTGTATGGCCATTAGCGCCCCCCAGGATAATCCAGGATAATCTCCTCACCTCAAGACCCTTCATCACATCTGCAAAGTCTTTGTCATACTATGTAACATGTAGAGGTTCCAGGGGTTCATTCATCATCTGTTGGAGGGGGGCATTATTCAGACTTCCCCAAATCTTACTTACACTGAAAAACTTGGTGAGAAATCATGAATATTAAGTTTGCCAGGAACAGATTTTCACCCCTGAGAAAGCCAATCAAGCATTCAACAAATATTTTATGGAGAACTTATTATGACCTTTAAATATTGACCCCCAAGAGTGAATCACAGGCTTTCTTGCAACTTAGGCATCAGTGAGCAACCAGACCCCCTTTGGTCCCCAGTGACCATCTGTTTAGTCCAGACTCTTCTTTATGTTCCACACCCACACATCCAACTGCGTCCACTTGTGAATCTCAAAGGTCCATCAAACTCAACATTTCCCAAAACAAAACTGTTTAGAAACACAAGACCACATCTGGTCACTGCAGTAGTGAGAAGTCATCTGTGACGTTCCACTGTTGCTGGGATGAATTCCAGCATCCCCCCACCCCAGCCCCCATCCTGCCAGACTTTCAAAGCTGGGCTGCATCTTGTCTTTGGGATGACCTTGCATTATCCTTCCCTTTTAGAGTGATACCTCATATGCACTTGGGTACTTTCACTGAATTGCTACTTCCTGCATGAGCATTGCTCTCAGCATCTGGCATAAAATATTGCATCCATCCTGTGTAATGAGTAAGCTCCTAATCTCCCCTCAGACACAGACCATACTTCCTTAGCAGGGCCACAGCTACCCACCCACTGTGGTATGATTATTTCTTCACAGCACTTATTCATAATTCAATAGAAAAGAATAGTAATTCTAGAAAAGAATAGGGTAATGATTTGTCTATTGCCTCCCTCCCAGCCAGTGTGTCTTTTTTCTCTGTTGTAGCTCTAACAAAGTACCTTATACATAATAGATGCTTAATAAATATGTCTGTAAAGAAAACATACGAATGCGACACCTGGGTGGCTCAGTTGGTGAAGCGTCCGACTTCAGCTCAGGGCATGATCTCATGCTTCAAGGGTTTGTGCCCCATGTCAGGCTCTGTGCTGACAGCTCAGAGCCTGGAGCCTGCTTCCGATTCTGTGTCTCCCTCTCTCTCTCTGCCCCTCCCCCCCTCACACTCTGTCTCTGTCTCTCAAAAATAAATAAACAGTAAAAGAAAATAAAAAGAAAGAAAATACATGAATACATCCTGGTGAATGAAACAGACCTAATCCTTGTCTTCTCCAAGGTAGTATGTCTCTGTTCCACTCACACATACCATGGTTGTATAAAGTTTTCCCTTCAAAGTCCTGAATACGTTGACGCTTTGCTTTTGGTACTTTCTCTTGCTAGTTTACAATGAGGGGTCAGCTTCCTTCCATACTGTCATAAACTAGTTTACTTTACTTGATACTGGAGGCACTTTTTACTCCTTTGTACTGCAGTTTTTTAAAAGCTTCATAGAGAATATACATGTGTTTTCAGGAATTTTGCCAAGAACTCAATGGATCTGCTAATTCTATACAGACTTTTAATTTTTTTAATTTTTTTTTTTTTAATTTTTTAGAGAGAATGAGCATGAGCTGGGAGAGGAGCAGAGGGAGAGAGAATCCCAAGCAGTCTTCACATGCAGCACAGAGCCCAACACAGGGCTCGATCCTGGACCCTGGGATTACGACCTGAGCCAGAATCAAGAGTTGGGCGTTAAACTGACCAAGCCACCCAGGTATGCCAATACTTCTCATTTTTAAGCTCAATTACATTTTTGATAATTTTGAAAAGTGAAGGTAGTTATATCAGATGCCTTTTGACACATGGGTTCACTAGACAGCTCTCTCCTTTTTTATTGCCACATTTTGAAGTATATAGAATGTGTTTTTATATTTTGGGGGGTTTTGGCACGAGTCATTGTGTTAGCTTTTACTTGTTTGCTCCTTGGTGAATTTGTGTTTATTGGCTTTCTTCCACTGTCTTTATCTACTTTCTCCCTGCATCTCAACTTAACTTAAATAATGTCTCATGAAGATAACCAGATGTAGACTTTCTTTGGATTAATAAAACAAAAGATAAATAACATGAAAGATGGCCATGGAAGGATCAATAATGATAGTCCTTTTGAACTCAGGACTATAATTAATCTAGTATATACTGTTAAGATCCAGGACTATTTTAATCTTATTTAGTATACTGTAAATAAAATACTGTCTGCGGTATACATTTAAATACTGCCTGGCTTATCTTTCAAATTTAATATAATTATTTGTATCTCATTTTGGCTGCAGTTAGAGTACACAAACTTCATACAAATCTGACATAAAATGAATGCTAAGTTATTTTTATTTGAGTCATAACCAAGAGCACGTGATAAGCACACACATTATGGAGCTAGAGAGAACATTATAGTCAGGAATTAGCAAACAAACCTACCACAGTTAAGGGGTTGTATTGATATAAAATATAGCCTACTTAGCACTATAATTTACTCACTGACCTGTGTTTTATAAAAATGTAGAGTGTGAACCAGATTGAATAAGCACAATAATGGAGGGAAAAGATTGGTAGAAAAATTTGGGAAGAATCTAGACATTTAGAGGTTAAGAGATCTCAAAAATCATCTGCAAAAGCCTTTTTGTAATTGATGTATTAGATGTAACTGATTTGTTCTACTTCGTATATAATAATTCTATTCAATTGGTTGGCAAATTGGCCTGTTGACAAAGATTGCATTGTCTCTGGTGATGATTCTGTGTGGCATGATCAGTTTGACTGCAGTGATAGTGGGAAGGTCCCGAATCATGTGTAAAAGTGGGAAAACATGATTTTAATGCAATATATACAATCACTTCTCATGTATTGCTTCTTCAAATACTTGATAATCTCATGGAGTAGTAAAGCTGTAATAAATCTCCACTAAAATCTCACACAAACACAATCTCACAGCATGAATAGACCACCAACGGACCCCAGTAGTCCGTCTGTGTATTTCAGCATGCTCCAAGGACATCTGGCTGAACACCCATGCCCTGCCATTTCAAGCTGTGCACAGAGGAACAGGGCTTCTGGGAGAGCGGGATAGGCACTATCGCCATATGCAAACACGGCTGAGTGACCCTTGGAAGAAATAATGTAGATTTCCAAGCATCTGGAGGGTGCACTGGACTAATTTACCACTAAGAGATCTTTTAAGCCTAACATAATTTGTCTGTGATTCAAGTAATGTGAAACATGACAAGGAGGCGTCTGGCCCTTCAGAACAGAAACGGTCACTTTTCAGTAGCCCACACTACTCCTAAGTCTGAGAAGAAGGCATAGCATATCCCAAGGACACTGATGTAACCACATAACTGGAATAACAGAAATTTCAGTGGAGAAGCAAGGAACAGAGGAGGTGATTTAGGAAAGGGACACACAACTGTGAGAGTTCATCTTGAAAAGTAAAAATAGTTAATGGAATGTCTTACTTGATTAAAAAATGGGCTCTAGTTGGGCCACCTGGGTGGCTCAGTCAGTTAAGCATCTGACTCTTGATTTCGGCTCAGGTCATGATTCAAGGTCGTGAGATTGAGCCCTGCACTGGCCTCTGCGCTTGTGACAGCATGGAGCCTGTTTGGGATTCTCTCTCTCCCTGTCCCCCACTCACACTCACGAGCACATGCTTGCACTCTCTCTCTCTCTCTCTCTCTCTCCCTCAAAATGAATAAACTTTGAAAAATGAGCTATAGGGACACCTGGGTGGCTCAGTCGGTTGAGCGTCCGACTTCAGCTCAGGTCATGATCGCTCGGTTTGTGAGTTTGAGCCCTGCATCAGGCTCTGTGCTGATGGCTCAGAGCCTGGAGCCTGCTTTGGACTCTGTCTCCCTCTCTCTCTCTGCCCCTCCCCTGCTTGCTTGCTCTCTCTCTCTCTCTTCCTCTCAAAGGTAAACAAAACATTAAAAAAAAATTTTTTAAAGAGCTATGGTAGGTCTGTTGCTGTGTTACCAATGATATTAACACTTGACATTTAAATTTATAAACGTGTTATATGAATAGATATAAATGCTTCTATGAATCATCATTCCCAATCTGTGAATTTGGAATTTGCGAGTGACTTGGCTGTGAAGTTTAGGCTCGAGGTCTCTCAGGATCCTGAATTTGAGTTTCCCATTGGGGCGGCAGTCTCTGATGGCTCTGGGGACTGGAGGGTCAGCTTCCTCAGTGGATGTCCTGGAGCCTTGGCTCCTCGTCACTTGGGCCCCCACATAGGGCCACGTGAGTGTCCTCACAGCATGGCAGCTGGCTTCCTCCCCAGGGTGTTACCCAAGAGAATGAGAAAGAGAACCCAAAGTGTCTTCATAACCGAGGCCCGACAGTCACAGCTGACATTTCCCAGTCTTGGTTATACAAGTCAGCCCTGTTTGGCGTAGGAGGGGATGCTACAAGGACACAAACGCCAAGAAGTAGAGATCACTGGGGGCTTTCTTGGAGGCTGGCTGCTGTCCTGTCTTGTGACCGGATGGGAAAGAATTTCAGCCAGTTTTCAGGTCATTGCAGTGCTTTGGGGAATGAGAGAAATGTTATACTTTTGAGTGACAATGAAGCCCTTGTCATTTCTAAGGCCTCAGATGTAAAGCACATACGCCACAAAAACCCAGGCCAGCACCGCAGATAGAAACATGACCTGAGACTTTTGCAAGGCAGGATGCTGACGTACACATCACCTCTGTCTTCGACGTGCTCTGCAAAGTATGGAAGTCTGTCTTGGTGTGATGCACCTGAGTTTGCAGAAATCAGTTCTGGTGCCTAGTAAGAATCTTCACGTTACTTATCCTGGGGAAACGTCAACGTGGGTTGACCAGTGTCATCCAGTGTATTGAGGGTCACACTACGTGTACTCCACTTAGGTAATTTTACATTTTCTAGAAAAGGTGGAGGTAGTTTGAGTAGCACCTTCCACTGCCTCTGTATCTGTAACATATTATAATCTCAACACACAGTCAGTGTGGAAGAATTCGGTTCGGTGAGTCTGACATCCAGAGCGTAGTTGACACTCAGTGCACAACTCCCTCAAATGAGCCACACTGCACGTGTTCCGCAGGCAGATGGAGGCTACTGCGAACTCACATTCAATGATCAAGACGATTTACAGGGGAAAAAACCTCAGCGGTCTATCATCAGGCCACGCCTGATCAAGAAGCTTACGTCAGCCAAGCCGGCAGGGACATCTCTGCGTCACTGCTGTGCTTCTTCCCGTGATGCCTTCAACTGGAGGCGCTAGCTGGGTGCAGCTCAGGGCACCAGGCTGTGCACTGTGATAGCTGAGCCTCCACACATCCAGTAGAGCTTCCCATCCTCACGCCAGCCATGGGGAGAGTAGAGCATCTCTTACAGCTCATGGCGGGGGCGTGCGTTTTGGCACTCATTCCGCCTCAGTGTCCTCAATTTGGCAACCTGACTGTTCTGGGACTAGCCACTGTGGTTAGCATCACGGGATCCCTTCTTGGTGGCGTAAGGCCCGTAAGAGCTACTCCTAGAATTCAGAAGGGGGCTCGGGTCTCCCAAAGCACATCGTTAAGATTGGGAAAGGAGTTAGTTGCCCTAAGAAAAATCAGAGCACTTTTGACAAGACGTGAGTAGGTTGGAGATAAAAGTGGGGGTAATGGTCAACACACGTCCACCATCCATTTGCCTGTCTGGAGGTGTGTGGGCAGGCGTGTGGAATTCCATGCCTTGATGTGCTAACCATGAAAGGAGAGGCCTGCTGAAGGCCGGCCCGGTGATGGATCAGCAGCTGGAGCCACCAACATAACTCTTGGCTGGGGTTAATCCAAGGATTTGTACCTTGGAAGATCTGTGACCCATTTGTAGAACTCCTTAAAACAAAGTCACCGATCACATTGTACTACACATTACACTATAATCGAATTATGTTTAAAAATATGTACCCATATGGGCAAAGACAAGACGGATTTTTTTCTTTAATTTAAGGAAGATGTGTTAGGGTAGAAAGATTGTGGATATTTTTTTCTTCAGAAGTCATACGTTGATATTATAAAAGCAGTTTTGCAAGTTTTAAAAGAAAACGTATTTGTTTTGTTACCCATTTTGTTAAGTCAGTGACTCACCACCTATGTTAACAGCTTCCACAGAGTTTCAGAACGAGGAGGGAGGTATTGACACAGAAGCAGAGAGAGGAGAGAGACTGTTTTCCTTTCACTCTGAGTGTACCACCATAGAACATGTGTCCTCCTCCAGAACATTCTCAGGAAACAGAGTAAACTTATCCAGAGATGCATGCAATAAGGAACAGCATAGAAATGTTCACGGTATGGGAAATTGGGTTTCTTCTGATACAGAGAAGGTAGGCTGCCGTATACACGAATGATTCTCATTCGTGTGGGCTCCAGATTGGTGGCTGGTGGCATGTGGAATGTGCTTCTCATCTCTTACATGTATCATAAGTTCCCAAATTCTTCCCCAGACGAATTTCCTCAAACTAAGAGGTGGGGGGAGGGGTGGAGAGGGACAGAGAGAGATCTTTCTATTTCAACAACAGGACGGCATTTTCACCCTCTTTGTAACTCAACCGAAACTTTCCCAAGGAGAACCAAAATAGCTCCCGTAGAATTTCAAAAGATGAGAATCCAGCCCAGATGGTCCGGACTTAAAACGTTAAATCTGATGCTGTTACTATGGTCAAGTGAGATGACTTATTTGCATTTTTCGGATTCTATTTATAATTAGTCTTTTTAAGAGGTCCATCTGGTTCAGAATATCTTTCCCACTGCCTTGCCAGTGCATGACGTTTCCACCCTGAGTCATTCACTGGGCATAGGGATTGGATGTGTGAAGGCCCTTGTGAAATAATGACCATGTCTGTGGAGCAGGTAAGAGAGTAACCCAATGTACCCCGTGCCACCTGCACACGAAGTGTTTATTGGGAGACCGAGAGGGTGAGACAATGCGACTTAGTGCCTGTGGATAGACTTGGAAAGAAGGGAAGCGCAAGTCCTCTCTGCCTTCATGATACCCATTTTCTGATGCCAGAATAACAGCTCAGTTACCTGTCTTGTTCCTTCTCTGTCTACACCGGGTGTTTCCTTAATCTACAAGGTGCCACCCTCTGCTGTGGGAAAGCCTCATCAGGCCGACAGGGTCTTTACCCTCTATAGAGGTCACAAGAGCTGTGCCTAGTATTGTTGAATTTCTGGGTATGTTCTCACATCATCTTCTTTGGATACAGCCAGCCTTTCTTTTTTTATAGTCTTCCTGAAATCTCAGTTTTTCTTCCTCTGTGCCTAAATCTTGGCACTGTAGATGAGGATTCCATAGGGGCACCTCGGTAGCTCAGTCATTTACGTATCCGACTGCGGCTCAGGTCATGATCTTGCAGTTCATGGGTTCGAGCCCCACAACAGGCTCTGTGCTGACAGCTCAGAGCCTGGAGCCTGCTTCAGATTCTGTGTCTCCCTCTCTGTGCCCCTCCCCTGCTCGCACTCTGTCTCTGCCTCTCAAAAATAAATAAACATTCAAAAAAATAGATGAGGATTCCATGTGCACATTCTGATATCAGTCTAATGGCCTGAAAGAAGAGCCTTCCCGCACTTGCTCAAATGATGAATGGAGAGATGGAGATCCAGATTTCTTCATTGTTTTTCTTCTTCTGGTGAACTTCAGTGAACAAGATCTCTTGTTGGCTCTCAGGACAGAAGAGAGGATGGAAACAGTGTCCCTGCTGCAGCCCAGGGGAGATAGACCATCTGTGGACACTGTGGGGCTCTGGGCTAGGACAGACCTGGTCGCATCCACAGCATCCGCCTCCCCCAGGGACACTGAGAGCAGGCAGCCCCAGCAAGCGTTCGCCACACCAGCTATCGTCTGTCTTCTTGAATAGGTAAACAGCTTTGGGGTCCTCTCGGGTCTCACTTCCATTCATTATCTGCTCCTTATTCACAAAACCAGCACTCTGTTATCTCTGCACTGATTTAAAGAGCAAAGGGAATGACTTCCAGTGCTTGTAGGCAGCTTGGCCAGCTCTAATACGTTGCTTCCGCAAAATGAAAATGCCCATGAGAACTAGCAGTAGACCTCAACCAGTCCTTCATGGCCAAACACAGGTTCAAGATCAGTAATTAAATGGGGGAATCCAACAATATGCAGCAGGTGTGATTTCCAGTCTGTCGGTCCTTGTCCTCCTTGCCAGGGTATCAGGCCACGCTGTTGCAGAATTTAGAGTACATGCATCAGGACTGTGAGTCTGACTGGATCTGCATTTGTTGCAATATGGCATCCTTAGCCACCTCTTTTATTCTTAGTTACAGCTAACCTCCCTTTGCCCAGAAGTGGCCCCTTCCAGTTGTCAGTAAATATGAAGCTTTGCTTCTGTGTCGGTTGGACACGATGCAGAGACTCACAGGAAAGCATTAAGAGACACATACGAGGCAAGACACGATACCCATCACCGCCGTCTCTCAGCCCGCCGAGCCCTGTCATGCGCTCCACGAACACGCTCCCAGCGAGTTAGACACTGAGGACGCGCCTACGTGCAGTGTGAATTATTAGCTTACAGGGAAAAAAATTCACACAAACGAAGGTGACTTCATGGGAATTACCATGTTGAGTCTAAAAGTTTGTGTCATATAAACATCTCCCTGTTGAAAAGTGATAATAGCAAAGAAAGAAAAAAGAGTGAGCAGGATTATAGTCAGAGTGTGCCCACGTGCCAACACGTAGGTGAATTGGAAATCATCACGATTGCTGAAATCACTCTAGTTTCCCGGGAGTGGCTCACACCGGATTGCACACGGCAGCTAAAACATTTCCCCACACTGCCAGCAGCCCTCCTCCTTTGGGTTAAGAACAACACAACATGGTTAACAGAAGTGTCACCAAAATTTCGTGTTTTCTTTTTCCTAGTCATGTAGTACTATTTCTTTGACGGCTCCATTGAGATATATTTCCATACCATAAAATCCATCTCGTTAAAGCGTACGTTTCAGTATTTTCCAGAGCCGTGCAAACTTCCTTATTCTCTAACTGTATATTTTCATCACCTGAAAAGAAACCTGGTAGCATTTCACGCCCACCCCATTCTCCCTCCTTCCGGCCCCTGGCGGCCCGTCGTCTGCCTTCTGTCTCGTTGCATTTGCGTTTTGTCGACGTTTTACGTCCATAGGATCATACGATATGTGTTTTTCTGTGACGGCCTTCGTTCACTCAGCACGTTTTCGCATTTCATCCATTTTTAGGAAGTACCAGTACTGCGTTCCTTTACTGCCGGGTAGAATTTTTGTCACTCACCCGCGTACCACCGGTCAGCCCACAGTGCCCCACTCACTGCACGTTCTGCCCTAAGCTATGGAATCGCTCTCGGGATCTCTCCCTGTGGCGTGAGCACCACGGGCAGTTTTCTCAGTAGGGGGCGCTGGAGGGACGTGGCGAGGGAAGCATTCCTGCAATTCCCAGTGCAGGTGCCCGGGAGAGATCAGAAGAGGGGGTGTGAGGTCTGCCCGCGGAGCCTGACCCCATCACGGGACTATGACCCTGAGCACCCTGGGCCACCTGGATCTGGCGAGAAGCTTTCCCGAGCCCACTCAGCTCCGGAAGCAGTCTTCAACAGAGGGTCACGCCCCAGGCAGTTACTGTGTGAGCTCCCATGTGGCCTCCCTGGCTGGTTTCCATCACCTCCTCCCTCACCTGCATTCGAGGGGGCGGCCTGGTGCTTGCCCAGCAGCCGGAGACCAACTCTGGCCTGACCACACTCTGTTCACAGAAGCACACTCCCTCTAAGAAATTCTGAACACTTTCCCGGTCTGCCTTTGCCGGGGCACTCCTCCCTGAGGCCAAGGGTACCATAGGGAGTCTCTGGGTGTCTTAGAGTTACTCACCCATCATAGTTCAGAATCCGTTACATTGAACTTCCCCCGTTCAACCAACTGCATGGTTCCCGTCTCCCGACGGAGTCAGAGTGCGGTGGTATTTTGTTGAGTGGACGTGCCCAGTACTGTTTATCCATTCTGAGGTTGCTGGGTGCTTGGGTGGTTTCCATTTGTTTGGCTTCTGAAGTAACACTTCTCTGAACGCTTGTGTACAAATGTTTGTGGGGACCCGTGCTTCCATTTCTCTCAGGTGGATACTTAGGAGTTGAATTGCTGGGGCACATGCCATATTTAACTTTGTAAGAAACTGCCAAGCTCTTGTCCAAAGTGCCGCACCGTCTGTCCTTCCCACCAGCAGTGGTGGAGGGCTCTAGCCTCTGTGTCTCCATCAGCATGTGCTGTGGTCTTTTTGTTGATAGCCATTGTAGTATGTTTTATGCTACAAGTTCAAGGTATTGAAGGTGAAAATGGAGACTGAGTAAAACAGAGTCGTGTCCCGTATTCAAGAAGGAAGAGCAAAGCCTGGTCTGCTATTTTGTTCACATCCATATCAGAAGTCAAGGGACCAGTTCCTTCCTGGCTGCAGTCATGGTAACGTGTCCTCTCCTGGATGCCGAGGCAGCAGGGTCAGTGAGAGCAAACTCACATTTTGTTCTGGAACCCCAGCAGCAGGAAATTTTGTTTCAAGAAAGACTTAATGTGAACTTCAGTAAAATAATGTGAAGAAAAATTTGAGCCAAAAGAGAATTTGATTTTGTGTCTTTTAATAGGAGAGTCATTTCTTTCTTTCTCTTCTTATGGTAGGAGCTTTAAAACTAACTCGTGTCTCGGTCCAGAAATAACATTCAATCGTTATTTTGTACGCTACATGCTTGGGCCCAGCACAACTTCAAGAAATGCAGAAATCCTCTGTTTCTGCTTGGAATTCAGGGAATCTCTCTCTGGCTGTGGTACAGAGTTCCTGTTTTTCCTCGAGGACGGTTGAAGTTTGGGCCATTCACTGAGGTTCCAGTTGTGCTCCAAGAACACTGACGTTGTAGGAACCACTTAATGCTCTGCGTGGCCACCGCCCCTCCTTGCTTGCGTGGCCAGCCTCATCTGTCCTAAGAGACTAAGGTTTTTCAACAGGACTAAGATGAAAGAAAAACGCTAGGAAACTTGTCTGCTTCAGTTGGATTTTGCTAAGGTGCTCAGCTCACAAGCTACCTCCTTGCCCCCAGTCTGAGATTCCGCTGAGTTAAGAATGCAGCTATGAGTGTCTGAAATGCGCCAGTAAGCATTGCGGATTTAAAAGAAAAAAAGAAAGAAAAAGAAAAAGCCACATACTTAGGAAGCTGTTTGCTTAAGTCTTAACTTGATTTCGAGCTGATCTAAATATCAGACACCAAGTCTTGATATCGAGACTGTAGTTTTGTGCTGGTAGAAACTACCCCTGCCTTCCTATCTCCTGTTTCACAGCCACTTTGCTCCCTGATGCTGAAGTGAGCCCATTCTTCGGGCCCTCTGAGCTTTACTGTGTACAAATGCGAATAATGTTGAAGATCATGTACAACATTTTAATTTTTAGTAAAGTACGTAGGACGTTGTCGTAACTCTACCTTTATTTTGTTTTTAATTTTGCGTATAGTTGACACACAGTGTCACAGGTCACCGGGTATGCACCGTGGTGATTCAGCAAGTCTAGTCACACTGTGCTCACCAAGGTCTAGCTGCCATCTGTCCCCACGTAAGCTATTACACTGCTGTTCTCTGTGTTCCCTGCACTGTGCCGTTTATTCCCGTGGCATATTCATTCCGTGACTGGAAGCCCGTACCTCCAAGCCACCTTCACCCATTTTGCGCCCCCGCCCCCGCTCCCTGACAAGGATCAGTTTCTTCTTTATAGTTAGAAGTCCCATTCTGCTGTTTAGAACTCCACATTTACAGGCAGAACTATCAGAGTGCAAAAAGTAATGTCATTTTATGTAACTAATTTGTCACTTAACAAAATACACCGTTGGAGTATGATCCTTTTAGGTATGCTGTCTATATGATAGAGTCCTATACATACAAAAAAAAGAAGTATAAAATGTGGGTTTCAAAGGATATTCATTTGAAAATAGTGGTATTTATTTATTATTGTGTTAATTTTTTAAATGTTTATTTAGTTTTGACAGAGAGAGAGAGAGAGAGAGACAGACAGACAGACAGACAGAGTATGAGCAGGAGAGGGGCAGAGAGAGAGGGAGACGCAGAAATCAAGGCAGGCTCCAGGCTCTGAGCTGTCAGCTTAGAGCCTGATGTGGGGCTTGAACCCACGAACCATGAGCCGGAGTCAGATTCTTAACCGACTGAGCCACCTAAGCGCCCTTGAAAATAGTGGTATTTAGGGCCCCTGGGTGGGTCAGTTGGTTAAGCCTCTGACTCGGGATTTCAGCTCAGGTCATGATCTCACAGTTCGTCAGTTCGAGCCCCACGTTGGACTCTGTGCTGACGGTGTGGAGCCTCCTTGGGATTCTCTCTCTCCCTCTCTCTCTGCCGCTCCCCTGCTTCTGCTGTCTCTCAAAATAATAAACTTAAAAAAAAGAAAGGAAAATAGTGGTATTTATTCTAATTACAAGCGTTTACATGCTTTACTTTAAAAACTCATTTGTAGGTCTCTTTTTATTAGGTATTTATTATTTATTTAAGTACTTATTACTTATCTACTTATTAGGTGCTTAGTCAATAAAAATTATTATCCTCAGTGTTTTGTGGTAAGTTTTTACATTAAAAACTTAATGCTGGGCTTTGGGCAGAGGATCCACACTGTTTGAATATAGGACTTTTGATTTTATGATACATGGAGAAGAGACTTTTGCTATATAATTGATGAGTCTAGTATGTTTAAATTTTAAATGACAATGTTTTAAAACCATGTGGCCTCCACATGTTTTCATACATGGTTTTAGGCAGAGGCAGTCTTTGGGAAGGTGGTAAAGGGACCGTATTTCACAGGCAGACATATTTCAGGGAACAGGATTGAAAATTATGCTTTTGCCCCCTCACCTATTTTTCCAGATTTTGGTTGTCAAATTGCATCATCAACTCATCCCTAGAAAAGCAGAAAATGAAGAAAGGTTATATTTTGCATGTTTCATCCTGTGATTCAAGCAGCATTATTATCTTAGGAGGGAGATGTAGACCAGTAGCTCTCAAGGGAAAGAAGACAAGAGTATAGTGAGGAAGGCAGATTTCTGGAAAACACCATAACAAGTGCCTTGAATGTATTCTCTATTTGCCTTTGGGGTTCCATATCTAGGAATCTTGCCTATTACACGATAAGAAAAATGTAGACCAAGTTGTACATGCAAAGATACCCTCTACGTAAAGATGCATAATTTTTCAAAAAGTCAAGCAAAATATCTAACATTATACACGTATATTATTTATATAAAACTTATACAAGTCTGTGAATTTTAAAGTACTGGGGAAATAAAACGTTACACTGATGCACCCCAAAATTCACCTCAGACACCGTCCATGGTAATGTTTAGAGGACATGATCCCAGACTTCAATCACCATGTGGATGCGAGGGTATGCAGCTGGTCAGAGGCACAGATAGAAGTATCTTCTAAGCGGGGTGGCTGTGTGGCTCAGTTGGTTGACTGGCCAACTTTGGCTAAGGTCATGGCTCATGAGTTGGAGCCCTACATCGGGCTCTGTGCTGACAGCTTGGAGCCTGGAGCCTGCCTCGGATTCTGTATCTCCCTCTCTCTCTGCCCCTCCACTGCTTGCACACTCTCTCTCAAATATAAATAAACATTAAAAAATTAAAAAGAAAATATCTTCTAAGGATAATGCTTTTTAAGTAAAAATGAGTAAATGCATTTTTCTTAAATTTAGCTATCAAAACGGAAACTGAAGTAATACCAAAAGGACTGCTGACTTTCACATATTGAAAGTTAAAATGTCTAGGAGCACAGTGGGCGATGAGTCCTGAACGATGAGATGGGTCACCTCCATTGGCACTCTCACAAAGTCCTTTCCATATGTGTCTTTTGAAAGATGATATTTCATAAAACCAACAGGAGCATCCTGCAGTGTGATCTTGGATTAAAGTAGGAGCCTTGTTCCGTGAACACCTCTCCCATTTTTGATACTCCAGCCGCAAACCACCTCAACCTATCCTGTCCCCTGTCCACTTGTCCTCCCTTACCTTGAGAACTTTCGAGAAAGAGGAGAAAGGAGACCATTCTCAGGCCACATCTCCCAGTCTGGTGGAGTGAGACTGCTCCAGGGTTCACTTTCCCAGTTAGAAAAAGAGAAGGGCCAACTGCAGAGACTGACTGTCCACCAGCCAAAGAGAGGAAAGTCCTTCCTTGGACTTAGAGCTAAAATCCAAAATGGAAGAAATGAACCAAAGGCCCTCTCCTAATGGGCAGTTGATGCACTAAAACAAACAAGAACAAAAATTTAGTATGACTCACATGGTCCTGAAATCAAGATCAGTAACATAACTCTGATCATTCATTTGTGTTCCTTTATCTTCATTGAGGAATTCCGTATTCGTTCATAACTAATAATTTATTGTGAAAATATCTGGTGAAACTTCTTTACCAAGAAAGGTGTATCCTCCACTAAAAAATTTAGAAATATTTTTTATACTTCTAAATTTTTTAGAATAAGAATAAAGAGAAACAAGGTAAAGTGAGGATCTTATTCCAAAAGTAACTCTCACTAAAAGTTTTCCAAACAAGTGGGATGTAAATAAGAAAATTTAAAGTTAGCACACGTAACCCTGCTTTCGCAAAATGAAACTGAAGAATAAAAGGCTGAGCCAATACATTTGTTTTGGAGTAAAATTGACAACTTTATTACAACAGAAAGTTGCATTCTCAACCCCTCTTCCAAAGGTAATGTTTTAAACATATCTTGTGCAGCTCATATACCAGCCTGCCTCCTTGGCTCTGCTATCGTAATCACTGTTCACCTCTACTATCACGTGTTAGTAGCACGTGGTACTAACATCACACTTCCTTCAATTTCCCTACAGCTTTGCAAAAGAGACTAAGAGAAGGCTCAGGGATACCTAGAGCTAATTCTAACGACGAAAAAGATCAATAGACCTTCTCCACAATTGGATGCTAAGTATTGTTGTCTACAGGGGGTGGGGGGGAACTACATGGTGTCATTGCTCGGTATATTCCCATTCTAACCATGTGCAGTAATCCCAGAGACTGTTTCTTCTTTAAACCAGGGGACAGAGAGACAAAGTGGAAGAGTTGACGTGAAAACAAAAGGCAGAAACTAGTGAGACAGAGAGAGAAAGGATAAGAGAGATAAAGATGATAGGGGACAGAGATAGATGAGAGAGAGACACTTCAGCCCTCCTGTATAGATGCATCCTCAGCTCAGCATCAGTACCCCACCCCTACTTGCCAGGCTAGTTCCCAGCTTCACGTTGTTGTTGTCCCTGTTCCTCTTAGTGCAGTCCATAGAGTTCATTCCCTAGGAACACTGCCTCGTCCAAGCCTGAGCTATTGGGTTATGCCCCACTCCTGAGGAAAGTCCAGGACCACACTGTCCAATGGAAACTCTTACGATGATGGCAATGCTTTATAATCCTGTGTTGTCCAGTAGGGTAGCCACTAGCCTCACTTGGACATTGAGCACGTGGAATGTGGATAGTGTGACAGGAACTGCTCATTCTGTCCCATTCCAGTGATTTTGAGTATAAGCTGCCATGTGTGGGTAGTGGCCATGGGACCGGAGTGGACAGGTCCAGTAAGTACTGAGATACTCCATGGTTCAGTCCCTTGAAGGCCTCTGTGTCCCTGGGAGGGGAGGCTTTTCTCCTCAATTTTCTTGGTCTTCAAGAGGATGAGTATTAGAAAGTGAAAGATCAAGCACACACAAATGTGTACACACACACACACACGCGCGCGCGTGCACACACTTTCCAAAGATCAACAACAATTCTCAAAGTTAATGTCATCTACATCCTCATTCAGGAAGGGAAATTCTTCCCAGGTGGGGAATACCCTTCTTTCCTCTGAGAAAGTATTATCGGTTTCCTTGAACTCTCTTTTTTTTCCTGCCTCTCATAATGCTTGAGAAACTGACCCATCCCTATGCATTTACAACAATGGGGACATATTCCCATCAAACAGAGGTTAAACTCAGTAAAACTTTGCATTTATTCACCATTTGTACCTTATGGAGATTATAGTTGACCCTTAAACAATGTGGGGTTAGGAATGCCGACCCCCCCTCACAGTCCAAAATTGGTGTCTAACTTGGTTCCCCCAAACTCAATCACTAATAGCTTACTGTTGGCCAGAAGCCTTAATGACAACATAAGTAGTCTGTTAACACATATCTTATAAGCTACATGTACTATATACTGTATTCTTATAGCCAAGTGAGCTAGAGAAAGGAAATGTAATTAAGAAAATCGTGAAGCAAGAGAAATTCATAGTAATGTACTGTATTCATCAAAAAAAAAAAAATCCACAGTAAGGAAGCCTTGTAAACCATTACTGTTGACTTCTACTCAGAGCAGAATTCCAGACACTGTAGGCATTTATCTGTTTCAGTGACAGTGATTTTTTGAGAGGAAAGTATTTTGATCAAGTGAAGACCAAATCATTACTGTTGCTCACTGGCATCGAAGACCTATTAAAGTGGAAGAAACTGACACTGAAAAGCCATACCATGACTGGTGTTCCCATATCCCTCAGGAATTTTCACCTGCCTCAAATAACAGAAGAGGACCCGGCTTATGAGTGCAATCTGAGCAAGTGTTACTTCCTTCACGCACATGGGAAAGTGACCTCATCTTGCCGTTACATTTTGTTTGCATAGCAAACGAAGTTAGCGTATTGGGCTCCAGTGCAAGCCAGCTGACTCATAGAAATCAGAAAATAGAATGAGTAAAGATAAAAGGCGGTCACTCTTGTTGGCCCACTTCCCTGTGATTCGGTGACCATTCATCCATGAGACCATGCAATACATACTAAGTCATTCAGACAAGGAAGTGAACTTGGTACCAGTGTTGCAGTGAGATGTTAATTTGTTTAGAAGTAAAGCTTTAGTCCCAGATACTGGGTTCACCTTCAGCATCAGTCATCTCCACTGAGAACTGTCCTGGGAGTGTCAGCAAAGCATGCATAACGCTTCAAGGACTGGGGCAGTGGGCCAGAACAAATTGGACGAGAAACCAACTGAAAATATGAAATTGTGAAATAACTTGACATATCCAAAATTCTTTCAAAAAAAAAGTATTGGTAAAATAAGCCAACAATATTTTTTTTTAATGATGAAGATTTTTGTTTTGTGTTTTTTTTTCTTTAGTTAAGATTTCACAGCCTCAGCTGCCCTGTTCAGTGTAGGGTGTTGAGCAGCATCCTCAGTATGAAGCCCACAGGTATTAAACCTCAGGACAGTGTTTCCAGCAGCTCTGGTGAGGTTTCATTGACCACAGTGACATCGGTGATTTCAGAAGGAATAGTACAGAAGGAGGATCCTTGTATTTTATTCTTTTCATGCTTGAGTCAGAATCCAAAAAGTTTATATCCTGTGGATAAAATCGTTTAACCCCTTTTTCTGTGTATACTGACATTTGACATCGTGGATGTGTAGCTATTTTTGTGTGTTTGGTGAGATTTTCCTTTTTATCCTAGTGACCACTCTCATGGAAGGATATGTACAGTGGCCCCATCACTATCCCATGGTCACAGTAGACCTTTGAAACTTGTGTTAAATTGACGTGATGTGGTGCTACTTGCAGTGACGTGGAAAAACTTGATGGGCACAGAACAAAGTAGACGGAGATGTGCAAAGGATTGGAAGCAATTCAGGTCAGAACAGGGCCTCTTGGAGCAGAGGCAGTGGACATTCAGGAAACTGGGGAGAAGCTCCCAGGGTAATTCAGTTAGCACAAACAGCCTCCCATTCTTCTTCTTAAATCAGTTTTGTATCAGACTCGCTTAACCCAGTTGACCAGATAGTTCCAGACAAAGGTGCACTGCAAAACCTGCCAATCGGTTCATCTATTTCAAAACCAGAAATCAAATTATTAAATCCACCATTACGACAGCTGAATTTGATCAGATGACTTTGTAGAACTGTAAACACTTGCATTGTTCTTGTGAACATTGGTCCCCAGTCACACACTCAGTGCCCTTGGGCATTCACCCATTTCCTGTGGACACCGTTCTTTAAATACCCTGATAGCCACCTAGCACTGCACAATGCTGTCAC
Source organism: Prionailurus viverrinus (assembly GCF_022837055.1). Classification (NCBI taxonomy): domain Eukaryota; kingdom Metazoa; phylum Chordata; class Mammalia; order Carnivora; family Felidae; genus Prionailurus; species Prionailurus viverrinus. The sequence continues at coordinate 2,245,708 of NC_062579.1, forward strand.
TCGCATGACTTCAAACAAATATTTGCAATTCTCCAGTGACAGAAGTTAAAGAAAACATGCAAAATATATATTTTTTATTTTAATTCCAGTATCATTACCACACAGGGTTCCATTAGTCTCAAGTGTGCAATGTAGTGATGTGGCAATTGCATACATGACTCTGTGCTCATCACTATGGCTGTGCTCTTCATCCCCCATCACCTGTTTCCCCCAACCCCCACCTCCCGTCTGGTAACCATCACTTGGTTCTCTAGAGCTTAGACTTTGTTTTTGGTTTGTGTCTTGTTTGCTTGCTTGTTTTGTTCCTTAAATTCCACATGTGAATGAAATTCTATTATATTTGTCTTTCTCTGACTGACTTATTTCACTTAGCATCATACCCTCTAGATCCATTGATGTTGTTACAAATGGCAAGATTGCATTCTTTTTGATGGCTGAATAATAGTCGTGTGTGTGTGTGTGTGTGTGTGTGTGTGTGTGTGTGTGCGTGTGTGTGTGTACGTACACCATATTTTCTTTATCCATTCAACTGTTGATGGGCACTTAGGCTTCTTCACTATCCTGGCTATTGTTGATAAAGCTGCAGTAAACATAGCAGTGCCTTTTTTTTTTTTTCCAAATTAGTGTTTCATATTCTTTAGGTAAATACCCAGTAGTAGAATTATTGGATCATAAGGTAGTTCTACTTTAATTTTTTGAGTAACCTTCATACTATTTGCCAGAGTGGCGGCCCAGTTTGCATTCCCACCAACAGTACACGAGGGTTCCTTTTTTCTCCACATCCCCACCAACCCTTCTTGCTTTTTTTTTTAGTCATTTTGACAGGTGTGAGGTGGTATCTCATGGTAGTTTTGATTTGCGTTTCCCTGATGATGAGTGATGTCGAGCATCTTTTCATGTGTCTGTGGGTCATCTGTATCTTCTTTGGAGAAATGTCTGTTCGTGTCTTGTGCTCATTTTTAATTGGATTATTTGGTGAGTTTTGTTGTGTTGAGTTATACAAGGTCTTTATTTTGGGGACTAACCCTTTATAAGATATGTCATCTGCAAATATCTTCTCCCATTCAGTAGGTTGTCTTTTAGGCTTGATGATTATTTCTTTCTCTGTGTAGAAGCTTTTTTACTTTGACGTAGTCCCAGTAGTTTAATTTTGCTTTTGTTTCCCTTGCCTCAGGAGGCATATCTAGAAAAATGTTTCTAGGGCCAACGTCAGAGAAATCACTGCCTTATGCTCTCTTCTAGGATTTTTATGGTTTTGCATTTCACATTTAGGTCTTTAATACATTTTGAGTCTATTTGTGTGTGTGGTATAAGAAAATGGTCCAGTGTCATTCTTTTGCATGTTGCTGTTCAGTTTTCCCAACACCATTTGTTTCTTTCCCTTTATTATATTCTTGTCGTTTTCTCATTATTATATTCTTGCCTCCTTTGTTGAAGATTAATTGACTATATAATCGTGGGTTTATTTCTGGGTTGTCTGTTACTTTGATCTATATGTCTTTTTTGTTGCCATTACCATACTGTTTTGATTATCACAGCTTTGTAGGTTATCTTGAAATCTTGGATTGTGATATCTCTAGCTTGGTCCTTCCTTTTCAACACTGCTTTGGCAATTTGGGATCTTTTGTGGTTCCATACAAATGTTAGGATTATTTTAAAGTTTTTAAATGTTTATTTATATTTGAGAGAGAGAGAGAGAGAGAGAGAGAGAGAGAGAGAGACGGAGCACAAGCGGGATAGGGGGAGAGATAGAGGGAGACACAGAATCTGAAGCAGGTTCCAGGCATAGAGCTTCAGTACAGAGCCCAACATAGGGCTCAGACTCATGAACCGCAAGATCATGACCTGAGCCCAAGTCAGACGCTCAACCAACTGAGCCACTCAGGTGCCCCTAGATTATTTTCAAATATATTTCTTTTTTTTTTTCTATAAATTTTTGGTCAGAATTCAATGTCTGACCCCTTTTCAGTGAATATAGGACAATTGAAAGAAATATCTGGGAAGGAGGAGGAGAGAGGGAAATACTTTGCAGAGGGTGAAATAGAAGACCTCACGAAGGCCCTTTCCTCACCTTCATGTCGGTCTTTGTGATTGTTAATAATGGTGTCCTGAGGACCAAGGGTGGGGTGAGGAGACAACTGTGCAATGCTAGAAGCTGGGTGGGTCATGCTTATTGAGCACGGGCTTGGGCCAGAAGACAAATGAGGTCATGCTGTGTCCAGCTCCCTAGGCATGAGTGAGTAAGAGGTGTCTAATCTGCTCTCAGTTAGAACCATCTCAGATGATATGTAAACCACAATGTGATGGCCTCCTTTCCTGAAGTGACAGTTCTTAGCTCAGTGCTTAATGGTGGGATTTGGGTTGCATTTCTGTTGAGGTTTCCTAGATATGTGTCCTGCATATCCATTCATGGCACAGATGCTTCCAGAGAGTCTCTTATGGTCATGGCACTGTCCACCTCGCTCCCCTGCGAGTCCTTGGTGCTGGATGCTGCGTTATAGGGAGAGCCACGCGAATGGAGACACGGTGCCCCTGGGGCTGGGGGAGCTGTCCACATAAAGCAGGCTGCCTGCAGAGTACAGAAGGTGGGCGGTGGAGACTGACAAATTGAAGGTTGTCCGGGAACAGAAAGAGGCGGGCCAGGATGGAGGAGTTCAAGGCAGAGAAAGAGGACAAGGGAAACATGGAGGGAGGACCAGACCACGTAGGGCCAGGTGAGGCCATTTTAAGGACTTTGGCTTTGGCCCTAGATTGCCTGAGAAGTCCCAGGGCGGTTTTGAGCAGAGAAGGAATAAGATTTGCTGTCCGTCTGAACACGTGTGCTGTGATGCAGCCAGTAAGACACAGCTGTGTCAGTCCAGGTGAACGATGTGGGCGGCCCTGACCCAGCTCAGCAGCAAACCTTTCTAGTGGCACGGGAGTTGCTGTAAACGCCAGAAAAATAAAATAAATCTGTATTAAGTTGAAAGCCGCAGCTGAAGCATCCTTGGGCATATTGCAAACACGAAGACAGAAAAATTAACTATTCGTAGTGATGTATATTTTGGCCGTGTCTCCTCTCACACAAAATACACATACACTCTTGCACATAGACACATGCAGTTTAAACATAAACTTTATAAATAGTTTAAATATAAACTATCCAATTGTTTAAATATAAACTATCCAAGTCTGCATGCCTACAAACGTCCTGAGTTCCATCATTTGCATTTATGCAACTCTTTATTTATTTAAACTATTATACCTTATCTGGGTGGCCTTTTTTTTTTAATTCTTAAATTTTTTTAAGTAGGCTCCATGGAGCCCAATGTGGGGCTGGAACTCACAACCCTGAGATCAAGACCTGAGCTGAGATCAAGAGCCAGACACTTAACTGACTGAGCCACTCTGGGTGGCTTTTTATACTTCTGGAATAAACTTGATTTGCTTCTTTGTATTAATAGATACTGGAGAGAAAGGTGCTGGCGCGAGTTTAGGGCAGGTGATTTCTTAGAACAGATGCCACCTTCCCCACCTTCCCAGCCAGAGTGTGCTCAGAAGAGCGTCATGTGAGTGAAGCAGGCATGAATGCCTTCCCCCCGGGACAGAGGGAGGACCAGTGCTGTCCTCCCCACCCCCCACCCCCCCAACAGGTCCTCTGCCCTGGTCGACAAGGACCTCTGTTCACACAGGAACCTTACCCTGGCATCCCGCCAGAAGGCTCCCTTGTGATTCTGGCCACAGGCCTTTGTCTTCATGCACTGAATGCAGAATATGGGCAGTAAAAGCCACTTTTTGCGAAACAAACAGGCAAGAGGAGGAGAGAAGAGTGGTCACCTGTAACCAGAAACAGCATGGATGTAGTTATGCTGGTGAACCGGCGGCTGCAGAGGTGGGAAGCGTGGGCTTTGCGGCCCGCGCTGGGAGATCTGCCTCACTAGCCATGTGCCGTTGGGTGAGGTATTTAAGCACGCAGAAACTCCATCCCTCTGGGTCAAATGGAAATAATATAAGTACACATATCATAGGCTTTTTGTGAGGCTTACGTGAAGTAACCCAGCTTCCAGCATGGCATGGATCCTGTGGGCACACATCACATGCAGTCACTCATTATTTTCCTGAGGCAGGATGACCCTGTCTAGGTTTTCACCCGTTTTGTAAGTTCTTCAGAGACGCTTTGAACAAAGACAAAGCTGTATAGTCTGTCATATATTGATATTATCAGGTAACCACTAGCATATCACTACTTGTAAGTCAATGTTAATTAATCCTTAAAGTTAGAAAAGTATTGTCTCTTTTACAGAAAATGAGTTTTAACTACGAAACACAAGTACAGAAATAGCACTGTCTATCACTGAAAATAGTCTTGCCATGGAGGGTCTTTTCTTAACAACTTGAGATTCCTGTTTCACATCTACAACAGTAGTTCTTTTTTTTTATGTTTATTTTAGTTATGAGAGAGAGAGAGAGAGAGAGAGAGAGAGAGTTGAGGAAGGGCAGAGAGAGAGACACACACACACACACACACACACACAGAATCTGAAGCAGGCTCCAGGCTCCAAGCTGTCAGCACACAGCCCAACGCGGGGCTCGAACTCACAGACTGTGAGATCATGACCTGAACCAAAGTCGGAAGCTTAACCCACTGAGCCCCCCAGGCGCCCCGAGAATCGCAGTTCTTAATCTCCGTCACACGACACAGTCAGGCGGAGGGTTTGTGAATGGAACAGAACCCGGCTGTGCCCACGGTCTCCCTGTGTCAGTAGATTTGGGTGGGCACAGGAATTTCCATTTTTGAAAGGTCCTTAGGTGATGCTGGTGCTTGTCCAGGGACCACATCTTGAGAATCAGTAATTTAAGAAAAGGTTTTACTCTGTTACCACAGTGTCCATATTTGTACTCATTGAAAACTAAATTCAATTAAAGAATATTCTTGTGACGTAAACTGCTCTTCATCATAAATTCTGTTGTCTACATTTTCTAAAATGTGCGAGGAAAAGAAGTAAAAGGTCAAAGGGAAATTGGGACCATGAGAAAAATCAGGCACCTGACGTCCAGTGGGCACCCAGGACCACCACGGGCATCAGTGTGCAGGGAAAACACAGTTCAACATCAGTGACGCCCTGCAATCTCAAAATGTAGAGAACTCTCTACGTTGCGAACTTTCCGTCTTGCCCAGAAGTGGACAAATGTCCGTTTTGATGACCATGGTTTATCTCAGCAAACATTAAAAATAAAAGGGCAACCAGAGCACTGCTCCTTTCAGGATGATTTATGTGTCTCAATAAATAGGAGGCAAAATCCCAATTGCCTACAGAAGCATTTGATGTTCCTCATTAAAGAGACCTTTAAAGTTCCTCGAGGTATTAGCCAGAGTGAGAGAGATTTGAACACATCTGCTGTACGTTAAGACTCCTCCGTGGGTAGATAACCTTCGTGACTGTGTTTACGCTGGAGGCATTGTCGGGTCCTCCGCTGACAGACACAGAAGTGTTACCTAACTTGCTGACGGTTTAGAAGTTGGACAAGAACAGATGGGCACAGGTGAAACTGAGGCCAGGACGCCTCTATACCTTGGCTTTGTCCGTTCACACACAGCCAGGGGCCACGCGGGAGCAAATTATTAGCAAATCATTTTAATTAAAACTGCCTCATGTCCTGTTTTTGTTTCTATTTTCCAGAAGCTACCACTTATTTAAGCTATTAAATAAGCTTAACTGATAGAACAGCAGGTCAGAACAGCTGGATTCATAAGCCTGAGAACTTTGGGTCTGAAAGAGTCTTTGGGAGAGCAGGTCTGAGGTTCTCGGTGTTACTGAATTGCAAGCTTGTATGTTGGAGACCTGCTTTCTTCTTGTATCCTTGACTTATTCAACCCCTTTTGGTTAATAGCTGATTGTACTAATAATGGTTTTTGGTGAATGGGTATGTATGTGTGGGTGGTTTATTTCAAAGCAACCAAAGAGGTATTTTTGCAATTTAAAGGCTGTGTCTCACCCTGGTGAAGTAGGAGTCTGTTGATAAAATTCTGCCCCTCAGTTTCAATCCTATTATAAAAGTGCTTTTTGTCCCTTTTCTCAAAGTTCTATAGAAAAAAAATATTTTCTCTGAGATGTTTTCATGTGTTAGCTAAAAATTTCCCCCAGAATTCCATCCATTTCGGACGGTGTCTCAACTATTCCACAAGTGATTTTTCAATCAATTCATGTGAATGTCTTTTTTTTTTTCTCTCTCCTCTTTTTGTCCTTAATACAAGCCTTGGGTTCCATATTTAAACATTACGTTAAATTCTTTTAATGCCTACGCTTAACAAAATCATACATGCCCCTTTCCGCACCTCTTCGTCTCCTCTCCTTGTCCTCAAAAATATGTGCTGTTCTCAGATTCTTTTCACCTGAAACGTTTCGTCTGTCTTTTTGTCTTTGTGCTTAGGGATTCGTCCTGTTTTATAGCTGAAAGTCACACGTTTTACAAATATGTCCTAATATTTAATGATGGCTTTTACGTGATTTCCAACATTCCGTTGCTCCAGCCAGTATAGCAGTGGGAATAGCAGAATTCACTTGGATGGGAAGGTCTGTAAAATAAATTTAAAGAGGGCAATAACAGTGTGTTCCAAGTGCTTAACACATTTTAATTTCTGATTGCTAGTTTTAAATCACCCATTTGTAGAAATAGAGAATTCCCACTTGAGTCATAGGGCTGTGTCTATATTACAGAAAGTGGAAGTCTTATATTGCTTGTCATTTTTTAAATGTTTATTTATTTATTTTGAGAGAGAGAACATATGCATGAGCAGGGGAGGGGCAGAGATGGGGGGAGAGAATCCCAAGCAGGCTCCACGCTGTCAGCGAAGAGCCTGACACAGGGCTTGAACCCATGAACCATGAGATCAGGACCTGAGCTGAAATTAACCGGCTGAGCCCCTCAGGCAGGTGCCATGGCCTGTAATTTTCTACAAAAAGAAATTACAATCACCATATACCTCAGGGACAGTCAGTTATCATCTGAAGGATTTTCATCAGCCATTCACAGAGCAAGGGAGGTTTGCAGCAGAAGGCCCGCCATCAGGAATCCATCAGGAATCCACAGTCCAGACGTGGTTACTTATCACCTAAGTGTTGTTACTTAAAATCACTTAAAATCACAGCAGCCGATTTGTATCAGCGATACCAGAAACACGAGGATGATTTGGCACGAAGGGTGTTGGATAGGAGAGCCTGTGTAGGCCCCGCTGTCCCGGGGTGCATGAGGACCCGGGATCAGAACGCTTATGCCATTCAAAAATGGCAGTTTGAGTGACGCCTGGGTGGATCAGTTGGTTAAGCATCTGACTCCGGCTCAGGTCATGATCTTGCAGTTTTTGAGTTTGAGCCCTGTGTTGGGTTCTGTGCTGACAGCTCAGAGCCTGGAGCCTGCTTTGGATTCTGTGTATCTATCTCTCTCTCTGTTCCTCCCCCAGTCACACTCTGTCTGTCTGTCTGTCTGTCTCTCTCTCTCTCTCTCTCAAAAATAAATAAAGATTGGGGCGCCTGGGTGGCGCAGTCGGTTAAGCGTCCGACTTCAGCCAGGTCACGATCTCGCGGTCCGTGAGTTCGAGCCCCGTGTCGGGCTCTGGGCTGATGGCTCAGAGCCTGGAGCCTGTTTCCGATTCTGTGTCTCCCTCTCTCTCTGCCCCTCCCCCGTTCATGCTCTGTCTCTCTCTGTCTCAAAAATAAATAGATGAAAAAAAAATAAAATAAAAATAAAGATTAAAAACGGCAGTTTGAGATAATAGTCATTTTATCTAAAACAAGTCATTAAAAAAAGCCTCCCTTCATTGTTACTTTTTCTATAAAATATTAATAAAATTAAACATGTTCACAGGGGTAGTTAAAAATTAATGAGAAACTCTCCTCAAGCAAACACAGGAAGTGTAAAGATTTTCATGGTTCTGTACACAATGAATGCAATAAAACATGATCCTGGTTGGCCATGGACCAAGACTAATCTCATAACAATCCACCTTTATCAAGGTGCAGGCTTCTGATGGAAACCTAGCATAGAGAAATCTGAACTCAAGCTGCCCGGTTAGTAGCTGATTATGTGATTCGAAAGAATAATCCTCTTTACAAGGAACACAGTATGCTATTCTTTAAAGTAATTAGTTCACCCATCTTAAAAATAAAATGGAATTCCCCTGAAAGATGCCCCAGAGAAATGTGTATTTTGAGTAGTCTGTCCATTCTCAGGCTTGGTTCCTCCTTACAAAATCTGTGATTAAGTTGCTCCTTTAAAACATGAACACATGCAGAAGGTCAATGATGTAGCCATTATCGGTGTGCATATTTTCTGGCTCTGTTTCTTTAAAGTTACGTAAGCAGTTTATTTATTTTTTTTATGTTTATTGATTTATTTGGGGAGAGGGGCAGACAGAGAGGGAGAGAGAGAATCCCAAGCAGGCTTTCTGTTGTCAGCGCAGAGCCCAACACGGGGCTCAAACCCAAGAACCGTGAGATCATGACCTGAGTCAAAACCAAGAGTCCTACTCTTAATCGACTGAGGCACCCGGGCACCCCAAGTTATGTAAACAATTCAAAAGGACCTTGAGGTGTAGCAGATGTTGGAAACTCTTATCTTTTAGAATCCTACCAACACATCTCAAATCCTCACCTTTTTTAGTTTGTGTGATCCCGTACATGCTAGATCACTATATTGTAATTGGGGACTGAGAATAGAATTCATCTGTTTGCTTAAAGCAGAGGTTCCAATCTGGGGGTGATTCAGCACCCCACCCAGGTGGACAGTGTATGGAGACCTTTTTACCTGCATGGAGAGGGCATTCTACTGGTATCCAGTGAGTAGAGACCTGAGATACTGCTAAATGTTCTCAAATGCCCAGGACAGACTGCACAACAAAGAATTATCCTGCCCCAAGTGTCAGTAGCACCAAGGGTAAGAAGGCTAGAGGAAGGCTGGTTTTTCACCTTCTGACGCTTTGAGTTTTCCTTGGCAAGGTACCACTTCAGGTGGGACTTGATCTCTCAGCTTTCCAGGAAAGAGACCTGTGTGAGTCCAGACCTACGTGCGATTCACCTTAACCGTAGCAAGAACTGCCCTGCGTGCTTCGCTGTAACTTGTGTCTGATGTCACCCTAACTCAGCCCATAAATCTGTGCCGGGAAGCCACCTGAGTGGAACTCCCTTCTGCACGGGGCTGCCTGACCAGACACTGTGTTGTGCAGCTGTGTTTTCACTCAGGTCTTTTGTTCTAAGCACTGGCCATTTGTAGAGTCCTTCCAAAAGATGGGAAAGTGCTTAGGTACGGAGAAATGTGATTGGATCTGCTATTACTCTATAACTTTTATAAAGACAGACAGTATTCCTGGCAAAACAAGGTTTCTTGGCAGACCAGATTTGGGATTTTTTTTTTTTCAATGCGGATGATTAACAGTGCCTTCCAAAGTGTCAGGGATGTTGGAAACTGGGGCAAAAAAGGAATTTCTTGCTGTCTTCAACCGGTGCTCCATGGTGTCTTTATATAAGCACATAGTTTATTAGTTATCTGTTATTCTGTTGCAAATTACCACAAATTACCAAGAATCACTAAGACTCACAGGTGAGTGAATAACCCACCTAAGGATTTGGGATTTGTACCTAGCCGTTTTGACAGGAAACCGCGTGTATTTTCAGATGGTTAATATGACAGGTGGCAGTCCTACCAGCCCTTTTGTAAAATCCGTCACCCTGAATTGGGGTCGCACCTGTGGATATGTTAGGATGACACTTCTTGTCCCCGAACTCCTGACCCATGGAAACTGTGATAATAAATATGTGTTCTTATAAGCCACAAAGTGGTAATTATTGTCCGTGAGCCTCAGTTGCCCAGTGGCTAAGCTGATGCCGGCCTCCGGGGTTGTCGTGAGCACTGACGTGATGTGTGAAGAGCGGGACATGGAAACGGCTGTCCGTACACGCTACTTCCGTGCCTCTGCCACGCCCTGCCTGTCCCTGTCATTCTGTGTCCCTAATAGAGGGAAGGAGATGCTGGTAATCATATAGCAATAAAACCCTGTTGCAGAGTTTTAAATTGCAACATGGTGAATCAGAGTGCAATACAATTGTTCCTGGATGATAAAACACGTCATCACCCAGAGGTACCATTCTTGTATGTGTCATGCATATGTTCATTAAATTTGTGGACTGGTGATGTGCCTGTACAGTGGGATCTAAGAGTCGAAGGGTAATGAAGTGGCTTTTGCATGCTCTCGTGGACCTTACTTGCTGGGGAAGGAACCACATAAGTGAGCAGGCGATGGCAAGGGAGCATGGCTGGAATGTGCTGGTCGTCGGCAGTTGGCTGGCGGGAGAGGCCTTTCACTGGGTCTTGGTGATTGTGGAGGAGTACACTGGGCTGGACAACAAAGTGGAGAGTTAGGAGGAGGAGGAGGGCACGTGGCAGAAGGCATGTCCAGTGCCAGGCCTCAGAGGGGATGTACACACGGCACAGTTTTGCAGCTTTGAGCACGTCAAGGGCTAGATGGTGAGGTATTAGGGAAGGAGTCAGGATGACATAAATAGTTAGGGGGCCAGCATGGAGAAGGGCTCTGACTTAGAGCTCCAGAGTTGTGAACTTTATCAAAACAACACTGAAATGCATTAAGAGGTGGACGTATTTGAGAGGCATGGGCCGGCTTGCACTTCTTAAAAAAAAAAAATTTAATGTTTGTTTATTTTTGAGAGAGAGAGACAGGGCATGATCAGGGGAGAGGCAGAGAGAGGGGGAGACACAGAATGCGAAACAAGCTCCAGGCTCTGAGCTGTCAGCATAGAACCCAATGCGCATCTCAAACCCATGAACCTGAGCCGAAGTGGGACGCTTAACAGACTGAGCCACCCAGGCACCCCTGACTTTAACACAGTCCCTCTTGTTGCTCTTGGACTAAAGGCTGTTGAAAGCTGGTTAGGGTCCAGGATATACTTCAGGAAGCTATGGTCCTCAGTGGAGGAGAGGGTATGGAGGCTGGAGGGACGGTAGAGGTGGTGGGGAAAGAGGAAAGACACTATATTTAAAGAAGGAGAATCAGAGAGGCTTGGTGCTGGATTAGACATGGGGTGAACGACGCCCAGACATCAAAGCCTGAGAGGTGCCATCTGCTGATGTCAGGAATGTCAGAGGAGCTCAGACAGCTTACAGGAGAAGTGAGTTCAGTGTGGGGCATGTTAAGCTTACATTCTTGTGCGTTGGGGACATACAGGTGCACTCATCAACTAGGGTGGAAGAGTCTGCAGCTTAGGACACAGGTCTGGGTTGGGAGTGAAATAAATGTGAAATAAATGTGAAAATGTTTGGCTATGGACTTTAGCATCAATACTAATTAATGGGATGGAGAAATGGTGATGCTCAACCAGGCACATTTCATGGGATTTTATGCCCGGGGACATGTGGCAATGCCTGGACACAACCTAAGTCTTAGGAAGGAAGTCTAAGTCAGAGGAAGGGTGGGCCACCAGCATCTCGTGGGTAGAGACCACGGATACTGCTAAATATGCTACAGTGCCTGGGATGATCCAGGCCAAAAGGCCCATCAGGTTAGTGCCAAAGTTGAGAATGTCCGAGGCAGAACCATAGGAGTGGAGGACATGGGTACAAGAACAGTACCCTGCTCTCGTGCTCTCATGTCAAAAGGAAACGTGGAAAGGATCCCACAAAACAAACTGAAGAAACAGCCAGAGACACAGAAAACCAAGACATTGTGAAGTCATAGAAGCCAAAGAGAAGACATACAGGCAGCGTGGTCACATCCCTCAGGGAGACCAAGCACAAAAGGGCCTAGCGGGCGTTCATGGAGACCTCATGAAGAAGGTCCGTGAAGACCTTAGGAGGAAGAGATATATTGATGCAATGGTGGCATGGGCATTGGAGTGGGTGAAGAGGTGAAGGTCACATGAACAAGTCTTGTGAGAAATTGAAAGAGGGGACAGACGTTGTTTGGTGGATATAAGAAAAGGAAGGGTTGAGGGACGTTTTCCGTGGAGTTGTTATGGCAGATACATTCTATGGGGATACTCATGGAAGGAGACCAGAGGCAGGGTGAGGTTGAAGACACAGGAAAAGCCACTGAGTCCCTAAATGGGGGTTGATGGGATAGGATCCCAAGCCATGGTGGAAGAATTAGTCTTACATAGGAATCAGACATCTTGTCCGTTGAAGCAAGACAGAATTTAGGAATCACTTAAACTAGAATTAGAGTTGACCCTTGAGCAGTGTGAGGGTTGGAGCATTGACTTTCCACCTGTTTGAAAATCCACATGTGACTTTGGGCTCCCCCAAAACGCAACTGTGTAGTAATAGTCTACCGTTGACCAAAGCCTTTCTAATAAGATAAAGTTGATTAACACATAGTTTCTATGTTCTGTGTGTTATATACTATGTTCTTACAGTAAAGTAAGCTAGAGGAAAAAAATGCTTAGAAAATTGTAAGGAAGAGAAAATACATTCACAGCACTGTGCTGTACTTACCGAAAAAATCTACATATAAGTGGACCCAAGCAGTTCAAACCCTTGTTGTGCAAGGGTCAGTGGTACTTGGAGTAGGACTTCAGGAAGGTTCTAGGTGCTTCGTTTCCCAACTGCACCCCTTCAGATCTGTTCATCCTCACACAGAGGACTTAACCCCTTTCCACTTCCCTTTCTTGGGCCATGAAGCGAAATAATACGAGTTAACTCCTACCCTTAGAATAATGGTTGAATATGTAAATATATGAAAACTGCATACAATGGCTCTTCACATTTAGGGAGAACTCAGTACTTGTTAATTCCTTTTATCTGCTGAGTCTGAGGACAGGCTTAGTGATGGAAAGTTTAAAGAGAGTATAACATTTGGGCTCTTTCCATAATTGGGCTAGTGTTGAAAGCGCAGCTATAAACATTAGGGTGTATGTGCCCCTATGCATCAGCACTCCTGTATCCTTTGGATAAATTCCTAGTAGTGCTATTGCTGGGTCATACAGTAGTTCTATTTTCAATCTTTTGAGGAACCTCAACACTGTTCTCCAGAGCGGCTGCACCAGTTTGCATTCCCACCAACAATGCAAGAGGGTTTTCCTTTCTCCACATCCTCACCAACATCCGTTGTTTCCTGAGTTGTTAATTTTAGCCAGTCTGACAAGTTTGAGGTGGTATCTCAATGTGATTTTGATTTGTATTTCCCTGAAGATGAGTGATGTTGAGCACCTTTTCATGTGCCTGTTTGCCATCTGGATGTCTTCTTTGGAAAAGTGTCTGTTCATGTCTTCTGCCCATTTCTTCACTGGATTATTTGTTTTTCGGGTGTGGAGTTGGTATGTGCACACACACACACACACACACACACACACACACAGTGGAATACTACTTGGCAATGAAAAAAAATGAAATCTTGCCATTTGCAACAAGGTGGATGGAACTGGAGGGTATTATGCTAACTGAGATAAGTCAGTCAGAGAAAGACAGATATCATATGTGGAACTTGAGAAACTTAACAGAAAAACATGGGGGAAGGGAAGGAAAAAACATAGTTACAAACAGAGAGGGAGGGAGACAAACCATAAGAGACTGTTAAATACAGAGAACAAACTGAAGGTTGATGGGGAGGGGGAGGGGGAGAGGGGAAAATGAGTGATGGGCATTGAGGAGGGCACTTGTTGGGATAACCACTGAGCGTTGTATGTAAGTGATGAATCATGGGCATCTATTCCCGAAGCCAAGAGCACACTTTATACACTATATGTTAGCTAACTTGACAATAAATTATATTAAAAAAATAGAAATAAAAATAAAGAGAGACTAACAGCTTTAGGATAGCCTCTGGTGTGGATGGAGCAGGAAAAACAAAGCAGCTAATAGGGTGGCTGTGGGTCTAGTTGTGTCTCTGACCAACGTGATTGGCCACAGGAATTAGACCCTTAGCACCAGTTCCATTAGCTGAGTGCTCTGTCCTGCTCTCCCTGTTCAAGTTCCTTCCTGGTATTTCTGTTCATCTTGTTCTGCTTCTGGAGGCAAGCAGATAGATCCTAGGTCCCAATCATGTACTTCTAAACAGAAGATCAGAGGGGCGGTTCACTCAGATCACTCAGTCGGTTGAGTGACCGACTTCGGCTCAGGTCATGGTCTCGCAGTTTGTGAGTTTGAGCCCCGCGTAGGGCTCTGTACTGACAGCTCAGAGCCTGGAGCCTGCTTCAGATTCTGTTCTCCCCCTTTCTCTACCCCTCCCCTGCTCATGCTCTGTATCTCTCTGTCTCTCAATAATAGTAAGTAAACGTTAAAAAAAAATCTAAAAAGAAGATCAGATTGGAAGCTGGAGGCTTAGTTTGGCCATTTTGCATACATTGCTTACTGAAGGGGCTGTTCTTTGAGGAAGTAGGTTTACAGCACCTACTATGCAGCAGGCGTAAGAGGAAGAGGAAGTGATCAGTGCACGCCATTTTCCCGGTGTCACACGTTTAGCACTTAGTGGTGGCAAGGCAGGAAGAGCTAGGCTAGAAGAAGAAGGGACGTTATGGGTTCTAGTGATTTGCATCTAATCCTAGGAGCTGGTTCTGGCTTTCCTTGCTGTGCAGAGGTTTGAGAAGGATCTAGCCAGATGATGTATGGCTGAGTGCGTTGCAAATGCTAAATAAAGCTTTATAGGAATGCCGCTTCACGAGTTTCCTGGGGCCTGTAATGGCTTCCAGCTGTCCTCCCCACCGTGTCCTATTCAAGCCCTTTGTGGATGACCTCGCTTTAGTGGCCAGGACCTCCCAGACACAACTGTCTCAAGGGATCATCCTGGTTTTGATCTCTGACTGCCCCCAGTGCTGCTTCTCCACTCCTACAGACACACCCTTGTCACTCAGACACTCTGATGAACACCCACACTGCGCCTTCGCCAATCTCCAGCCCTCAGCCAATCCCAGCGGCATCCGACGTCCTCTAGAGGTGTTTAGACTCAGATAAAGACAGATCCTGAAGGGGCTGGAGTTAGGACTTGGGGCTGGAGGCTGGAGAAACTACGGGTGTAAAACGTGTAGAGGCATTTGGGAAACTGGACAACACTTTTTAGAACTTATTTTAAATTTTTTTTAATGTTTATTTTTGAGACAGAAAGAGACAGAGTGTGAGTGGGGGAGGGGAAGAGTGAGAGGGAGACATAGAATCCGAAACAGGCTCTGAGCTGTCAGCACAGAGCCCGATGCAGGGCTCAAACCCATGAACTGTGAGATCATGACCTGAGCCGAAGTCGGACACTTAACCGACTGAGCTACCCAGGCGCCCCTAGAACTTATTTTAGAACACTTTTTAGACAAATTTTGGCAGACTTTGTCTCCCAGCCTTGGTTCAGGGAATCAGGTCACTGCTGTCTGATATTATGCTGGTTGAATAGACTCATTCATTTGTATTTACCAGTTACTGACAGGTTTAAAATACAGATGTTTGTGCCTGATAGAAAAATACTAGAGATATGAGGTCACATTCGAAAAGAAATAAAGGTCCTGAAATTGCCTATTGTTTTGTCTCCAACGTGAGCACATGGATAACTATTCAATGTTTGTATCCAGCGATCCAGTGGGCACTCAATAAATACTGTTTTCCTGACAGCTTACATATTTCTGGTCATTGAAATAACAATTACAAATCTAGACCATGAGCCTTGCTTTCACCAGGAACGTATTTTCTCTTTAGCAACACATGACGGTATTTTGTTGGCAAATCGGGATGATATATTGGCACTGATGTCATGGTCTGGAAGTTGAATCCAGACGCAATATATAAAGTAATAGCATACATTCATGGGTGGAGGGAGAGCATTTTTAACAATTATTTATTTTTATTATGTTTATGGCCGTTGAAGTGGTCCAAGTCTCCAGATTTTGCTGGCAATCATCACACTCACAAAAATCAGGCTTCCTATTAAGATCATCTCGGCTGTTTATTTAGGGGATATATATTAGCTCTCAACTATGTTCAGAGTCTTTCCCATCTGCCGGTTGATCTCAGCAGATGTTGGGAACACTACTGCAGACGAACTATTCTTTCAGCCATCTTGCGCTTTCTGTGCGAGGGAACGATCCAACTGCCCCAGGGCCCAAGTTGAGGAACACTCGTTCATGGCAATCCACCATAGGCGGGGTAGACATACACAGAACCCCACTGAAACCACATGTGACAGGCAGCAACACGGTGTACCGTGTTCTGCAGCCCCTGATGTCAGTACTGGGCACCCTGTCCCCGTCTCTTCAGTAAGGGCAACACAGAAATGTATTCTGTCTGTTTGGGTAGCCGATCTTCAGCACATGTGTGGAGCCAGCCACTGAGAGATATACAGCGTCCTATAAAGTTTTCCGTGGCTCTTCACAATGTAGTATTCGCTGAAAACATAAGACTTAACCAGTGTAGAGTCAGTAAAGGAAAAGGAACAAATGAGCAAAGCAGTTTCTTTTCGTTAATTATTTTGAAGCATGCTTTACCGTGTACCTAGGGACACAGTAATTTTTCCTCACTGCGTAACCTCTTCAGGGTTTGTGTAGAATCTTCTGCTTGTTCATTGTTTTTCAAAGTGAACATTTTTCATCATTAGAAATGTTTTTCTCAAAAATATATAGACACAGGTCAAAATACACATACATTTTATCACAATATTGACATGCATCTAGATATGTATCTAATAGATAGATGTACACATACCTATATATCCACATATATCACTTACATACACACCCCCATAATTTCCCATACTTAGCAGATGACCCTTCAGGGCTTCTCTAGCAGCCTGGATCTCTTCCCAGACTCTTGCATTTGGAAGCCATTTGCCATGTTGCGATAGCGATTTGATCTGTTTCACAGATATCCAGATCAAGAGGAGACTTCTCTGCATCTGATCCATATTTAGCAGACCTTGAATTTGAACTTGATGCCCTTATAGACAAGATCACTTGGGATGAGTCTATATAGGATTGCATATAAAAGGAATATAAAATAAGAAATGGAAATAATTTATCACCAAAGAGCAAACTGTGGTGGTTTTAAAATATGTCCACAAATTCCTGACCTCCCCCCGCCCCCTTCGCAATCTGGAAGATTGGGAGTAGGGGATGGGCCTGTGTCCCTCCTGCTGAGCCCGGGTGGTACATCCTCAATAAATAGAGTGCAGCAGAAATTGTACTGCTTGGCTCCTGAGGCCAGGTTAGAAAAATCAATGCACTTGCTTATGGTTTCTCTGGAGAGGTGGTTCTTGGACCTCTGAGTCACCATGGAAGAAGTCTGGCTACCCAGAGGCTACTGTGTGTAGACTGTGGTGTAGAGATGAGAGCAAGGGAGAAGGCTGGTGAAGAGTCCAAGCTGTGGCAGCCTCCAGCTTTGTGAGCCATCCCAGACCACTCCCAAGCCTACTAGGGGAGAGACCATCCAGGGAGTCTTGCCCAGCCCCGGGGGGACACCATCCCAGGCCACACCCAAGCCTGCGAGTGGAGGGACCATCGAGGGGGTCTTGCCCAGCCCCTGGGGGACATCATCCCAGGCCACACCCAAGCCTACTAGTGGAGGGACCATCCAGGGAGTCTTGCCCAGTCCCGGGGAGACACCATCCCAGGCCACACCCAAGCCTGCAAGTGGAGGGACCATCGAGGGGGTCTTGCCCAGCCCCTGGGGGATAGCACCACTGAGGAGAACTGTCTGGCTAACTCGATCACCTTGGTTAGCCTACCATCGTGAGCGAGATAGCTGTTCTTATTCTAAGCCAATATTTGGGGGACGCTGTTTGTTCTTATACAGCAAGGGATAACCAGAACAGCAGTGTTCTTTGGTTTGAAATTTTGGCCAAAGGCTGCATTTTCTGCCAAAGTTCCCCTCTTCTTGATCAGTGGACCCATTAGTATTTGTTAGTGTCTGAAACGTATCATTCAGATTTGAGTAGTTAGGCAGACTTCACATCGCAGAAAGTGTTATTGTACTGCTGTAATTCTTAGTATTGTTTAAACCTTGTTTACTGTGCGAACTCGGTTTGATTTCATTCATACATGAGAATGGAATTTAAAAAAAAAACAATTTTTAAGACTTGTTAGAAACACTGCATTGGTGGGGCGCCTGGGTGGCTCAGTCGGTTAAGCGTCCGACTTCAGCTCAGGTCATGATCTCGCAGTCCGTGAGTTCGAGCCCCGCATCGGGCTCTGGGCTGATGGCTCAGAGCCTGGAGCCTGCTTCCGATTCTGTGTCTCCCTCTCTCTCTGCCCCTCCCCCGTTCATGCTCTGTCTCTCTCTGTCTCAAAAATAAATAAAACGTTAAAAAAAATTTTTTTTAAAAAGAAACACTGCATTGGAAATGGTGCTCCTTAAAGGCTCCCAGACCCATGGTCTTCTCCTTGGAGCCACCCTGTTGGTGTCCATGGTCCCAGGCCTCACTGACATTGGTCCCAAATGAAGTGGGGCCCCTGATAGCATCGTGTCCTACGACTGTTGGTTCAGGGCCAGCAGACCCCCTGTGAGAACCTGCTGGTGTGTGGCTGGCCAGTGTTTCTGCCTTGGACAACGGAGCAGCCTTCTGCTCTGCCTTTTCATCTCTTGCATCGTGAAAGCGGCTCGTGGGGCATGAAGCGAGCGACTCCCAGGGCAGGCTTCGTCCCAGCTGTCCAGGATGCCTCAGGCTGTCCTTGCAGAAAGAGCAGGAGTGATGCCTGGTGCATCCTGCAGTCCTGGGTGGGCCAGGGGGGTGGGGGGGACGCAGGTGGCCTCACTGAATGCATTAATGACCGCACTTCTCCTGCATTCAGCTCACTGCTGTCATCTTTCCATGCCGCTGCTGGTGACATAGGCTGTCACCTTTTTTTTTTTTTTTTTTTTTTTTTTTAGTGTTCCTACTTCAACCAAATTTTTTAGACTGGGACTAAACACCAGACATTGAAAACCACAACCAAGAACTTCATATGGACATCAAGAGTTAATTTCTTTGCTTCTTCCTAAAACGGAGCTTTGCCTTCAAGTAGTCACGTTCAGTTAAATGTCATTTCTGTTATTTCTGGTGCAGTGAGGATGAAGGGCCATGAGGATGACTTCACAGAGGCCACAATGGCCCTTAGTTAATTTTGTCAAAATAGGGACCATTCGTCACAGAAAGAAAATTAATAAAACTATCAGAGTTATGAAAAATACACTAAGAAAAAATTAAAGGATTATATTTTAAAGCCTTGGGACATAGAATATCATTCCTTATAAAATATGTTCCTTGATATTAATTCCTGGAACACAGATTTTTGTTTTAACTGTTTGATGACTACACCACAAACATGGAGATACTAAGCCATGGGGACAGTGTGGCAGTGTCCTTCCTCAGTCAGGTTCACGTGGGGACAGCGTGGTGATGTCCTTCCTCGGTCAGGTTCATGTGGACACAGCGTGGCAGTGTCCTTCCTCAATCAGGTTCGCATGGAGACAGCGTGGTGTTGTCCTCAGTCAGGTTCACATGGGGACAGCGTGGTGATGTCCTTCCTCGGTCAGGTTCATGTGGGGACAGTGTGGCAGTGTCCTTCCTCAATCAGGTTCACGTGGAGAGAGCGTGGCGGTGTCCTTCCTCGGTCAGGTTCACATGGGGACAGCGTGGCATTGTGCTTCCTCAATCAGGTTTATGTGGGGACAGCGTGGCAGTGTCCTTCCTCAATCAGGTTTATGTGGGGACAGTGTGGCAGTGTCCTTCCTCAATCAGGTTTATGTGGGGACAGCGTGGCAGTGTCATTCCTCAATCAGGTTCACATGGGGACAGCGTAGTGGTGTCCTTCCTCAATCAGGTTCATTTGGAGATAGTATGCTGATATCCTTCCTCAATCACGTCTACTTCTAGCCTCTACCATTAGTAGCATGAAGTGTTATCTCAGAACAATTCTCAAGTTAAAGTGTCATTAAAAATTTGTAAAATACCAAATAATCTCCACAGCACTCTGTGCCTCATGCAAGTCTGAGAAATGGGTACAGGCTCACCACCTGAAATGCAGTCAAAGCTCAGCTGTCACACAGAGGAAGCTCCCACAAGAACCAGAAGGGGATCACAAAGTATCATCTTCCCATCTGATTTCCATCCTAAAAGATGCTCTTTCGAAAGTAAAAATTCCGTGGTCGTTCCACGCCACTGAAGGTAGAAGTATAATTTGAGCAAACTGCCACTGGTGTTTTAATAATGTGGACTTGTCATACCCATGTGCCGGCATGGCTGGGGGCTGTCATTGCCATCGGTGCCGAACTTTGTCCCTGATGTACGTCAAACCACTTGGCTCGGTGTAGTGCAGTGCAGTTCAGTGGACGAAGCACCTCCCGGGGCCAGACCTCACATCATGTCTTAGCATCTCCTCTGTGAAGAGTTTGGATTACCTGCTGAGGAAGTCATGCTCTGAATCCAAGAGTGAGCCCACAGATGCGGGATTGAGGGATAGACAAACTGACATCCTCTCCTGGGTCAAAAAGGGGCAGCAGCGTGAGTGACAAAGTTATCTCGGAGGGGAAGAAAAACACACTTCTTGAAACTCTCAGGGCTTCAGCATGCAGAGTGATGTATGGCATTAGTCGGTCCCAACACAAGGAAAGTGCTCTTTCATTTTAAATGTGCCTCGGGAAATTTGGCAACGAGGCCTTCTGTGTCCTGAGAGGGAAATGCAGTGAATTACAAATTGTATATGTGGTTTCTGTGTACTGTGGTGGAGAAGAAGCTAATGCATGCTAAGAAGGGAATTGGGATTCTGGTACTTTCTTCATGGATATTTATAGGGCAAAGGCAGAGGATGTTTTCACTTTCACTGCTTCAAATGCATTGACCTATTTAATCTTTGATTTTCTTTTATTGAAAGTGCTTGTTTATTAATTTGCTTTGCAAGTGTAAACCCTTCAAGAAGAGGCAACTTTCACACACCACTCTGAATTTATGCTATCTAAAAGAACAGGATATGAGACTTTCTCTTTTACATTTATGTAGAATTCCAATACGTGTGATGCCATTTTTTAAAATTTTTGTTAATGTTTTTATTTATTTTTGAGACAATGCAAGAGACAGGGTGTAGGCAGTGGACGGGCAGACAGAGGGAGACACAGAATCCAAAGCGGGCTCCAGGCTCCGTGGGGCTTGAACTCACGGACCATGAGATCATGACCTGAGCAGAAGTCAGACGCTTAACCGACTGAGCCACTCAGGTGCCCCCATGTGATGCTATTTAACTGGAAGAATGGATGTAGGCATAGGTATAGACATAGATCCATCAAAACATTCACATTGGGATGGCTTAACTTTTTGTTACTGTTTTTTGCGCCTTTTAAGTTTCTGTCCTCATTCCAGTTAGTTAACATACAGTGCTATATTAATTTCAGGTGCATAATGTAGTAATTCAACAATTGTATACATGATCCAGTGCTGATCACAAGTGCACTCCTTAATCTCCATCACCTATTTCATTTATCCCCACCTTCCCGCCAGTAACCATGTGTGTTCTCTGTAGTTAAGAGTCTGTCTCTTGGTTTGCCTCTGTCTCTTTCTTTTTTCCCTTTGCTCATTTGTTGTGTTTCTTAGATTCCACATATGAGTGAAATCATATGGTATTTGTCTTTCTCGGACTGACTTATTTCACTCACCATTATACCCTCTCGCTCCATCCGAATTGCAAATGGCAAGAGTTCTTTCTTTTTTATGGATGAGTACTATTCCTTTCCGCACACGCACACACACATGCACATGCATGCGTGGGCACACCAAATCCTCGTTAGCCACTCATCTACCAATGGATGCTTGGGCTGCTTCCATAATTTTGCCATTGTAAATAATGCTGCAGTGAAGTATCCCTTTGAATTGGCGTTCTTGTATTTTGGGGTAAACACGCACTAGCACAATTCCTAGATTGTAGTGTGTTTTTAACTTCTCGAGGAAGCGTGGTACGATTCTCCACAGTGGCTGACTGTCGTTTCTTGTGCTGTTGATTTTAGCCATCCTGAGAGGTGTGAGGTGATACCTCACTGTAGTTTTGATTTGTATTTCCCTGGTGATGAGTGATGGTGAGCATCATTTCACGGGTCCATTGGCCTGATTACTTAACTTCTAAGGAAGTTTTAACCGTCAAACAACTCTGTCCTGGATTTAAAAGAAGGCACAAACTGTGGGACAATATTGTATTCACATCTTATTCGCTGTGTAACCTCAGGCAAGTTTCTTATTGCAAAACAATATTTTAAGATGTTCATTAGCATTCCTACGTCCACAACAGGAGATCTGTGGTTTGAATGGATCTGGTTCCAGATTCCTCTCCTAAGGAAGGCTTAGCTGAAGGGGGTTTGAGTCTGATGCTGTGAATTCTTCCAGCTTTGT
This sequence comes from Prionailurus viverrinus, assembly GCF_022837055.1. NCBI lineage: Eukaryota > Metazoa > Chordata > Mammalia > Carnivora > Felidae > Prionailurus > Prionailurus viverrinus. Next base: position 2,268,014 of record NC_062579.1, read on the forward strand.
GGGGTTCCAACTCCATGAACTGTGGCATGTTCCTCTTGGATCTAATGTTCTCCTTTGTGGATCATAGGGGCCTGTTAATGGCATTTCAAAGCTCTTCCAAGTTGGGGTAAGCAGCGATTAAAAGAGGGCTGACAAGGTTCTGCAGGGTGATTTCCCAGATACAAGTCAACATTCTTCATTGTACACATGGAAATAGATGGTGGAAAACTTGCCCAGCACTGAGGTCCTTAAGGAAAGTAGACATCCACGGAGATCCTTCAGAGTGTCTAAAAGATATCAGATACATTTTGTTTTTTCAGTCTTTGTATTTTATTTTTACAGGGATTTATGTTTCTGGTCGGTTTGGGTATTCTGTTTGTGTTTGCATTTTGCCGGTGGTTTTCACTTAAGTTTTACAGACAACAAGAACAGACATCTAGATATCTAGAAAGGGGTTTGAAAAGAAGTAGAATTTGGTAAACAAAGAATGTAGGGCCAACCTCCCACTTTCCAAGCAGGTAGAAAATATAAACCAAACCCCAGATTCTGTATGTATAATGTGGTATATTCCTGGAAGACGTGGCCTTCTGTCTGTGAGAAATCAGGCATGAATAATTTTTGGACATTATGCAACTTTTAAAGGAAAATATTTGATGAGTTGATTGAAGGAATGAACAATAGCCATGCGATTTAAATTTCCTGAAAATGCTCTAGAGTGTAAAGTGAAAGGAATTTTGACTTTGGCACGAGACATCTCAGAGTTGGCGAGACGAAACATATTTCTCAGAGAATTTGAACTCTTAGTTGAGCCTATAAAGCGTGTTTTGTTTTGTTTTTTTTTTCCCCCATAAGCCTTAAAACCATGGCTTCTTTTTACCCAGAGACTTTAGTTCCTTACATCCCGAGGGAAAGTGTAAGTTTGGACACATACAAAATAAATGGGAGTCTTTAAGTTAAGAGGAATGGTCTGTAACGTAATGTATAAACTAGCAGGTGGTTTTCATGCGGGCGCTGACCAGTCCTGTCCCCCACCGTGGCTCACCCTCCTGTCCCGGCCTCTCCCTCGTCGGACGATGCCTGGTCTGTGCAGCCCACGGAAGTGACTGTCTCTTCACTCGGGGTTCCATGTTCTGTGGTAGCAGTCGTGTGTCCAGATCAGTGCTCAAAGGCTCAGATTCACGGTCCTTGTTGTAAATGCCCACGACTACATGCAGACAGGCAAGGCAAACACGGAAAAACTCTCTTTGACTAAAAAACAGAGCAGTCTGGCAGCCTTATCCTTGCATACATGCAGCATGGGAAATTTCAGTGTTGAAAATTCAATCTACCCGGGGTGCCTGGGTGGCTCAGTCCATTGAGCGCCCCACTCTGGGTTTCTGTCATGATCTCACGGTCGTGGGATCGAGCCTTGAGTCAGGCTCCACACTCGGGATTCTGTCTCTCTTTCTCTGCCCCTCCTCTGCTCGCTCTCTCAAAAAAAATAAATAAATAAAATTAAAAAAGAAAAGAAAAGAAAATTCAATCTACCTACGTGTTTTGCTTCTATGTTACAAATATGAAAGAACACTGCCTCTCAAAATGGATCTTCTGTTTTGTGCCCTTTATGTTTATGAAGCTCAGAAAGATGTGAGGACACATATGTAGCAAGAGTGTTTCATCCAGAGGAACAATCAAGAGGAAAGTCCTGGGTTTCTGTCTAGAAGTATTGCCTCGGTATCTCATAATTCCCCCATTTGCTACAACTTTGCACAGAAAGTTTTTCCACAGAAGTATTTGATAACCATTGTGTAAAACCTCTAATATACCTCCGAATCCCTGGGATCATATTTTGTCCTGTGCACTGGAACATTTTGAAGTGCCTGGGTAGCAACAAGATGCAAAGTACCATTTTTTTCTTAGGTGGCTACTTTGTGGAAATGAATATATCCATTGTCTTCTGGACTTCAAAAACATGGCATAGTTCTTATGCACCTTTGAACTCAGCCTAACGTTTGGCACTGTTTACAGTGTGGCCACTGGACAAGTTTTTGTGGTCCTGTAGACAACAGATATAACATCTGAAATCTGGTGGTTTCTGCCAGGCCTGGGTTCCAGAAAATAGGCGTGCACTGACCACCTCGAGGAAGGATCGTGAATAATGATGTCTCTTTCATTTCATACCCCGAGTCCCCTGCATTGCTGTTCAGCTGTTCGTTTCTTGGAGCTCTTTGGCAAGTGTATGCTGTTGCTGTCTTTTTCCTCACTTGATAGAACATTCTGTTGTTGCTAGTCATTAATGAAACCCCTCTTCTTCACGTTTGCTCTGGCCAATTGCATTCAGCCAACTTGCTTATCATAAAATTCGCGATAAAAAAAAATCTCATTTGTTTAGGACAGTAAAAGGTTATATACATTTTCGGGGGATGGTAGGAGGAATTAAACACAGAAGTAAGTCTCATTTTTACAAGGGCACTAAATTTTAAGTGCCTGCTTTATTTGCTTATTAGGTGAATAATTGAACCTCTCTCCTGCGCGATTTTATTATGTTTTAGGATGGGAGAAGACTTGTAGGCTCCACATGATACCAATTTTCAGCACTAATAATATTCTTCCCAGCAGGTGAAAACTACCCGATTTTACATACTTGGATACTTTATTTTCATCATCGAGTAGATTAGCTTCTATCCCATCAGTGTAAAATATATATACTAAGCTAGTAAGTATGGGCATCATTTTTACACTAGGTTGCCTGTGACAATTTCTAACCTTACCCTGCTGAAAGTGAAACCCACCAATGAGGTAGTATGGAAATAAATTATGTGGCTCTTTAGATAACATTATCCTAACCTGTCAATTTTTGACCACGGTGAAAAACCGTTGAATACCACTGTTCTTAACAGTTGGTCTCCAGGCAAAGAGTGACTCCTAGAAACACAGAAAAGATCTGGCAAGATACCTACTGAAATTTCTTCTCAATAGACTTTTCCCAATTGGTATATTTGAGAAATAATTAAAAAAATTTTTTTTCCAGACCAGCAGTGTGCATCTTGAATATATATTTACCCTCCTGAGTCAAACATTTATATCATTGTAAATACTTCTCTTCTGTTTCCTTGACGCCTCGCATGTTCACAAGTACCTGGAAGGTTCTGCTTGTTTCTCTGTTGACTGAACTCAGCGTCTTCAGCTCGAAAAGTGGAAAGAATAAAGTGTCATAGAATCTGTTTCAATCTGGTGAAATGGTACATTGCAAATTAGACCTGGTTGAGATGGTTTTGATGCTTTTGTTTTGATGGTGTCACCATGGCCCCAAGGACTTTAATCAGCTGATGCAATTCTAATGAGAACTATATTGATTTTTATATCTTTTCACCCAGCAAGTACTCTGCAACGCAGGTGCACCACATTAGACCGCGTGCCGAATCATCTCCAACAATGCAAGATATTTCTGGCCTATTTCACTTCATGGCAATCCACACCCTCGGTCCTTTCATCACCAAGGCCTAGAACGTCTTATATTTTGGAAAGTAGGACCTACAGTAGTGTGAATAGGTTTGCATCAATGAGGGATCAGTGGAATTACGTGTAATAAATCATTACAGTGGTTTAGCATCTTTTGAAAAACTACCGTCGCTTCAAAACACTCTTTTGGCACAAAATTTGTCAGTAAATTTATACTAACATAACCCATTATAGATTTATCTTTGTTTTTAACGTTTGTTTATTTTTAGGTTTATTTTATTTACTTTAGGAGAGAGTATGCACTAAAGGGAGAGGGGCAGAGAGAGAATCCCAAGCAGGCTCCACGCTGTCAGCTCAGAGCCCAATGGTGGGGCTCGAACTCACAAACCCATGAGATCATGACCTGAGCCAAAATCAAGAGCTGGACGCTCAACGGATGGAGCCGCCCACAAGCCCTATTTAGTTTTTGAGACAGAGAGAATGCATGAATACTCGAGAGTTGGGGGGAAGCAGAGAGAGAGGGAGAGAGAGGGAATCCCAAACAGGCTCTGCACTGTCTGCACAGAGCCAGACACGGGGCTCAAACTCATGACCCAGAGGTCATGACCTGAGCTGAAACCAAGGGGTGGACACTTAACCTACTGAGCAACGTAGGTACCCCCATTATAGGCACTGATATTCCTGTTGAAAGCTGTTTTGAATAGAACCCATATGTCATTTCATATATTAGCAGCATTCACCACCCAGCACTACATGGGTGCAGTTTCCATGGTAAGACCAGTCTTGAAAAACGAAAGGTCACTTGATAAAGAGTACTAGTTTCTGTCATCTGTGCTTAGGAAAGAGATTGCTTCCAGCATTCTCATTTGTACAGAGCATCATTGTGGCCCAAACCAACTATCTGAAGTTTACTTTCCTTGCTATTCCTCCTGATGGAATAGAATCGGAGGCTAGGGAAATATGTGGGCTAGAACACACATCAGAGGCCAGGAAAGGATCGGGACTAGAACCCACCCACATAGAAGGCCAGGGAAGGATCAGTGCTAGAACCCACCCACATCAGAGGCCAGGGAAGGATGGGGTCTAGAACTCACCCACATCAGAGGCCAGGGAAGGATGGGGGCTAGAACCCACCCACGTCAGAAGGCCGGTGAAGGATGGAGCTAGAACTCATCCACATCAGAGGCTGGTGAAGGATCGGGGCTAGAACCCACCCACATAGAAGGCCAGGGAAGGATGGGAACTAGAACCCACCCACATCAGAGGCCAGGAAAGGATGGTGTTTAGAACCCACCCACATGAAAAGGCCAGGGAAGGATGGGATCTAGAACACACCCACATCAGAAGGCCAGGGAAGGATGGGGGCTAGAACCCACACACATTAGAAGGCTGGTGAAGGATGGGGGCTAGAACGCATCCACATCAGAGGCCGGTGAAGTATCAAGGCTTGAACCCACCCACATTAGAGGCCAAGGAAGGATGGGGGCTAGAACCCACCCACATCAGAGGCCAAGGAAGTATCAGGGCTAGGATGCACCCACATCAGACGCCAGGGAAGGTTGAAAGCAAGAACACACTCACATCCGAGGCCAGGAATCTTTGGTGCCTAGAACCCACCCACATTAGAAGGCCCGGGAAGATGGGGGCTAGAATGCACCCACATTAGGAGGCCAGGGACGAATGGGGACTAGAACGCACCCACATGAGAAGGCCAGGGAAGATGGGGGCTAGAATGCACCCATATCAGAAGGCCAAGGAAGGATGGGGCTAGAATACGCCCACATCAGAAAACCGAGGAAGCATAGAACACATGCAGCCTTCCACCTGCCACAGGAAGGAGAGCTAGAAACGTTGTGGCGAATGGCTCCAGTGACATGGGTAGGTGTTGTGACACTTGTAAATGAGGCTATTTCTCTGTAGTTTCCAGGAGCCGCTCTGAAATTATGGTTTCTGTTTTAGAATTCTTCTCCAGGTGAGAAACAGAAGATTGAAGTGCTGTGCGAAGCTTGTAATTAAAACGTTAGTCAACCAAAAAGCGAACTAGTGAAACTTAAGTGGAGTAAATATCAATGATATCTTTCTTCTCTTTCTTTTTTTTTTCTTTTTTTTTTTTTTTAAATTTTTTTTTTCAACGTTTATTTATTTTGGGGACAGAGAGAGACAGAGCATGAACGGGGGAGGGGCAGAGAGAGAGGGAAACACAGAATCGGAAACAGGCTCCAGGCTCTGAGCCATCAGCCCAGAGCCTGACGCGGGGCTCAAACTCACGGACTGCGAGATCGTGACCTGGCTGAAGTCGGCCGCTTAACCGACTGCGCCACCCAGATGCCCCATCTTCTCTTTTTCTAAAATGCCACTTGACTTTCATAGTAAAGAGACAAGACACTCAATTTAATATATATATATGTTTTTAACCCATGGAGTTTAGGCTTAAGATTTTTTTTAAAGAGTACGTATCTTGTTGATCTTGTAGTTGAGATACACCATGCATACTGCATAATTCACCCTTTTAACGTCCACAGTGCAGTGTTTTATGTCTATTCACAAAGCTAAACAGCCATCACCACTGTCTGATTCCAGAACATTTTCATCACCCAAAAAGAAACCTGTTGATTTTAGGTCTTGGTCCCGTCCCACCCCACCCACCACAAGGCCCCCACCAATCTATTTGCTGTCTCTGTGGGTTGGTTGAGTCTAGACGTTTTGTATAAATGAGTCACGGGATGCATGGCCTTCTGTGCCTGACTGTTAGAGAAAAGAGAGTCAGTGTCTAAAATGGGACAAGAAGGTCATATTAGAAAACTTCAGGCAGTGGCAAGAAATAAAATTTCTGCCATGAGTTTTTTAAGTTTATTTATTGAGAGAGCGTGCACAGGTGAGGGAGGGACAGAGAGAGAGGAAGAGAGAGAGAATCCCACTGTCAGTGCAGAGCCTGTTGCGAGGCTCAAACTCATGAACCTGTGAGATCATGACCTGAGCTAAAATGACGAGTCTGATGCTTAACCTACTGAGCCACCCAAACATCCCTCTGCCATCAGTTTTAAGAGGCTCCCTTCTTGCTTTGAATGAGGGAAATATTCAGTGTGACTTTTATCACATGCACTCACTGTCATTCTCCCCCAGGATCTCATGACTTCTATAATGAACAAGAGAATACGGCCTCACTGAGTATAACTGCTTGTTTTTTTTTTTTTAATTTTTTTTCCCACGTTTTTATTTATTTTTGGGACAGAGAGAGACAGAGCATGAACGGGGGAGGGGCAGAGAGAGAGGGAGACACAGAATAGGAAACAGGCTCCAGGCTCCGAGCCATCAGCCCAGAGCCTGACGCGGGGCTCGAACTCACGGACTGTGAGATCGTGACCTGGCTGAAGTCGGACGCTTAACCGACTGCGCCACCCAGGCGCCCCAGGCTGCTTGTTATTAATACTGAGCTGAAGGAAAAATTGTTAGACATACTAGTTTACTTGGGTCAGGTTGGCCATGTATGAATTTGATCACAGGACACAGCAAGTGGAGAAGAAGCGGAATAGAGTGGTTGACATTCACAGAGGACCTGTCATGCACCTGACGCTTGATGTGCTCACTCATGTAACCCGGAGACAGACAGACCAATGGAACAGAATAGTCAGCAAACAGAACCCCACCCATGGAGTCAGTTGACTGCCAATGAGGGAGCAAAGGCAGTTTCACAGACGATGTATAGTCTTCTCTTGCCGGAACAATTAGACGCCGTCATGCAAAACAAACTCAAAGAGCTGGATTCAGAGTTTTACAAAAGTGACACTCTTCAAACCCGTCTCAAAATGGAGGATGGACCTAAACGCAAAACACAAAACTGTGAAACTTCTACACAGTAACCTAGGAGAAAAATGTAGGTGGCCTCGGGTTTGGCAAGACATTTTTAGGTGTAACACCAAAGGCCTGGTCTCTGGAAGAAACAGATTAATAAGTTGGACTTCGTGAAAATTGGGAACTGCTCTGTGAAAGATACTTTTAAAAGAATGAAACTCTAAGACCCAGACTGGAGGAAAATATTTGCAAACACATATCTGATAAAGAAATGACATCCAAAACATACAAAGAAGTCTTAAAACTGAATACAGACAACACAAACGGGTCAGTTAGGAATTGGCAAACACACACACACACACACACACACACACACACACACAGCCCAGAACAGACTCTTTACCAAAAAAAGATGTCCAGAAGACAAATAAGCATAAGAAAAGAACACCCAATATCTTTTTTGTAGGGAATTAAACATTTAAATGAGTTGTCTTACAGGCTATCAGAATAGCTACATAAAAAACATGAGAGGACCAATTGGTACCAGTTGCTGGAAAAGACACAGAGAAGCATGAACTTTCATTCAGTGCTGGCAGGAATGCAAAATAGTACGTTTTGAATACGGTTTGTGTTTTCTAACAAAGCAAAGCATAGGCTGCCTATAGAGTATGCCAACGACACTCCTAAATATTTATACAACCCATCTTAAAATTATGTCCACAGGAGCACCTGGGTGGCTCAGTTGGTTAAGCATCCGACTTCGGCTCAGCTCATGATCTCGCGGTTCATGGGTTTGAGTCCCATGTTGGGCTCTGTGCTCACGGCTCAGATCCTGGAGCCTGCCTCAATTCCACGTCTCCTTATGTCTCTGCCCCTCCCCCGCTGGTCCTGTGTGTCTCTTTCTCAAAAATAAATAAATTTTAAGAAATATGCCCACACAAACACCTGCCCCGTAAATGTTTATAGCAGCTTTAGTCATAATCACCAAATACCACAAGTGACCAGGATGCCCTTCAGTGGGTAAATGGTAAACTAACAGTAGTACATCAAGACAATAGAATGTCACTCAGTATTGAAAAATACAGAGTGAGCTAGCAAGCCAGAAAAAGACACGGATGAATCTTAAGTGCATATTGCCAGGTGGAAAAGCCAGTCTGCGAAGGATACATTCTGTAGGACTCCACTTACGTGACATTCTGAAAAAGGGAAAATTACAGGGATGGTAAAATATCAGTGTGGTCATTGCAGGAGTAGATGGGATAGTTAAAGCACAAGTATTTGGAAGTGAAAGTGTTTTGTATGATTCTGTAATTAACGGGACCTACGTGACACGGTGTATTTGATGAAATCAACAGAATTTTAGAGCACAAAGGGTGAATTTTGTTATATGCAACATCTTCCAAAATCATAGCATAGTTGGAAGATTCAGGATAGAAAACAGACTATGACAAAACCTAAGTGTATTGCAAATTTGTGAAACAACCTGACCTTGGAGGAGGGAGGGAAAGTGCTAAGCTCAAGTCTTTTGGAAATGAGTAGAGATTCTAAGGCTGAAAGCAAGAGAAACCGCATTGACTTCCAGTGGATAAAGTGCTATCTCAAAAGGCTACAGGTTAACGATTGTGGTATCGCTCTGTATGTGTACTGGAGTTGAACAATTATGTAAGTGGACGGTGTGGAGTGGGAGCCACACTTCTTTCTCTCTGTTGGAGTAGAGGGCTGCAGGATACCAAGCAGGAAGGCAGGAGAACCCAGGCAGTATGGATTAAGGTGGAGATACCAGTATACATTCCCATATAGCTAAATACAGGTATGGATGTCGATCAGTGGACACTCCCGTAGAGCCAAATACAGGCATAGATGTTGACATGTAGGAATATGTTAGATACTTGTGCCTGAGTTAGTGTACTCAGAAACATTTACGTGAAATTTAAAACATGTGAACTAATCCATAATTACAGCAATCAAAAGAGAGATGGTCTTTGGTACAGTGAGTATCAGGAGAGCAGCACTTGGCAAAGAGAGGAAAATGTCCCATATGGAAACCCACGGAACATTTGCACAGGTGCACACATAGGCAACAGTCACAGAGCTGTATGCTTAAGATGTGTGCACTTTACTGTAAGTGACATTACGCCTCAATTTTTACAAAGCCGATAACCCATTTCATACTGGGGTGAGAGTAAATGGTTTCGTAGCATCTGGACCATCCTACCTCCAAACAGCACATGTTACTGAGGGAAAGCACAGAATTCCTAGCAGATTGTTCAAGGCCAGGCTTATGGCACCCTTGACTGTTGCTGACATGAGGCGAGAGTGGAACCGCAGGCTCCATTTCCCCCCTCCCAAAGCCACCTTGAATATTTGTTATTTTGAGAATTGGCTTCCTTTGCTGGGTGTTGTTTCCATTAACCCTCAGTGTGTTCCAGGCAAGCATGGACTTTCACTTTTCCCCGGTGGGCTTCTGGGCTTCATTTGCTTGTAATCGTGTGCGGGAGTTGGATTATATGCTCCCGGCCTAGCTTCCATTCAGCATTAGCAACTGCTGATGAAGAAATCCCAGCACAATTGTGTGTCTCCGTAGTTTTCACAAAAGTAAGTGAGGCAAAGTCCTCCCCTCTTCATTATGAAAGTTTATTATTGAACTGGCTGCATTCAGATTCAAAATAAGCATCATCACTAGTAGGCCTGAAAGTACCCCACATATGTTCAGAGAGGACCACAAGCTGAGTGTGTTAAGTTGTGCACTTGTCTTTTCTTCACTAACAGGGACCAGTGAGTCTGCAGTAACTCACCTCAGCTCGTGCAAAGACGTTTGTGCAGAGCATTCACTCCCTAGGTTCCATGCTTTGGTTTAAAAATAAAATGTCCTTGTAAGAGAACAGAACCAAACAGTAAGGTCCTCGCTTGCAAAATAAAAAGTACTAACGTCTGGAAAGAATTTCAAATGCCATCTGTAAGTTCCTCAAACACAGACCACTTAGCCAGGGTGAGAGGCAATGGACTAAGGATTCAGGACTAAATGTTCACGTCTGAGAGTCATTTAAACATCTGGAAGGAATGTCTGGAGTGTGAACTTCACAAAAGGGCAACCTTGCACAGTGACCAAACGGGGCAACCTTCTAAAATCTGGAGAGGCAGGAGGAATGATGGTGGGCAACAGTAAAAGTGGGGGGGGGTACTGAAAATGTTACAGCACAGTATGGGCTTTGTCATTCTTTTCCTTTGCTCATGTGGTCCTTATTTTAAAGCCACTCTGTTGACCACAGAAAGTTGAAACAATACATTTTTTACAACTACGTGGAGTGCTATGATATGCAAAGTTCAGATTTTAATCTCATTCTCTTCCTGTTGAGCCAAGCATCGTGGTCTCTGTAGAGTAGGTTCTGAGTTCATTGTTTTTGAGTGATGGGAGTCCCTCATCACTAGCCTGCCTTCAGAGAAGAATGCAAAAGGAAGCGCTGGGCACGTATGGCTTTTCCAACATGCCATCTGTCGCCTACCCCTGCTTTAGGACAAATACAAGATTAATGTCCAAAAGAAAACACTAACTGGCACTTGGTTATTGTTTCTGCCTGTTAGCTGTCAAATCTGTACTCTAAATCTTGTATCGATATAAAACAGAAATGACTGTTAAGAATTCATGGAATCAGCCAGCCGGCCAGCCAGTAGATTCTAACAAAAGTCGACCATTACATAGACGCTTGATAGGGCAAGATGATGTGTATCATTTGAGAGGGATTTTAAAAGTATATTCCAGCACCAGCAAATCCTGACATATGTACTCTAGAGTATTGACCAAAATCCTTCTCCCTCTGTACACCTTCACCTCCCCCACCCACCTCAAGGGCACACGGCTCTCGACACTTGTCAACTTGAACAACTTCTCTGTTTCTGCTCTGCTCAGTCACTCTTTGGCAGGCCTGGTGACTTTTTTTTTTTTTAACAATTATTGTTAGAGCAGTTTTTGGCTTATAATAAAACTGAGAGGAAAGTACAGAGATTTCCCACATATCCCTGTGTCCCCACATATGCACAGTCTCCCCCATTGTCAACACCAGTCACCAGAGTGAGACATTTTTTATCAAGGATGAACCTACATTGACACATCATTTTCACCTGGAGTCCATAGTTTAGGGTTCACTCTTGGTGGCGTATGTTCTGTGGTTTTGGACAAATGTGTCATGACGTACATGCGTCATTATACTGTCATATCACACAGAGTGTCTTCACTGCCCTAAAATCCTCTGTGTTCTGCGTGTCCACTCTCCCTCCCCCCACAACTCCTGGAAGTACTGATCTTTTCCCTGTCTCCATAGTTTTGCCTTCTCCAGAATGTCGTCTACTTGAACTCATATAGTATGGAGTCAGCCTTTCAGGCTGACTTCTTTTACTTAGTAATATGCATTTAAATGTCCTCAATGCTCCTGATGATCTTTTTTTTTTTTTTTAATTTTTTTTTCAACATTTTTAATTTATTTTTGGGACAGAGAGAGACAGAGCATGAACGGGGGAGGGGCAGAGAGAGAGGGAGACACAGAATCGGAAACAGGCTCCAGGCTCCGAGCCATCAGCCCAGAGCCTGACGCGGGGCTCGAACTCACGGACCGCGAGATCGTGACCTGGCTGAAGTCGGACGCTTTACCGACTGCGCCACCCAGGCGCCCCCTGATGATCTTTTAAAAACATAAACCAGGGGTGCCTGGGGGGCTCAGTCGGTTAAGCATCCGACTTCGTCTCAGGTCATGATCTCACGGCTCATGAGTTCGAGCCCCACGTCTGGCTCTGTGCTGACAGCTCAGAGCCTGGAACCTGCTTCGGATTCTGTGTCTCCATCTCTCTCTGCCCCTCCTCTGCTCATGCTCTGTCTCTGTCTCAAAAATACATAAAACATTAAAAAAAAATTTTAGAAACATAAATCAGATTCTATGACCCCTTTCAATTTTAAATTATTTACTGACCCCCCATTGAAATCTTCTTAGTATGTCCTTACAGCATGTTTTCCAGGCTGTCTTGACGTGTCAGAACGACCCTGACGCTCTTGGCCATCACAGTATGTCCTGCATTCACACACATGTGGGATTTACAAAAATTGCTTGAGCTTCCCCATCTGTGAGATTCTTAACCCAAACACTAAGAGCTTGTTTTTATAAGTCGAATTTATTATGCAGTGACCTGTGCATCCAAACAACATATTTGTTATATTTGTATAAATTATTGAAACATAAGAACAAAAGGAACCCTTATGAACCCTCCAAACACCTATGAAACTAAATTTATCTGCATATTCCTCTTTTCTCTTCCCAAGAACAGACACTATACTGAATTTTTGTGCTTTTTACTATCTTGTTTTTTTTTTATATATAGAATTTTATTACATGTTCATTTGTCTCTGAATCGATTTTGTTGGGTAGACTTTCCAAATCGATTTCATATATTTGCATTGGTTTTGTCAAGGTTCTCTCATGGATAATGAACTGCATCTGTTTTTAGGTGAATGAGTATGTATTCGTGTAACCATCACCGTAATGACATGGGGTATGTTCCTATCATCCCAAAATATTATTTCATCGTCCTGTGGAAATAATTGCCCAACATTTCCCTCTTACCTCCAAGAGACTAACGACTGAAAATCCTCATTACCCTTAATCATTGGAAAATTCAAATTACCATCACAGTGAGATATCAGTACACACCAAAATGATTAGAATTGGAAAAGAGTGACCACAGCAACTATTGCTGAAGATTTAGAGTAACCAGACCCCTCACATGGCTGGTGGGGATGTGAAATGTCACAGCCACTTTGCAGAACAACTTGGCATTTTCTTAAAAAGTTACACGCACCACCTGTCATTACCACAGAGCCATTCTCCTCATAGAATCGTTTCATCATTTCCCCGAGAAATGATAATCTATGTGTTCACACAAAGGTGCATGCACAAATTTCACGGCAGATTTGTTCGTGATAGACCCAAACCAGAAGTGACAGGTGACTCTAATGTAGAGTAACACAGATCCATTTTCCTTGCTTCTGTGCTTTACAAAAAAATGGTACTCACTCTGCAGTGTTTAGTGACCATTGTTTTCACTTACTATCAAGTTACGAAGATACTGTATGTTGCCATACATGACTGTAGTTCATTTTTTCGGCTTGTCGTGTAGCACTTCACTGGGTACACTGGTAAGATTTGGCCCATGGGTAGTTTTCCAACTCCTGCTTGAAGCTGTTATCTCCTTGCTCAGGACCCCAGACTCTAGATACCTGGATAATATCGGCTTCTAGAGCCAAGGACAACAAACTATAGTCTGTGAGCCAAATCAGGCCCATCGCTTGTTTGATTAAATAACATTTTATTGGGACACAGTGGCATTCATTTGTGTATACATTGTTCTGGCTGTTTTCATGCTAGAATGGCAGAGTTGAGTAGCTGGCCCCAGAGACCCACGTGCCCTTGCAGGCCGAAACTATTCACTGTCTAGCAGTTTACCAGAAAATTTTGCAGAAAACCCCCTGGACCAGAGTACCACAAATGAAGATCTCAACCTAAAAGTCTGAGGTGAGCAGATGTAAGCAAAGAGCCCCTGTAGGATGTTAGCTAGGAAGGAAAAATAAATTATTTAAATTATCCCACACTGAAGCTATTGGAATTGCCCAAACTGAGGCTCCTAGCCACACGGAAGCACATTCTACTGCTCTTAGAATTATGAAAAATGTTTAGCCTGTATAGCCCGGGTGTCAGTGGCTCTGTGACATTCACGCCGTTTATGAGCCAGGAGTGGTCATGGCATCACCTAAAGCTGGTGATAGTTTTGCTTGCCAGCTTGAGGCTGCCCAGAGTTTGGATGAGGTCACAAGACCCCACATAGACCCTCATCAGTCTTGAGATTGGCATCCGAGAAGAGATCGTGTCCCAGGGTTCTGGCATAAAGATGCACCCTCTAATCATGAGGGGGTCCTGTCCCAGCAGTTGTTCATCTGCAGAAAAGTAACCTGTCCAGACCCTGTTTTTCTGTACCCTAATTTGACACAGTCTTTTATTCCTACCGGTGACTGTTCCCATGTTCCAGGGCCATCTTCCTGGAAGGGGAAAGGATCCACCTTTGTTAAGGTCTAGGAGGGATTTACTTTCAACTCAGCAAACAGACCTCTTTTATTTCCTCAAACCTTTGAAAGAAGCTATTAGCCAAAGTTATCCTTAAAACACCCCTTTTTCTGTCTTTATAACAAAACCACCTTCAACCTGCTCTTTCTGTTGCTCTGAGAGAGGTCCCATTCTCTAAGAAACTAAGCAGGTGTCATTTTGCCAGCAAAGTCCCCAAATTAGAACCAGCATGCCCCGAGTTATCCTCAAAATAACAAGCCAACGGTCCTATGTCTCCAGGGAATTTTTGAGAGGAACATCCTTCCATTCAGAAATCCTTTCCTGAAACATAACCTGAAGAGGTAGCTTCTGAAACAAATACTATTTGGGCAACAAAAAAAGTTTTTAGGTTCTTGTTTTAAAACTGTCTCATTCTCTGGGGCACCTGGGGGAATCAGTCGGTTAAGCGTCCAACTTCAGCTCAGGTCGCAATCTCACAGTTTGTGAGCTCGAGCCCCGCATCAGGCTCTATGCTAACAGCTCGGAGCCTGGAGCCTGCTTCGGATTCCATGTCTCCCTCTCTCTCTGCCCCTCCCCTGCTCGCACTCTGTCTCTCTCTATGTCTCAAAAATAAAACATTAAAACAATCTGTGTCTTGGAAAGGAAAGCAGGTTGATGTGCCTTCAGTGTCTGAACAGTGTATTGTTCCCAAACACACCATCTTTTTATGGGGGGGGGGGGAATCTTGTTCTTGAGGTTTCATGGAATGATCTCTTTGCAAGGTATAAGAGTGAGGAAGAAAGCTGGAAACTGGAAGCAACAGACTAAAGGCAGGTACCATCAAACTGTTCTGAGTGAGAGAACAGTGCAGCAGTGGGGCCAGGAGGCTGTCCCTCCACGGATCCCTGGGGCCAGGAGGCGGTCCCTCCACAGATCTCTGGGGCCAGGAGGCGGTCCCTCCACAGATCCCTGGTTTTGACACAGGAGAAGAACTCTTATCTGGGAAGAAAGGTCCAGGAACAGGGTTGGAGAGACAGGTTCCCTCAGCAGTCCCCAGCGCCAGGGGCCCACACAGGCCTGCAGGGAGCAGGAACAGGAGATAATGGCCGATACTATTGAGTGCCTACTGTATACCAAATACTACCCACACATTTGCAATAGAGAAATGGATAAAAACCATGCAGAATTCAGACCCAGACCCTGTTGCCTACTGGCCATTGATTTACCAAACCAGCGAGGGGGAAGGACGCAGAAGTAGTCATCACACGGCAATGAGATGTGCTCAGAGGCGTGACTTAAATATTGCCAGGGAGCTGAACCGTTATCAAGGAGGTCCCGGTTGACAACCACAAGCGTGTGGAGTACCGGTGGATCCCAGCATGGCCCCCAGCGGACCCCAACATCACCACCACCCCCCCTACCATGGGCCCCAGCATTGCCCTTCTGGGGACCCGGGGATAGCTCCCTGGGTGGACCCCAGCATCACCCCAAACAGGGAGAAGTGCAAACTTTGGGTTTAGGATTGAAAGCCTGGCACGTCTGACCTTCGTTTTCCAAGGACCGTTTCCTTTCCATCTACCACAAAGGACCACGTAACTAGCTCTCTGTTCTTTTCCCAAAGCCATTTAGTTTATCAGCATGAATTTTTAAGGTTGGAAAAATTACCTGAAATGTTAAAAGTGCAGTGTCTCTTTTCAGACAACTTCCTGCTGACTTAAAATATCTACAAAGGAGAAGGCTCATACTAATTACGGCTCCCAGTGTGCTGAGTACCCAAAATGAACAGGAAGAGGCATCTTTCTTTAATTGCATGGAGCAGCAACACGGAGGCTCTTTTTGTGACTGAGGACAACAATTAGATACTTTCGTGGCACCAGTGAATAGTACAGGCCCTCCTGATTTTCCTCCAAGTGCCATACACTGTCCTTCAAAGAATGTAGACGCATGTGGCAATATTTTCTTCCTAAGCTAGCAAAATAAGGAATGCCCATGAACAGTTTAAATTTTTGCTTTCTGAAGAGACATTTGAGCATGCATTCGTGTTTAAAACTTTTTTAAAGGGGCGCCTGGGTGGCGCAGTCGGTTAAGCATCCGACTTCAGCCAGGTCACGATCTCGCAGTCCGTGAGTTCAAGCCCCGCGTCAGGCTCTGGGCTGATGGCTCAGAGCCTGGAGCCTGCTTCCGATTCTGTGTCTCCCTCTCTCTCTGCCCCTCCCCCGTTCATGCTCTGTCTCTCTCTGTCCAAAAGATAAATAAACGTTGAAAAAAAATTTATTTTTAAAAACTTTTTTAAAAATTCTTTTTAAAATTGTTTTTAAAGTTTATTTATTTTGACACACACACACACACACACACAGGTAAGGCAGAGAGAGAGAGAGAGAGAGAGAGAGAGAGAGAGAGAATATCCCAAGGAGGCTTTGCACTGCCAGTGTAGAGCCTAATGCGGGGCTGGAACCCACAAACCATGAGATCGTGACCTGAGCTGAAACCAAGGATAGGATGTTTAACTGACTGAGCCACCCAGCCACCGCAGTTTAAATCTTTTTATTTATTTTTTATTATCATTGCAAACATGTAGATGCCTGATCCTTTGTAGATGAGACTTTGCGGCAACCCATCTCCAAACCTTAGTGATGGGTTCTGAGTTCAGTTTAATTTTTAATGTTTTATCTTAATAATGCTGCTCCCACAGTTTCCTTGTAGAATACTGTACTATTTTCCTTCTGTTGCTGTAATAGCTTACCACACATTTTAGTTGTAGACAACACAAGTTCAGGATCTTGCAGTGCAGTTGGGCTAAACCTGAGGTGTTGGCAAGGATGTGATCCCCCTGGAGACTTAGGGGAAAATCTAATTTCTTATTTCTTCAACTCCTAGAGCCTACTTGAGTCCCAGCATCCCATGGCTTATGGGTCCCCTTCCAACACTCCACCTCTGGTCCTGCTGTCACGTCTTCTCCTCTGATTCCTCCCCTTCTGCCTCCCTCTTGTGAGGACCTTGTGATGGCACCAGACCCACCTGGGTAGACCAGGATGCTCGCCCCGTCTCAAGGTCCTTAACTTAATCACACCTGCAGAGTCCCTTTGGACATGTAAGGTGACATATTGACAGATTCTGGGGATTAGGACGTGGATATATTAGGGGGCCATTACTCTATCTACCCCAACTGAAAACATACACCATAGTCTATGCGTAATATATATATACTATCTATATAACAATGTATGGCTTTTATGTGTGAGAAAATAGATGGTTGACAATTTTTGAAATTATACTAATACATTTATATTAGTCTGCTCAGACTGCCATAACAAAATACCTCAGACTGCATTGCTTAAACAACAAATTTATTTCCTCACAATTCTGGGTAGTGGAAAATGCAAGATGGAGACCTGGCATGGTTTCTTTCTGGGTTGCAGATAGCCAGAAATGTCCTCACACAGCCAAGGAGAGACTATTGTCTCTTGCTCTTCTTATAATGACACCAGTGCCATCAGATTAAGAGCCCACCCATGTGACCTCACTTAACCTTTATCACCTCCTCCCAGGCCCTGTCTCCAAATACAGTCTCACTGGGGATCAGGCTTCCACATAGGAATTTTGGGGGCGCCCCACTTTAGTCCATAGTGGTACTTATGTCCACTTAGGTTGGTGCATACAGAAGTGACTTAACCAAAAAGCTTGAAAAGAATAGATTTTGAAACTGCAAAGCTTAGGAAAGAAATTAATCTAGAAATATGTAGAATTGGAAAAATCTCCACATGAGGAGTGCAGAGGCCACATCTACTGGATTTTTCACCCCACCACTGGTTGTGTGAACCACTGGCTGCGAAGTAACTGTGTAGTGTCTGAACATATTTTGTTTTGGAATATGGAGGTCGTAGCCCCTGTTCTCCCTTCCATAAAGGGTCGTTTCTGAGAGAAAGGAAGGAAGCTCTCTTGTCCATAACTCTGAGGTGCTCTTTGAGCATCTGTGGTTTTTGCACATGGTTTCTGTGCCATCCATGGTAGGAGTTAATGGTTAATCAGAAGGTGAAAAGAAAACCAGACTGAAGTTCAGAAATAATTGATAGAAATTTAAGTTTATTGGGTTAACTATTTCCCAATACTTGGGTACTTATATGCTGGTATTTCTCACTGTGCTTAAATCCAGCAAATGTAGTATTTTGGTAAATTTTATCCTAGTTTCATAATGAAAAAGAATTAAAGGAGAAAGTACATGATAATCTGAATCTGGTGCCAATGCCCAGGTACAGCATTTGGAATTCAGATGCCCCATGGCCACCACTGTCACTCACCCAGTGGCAGCTTTCGAAATAGCTGGAAAACAGTTCTAGGCAAATAACCAGTTTCTTGAAGGATGGCCTTTGCAATTCTAAACTTACACAAGCTGATGTCACAGAACATATTTGATTAAAAGTTGGCTGTGTGAATTCTTCTCAACCATTTTACTACGAGTGATGGCTTTAGAAATGTGTATGCACATTGTCTTACAAAATGCAGATTTAGATGAGAAGAGAACCTTAAAATGTCATTACGATCTTCGTGAAGAAGGAGCATGATATCCTGTGACAGAGAGCAAGCCTGAGCTCTCTTTTTTTATGGTCCACCATTCCAAAAGCTTAGCCTTCTTCACTGTGTGTCAAAACATTTGGCTTTAAATCAGCTTAATCCAAGTAACATTATACTTGTTCAGCAGGCTGGCTTGTCAGCTGGCAGTTTGCTCTATGAGGAACATTTTGGAAATATGATAAAACCTAGAACTTCCCTAAGTCCCTTGAACGTAATCAGGGTCACTAATAGGCTATGTCAGCAAGAGCATAATCTTGGAACCATAATGGAAACGCTGGTTTCCTCTCCCAAAGAATTCTGTAGAAAAATCTTACAAGAGATTCAAGGTTATGTTGCACATATTTCGTGAGGGCTATGTCAAACCTTGATCTCTTGTCTCTTCTCCAACATCTCACTTATTCTCATTGCTTG
This sequence comes from Prionailurus viverrinus, assembly GCF_022837055.1. Classification (NCBI taxonomy): domain Eukaryota; kingdom Metazoa; phylum Chordata; class Mammalia; order Carnivora; family Felidae; genus Prionailurus; species Prionailurus viverrinus. The sequence goes on from NC_062579.1 coordinate 2,287,291, forward strand.
AAACATCTAAGGCCAGTCCCCACTAATTTGAGGAGTAAAGGGAAACAAGCCTTACTAATTTTAGTGATATGCCGATAAACTGGCTACCACACTGCTATGGGAAGAAGGAAATAATGAATCTCACTAGCAAAACCATCCAGTAAACTTCATGGGACACACTATTTCAAGTGAAATATAGCTCTTACATAAAGTATCTGGTAATATTGCCAATCTGCTTTATTTTAGGGGATAAAAATTACATAAGTTGACATTTATCAGGTTTTTAATAATACAATGCTGTAATTCAAATCTCTTATAAACATCACAGAGCAGTAACAATTTATGGCCTGGTTAAATAGGTATTGTCTTTCAAATTACGGATACCTTTTGCCCTTGGACATACACTGCCCTATGGAAATGCCTTGATTTCTGCATCTGCCAGCCATAATTCAGTGATTAGATTCCAAGATGCCGTCTACATATTATAAAAGAGAGTGGTGGGGAGGGTATCGGAAGGTACAATACTTTGTTTGGCTAAAACACGGAAATGTATAGAGACGATAATAAGAAATGGAGATGGTAGCCTTGAGTGAAAGCTTGCTTTCCCCTAAGTGTTCTTGAGTTCTCAGCCATCTCTGGAAGCATCGTCTCTCTGACACTCACAGGCCAGGGAGGACCACTGCATTGGGGTTTGCGCTGTGGTGTTAAGCCATGAATGGGCCGTCACCACTCACTGCACTGAGGGGAGATGGTGGCTCCACTTCCATGAGCTGAAGTATACTTCCTCTCAACTCCTTACTGACTCAGGATGAAGTCAAAGTGTGGCACTCTTCCGTTCAAAGCCCACCAGTGACTTCCTGTGTCTCCCAGGACCAAAGTCCAGTCTGCAATGGCCAGTGGGGCTCCAGGTGATGGGCCAATGCCCTACCCCTCACCGTCCCCAACCTCACCTGTGAGGACATGCGTCCTTGTTCACTCAGGCAGCTGTGTGCTCTCTCTTACTGCTTTGTGAACAACCTGAGCTTCCTCCTGCCTCTGAGACTTTCCTCAGGTCCTTCTGCCCAGAGCACCCTCTCCAGACACCTGCTTGACTTGCTCCTTAACTTCCCTGGGCTCTGGTCTCAAACGTTGTCGTATCAGAAGGGACTTCTCTGACTACACTCTGCAAAACAGACCACTCTCTTCTCTGCTAAGCTGCCTGTCCCTAGATACTCCTTAATTACTGTCCTCAGCTCTACTCACTGTGCGTGTGTGTGTGTGTGTGCGCGCGCGCACTTGGGAGAGCACATGGCAAGAATTTCGTTCTCTGCTGCAAGCCCCCCGGCTTAGAGCAGGGCCACTCAGGAAACAGTGCCCAATCACTGTTTTTGAGTGAATGAGTACACAATTGGGTTCATACATAGATGAGAACTGGGAGGTTCTAAGAATCGGAATAAACAAGGGCGTCTACCCTCAGGAAAACAATGCATCCTTGATGAATATGATGCAGTGGCTGACTTTATGTGACCTAAGACCCACAGGAATTCGTAGGAGTATGTGCCATTCCCTGACGTCATGCATGGTACAGTAAATAATATTTTAAATACATACATATATAGCTAACTTGCATTAATGAAAGATTAAGGTGTGGGATTTAAAACATGGAAGCCAGCCTGAAAAAAAAACTTGCATTGGTGGTCGTAACATATACACACATGTATGTGTATACATATACATGTACGTGTACATATACATATACTTATATACACATACATATCGTATACATACATGTACACATATGCATATATAATGTGTATATATCACATACACACACACACATACATGCCCTGTTATGGGCTTCATTGTATCCCCCTAAAATTTATATGTTGATGTCCTATCCTCTAGTATTTCAGAATGTGGTTGCTTTTGGAGATAGAGTAGATAGGGTCTTTAAGAGATCATTAAATTAAAATGAAGTCATTAGGGTGACCCATATGACTAGCATCCTGATAAGAAGAGATTGGGGCGCATAGAAAGACACCAGAAATATGTGCCTAGCCACAGTCCATCTGAGGACACGGCAAGAAAACTTGCCCCCAGCCCAACATACGGAAGTAACTAACATGGCTCACATTTGTGGAATGCTCACTCTGTATTGGACGCTGTGCCACAGACTGGCCGTGCGTTACGCCATCCTATTCCCAGGATGTCTCTGTGAGGTTGGCATTGTCACTGTCCTCCTTCATAGGAGGAACCAGATTGAGGTCCGGCCAAGTTCCCAGAGATGATGAGTGGCAGACCTAGGAAGGGAGCCAGCCTCACTTTAATTCTGCCACCTTCTGGGGCACCTGCGTGGCTTACTCGGTTAAGCATTCAACTTCGGCTCAGATCATGATCTCACGGTTTGTGGGTTCTAGCCCTGCATCGGGCTCGGTGCCGACAGCTCAGAGCCTGGAGCCTGCTGCAGATTCTGTGTCTCCCTCTCTCTCTGCCCCTCCCCACTCATGCTCTCTCTGTCTCAAAAATAAACATTTAAAACAATTTTAAGAAAACATTCTGAGATGATGTTTCTCTGTGGCAAGAGCTTTATGGAACATACTTTCTCAAAATCGTTTGGGCCCCAAAACTACCGACCCAGTGGGAATTTCCCAATGATGCAATTGCATTTTACATTATTATTTACATGCTTTAAAATTAGTTAAATTTGAATCACTTTGACATGTGAGCCTTTAGATCACCCGGTGAAGTTTTTCATAAATGTCTTTATGTGCCAAAGAGCTATATAAAGAAAGGTATATAAAGTGAATATTGGCCTATTTGAAACTTATTACAGCTATTATGAATTTATTCTAGTCAAACGTGATCATCCTTGCAAATTCAGCACACGATCTCATGTGTATTAGGAAAGAAACACTTTCTTTCCAGGGATAACTCTAAGATATATTAGAAATGAAATGAGGGCTCTGAATGATCAGGTACAATAGAATTCTTTTGGGTAACGTTTCTTTTGAAATACCAATATATAATACGATCAGAGCAATACTTTATAAAAGAAGACAGTTTCATTGTTATGCATCTAATCATTGCAATGCCTCTTAATAGTCTCAGAGCCCCCTTTTTTCTCAATAAAATGAAGAAAATGTATTTCCTCTCCATTGTTTTGCTGAAATGCATAGTAAATGAAAATATTAAAAATTTTTTAATCTTTATTTTTGAGAGAGAGAGAGAGAGAGAGAGAGAGAGCGAGCAGGGGAGGAACAGAGAGAGAGGGAGATGCGGAATCCAAAGCAGGCTCCAGGCTCCGAGCCATCAGTACAGAGCCTGATGCGGGGCTCGGACCCACGAGCCGTGAGATCATGGCCTGAGCCAAAGTCAGACGCTTAACTGACTGAGCCACCCAGGTGCCCCTAGGTATATGAAAATATTTATGTGAATGGAATTCTAGGGAAAAATGAATGAGAAATTTATTTTTGTCTCCTTTTTTAAAAAACTTTTTTTAATTTTTTTTTTGGAGAGAGAGTGAGTTGGGGAGGGCAGAGAGAGAGGGAGACACAGAATCTGAAGCAGGCTTCAGGCTCTGAGCTGTCAGCACAGAGCCCAATGCGGGGCTCGAAGTCACTAGCTGTGAGATCATGACCTTAGCCCAAGTCGGACGCTGAACCAACGAGCCACCCAGGAGCCCTAGTTTTTGTCCCCTTTCTTAGAAAAAAAAGACTTTACAATCATTTTTGTCTTAAAATAGAACATTTTACCACATTATAGGTAAAGGGGAAAAACGAGGTCTTAAAAAAATGATCAAGTTTAACACATAATACACATAAACTGGGCAAATCTTTAAGTGTGAAATTCAGTAATATTTTATGGATGAATATACCTATGTTACTATTACTCTGTTCAAAATATAAATATTCGCAGGACTCCAGCAGATTCCCTTGTTCTCTTTCTCAGTCAGCATCATCTTCTTACCCAGAGGAACCACGGGGTTCACATCCATTGTCATCACAGATGAGTTTCGCCTTCCATAACCTATAGATAAATAGTCATGCTCCACACACTCTTTTTATGGCTTTCTTTTACTCATCATTATGTCTCTGAGATTCATTCATGTTGTTCCATGCAGTAGTTCATTCTATTTTTATTATTACTTGGTAATGTTTATTATAAAAATGTATACCACTTGTTCTTTTCCACTGTATTGTTGATGATTATTTGGGTCGTTCCAATAAAGATGTGATGAACCCTCTCCTGCCTTTGTTGGACTTACGTACTCAGCTGTCGAAGCTGAATACCCAGGAAGGGGATTGCTGCCCGTGGGATGGGTACATGTTTGCCTTGAGCTCACACCGCCAAACTCTTCCCTGAAGTGACTGTGCCAGTGCCCGCACCCTCCAGGCGGATGCTCAGATTCCGTCCCTTCCTACCCAAGTAGAGACTTGAAGTTATCAGTCTTGTTTTCACAGTTTCCTCCATTCTAGAAGCTGGGCGGTGGCATGCATTCTGGCTTTCGTTTGAGTTTTCCTGCTGAGTAATGATGTTGAATAATTGTTCAGAAGCCTGTTGACCATCTAGAAATCCTCACGTGGAAAGTGTCCGCTCAGGTCTTTTGAAAATGCTTATTAGGGGCGCCTGGGTGGCGCAGTCGGTTAAGCGTCCGACATCAGCCAGGTCACGATCTCGCGGTCCGTGAGTTCGAGCCCCGCGTCGGGCTCTGGGCTGATGGCTCAGAGCCTGGAGCCTGTTTCCGATTCTGTGTCTCCCTCTCTCTCTGACCCTCGCCCGTTCATGCTCTGTCTCTCTCTGTCCCAAAAAATAAATAAACGTTGAAAAAAAAATTAAAAAAAAAAAAAAAGAAAATGCTTATTAATTCAATTGTCTTTTTTGGGGATGGTTTGTAAGAGTACGACCTTATATATTATGGATATTGGGTGTGTGTGTGTGTGTGTGTGTGTGTGCATTTTGAGACTACGATGTCTTTCTGTGTTATCCATTAAGTTTTCTATTGATGTCTGCTGATGAACAAAAGTATTTAATTCTAAGGAAAAACAATTTAGTAAGTTTTTTTTTCCTTTGTGCCTACTGATTTTTGTGTCCTATTTAAAAACTGTTGTATACCACCCCAAGTTCATAAGCATATTCTGGTTTTTTTCTATAAGGTGTGCTATTTACATTTTACAGATAGTCTATAATCTATTTTAGATCCACTTATTTGAGATAGAGTAACAATTCCTCTTTTAAATTATTGATATCTAATTGAACCAAAATGACTTACTTAATTGGCAGTCCCCAGTGAATTGGCCACCTTCCCATAAGTAAGCTGACTGTGTCAGTGGGTCATCCTACAGATTCTACACTGTGTTTCACAGATTCTTTTGTCTAATCCTATGCTACTTTCTTTTTTCTTTTATGTGTTTTACAAATGTGCTACTGTCTTGATTACTGTAGCTTCATTGTATGTCTTGATATCTGGTAACTTAAGCCTTTGACATTTGAGCTTTTTAAGGAAAACCTTGGCTAATCTAGGCCCTTTGACTTCCCGTGTAAATTTGAGAACACAAATTCTCAATTGCCGCAAAAACCTGGTGATATATTGGTAAGGATTACATTGAACCTATAAATCAAGGTGGGGGAGAATGGATACCTTAAAAATAATCGTGCCCTCCAATCTATAGACATGATACGTTTTTCTACTTAGGTCTTCTTTAAATTCTCTCAGCATTTTTTGTTGTTTCCTGTGTAAAAGATATCATATAATTAGATTTATTCCCTGCCATTAGGTAGCTTTGATGTTGCTGTCAATTCTATGTGTTTATATATTCATTTTTTTCTTTACCTTCAGGTTTCAAATTCATTGTTGTCTGTATCATTTTCAGGTTTTTCTAAATCATGAAAGAACTGTTTGACCTTTACCCTGGTGGGTCTTCTCATTTCTCACACAAGTCTAACTACTCACCATTTTAGGATTAGTTATTGGGAAGCACGGCTCTTATCAGAACACTTTCTTACCAAATGTTCACAGCGTTCTAATATTTGTAATCGTCTGTGCTCTTTTTTTTCCATCTTTATCTCTGTTCTTCCTCTCTATGACTTTAGACGCTAAACGGACCATCCACCGTCACAGAGCCTAGATGTGCCCGTGGTTCATGGTGATTTTGCTTATGGAATCTCTCTCCATACTTGTTTCTTTAATATCCACTCCTTAGGAAATGTGTAGATCACAACTTGGTTTTCATTAAAAATATTGTATGAACACTCAACCAAATATAATCAAGTGCTTCTTTGAAATCACACAATACTTTTCCAAGTCACACAGTAATAACATTTTTCATTACGTTGCATAGACTACCCACGTGAGGAGATATGTTCCCCCAAACTTCTACTTATATCCCTAATAAATAGTGTTCAGCCCAGTATTTGGCTCACAACTGATACTTAATAAATATATGTTGACTTAAATTTAATTTTAATAAATGCAAATAGGAAACCATAATGTACTGTGCTACCTTTTTTGTTTGAGTTTTATCAGCTGTGGAATCCTAAAAAAACCTTTTGAACTGCTAAAACGAAAAATAGGCCAAGCTTCATTCTGCTCTGCTTGAGTATCATTAAAGAATTCTGAACCTTCAGCTTTTTTAAAGCACATAATTTATGTGCATTATAAAACCACCTTTTGTTTTCACAAGTCAACATTCTTAATGCAGTCTGTCAAAGTGCATTCTCGCTGAATTGCTTTGATGAACACGCCAGCCCGGGCAGTTTCTTTTAAGGGGAAGAGAAGAAAGGGGGAAAAAAAAATACTTTTGCAGCAGCAGCAAAAAAAAAAAAAAAAAAAAGAGAGAGAGAGAGAGAGAGAGAGAGAGAAAGAGAAAGTAAACAGAACAGGTCTAGACTTTGCTGCATATTTATATATCCCACGTTGCAAATAATTTGGCTGAACATTCTCAGGAGCCAGGATTCTGCCTCAAAATTTGCAACACAGAAGCTCTGGTTTTGTTTTATAGCAGATACGCCGTGCTGTTTCCCCTGCCCTATGTCCTCACTCATTAGTGGGTCCCAGGCATGCACAGACTTGATGTAACTGTAAATGTACCACTAGGAAGGCAGTCCTCAGCCTGACCAACCTGAGCTCCAGCAGTTGGAGGCACTATGCAAAGCTCTCTTCCCTATGGACTCCCACCATGAGCTCCCACCTGTGAGACCTCAAGCACTAAGTCTTGGGTACTTTCGAAATGACTTTTATGTATACAGGATTATAAAAAAACTAGTAAAATTTTCCACATATATTTCCTAGAATATTTAAAACAAAATTCTTAGTCTCCCTCCCCAACTTGACGTATGGGTGGTGTTTTCTGTAAAAATGTTGGAAAATAGAGGGGCGCCTGGGTGGCTCAGTCGGTTGAGCGTCCGACTTTGGCTCAGGTCATGATCTCGCTGTCCGTGGGTTTGAGCCCCACGTTGGGCTCTGTGCTCAGAGCCTGGAGCCTGTTTCAGATCTGTATCTCCCTTTCCCTCTCTGCTCCTCCCCCACTCATGCTCTGTCTCTCTCTGTCTCTCTCTCTCTGCAAAAATAAGTAAACATTAAAAAAAATTTTTTTTTAATGTTGGAAAATAGAGTTGCCAAGAAGTGCATTTGCTGTCTTAACTGGAGCTCTTGATGAACTGAGCCTTACCCTAAAACATACGGATTCAAACAAATGAAAAATGTCTCATTATGTTTCCTTTTAAAGGCATGCCTGTGCCTGTGAGGCTGGGTGGGTGGGTGGGTGGGGGCACATATTCACTCTTACACACACGTATGCACATTTAGAGAGAAAGCCTTTTGCATGACTTCGATACCTGCCAACTCTAGAAAGCCTGGCACTTCATTCACTTGGTCCAATCTCTCTACAAAATATGGTCAGGTTTGGAGGAAAATCCTCTTTCTGGAGTTTCCATATTGTGGTTGAGTCCTAACTGCTCTGTCCTTAGACAGAAAGATGAAAACGTTTATGAGAGAAAGCTACCACATTCTTACGTAACACAATGTCAACTCAAGAAAAATCACCAGTGAATATTTTATTGTATGTACACAATTAGTTACCGTGATCTTTCTCTACTTTATACTTGGATGTCATTGTCAATCTGACAGTTTTATTTGCTGCATTTCACCAGGGTAAAAAAATGCCCTTCTGGTAAGGCAGCTGTCAGAATGTCCTTGCTCTGGGTCTGAACGACATTGCTCAGGATTTCTTTCAAAAGCTTCGGAGGTAACAGCAGATTGATGCCCTCGATTTGCTACCTGTCAAAAGGAAACATGGCAGGGAAAGACTAATAACTTGAGGCAGAGGCTGGTGGATGGAACAGGAGGCCATGGCCTATTAGGGCAGTTCTGGAAACCCCACAGGTGGCGAACCACACAGGCTCATCCTTTCCATGGGGATGCTTTGATGCCTTCCGAATTGTCTCTAATGCCTCCTCTGCGTCTCCAGAAGAAGAAATTCACACACTTCCTTTTTGAGATGCAACACTTTCCAGAACACTGGGGGGTGAAGTGAGAAGTAGAAAGAGATGGTCTGACTTTCAAGACTCACACAGGTCAGTCGAACCTGGTGTCCTGTCTCACCTCCTAGGGCTTCTCCCCATGAGGGGGCTGTTAATCAGCCTCGTCAAGTCTCTGGAGCATGATCATCTGCTTCCAAGTACTCGCATGATCCAGACCACACCCTGGCCCATGGATTCCCTACCACACAGACAAAGAGCCTCCTCTTTGAATGCCAGGTCACCCCCATACCATGATGATGCCAGTCTCATTTCAGGCCATAAGAGCACTTCCCAGCTATGCCCTCATTTGACAACCCCACCCTCTTTACAAAGCTGCTCTATGAATATTTCCAGGCTAACCCCTTCTCTGGAGGCAGAGAAGCTCAAAAGGTAAGATTCAGTCTGACACAGTAAATTGTTGAGTCACAGCTCTGGAATGTGGAATGTTTTTTTTCAGGAGGATGTTCCTCTTCTCAATCTGAATATAAAATACATGGTGATTACAGATGTTCAGTTATCAAGTATTTAATGCTGTCAGTCCAGCCGTGTGTGTTCCAGTGTGAACAGTTATTCCCAAACGTGAACACTTGAGAAAGTTGTGTAGGAGCATAAAGATGTGGGCTGCACCATACGTAGTGGTTTATGTCTGAGTAACCCATACCTTTGCACTTTGGAAAGCCTTCAGATGGCACGCCTAAATCCCTAAGGACAGGAGCCCCACCTGTGTTGTTTAGCATTGTACTTACAGAATCCGTTTTTGGAAATGAGCATTTCACTCAACTATTTGGTAGATACTCACTCATTGAGTGAATGAATAGATGTGAATAAGTAGATGAGGAAGCTATGGTATGATGAAATCAATCTGTGGGGGCCAGAAGCAAAGGAGCCCCACTGCACTGTGTCATGGGAGGCATTTCTTCTGGAGAAAAAGGGGTTTCCTGTTCCCAACTGGCCCTGAGAGATGCAGACCCAGGGACAGAAATTAGAAGCGAGAGAAGAGATGTTTGACTCAGTTGAGTCCACTGAACCCTGGTCTGAGTGATGTTAATCATCCCAGCAGTTGAGTGGGGGGAGGGGGGGGATTCCTATCTCTTTTTTGCTTCATGGTAAATTGAGTCCTGGGCACAGAGGGATATTCCAAAGGTGTTCCTGGAGTTGACATTGGCTGTTCTTGACAGTGAACTGGCTTCCAGTTGCTATTCTGATGAATGAAGATCTTCAGGTCTCCAAAGTACAGAGAAGTGAGGCTTACACACTGTATGTTTCTTGCCGCACGCCCCCAAGCCCCATACATGACTAAAATCTGTCTGTTCTTGGGTCATTTCCAGCTTGTTATGTAAAGCCTATCTGGTCACCCGAGGTCCATGATTCTTGCTTCTATGCAGGCCCCTGAAGGACAAGGGCTATGGTTTATTCTCTACGGTTCACAGATAGACCTTGTCCTACCCTGTACTCATGTGCATTCATTTTGTCTTTCTTACTTAGGTTTTGCAGTGTGCTTGCAAGGAGCCCCTTATTCAAGCAGACCAAGAAAACGTGAGACTTTCCACACGTGTATTCACTTCACAACCAACATGTCAATGCATGGATGGGTAGGTCCCTGTTACTCATTTGTGAGCAACCGTGTGTCACTGGGGCACAGCTTGACGTAGACTTGACCAGTCATCTAAATGGAGATTGGATGTCTCAGTTCTCAGGAACTGCTCATGGTAACACTGACTCTGGATCTAGTCCTCCCCCGGAGCTTGGTCACCCTTCCTCCAGCTAGACTGGGAGGGAAGTCAGGAATGCTGTGGTTCCAGCCAGTGAAGGAATCTGTGGGCCGTCTTCCACTCCCACAGGCCTGCTAGGAGTTCGGGCCGTGTCTACTTTATTTGACATCATGGTCAAGTGGGGCTAATATTTATCTTCTTCAAGTTATGCTCTTTACATGCTTCACATACTCGCATGTAATTGGGATTTGCCACATGGTTTAAGTTCCTGGGATTCCTGCAAAAGCTTCAAGTACAGCAAAGGAGGGTTTGAAGAGAATGAACTTGAGGGCTTTGCAGATGGAAATGCAGCTTGGAAACATTTCAGAGGCACAGCTAATAAATATAATGTGTGTGTATTATCACTAACATATATATAACATACAATATAGCTCACATATATATGTAATCATTATATACAATTTCACATTATATAATATATATTATACAGTAGCAACATGGCTAAGGTGATCTGGAAGCTTCTATGTGTTCCCTTTTACATCCATTTGCTGGGGATTTGATTTATAGATTCTGACTCAGTTAAATTCCAGGGGTCTCAGATCCTGAAAATTGAAAGGATTGAATGAGATTAATTTTGCTCTAGGTTTATAGATTCATGTTTTATTTGTTTTTTTTTAATTTTTTAAGTATTTATTTTTGAGAGAGAGAAAGAGTGTATGGCAGGGGCAGAGAGACAGGGAGACACAGAATCTGAAACAGGCTCCAGGCTCCCAGCTGTCAGCACAGAACCCGAAGCGGGGCTCAAACCCACAAACCGCGAGACCATGACCTGAGCCAAAATCGGACATTTAACTGGTTAAGCCACCCAGGCACCCCCGTGATTTATTTGCGAACACTGAAAAACCCGAAAGCTTATCTGGTTTGGTATATAGAGCATTCATTCTTATCAGATAATAACAACTCCCCTTCTAAGCCCCATGGTTTCAGGAAATACGCGGAATTTTTCTCTTCTCAGAGAATATTTGAGAACAGCATGTGACCTTAGCAAATCCAACATGGCAAGCATTTGACTCTGCTATAATACTAAAACCTACTAAATACTAAAACGTTATTTTAATTATTCCGTGTAAAAATATCTTTTTTCCAGCATTTAGATGTAAGCGGTACTATCACGCAAAGTAAACACAGGTTCACAAGCATTACCTTATCTTGCATATTTTGCCACCTCAAAAGACGATTGATGGAAGGTTAGCTGTGGGCTTGAGTAAATATTCATGATAGACAATATATTACTTGGCAGGCTTGTGCCAAATGCCCCAAATTGTTTTAGTTACTAATAAAACAAACACTAAACACTTACATGTTTGACCCACGGAAAGATTTCTGTATTAGACTTGGCCAAATGAATTGCCCGCAAGTGTCAGAGGATTCCGTGGGATCCTGGATGCCGTGATTTCATCTGAATGTGGTTTTTGTTTGTTACTGGAAAATATTACAGTCAAGGGGCGCCTGGCTGGCTCAGTCAGTAGAGCGTGCAACTCTTGATCTCAGGGTTGTGAGTTTGAGCCCCAAGCTGGATGTAGAGATTACTAAAAAAATAAACAAACTTCAATGAAATAAAATATTACAGTCAAGAGCCAAGTGTACAAAAAACAAGATTTGGGCAGCGTTTGTCTTCTTCTTTAAATAATATTAGACACCAAATATATAAGTAGAGTATGTAGACAAATATATATGGTTTTCTTTATATAGGCATTACGTATTACATAGTATATGTTTGTATAATATATGATTACTTATAATCAAGATATGATAGAATGGTGATATATGATCTCATCTATATGTACAGTTTTATTTCTGGTGACCAGCAAAATAGACGAAAGGAAGAACGGTGATTATCAGAAGGCAAGCCAGTGATTGTTAAAAGCCAGCTGTGTTTGTGTGTCCACCACCGTGCTGAAAGATCGGTAAGGCCCACGTTTGTAACTGCCATCAGCACATCTGCAAAGGTCACATTGTCTGTAATTCTAAATTTCTTACTGCAGCCTTAATTCTCAGATTCTGAGCCGCGTCCCTTGCGTTGAACACAATGAAACGTTTTAGAGAGTGTGGGCGAGCCTGTCCTATCCTCTCTTTGAATACGAGTTAACGAGGAATAAAAAGAAGGAAGATTAATACAAGCCAGGTTCTCGTGACTGCAAGCCAGTGTCGGGACTTTGTATAAACCCAGAGAAAGAAGCTTTCTAGCAGTAATCGTGAAAATTCTGACCTTTCAACGTGAATATCCAAAAAAGTAAATGCAAGCTTCAAAGACTTGAATCAAGTCAGTCCCTAGAAGGGCTGAAGTGGCCGTTGACCATGGAGAACTGATTTTCCAGTTCTTTGAAAGACTGGGGCTTGACATTACTACTTGACATTTTAAATTATTGTTCAGGAAGATAGTTGTAAAGAATTGCCTTGGTGATTTGTTTTATATAGATAGGTAGATAGGTAGGTAGGTAGGTAGGTAGGTAGGTAGATAGATAGATAGATAGATATAGGTATAGTCATCTCGCCTTAAAATCAGAGAATGTTGTCAGTGAGAAGAAACTTTTTTAGATAGAATAGTTTGACTAACAACTGAGATAGGAATGAATAATCTTCCATCAGTGTTTTCATTTGCTCCCTAAGCCCCACAATACTCTGCATTTTAGGACATTACCCCTTGTACTCTGCATATATCTCTGCATGGGCTAATCTGAATGATGGTAGTCTGTCCCTGTGTTAGTCTGTCCGGGCAGCTACTACAGAATCCCACAGACTGGGGGAGGGGTCCTAAATAGCACACATTTATTTCTCACAGTTCTGGAGGCTGGACGTCCCAGATCACGGGCCCAGTACATTCAGTACTGGGTGAAGACCCGCTTCCTGGTTCAAGGACGTCTGTCTTCTCACTGCGCCCTCACGGAGGAAGGTATGAGGGAGATCTCTGGGGACTCTTTGAGAAAGGCACTAATCCCACTGATGAGGGTGTCACCCTCGTGACCTAACCACCTCCCAGAGGACCCCGGCTCTAACACTAGAGCTTAGGATCTCAAAATATGAATGAAGAGTGGACCAGGGGCCACAATGGTTATATACAGAGTGTAGAAAACATGTTCCCATATGTTCTCGTGTTACCATCGTGATAGGTGTAGACAGGCTGTGAGACGGGCAGCACGGAGGGTCAGTAGAAACACAGTATTACACACTGGGGAGGTGAGACTCAGTCCGAGTGATGTTAATCATCCCACAAGGTACAGTCCAGTAGACTTTCAAAGCCAGGACAGAATCAGCAGTCTGAGACAAAAGGCATTTTCTCCCTCCCTTTTGGTATTTCACATTATAAGTCACACAGGAAGATGTTCATCAAAAGAAAGTTGTATGAACACCCATTCGTGAGAAGCTAAATGTTGAGGATTATTTGCTCTTCAAAGTAACAGGTACATAGGTAGTCATACAGAAAGGGATTTAAAAAACATGTGCAGTCGATTGGGAAAATGTTGTTTATATTTTTCCTCAGCATGAAAACGAAACAGCTGTTTTAAACAGTGAGTATTCATTAATTCACTTTTCACTTATTTTGTAATGTGTATTTGCTAAGCAACTACTATGTACCAAGGATTGGATTAAGCGTTGGGGATAAAAGAGTGAGCAAAACCAAACACCCAAACAGCCTATTTTCTGCCTCGTGGAATGTGTAGCCTCTTGGTGAAGACCGAGGTTAAGGAAATGATTTTTAAAATGTAAATTGTGTATCTATTACCTGGCAAGATGGAATAACTCATGTGGCATGCATTTGGGAATCAGTGCAACATTTTTAATGGAAGTAACATTGAACTGAGATCAGAAGGAGTTGAGGGAAATTTTCTATGTCAGGACAAAGTCACCCAAGCCAGTTCCTGAAACCCTCTTGGGGGAATTGCAGCTCTGTGGTTCTCTGCTACATGGTGGGCATCACCCGAGGACTAAGATCTCAGTGCCCATCACATCACACTTTCTCTGTTCATTGTCTTAAGAGAAAACTTTAGGGGCGCCTGAGTGGCTCAGTTGGTTAAGCGTTTGACTCTTGATTTTGGCTCAGGTCATGATCTCATGGTTTGTGAGCTCGAGCCCCGCACTGGGCTCTGTGCTGACAGTGCAGAGCCTGCTTGGGATTCTCTCTCTGTCCCTTTTTCTGCCTGTCCCTGGCTCACACTCTGCCTCAAAAATAAATAAACAGTTAAAAAAAAAAGAAAAAAACCTTAAAGTGGTTTATTAAATTGTAGTATCTTTGACTTAGGTTTGGGGAGTTTTCATTTGGTTCTCTTCTGTGTAGATGTAACTTACATACATGTGTTCATCATTTGATTGAAGTAGATTATTCTGTAATCGAAGTCAATTAACCAGAAAAAATAGCTCTCATTTTATGTTATTTAACTCTATCCTATTAAAATAGCACCCGAAAACGTGTACCATGCAGGGGCAATCACAACTCACTATGACTTTGACCTCTGAGAACACATTTTAGAATACTGAAAAATGTGTCACGGCTGTTTTTCTCCCTGACAAGAACAAAGACAGATTTATCTAGAGATTTATTAGCAAAATATGCTTTTGTGGCAAAATCAGCAAGAGGCTAAGCTTTGAGACTTACAGAAAGCAGAACAAAACAGGATAAAAAAATCTTTTAGTTAACCTATCATTCATGAGATAGAGCATTTATTTTATTTATTTATTTATTTATTTTATTTATTTATTTATTAATATGAAATTTATAATCAAATTGATTTCCATACAGCACTCACCACTAGAGACTTTGGCATTGGTTGAAATCTTCGATGGCTAGCGTTCTTCAGGGGAGAAGTTTTAGGTCTACTTTAAAAACAAATTGGAATTACACAAATTGGAATTCCTAAAAACAAAATTTAAAACCTGTTTTTGATCCAGGTAGCCAGAGAAATGGTAAGCTTATTGGAATTTGAAAAGTGAAAAACAAACAAAAAATTGGCATGTTAGTCTCTTACGTGCTTTTCAGCCACAAGGACTTGTCTAAGACCAGAGAATGAAGGATAAGCAAGGTCCTAATATCCTCGGTTCTGGCCTCACATTTTCAGTATCTGTAATGACTTTGTGCTCAGCTAGACTTGTATTGCCAACGAACTCCAAAATGGTCCCGCATATGGCGTGGGCAAAACCAGGAAGGCAGACATCTCATTAGTATTTGTTCTTAGCGAGATTGCGTCTTTGTCCAAATGCTCTATAGTCAGAAACATGGTAGACTTTGGTTGTTGTGTGGGTGCCAGAATTCTTCTAGATCAGATAGTGTTTGTTTTGAGTCCTAGAGCAAGTGTCCGTCTAGAGGACTGTTCCAGAAGGCCAGTTTGTGTTCCCTGAATCAGAAATAAAGGCAAGTCCAGTGAGAGACCGAGCCAGAGGCACAGTGGACTAATGTGTCCTGCGTCCTGACCAGCTTCGCATCCCCTCCAGCTCCATCACGGCTGATGCCTGACCCGGTCCTGGTCCAACCACCTGATGCCTGGCCCGGTCCTGGTTATGGCTGCTGGTGTATTAGCACCCCAGCACTGCCCGCAGTTGGGATTTGGAATGGGTCTTGCTCAGGGTGCCCTGAGGGTCTGCGGGGATGCATCCAGCTGGCTCCCCTTCCAGGACTCAGATGCCTGTCAGCCTCCCTGCTCAAAATGGGCAATCCGCTCTGAACGCATCAGTCATGGGGTGGAGAACAGCCCTGCCTCCCTCCATTCCCTGGACCATCTAGCTCTCGCGTCCTTGCCCCATCGATTCCTTCATTCAGGAGAGTTCCCATAGGAACATATCATTAATACCCAGTAATACCCAATAATACCTAGAGTTTTCAAGCCGGGAAAGCCCAGATGCTTCCTCACATGGGTTTATAGGGGATGGCAGAATGAAATCAGTGACCAGCTCTCCTGGAGTCACGTTGTTTATGGCAGCACATTTCCTGGAACATTAGATCTGGAAAGGGTTGTGTGGCCACAGGCCGTTCCTGGAGGCCTGGGATCTGCGGGAACCCTTTCCAGCACGGCCCTCACGGGCAGGGAGACGCAGGACTGGCAGACATGTGAGCTGTGGCTGCATCACCCGGACCCTCTGCCAGACCCGGGCATGAAGGATGTTGAAAACTTCATTGAGTTGGTGTTGACACAGATTGAGGTCTAAGTTTGCTTCATTTTACATTGTCAAACCTCAAGTGTTTAAGTGCAGTCCTTCTAAAACTTCACACAGGGTGAGTTGTAACACAGAAATGTGTTGAAAACGCTCCAGGAGACCTCCTACATAGATGGTTATGTTTGTGGCAGACTTTTTGTGCGGCTCCCTTTAAATCATGCATCTTAACTGATCTCGGGGCTCAGGTCTCCCTAACAGGGCTCCACATAGAGCAGAGATTAATTACTTCCAGGAGGCCTTTTTACCCAATCATTCCTGATGAGAGCAGGGGCATTTGAAATGCTGACTGTACAATTTATAGTTTGTGGTGAAATATTCATTTTGGTACCAGCCGTTCTGTTAGACATGTTCGCAATCCAGATAGCTCAGGAATGGCACCTAGCTGGGAATTGTACGTGTGGTTTTATCACTCACTTTCTGGGGGAGGAAATAGCATTGTCTTTTACTGCAAGAGCCCCTGGGGAGTGAGTCAGCTGTGGGTAAAGAAAAATGCACGGAGCCAAGAGTCTAGAATCAGAAAGGCATGATTTCTAGTGTTGCTGGTGCTGGCTTGCCCCATAACGTCTTGTACAATTTATGTTACCCTCCCAGAAGGCAAGGAGGACAGAAACCAAGCAGAGAAAACCCACTTTTATCACTTTTGTCTGTATAGGTTTCAAAGTTAAAAAAAAAAAAACTCTAACTTATGAATGTTTGAAAATAGTTTAGTCTGTGGATTGGCCAGGATAAGGCATGGTGCTGTTTTCGTTGGAATAAGGAAGGGTGTGCATTGTCTGCATCCTGCTCTCAGAAGGCTCACGGTATATTGCAGAACATACAGAGTTTCTCCTCATACGTGCATGTTTGCTGACTGACTAAAATCTATTCAGAACCCCCAAGTCAATACTCGTGATTCTGCTGTAGTCATCCATGAATGTGCAGAGCAGTAAAACTCTCTAGTCCATAGACACCCACGTTCCTAGCTAAGTCTGAACAAGTCACTGCTTTGCCCTTCCTCTTTTAACGCTTGTCCTCTAAACAGGTGTTCTTTATGTGTTCTAACGATTTACTCATTTTTGTGCTTTTGGTTGGTGATTCCATAGCTTAAAATGACCCCCGAGCATGGTGCTGAAGTGCTGTCTATATAACATACACGTATACATGTATATGTGTGTGCAGGTATGTGTATGTGTAGGTTATGCTGCTGGTAGTATGGGGTGATGTCATGGGAACACGCACAGAATACCCACACCTGGGAAAGGAAGGGCGTGGTCAGGCCCCAGCGTAAGTCTCCGTCACGTACAAACATAGCAGGGGAAGACGTCTGGCCCACCTCTCGTTTGACTTCCGCCTGCTGAGAGGTGACATGAACCATCACCACCATCCAGTTACTGTAGGTCTGCTGAGGCTGAACAATAGAAAGGAGATGGGAAACTTGGATCCTGGATACAGATTGGAAACTTGTTATATATAATATATATTAGTCAAGCCACTCCCCTCTTTATCAAACTTCCATAATCCTTTAAGGAAAGTTTTGACACCCCAGTGTCATCTGGCCAACAGCTAATCAGACCTTATCTTTATCACTCTTCTCTATCAGCAGATGCAGTTACAGGTTCTGTGACGTCTGCATAAAGAACTGTTTTTAGTAAGAATATAAAACAACAAAATCTAAATTCAGGTGTGATGTTTTAGGAGCCTTGCAAAGATTCATTAGTTTGATCATAAATACACACTGGTCAGTAACCTACCACCCACACTCACGTTCCTTTTGGTCACTGACGAGGCCAAACCCATTCGTAACTCACAGTGCTCAAACTAACTCAAAGTGGGATCCTTCTCATCATTCATTCACAGAAATCATCAGCTCCTCAGAGAGATGGGGCCTTGGGTACCATATCTACAGTAGTCACCCACCACCCCATTCCAAAGTTACTTACTATGTGTGCCCTTGTATTACTTTGTTTAGTCATTTCATGCTTTGGAATTATATTACATATATTGGTATGGAGCATACGGTCAATTATAGGTTGAATGAATGAATGCAGGAGTCCATACGTTTTTAGAAAGAGCTTATTAAAATAGCGTTACATTCCAGAAATCTGAGAATCAGTGTGGGTTAACAGTAGTAAACATGATGAGATTGGTCCTAACGAGAAAGTCAAAATAATAAGATTCTCTTGCTACTGCACAAAAGCAGACATCTAAAAAAGGTTAGCATTCAACAAAATTCCTTAGTTAAGTCAGAAGAGCTTACTACTTTCTTAATCTGAGAGAGAACACAAGGCAAATCTCATGCCAGGCAGCAAGACAACAGTAGACTTTCCAAGCACAATGAAAATAAAGTGTTCTGTTATCCCCAGTGTTTACACAATGCCATGAAAGGGCTGGGAACTAAAAAACTTTTTGAAGAGTTTGACAAGGATTAGGAAAAAAAAAAACCAAGAATTCACTTATGAAAGATACTTGTAAGAAAATGTTTCTATCCCCAAATGACACTCAGAAAATGGCACGTATGAAATATTGTGTTCACAGTAGCAAACAAAATAATTACACTCCCAGGAGTAAACTTAGCAAGTGTTATGAATGAAAAATATGAAGAAAGCCATAAAGCTAAAGAAAATTGAAGTGCTTCAGAAACAAGGCATAAATTGTCACTGAGACAGCTCAATATTGTAGAAATGATAGTTTTCCCTAAATTAATTTGTAAAAATTCAAAACAACCCCAGCCAAATTCCTTTTGTTAACTTTTAAAAATCATCTGGAGTGAAAGAAGAGCCAGAAACATCCTAAAAATGGAAATTGTGGGGCATTGGGACATATAGGACCATAAAATTGAAGTAATAATAAACACGTGCTAGAATAGACAAATCACAGAAACAAGTATATAGTAACAGATAAACAGAAAGACTATCTCATTAAAATAGTATTCCAAATCTGTCATGAAATGATGGATTACTCTTATGAAAACTGGTTTCCTATCTCACTCCATACACACAAAAAAGTGAACTATAGTTTTTTTTAATTACACGTAGTAAACAAAACTATCACAGGACAAAAAGAAAACATGGGTGACTCTTTTGTAATGTTCTGCCAAGGAAGGCATTTCCAGACATGGCAGTTAAAAATGAAAGTATGAAGAAAAAACTTGTATTTTATTTATTCTATAAACAAAGCAAACTACCTAAAAATTCAAATTACACAATTATCTGGAAACAAATGGTCATATATCAATAAGCAAAAAGTTGGTATCTGTTAATTAGCCCTTACAATATCTTTCACAATCAGCAAAACAAAAATGAGCAAATTTGCAAATAGGCAATTTCCAGAGAAAGAGAAGGAAATTAATTAATAAACATTAAAAAAAACCCAAACTCATTAATGTCCCTCTGCCATAAAATAATTTTGCAAGATTTTACTTTTTTCCTATTATTTTGGCAAAAAAATTAACAAAGTGGTAATAACATAGTTTCACTTTTTAAAGAAAGGCTGAAAAATGGAAACCTTCATATAATCTCGGTGGGTTAAACTTATGAATAAACTCAAATTTCTATTATATTCAGTACATGTTCACTTTTGAAGTGTATGTGATTCTTGATTGTGTGATTTGTTTCAAATAAGCTAGTTATAAAAATATTTGCAAAAATGCCCAAAGATACAGCTATCTAGAAGGTAAGAATAGATAAAATGTGAAAGACATACAAATACAGATGTCTATTTTTACAGAGCAAAACAATGATTGTTCACAATAGAATAGATAGATAATTGTTCACAATATAGTTCACAATATAGTTCACAATATAGTTCACAATAATAATTGTTCACAATAGAATATTATTCAATAGCTTATTTTACATTCATCTGATGGAGTAGCACTCTGACCTTTGGGGTAATGCTATGGAAATAAAAAATGTTGTGGAAAGATGTGAATAATATATATTTAGGAGAATGTATCATGAGATCCAATATTGCAGATGTATATTTACAATATATTTTGTGGCTATAACTGGGAGGAAGACTTATGGGGGACTATGAGTAGGTATTTAGTTTAGAGTTTTTAAAACTTACCTTTATATGCCTATCTATTACTTTCAGAACAAGAAAAATAAGTAATAATATGCACAGTTCAAGTGAAAGTATATGAATAAGAATGTCATCTATTCTATAAGTATCTTTGGGGAGGCAAGATTTGTGTGAGCACAGCTAATATCATCTCAATGGGGAAAAACTGAGAGCTTTCCCTCTGAGATCAGGAAACATGACAGGGATGTCCACTCTCACCACTGTTTAACATAGTGTTGGAAGTCCTAGCCTCAGCACTCAGACAACAAAATGAAACAAAAGGCATCCATATTGGCAAAAAAGAAGTCAAGCTTTCCCTTTTTGCAGATGACATGATACTCTACATGGAAAACCTGAAAGACTTCACCAAAAAACTGCTAGAGTTGATAACTGAATTTGGCACAGTTGCAGCATTTAAATCAACATACAGAAGCTGGTTGCATTTCTACATACCAATAATGTAGCAACAGAAAGAGATATCAAGGAATTGATCCCATTTACAGTTGTACCAAGAACCATAAAATGCTTAGGAATAAACCTAACCAAAGAGGTAAAAGATCTGTACACTGAAACTATAGAAAGCTTAGGAAAGAAATGGAAGAAGACACAAAGAAATGGGAAAACATTCCATACTCACGGATTGGGAGAACAAATAGTGTTAAAATGTCGATACTACCCAAAGCAATCTACATATTAAATGCAATCCCGATCAAAATAGCACCAGCATCTTCTCAGAGCTGGAACAAACAATCCTAATATTTGTATGGAACCACAAAGACCCCAAATAGTCAAAGTAATATTGAAGAAGAAAACCAAAGCGAGAGGCATCGCGTTCCTGGACTTTAGCCTGTGCTACAAAGCTGTAATCATTCAAGGCAGTATGGTATTGGCATAAGAACAGACACATAGATCAATGGAATAGAATAGAGAACCCAGAACTGGACCCACAAATGTATGGCCAACTCATCTTCAACAAAGCAGGAAAGAGTATCTAGTGGAAAAAAGACAATCTCTCAGCAAATGGTGCTGGGAGAAGCGGACACCAACATGCAGAAGAATGAAACTGGACCACTTTCTTAGACCGTACACAAAAATAAATTCAAAATGGACCTAAATGTGAGACAGGAAACCATCAAAATCCTAGAAGAAGAAACAGGCAACAACCTCTTTGACCTCAGCCACAGCAACTCTTCTTACTTGACACATCTCCAAAGGCAAGGGAAAAAAAAGCAAAAATGAACTACTGGGACCTCATCAAGATAAAAATCTTCTGCACAGCAAAGGAAACAATCAGCAAAACTAAAAGGCAACCAATGGAATGGGAGAATATATTTGCAAATGACATATCAGATAAAGAGTTAGTATCCAAAATCTATAAAGAAGTTACCAAGCTCAACACCCAAAAAACAAACAATCCAGTGAAGAAATGGGCAAAAGATATGAATAGACACTTTTACAAAGAAGACATCCAAATGGCCAAAAGACACATCAAAGATGCCCAATGTCACTCATCATTAGGGAAATACAAATCAAAGTCACATTGAGATACCACCTTAAACCAGAGTGGCTAAAATTAACAACTCAGGCAACAACAGATGTTGGCAAGGATGCAGAGGATCTCTTTTGCATTGCTGGTGGGAATGCAAACTGGTGCAGCCACTCTGGAAAACAGTATGGAGGTTCCTCAAAAAAATTAAAAATAGAAGTACCCTATGACTCAGCAACTGCATGAATAGGTAGTTATCCAAAGGATACAAAAACAATGATTCAAAGGGGCACATGCACCCCAATGATAGCAGCACTATCAACAATGGCCAAATTATGGAAAGAGCCCAAATGTCCATCAACTGATGAATGGATAGAGAAGATGTGGTATATGTATGCAATGGAATATTACTCAGCAATGAAAAAGAATGAAATCTTGCATTTGCAACAATGTGGATGGGACTAAAAGGTATTATGCTAACTGAAATAAGTCAGTCAGAGAAAGACAGATATCATATGTTTTTCACTCATATGTGGAAATTGAGAAACTTAACAGAAGACCATGAGGGAAAGTAAAGAAAAAAAAAGTTATAAATAGAAAGGGAGGCAAGAGAGTCTTAAATACAGAGAACAAACTGACGGTTGATGGAGGTGGAGGAGCGGGGAAAATGGATGACGAGCACTGAGGAGGGCACTTGTTGGGATGAGCACTAGGTGTTGTATGTAAGTGATAAATTAAAGGAATCTATTTTTGAAGCCAAGAGCAGACTGTATACACTGCATGTTAGCTAACTTGACAATAAATTATACCTTTAGAAAAAGATTATGCAAGTGGCACATGGCTGGTGCAGTCAGAAAAGCATGCAGCTCTTGATCTTGGGGCTGTAAATTCACGCCCCTTGTTGGGTCTAGAGATTACTTAAAAATAAAATCTTAAAAATGTGTATGAGCAAAATAACAAACTTTGGAAAAAGTGTTTTAACTTGAGTCCAGATGAGTAACATCACATGCTGTCTAACTATAAGAGATGGCTCCCTCCTGGTGAGAGAATCAACCTCAGTATGCTAGCATCTGCTACTCTGTTTCTCCCAGTGTGTTGAGATCAATGGGCTCAGGTGCCTGGAAAATAAAATAATATGTACCCCCTTCAAACCAGTTCTTTCCCCCTTTCTAATCAAGAAAAGGAATGATTCACATCTTCAGCCTTCATTAACTATCTTATGGAATAAGGAAACTGGCATCTATTTTCCCCAAATGAATGCTGTTCTATATTAACATTCTTGCCATAAAAACCTAACAACAGAGGGGTGCCTGGCTGGCTCAGTAGGTGGAGCATGGGACCCCACATTGGGGTTAAAGAGATTACTTAAAAAAAACATAACCACATGGTTGGGGGGAAGAAAGTCTTTAAGAATTGTAACAATCTGGGGCGCCTGGGTGGCGCAGTCAGTTAAGCGTCCGACTTCAGCCAGGTCACGATCTCACAGTCTGTGAGTTCGAGCCCCGAGTCAGGCTCTGGGCTGATGGCTCAGAGCCTGGAGCCTGTTTCCGATTCTGTGTCTCCCTCTCTCTCTGCCCCTCCCCCGTTCATGCTCTGTCTCTCTCTGTCCCAAAAATAAATAAATGTTGAAAAAAAATTAAAAAAAAAAAAAGAATTGTAACAATCTTTCTATCGTATGAAAACAATATGTCTCTGCAACTTGGCATCTGACTTGAAGGTTGGACCAATGTAAGACTGAGTAGGGTCTTCCTGGGACCAAGAGGAAGTTGACTTTGAGAAGGCTTCCAATCTGGAAGAAATATACCAGGTCTTTCCAAAAGCTGAGGTGTGGATGGTGGGGACAGATTGAGCGAGTACATGTTTCATTGAGGACCCAGGTTTTCTAAGCACTGATTTTTCAATTTTTCTGGGTTCCCATGAAATTTCTTAGTACCCACCTGTCCATTTTCACACATTTGCAGCCAGGAAGAAATAGCTCCTTTCTGGGACAGGTGGAAAAAGGTCTCACATCAGTAAATGAAATGACCTGGGTGAAAAAAAAAAATGATTCACTTGGCCCTGGTCATTTCTATCACATAGCATTTTAGGCACCATGGGAAGGTGCATATCTGTGCACACAAGTTACAATGCTATATTGGACAAGGGTTGAAACACAGTAGCACAAGCATGTAGGTTTTTGTGATTTGTAATGGTTGACAATATTTTTCAAGGGCTGACTGATTCCACTCAAAAGTGTTTATTCAGGGAAATTCCGTAGTGTATTCAGAAAAAGCCAAATGATTAAAAGCCAACGCCCGTAACTCCAGGCTGACTTGTCTTCTTATTTTCCTCTGTGATGGTATATATAGCAAAGCAGGGAGCTAATGTGGTGCATTAAATCACAGCCCTGATTTTATTTGCTTAGAGTTCTCTTCTGTTCAGTTAAAATAAATGGGAAAAAATGGAAAGGCTTTCAGATTCTCCCCCTGCCCCTGTTTAACTCACTTCAATTTAGATCAGTCACACCAGACCCTGAAACTGTGCTGCATGCTCTTATAAATCTCCAAGTTCTCTGGATGTTCTTATGCCTCTATTTTGTGTTCAAATAGATGTCTGGGGAAACTAACGTAATACTATGCAGGGAAAATAATACGCAGAGTTATAACCAATGGCTTCTGTAACCACAGCAAAAATATATTTTCTCTCTTTTGCATGAAAAATATATTTACAAGTCCCTCCCCTAAAGCAGATAAAACTAAGGGAAGGACCATCATTTCTGATGACATTAAAAAACGCCTTGACATATAAACTATTTATTATTGGTTAATATTAGAGGCTGGCAGCCAGTCTTGAGTGTTTTTTTTATAAGCTTTTTTTCTTTTCCTTTTTAAAAAAATTTTTTTTTTAATTTTTCAAATTTACATCCAAATTAATTAGCATATAGTGCAACAATGATTTCAGGAGTAGATGCCTGAATGCCCCTTACCCATTTAGCCCATCCCCCCTCCCATAACCCCTCCAGTAACCCTCTCATTGTTCTTCATATTTAAGAGTTTATGTTTTGTTACCCTCCATGTTTTTATATTATGTTTGCTTCCCTTCCCTTATGTTCATATGTTCTGTGTCTTAAAGTCCTCTTAGGAGTGAAGTCATATGATATTTGTCTTTCTCTGACTAATTTCGCTTAGCATAATACCCTCTAGTTCCATCCACATAGTTGCAAATGGCAAGATTTCATTCTTTTTGATTGACAGAAAATACTCCATTGTATATATAGACCACATCTTCTTTATCCATTCATCTATCGATGGACATTTGGCTTCTTTCCATACTTTGGCTATTGTTTTTTTTTTAACGTTTATTTATTTTTGAGACAGAGAGAGACAGAGCATGAATGGGGGAGGGACAGAGAGAGGGAGACACAGAATCGGAAGCAGGCTCCAGGCTCTGAGCCATCAGCCCAGAGCCCGACGCGGGGCTCGAACTCACGGACCGTGAGATCGTGACCTGAGCTGAAGTTGGACGCTTAACCGACTGAGCCACCCAGGCGCCCCTTTAATTTTTTTTCAGCGTTTATTTTTGAGACAGAGAGAGACAGAGCATGAATGAGGGAGGGTCAGAGAGAGAGGAAGACACAGAATCTGAAACAGGCTCCAGGCTCTGAGCAGTCAGCACAGAGCCCAACGTGGGGCTTGAACTCACAGACCGCGAGATCATGACCTGAGCCGAAGTTGGATGCTTAACCGACTGAGCCACCCAGGCGCCCCTGGCTATTGTTGATAGTACTGCTATAAACATGGGGGTGCATATGTCCCTTCGAAACAGCATACCTGTATCCCTTGGATAAATACCTAATAGTGCAATTGCTGGGATGTAGGGTAGTTCTATGTTTAATTTTTTGAGGAACCTTCATACTGTTTTCCATAGTGGCTGCACCAGTTTGCATTCCCACAACAAGGTAAAAGAGATACTCTTTCTCCACATCCTCGCCAACATCTGATGTTGCCTGACGTGTTAATGTTAGCCATTCCAACAGGTGTGAGGTGGTATCTCATTGTGGTTTTGATTTGTATTTCCCTGATGATGAGTGATGTGTAGCATTTTTTCATGTGTCAGTTGGCCATCTGGATGTCTTCCTTGGAGAAGTGTCTATTCATGTCTTTTGCCCATTTCTTCACTGGATTACTTGTTTTTTGGGTGTTGAGTTTGTTAGGTTCTTTATAGATTGTGGATACTAACCCTTTATCTGATATGTCGTTTGCAATATCTTCTCCCATTCCATCGGTTGCCTTTTAAGGGGATGCAAGCTGAGAAAGTGTCAAAGCACGTGGCAAACTGTCATGTGTAGGTTAGGTATTACTGATGAAAACGTGCGTTTGAGACTCAAGTATTAATTTCATTGCTTATGTATCTTTTGGCCAGATTTATTTTCAAAAATTTATCCTCAACTATACCTATTTTTCTTAAATGCCAGCAATATTAGTTTTAGACAGTGGGAAAAGATGATTATGTAGTAGTTCTGTAGATCTAGAAATAGTTTGGCTGCTTCTTTCTCATTACTTAACAAATGTGTCTTACTGAACTTGTTTAGCATTATGAATTGATGATTACCCATTGGCTAGACAAGATGTTAGGCAAAGCTTACTCTCACTACAACTGTATGTCTGAGACTTTGAGAACCATATTTTAATCAGGGTCTTTGGAATTTTTTCTAATCATTCTATAAATTCAAATGATCATATTTCAGGTAGAGTAAATATATAAAAATCAACCCTTCCCCACCACTTACAATAACATGACCATAAGAAATATGCAAGGTAGATGATAATATCAGTATCAAATTGGGAATTTTATTCTGGCACATATTATATAGAAGATTTTACATGAAAAAAGTTAAACCCGCTAGATAAAGAAACAAGGGATACAGCAGACAATTTTAGAATTATGGATTGTATATAGAAAACTTATGGAAAGAGTACCGGGCTGGCTCAGTCTGTAGAGCGTGCTACTCTTGATCTCAGGATTGTGGGTATAGAGATTACTTAAAATTAAAAGATTTTTTTTAAAAAGAATACTTATTGAAGAAATGCTTTAAAGAACAATAACAAAAAGAGTAGAATTAAAAATATGTGAACAGGGGCGCCTGGATGGCTCAGTTGGTTAAGCATCTGACTCTTGATTTCGACTCAGGTCATGATCTCACAGTCCATGAGTTTGAGCCCCACGGTAGGCTCTGTGCTGACAGATTCTCTCTCTTTCTGCCCCTCCCCCAATTCACGTGTTCTCTCCCTCAAAAATAAATAAACTTAAAAAAAATAGATCAGCAGAGGAGACATCATTTAATCCATCAGCCTGAAGAAAATCAGTATGCAAAGGTAATGTACAGTGTTGGGAACGGTGAGGAGGCTGGAATTCTGTACCCCATTACTGGGAGTGCACAGTGAGACACTGCTCATGGAGGGCAAGTCGGAGGAGTGTTCAGTATAAATGTGCACAATTCCATTACTATTTCTCAGCTATTTTCACACATGATAACGGTACAGAAATTCTTTTCACATTTGTTTTGTAAAATTACAATAATAAGCTTCCTAAAACACTGACATGATAGCATTGGTTAAAGAAATCCCTGTTAGCATGACGTGATACTAAGAACTGGTAACAAGATGGTATGTCTTCATTGCTTCTAGAAAGTTGTCTATGCTTTCAAATTTAAAAAGCAAGTAGTACAGAAAATATGTATATTTAATGCAGTCATACATAGTTTATTCTGTGCGTGTAAACATACCCAAATTAACGTGTACTAGGCTCTGCACACTGTTTGTTTTAGGGCACACAGATGAATGGTGGGGCACAAAGACCAGTTTTTCTCTACTTTCTATAATTCTTAGCAACCAAATTTATGAATTCATTAAAAATATAAGCACTGTAGTGTCTTCAGTGTTTTTATGCAGAACACAAGATTGTGCAAATCTTGTATGTAACTCTCCAGCTTCCCCTCTCTGACCTATAAAAATAGGATAAGGATAGTCCAATGGCACTGTGTTCCTGGGAAAAGCAAACAACACAATGTGGCAGTAACTTTTCAATGTGTAACCCATAACACAGATGTCATGCTATATGATTTTAAGTATTAATCTACATTAGTATTCACCTGGGACAACTCAAGCCTCAATTTAATTCCACAAAACTTGGGATCTTTGCCCTTGAAAATATTTTGAAGAAACACAGTTTTGAAAAGTAGAACCAAAGTACTCACAAATGTATCTTAGATGGAGCGGGGCGCCTGGGTCGCTCAGTTGCTTAAACCTCCTTCGGCTCAGGTCATGATCTCACAGATCGTGACTACAAGCCCCGCATCTGGCTCCACAGAGCCTGCCTAGGATTCTCTGTCTCCCTCTCTCTCAGCCCCTCCCCCATTCATGTTTTCTGTCTCTCACACAAAAATAAATCAACATTAAAAAAAATGGATTGAGCCTATTAGGCAGCGGTCAGTCATCCGTGGCACACAGTTTCCCTGTTCTTCCTCCCCTTCCCTTGCCACAGGAGCAAGTAGACCCCCATTTCCCTGTCTGTTGTCTTAGTATGCAGGCTCTCAGCAAGCCTTGTCTGGTACTAGTCATGTGGACACATTACAGGTTGAGAGTCTGTCCCTTCTGTGGTAGCAACGAGTTCAGTGACACGATTCCATTGCCAAGACCAAAGGGAGTCATTTACAAATGTTGCCTGAATTCACCCCATCTCACAACCAGACCAGGTTGAAGTTCACATGATTGATCAACCCACTGGATGACATGAACTTACTCCTTGTGGTTTATGGTCGGTGTCCAAGTAACTTGTGGAGACCTTGTTAGATGATTCCTAACTTCATCTTCTGGATGCCTCTTGGGTTCTCTCGTTGGCTTTGGGAGCACAATTCATTGATCTCCTTTAAAAAGCAAGTGATAGAATTCAAATAAATATTCAAGAAAGCTGCAGGTTGGCCTAACGCTAACATGTACGCTGATGTGTATCATGAATGAGCGTTGAGGGCAAGCTTCAGAACACATTCCTGGCCACACGAAAAATCTAATGTTGGAACGTTGGAAAGACAAACATGGTTTTATTATTTAAAAAATGTTTAATGTTTATTTTTGAGAGAGAGAGACAGACAGAGACACAGCACGAACAGGGGAGGGACAGAGAGAAAGGGAGACACAGAACTCAAAGCAGGCTCCAGGCTCCGAGCTGAGCCACCCAGGTGCCCCGGTACTGCCTGCTTTTAAATGAAATGAATTGAATGTCTCTGTGTTGTAAAATTAATACATATTACTTATAAGAAATTTTGAAAAAAAATACAGTCAGCCAAATGTTGACATACATTGTGCATGCCTTCCATATTTACTAATTTTATTGCTTTGTATTTGTTCTCTATTTATCAAAATCTTTTAATCCATTTTTTCTTTTACATTATCATACCCATGCCAAAAATTTTAATAATTGTATAATATACTATCTTATGTTTTTGCTCACACATTTTTCTGCTGCTAGATTCTTTCTCCTTTTGGCTAATATTTACTATTTTGACTAAGACTTCCACAGATTTTTTTTTTAACGTTTTATTTATTTTTGAGACAGAGAGAGACAGAGCATGAACGGGGGAGGGGCAGAGAGAGAGGGAGACACAGAATTGGAAGCAGGCTCCAGGCTCTGAGCCATCAGCCCAGAGCCCGACGCGGGGCTCGAACTCATGGACCGCGAGATCATGACCTGAGCCAAAGTCGGCCGCCCAATCGATTGAGCCACCCAGGTGCCCCCTCACAGATATTTTGGATGTTTGTTGATATTTATTAATTTTGATATTATGATAGCTTTTTATGTTTAATAGCCCTAGAATAATTTTCCAAATATGAAATTGCCAAATAAAGAGTATACCTGTATTTTAGATACTTGACAAGTATTGCTGAAAACTTACCAAATTATAATTTGTATTCACTGGACACACTCAAACCATAAACAATCTTTCCAAAAGTTTTGCCAGTTTAGCAAAGTGAAAGTCTGGTATTTGTTTTTCTTTTTCTCTTTCTTTCTTTCTCTCTTTTTTTCTTCTTTCCTTCCTTCCTCTCCCTTCTCTCTTTTCTTTCTTTCTTTTTCTATAATGCATGCTTCTTTTGGTAGTGAGGTTGAATACTCCCCCTGCATTTTTCAAGCAACTTTATGGAGGTGTGATTGATAGATAAAAAAGCAGTATGTATTTAATGTATAGAGCTCAATAAGTTTGGGATTAAATATACATCTGTGAAACCATCATCCCTATCAAGGACATAAGTATATCCATGACCTCCCAAAGTTTCCTTGCACATTCTTATCATCATCATCATCATCATCATCATCTGGGTTTGGTAAGAATACTTAATGTAACATCTGTCCTCTTAGCAGATTTTAAGTATACAATACAGTATTGTTAACTACAGCGTCTGTGCTCTAGAGTGGATCTCCAAGACTTACTCATATTGTGTAACTGAAATGTTGTACCCAACAGCCAACAACTGCCCATCACCCCTTCTCACAGTGCCTGGCAGCCATTCCATTCTCTGCTCCTATGAATCTCACTCTTTTAGTTTTCACATAGAAGTGAAGTCATACAATATTTTTTTAACTACATCTACCTCTCAGTTTGTGTGGCAGGTTTAAACAAGTAGAACCAATTGTATTCTTTGTAGTTGTCTCTTTAAAGATAAAATTAATAAATTTGCTGCTCTATACTAGACATTTTGTAAAAACACTGACTTAATAAGAAAACTGACCACAGTCAGACACAACTATATTATTTTCTTCCAATGTAATAAATGAAAGCTAGTAAGTATAAAACAGAGTACGGTGTCTGTACAAGAAATTGACAATCTGTTGGGCTTGGGCAGTAGAGAGCAGGATGTTTAGTTTACAGTATGTAATTATTTCACTGATGCTGAGATGAGCCAAAATGTCTTGAGAATCTTGTCTTAGAATTTTCTTCAAGAATTAAGACATATCCCTTTAAAAAACATTTAAAAAAAAAATCTTTTAAAGATGGGTTTGGAATTCTGAAAAAAAATATCATAAGTTATCTGGGTTATTCCATTAGAGGAAAGGAGAAGTAGTATCCATCAACAATAAGCTTTTATTTTATTTTTTAATGTTTATTTATTTTTGAGAGAGAGAGAGGGAGGGGCAGAGAGAGAGAGAGGGAAAGAATCCCAAGCCGACTCTGCACTGTCAGCACAGAGTCCGACACATTGCTCAATCTTATGCACCGTGAGATCATGACCTGAGCTGAAATCAAGAGTTGGATGCTTCATTGACTGGGCCACCCAGATGCCCAGACGATAAGTTATTAAGGTCAAGGGGTGATGCCTGACTGTTAGGAGGCCTCTTAAAATCACAACATCCTAGATCATTAGAACTGGAAGGAACCATAGAGACTGCATTGCTCAAGCCCCATATTTTAGATGAGGAAACTAATGTCCAGAGAAGCAAAATGGATTTGCAGAGGTCCCACATACGTTGCAGTTCTGAGAAGGAACTAAAATCTCCAGTGTCCCAATTCAGTCCTGTAGGGGAAAATGGAGAAGCCAAAGGAAGATCTGATACAATATCTCTTATGTGCGATAACTAAGTAAGGAGAAAATCAGACCTAAGAAATGGGTGTGGACAATAATGAATTAAAACTTAGAAACATTCTAAAAATAATAAAGCGATGGCATAAGAAAAAGACTTTGTAATCTAATGAATCATGACTTTTGAGAGAAGGGATTATATTCTATGCATCTTTGAATTTCAAGTGCCAGGCAAATTGCCCAACTCATAGAAAGTTCTCAAAACTGTTGTTGAAAACTGCTTACCAGTTTCACAACGCTTCTCAGTGACTGGGGTAAGTCGTACATTGTTGTTGTACCTCAGCAGTAGAGACTACAGTGTGGGTGCTGGCCACACTGGGCAGTGCAGGTTTGAATGTGTGGGCACAGCTGGAGCATTGGAAACACCAGGACTGATTTTAAGTGCCAACCAAGTCCCTGTATCAACATGAACTGGGCCATAAAAGTTGAGCTGCTACTCAACATTACGTAACTTCCAATTGAGAACATTTGACTTCACCTTTGATTTTCCGTTAAGAGTTAAGAGGGAACATTCTGGATGCGTGGGTAAGCCTGAAACATTTGGAATCCTTCTTGCTCAACTACAGCTCCCACTCAAATTTGAACTTCTTTGTTCTCATGGCAGTTCGTGGCCAAGAGCTCAGGATGCACTGAAGTGTCCATCTGGTGTCAGTCCCCGTGGCAGCATCAGTGCAGTCGGCTGATGACTTTGTCCATGTCTGATGTGTCCCAGATCCCCTTGGGGTTCCTGCAGTGGCTCACTTTCAGGAAGGAGAGAGTTGGATTTTCCTTTCGTAGCAACAGCTTTCACATGTTTTCAATAAGAGAAAACAGATGCACGTACAGTTCTCTTTGCAGTCCATAAATTCACAGGGAATGCATTCCTTTCTTTGTTTTTGCCTTTCTCACCAAGGGCTGCAGAGGTTTGCCAGGCATCCAAGATCTTGCTCTTGAGGCCCAACCTCGGAGCCCCATGCAATCCACAGCCAGAGACCCAAGCCTATCCCTGAAACAGTGCACCTGCTTAAACCATCTGTGGAGTCCAAACAGATTTGATTTCCCTTGCACCTCATTTATACTAGCAGCAATCACATGGGTAGGGCTGAATTCTTCAATCAAGGCATCAGTGGGGACGTAGCTGGATCAACCCCAAGTAATCACTATAGGTAGTGTGCTAAAAAAACACTTATGGGCAGATATCCATTGAAATCTTCTGCTGTTTGACTCATGTCACAAATGAGGTAACCAAAGCATCTAATCACATAAGGTAACCTGCCTGGAGTACTGATAGACTTAACTGTAACATGTTTCACAATATCCATATGTAATTGCTACTCAATTCAGTTTTCATCTGTTAAATATGTCCATTTGTAGAGGGACATATTAGCTATTTCCTGAATATATCATTTATTCTAAGGATCATGTTGTGCTTAAAAAAAACAAAACAAAAAACAAGTGATCATGCCAGCAATTGAAAATACTATGTTGACCCAAGGGATACAGGAGTGCTGATGCATAGGGGCACTTGTACCCCAATGTTTATAGCAGCACTTTCGACAATAGACAAATTGTGGAAAGAGCCTAAATGTCCATCAACTGATGAATGGATAAAGAAATTGTGGTTTATATACACAATGGAATATTACATGGCAATGAGAAAGAATGAAATTTGGCCTTTTGTAGCAACGTGGATGGAACTGGAGAGTGTTATGCTAAGTGAAGTAAGTCATACAGAGAAAGACAGATACCATATGTTTTCACTCTTAATGTGGATCCTGAGAAACTTAACAGAAGACCATGGGAGAGGGAAAGGAAAAAAAAAAAGTTAGAGAGGGAGAGAGCCAAACCATAAGAGACTCTTAAAAACTGAGAGTAAACTGAGGGTTGATGGGGGGTAGGAGGGAGGGGGGGTGGGTGATGGGCACTGAGGAGGGCACCTGTTGGGATGAGCACTGGGTGTTGTATGGAAACCAATTTGACAATAAATTTCATATTAAAAAAAATACTATGCTGGTTATATGCCACTGTGTAAGCGTTAAGACTAAACCAGGGGCACCTGGGTGGCTCAGTCAGTTAAGCGTCCAACTTCAGCTCAGATCATGGTCTCGTGGTCTGGTCTCTGAGTTCAAGCCCGGCAGTGGGCTCTATGCTGACAGCTAGGAGCCTGGAGCCTGCTTCACATTCTGTGTGTGTGTGTCTCTCTCTGTCAAAAATGAACATTTAAAAAAATAAAAATTAAAGAAAAATTGTAAACCAATCTTCCTAACCATTCATTTATAAAGTCAGATACTTAAATTGTAATTTGGGAAAATTAGTGAATAGAATTACTCTATTCTTCATACTTAACATTTGGGATCTATTTCTATGATTATCTTTATTCTGAAGGTAAGAATAAAGCCTGTGGCAATGTCCTAAATCTTGAACAGGCTCTTCCTCCAGTTCATTGCCTTTGTCTTTATCTAATTTCATTAATGCCTCTTACTCACATTTTACTGTCCCATCACTGGCTTTCAGCTTGAAAAAGGACTGAAACTACTTGAAATCTTCTATATTATAAGTAAGCTAACCACTCGTTACTAAAGTCCGCAATGTCCAAAAATATGCCTTTGTTAAACCTAAAAATTACATAATTGTGGGAAACCAGGCTAATGAATGAGGGGTAGTGACGTGATGGTCACAGATGTGTCTGGTCTAGGTTATTAGTCCAGACTGTTACAATCTTTCCCTGACTTCTTTGATATTCGGAAGACATTTCTGTGATCCCAGAAATAAACACCTGCTTTTAAAAAATGACATTATTGGGGCGCCTGGATGCCTCAGTTGGTTAAGCGTCCGACTTCGGCTCAGGTCATGATCTCGTGATTCCTGAGTCTGAGCCCTGCATCAGGCTCTGTGCTGACAGCTCAGAGCCTGGAGCCCACTTCCAATTCTGTGTCTCCCTCTCTCTCTGCCCCTCCCCCACTCACATGCTGTCTCTCTCTCTCTCTTTCTCTCTCTCTCTCTCAAAAATAAACTGTTTTTAAATGACATTATTTTTTTAATAATATTGTTTCCTAAATGATAATCTGTGTAAAATCTGCTTATTTTACATAAACCACATAAAAATGTGAGGACTAAATAAGGCTCATAAAAATTATTAATAAATGAAAATATTTCATTAATATAAAATTGATTTATTTTTTTTAATCTTTTTTTTTCAACGTTTATTTATTTTTGGGACAGAGAGAGACAGAGCATGAACGGGGGAGGGGCAGAGAGAGAGGGAGACACAGAATTGGAAACAGGCTCCAGGCTCTGAGCCATCAGCCCAGAGCCCGACGCGGGACTCGAACTCCCGGACCGCGAGATCGTGACCTGGCTGAAGTCGGACGCTTAACCGACTGCACCACCCAGACGCCCCAATATAAAATTTATTAATATAAAATGAATTAATATAAGTGAAATGAAAAATTTATTAAATGAAAGTTGCCAATATTTAATCAATGTTAATTATATGGCTAATTATGAATATAGGACAATTCTGAAAGGTATATTGTATATTACATAGTTGTCCAATCTAGTTTAGAAGTAACTTTTTTTGACATGTATATTTTAAATTCCAGTATAGTTGATGTGCGGTGTTATATTAGTTTCAGGTGTACAATGTAGTGATTCAACAATTCCATACATTACTCAGTGTTCATCATGGTAAGTGTGCTCTTTATCCCCATCACCTGTTTCACCCATCCCCTCACCCACCTCCCCTCTGGCAGCCACCAGTTTCTTGTCTATAGTTAAGACTCTGGTTTTTTTGTCTTTTTTTTTTTTAGTTTTCTTCATTTCTTTTGTTTTTTAAAGTCCACATATGATTGAAATCATGTGGTATTTGTTGTTCTCTGACTGGCTTATTTCACTTCGCATTATATCCTCTGGATCCATCCATGTTGTTGCAAATGGCAAGATTTCATTCTTTTTAATGGTTGAGTACTATTCTATTGTATATATACCCCATTTTCTTTATCCATTGATGGACAGTTGGGTTGTGCCCACAGCTTGGCTGTGGTAAATAATG
This sequence comes from Prionailurus viverrinus, assembly GCF_022837055.1. Lineage (NCBI taxonomy): Eukaryota > Metazoa > Chordata > Mammalia > Carnivora > Felidae > Prionailurus > Prionailurus viverrinus. Next base: position 2,322,853 of record NC_062579.1, read on the forward strand.
CTGCAGTAAACATAAGGGTGCATATAGCCCTTTGAATTAGTGTTTTCATATTCTTTGGGTAAATGTGCAGTAGTGGAATTACTGGACCCTCTGGTAATTCTATTTTTAATTTTTCGTGGAACCTCCATATTGTTTTTTGGAGTGGCTGCACCAGCTTACATTCCCACCAGCAGTGCACAAGGGTTCTTTTTCCCCCACATCCTCGCCAACACTTGTTGTTTCTTGTGTTTTTGATTTTAGCCATTCTGACAGGTGTGCGGTGGTATCCATTGTAGTTTTGATTTGCGTTTCCCTGATGATGAGTGATGTTGAGCATCTTTTCATGTGCCTGTCAGCCATCTGGCTGTCTTCTTTAGGCAAATGTCTGTTCACATCTTCTGCCCATTTTTTAATTGCATTATTTGTTTTTGTGGTGTTGAGTTGTGTACATTCTTTATGTATTTTGGATACTAACCCTTTATTGGATATGTAATTTGCAAATATCTTCTCCCATCCCGTTGGTTGCCCTAATTTAGTTTTGTTGATTGTTTCCTTCACTGTGCAGAAGCGTTCTATTTTGATGTAGTCCTGGTTGATTTTTGATGTTGTTTCCTTTCTCTCAGAAGACATATCTAGAAAAATATTGCTATGACTAATGTCGGAGAAATTACGGTGTGTGCTCTCTTCTAGGATTTTTATGGTTTCAGGTCTCACACTTAGGTCTTTAACCCATTTTGAGTTTTTTTGTGTCAGCTGTATGAAAGTGGTCCAGTTTCATTCTTTTGCATGTAGGTGTCCAGTTTCCCCGGTACCAGTTGTTGAAATGACTTTTCCCATGGCATATTCTTGCCTCCTTTGTTGTAGATTAATCGACCAAATAGTCGTGGGTTTACTTCTGGGCTCTCTATTCTGTTCCATTGATCTATGTGTCTTTTATTGTGCCAGTACCATACTGTTTGGGTTACTACTGCTTTGTAGTATATGAAGAGAAGATATTTAAACTGCATTTACATTACTAATAAGTAATTAGTCTTTACTAATTGCTAAGTAATAAGTAATAACTAACTAATAATTACTAAGTAATAAGTCTTAGTAATTGTTAAGGAGGGATATGAAAATGAGCAAGAACAGAATCTCTTCTCCTTTAAATTATAATTTCTTTAAGTGATTATATATAATTTGTAATTGCTGCAACCCTGATCAAAACCATTTGGAGGGGCGCCTGGGTGGCGCAGTCGGTTAAGCGTCAGACTTCAGCCAGGTCACGATCTCGCGGTCCGTGAGTTCGAGCCCCGCGTCAGGCTCTGGGCTGATGGCTCGGAGCCTGGAGCCTGTTTCCGATTCTGTCTCCCTCTCTCTCTGCCCCTCCCCCGTTCATGCTCTGTCTCTCTCTGTCCCCAAAAAAATAAACGTTGAAAAAAAATTAAAAAAAAAAACCATTTGGAAACAGATGGAGAACCTGGAGCACAAAATGAAAGAATGACATAAAAACCCAGAGTAAATGCAGAAGAAAGTTAAAATGTTTTTGAAAAACAACAACGAATGGGGCTAACCAAATATTGAAAAGACTTGCAAAGTGATGATGGTAAAGCAGTGAGATAATGGTTCAGGAATTGATGTAAACATACAAATTTAAGTTCTGGAATAATTTCTAAAGATGAGTAAGACATTAAGAGATGATAAAAGTGGCATTTTCGTCAATGGAGACAAGTCACATTGACCAAGAGATGGCCTGGAGACAGCCGGCTATTTGGAAAACAGTGTCTCAGAATAGACATGATATCCAGATAATATACAGACAGCACTATATACAGACAGAAGGAAGATTTACATAATAAAAGAAATGCTAGCAACAGTAATATGAATCATTTAATGATGGGGGTTAACATAATTTTTAATTGCACAAAGATTAAAACAACAGATATTTTTAAAAATAAGTAATTAAAAAGGGTTTGGCAAACTATATAGCAAGTGTGCTAGTGCTAACGTGAGAATGTGTCTTATTTGGCCAAATCTAAGAATGGTTTTTACACGTTTACATTGTTGTTTCAAAAAAGAAGAGAAAACAGAAAAGACATAAAACAAGGAAGGACAAGAGGAAGAAAAATAGGAAAAGAAAAAGAAAAATGAAAGAAAACAAGGAAGAATGTGCAACAGACATTGCATGTGGCCACAAATCCTGAAATGTTCACTGTCTGGCCCTTTACAGAAAAGTCTTCATTCCCTACTTTTCACTGTACACCAAATAAAAATCAAATGTGAAAAACACCATAAACAGTAGGAGTGAAATGAACATTTGGGGAGAGAAGGATTTGAAATATGTATGTCAAAACTCACCCATTTTTTAATACAAGAATAAACCAAAAAACAAACAAACAAGACTTGTTCCTTAGGGTTTAGCTTCAGTATTATATACTGAGAGTCTCTAAGAATGTTTCCATTTTTTAATTTTTTATTTTATTAAAAAAGAACTTTTTTTAATGTTTATTTATTTTTTAGACAGAGAGAGACAGAGCATGAGCAGGGGAGGAGCAGAGAGGGAGGGAGACACAGAATCCGAAGCAGGCTCCAGGCTCTAAGCCATCAGCACAGAGCCCGATGCAGGGCTCAAACCCACAACCCGTGAGATCACGACCTGAGCCGAAGTTGGATGCTTAACCGACAGAGGCACTGGGGTGCCCCAGAATGTTTACATTTTAATGTAACTTAATAATAGTGCATTTTTTCTGAGTATAATTTTATTAATTTTTTACTTATGATTTCCCATGTTCTGTCTTACAAGAGAAAAAGTTTTCTATGGATCATCAGTAGCTACAATTCGATGACTTAAAACTCCATTTGGCAGAACTGAGAAAAAGGCCTCAGTGTTGTGGGAGATGCAGATCCAAATTCCACATGGCCTACTGAAACGCGTCACTACCTGGAGGTGTGGTATCTTGGAGGCAGGTGACAGGGCGAGGCGGGGAGGGGGGAGGGTCGACATGCTGGAGACCAACCTGAGGGTATGTGCTGCCCAGTTGTTGAGACTGATAAGCAGTAAATTCATGGTATTTTGTAAAATAGCCCTTCACGGGCACCTGGATGGCTCAGTCAGTTAAGCATCCAACTCTTGATCAGGTCATGATCTCGTGGTTCATGGGTTCCAGCCCCACACAGGGCATTGAGCTGACAGCATGGAGCCTAATGGGGATTCTGTCTCTCTGTCTCTCTGCCCCTCCCCTGCTTGGTTGCACACACTCTCTCAAAATAAATTAAAACAAACCAGCCATAATTTCATACATTCATATCTGCTGTGTGCCTGCCAGGTGACAAGATGTATTCCACCCACAGGCAAATAAAACCATAGCAACAACCTGGTGTCCCCACACAAGCAGGAGTCCTACGTGTCCATCAGAGCAAACCACATCTTGTTCTGCCACTGCCCCCTTGCTCCTCGCTCTGAGGCCGTGATACCAATCTGCCTCTTGCATCAAGCCATGTGTACGTCCTCGAACCTTTTTAGGGGGAAGTGGAGTCAGGAAAGAGCTGAGTTTCCTTTAAAAAACGTTAGTAATTGGTTATTTTTCTTTTTACTGGATTTTACTTTTCTTACCTCGGGGTTTATATGGGTTTTGAATTCTGTACCTGCAAGAATCCAAAATTATGTCCCCCTTTAAAAGTGGAAGCACTTTATTGTACTGTGCAGTGTGATGTCTCTGGTGGGAATGAGCTAATACATAGTAGGTATGAACAGGGACATGCAGCCATCAACAAACACACTAATTCAGGAGTCACCCAAAAATACATAGATTATATCCTTCTTCAAGGATAGATCATTTAATTTCATGTAGTAAATTTTTTTTTAATATTTATTTATTTTTGAGAGAGAGAGTGTGAGCAGGGGAGGGTCGGAGAGAGAAGGAGTCACAGAATCCAAAGCGGGCTCTGAGCTGTCAGCACAGAGCCCAACGTGGGGCTTGAACCCACGAACCGTGAGATAATGACCTGAGCTGAAGTCAGATGCTTAACTGACTGAGCCACCCAGGCGCCCCATTTAATTTTATTTATTAACTGAATTAATTTGTTAAATTAGCTTCTGAAGTGTAGAGTCGTGGTGTGAACGAGAACACTGTTGAGATTGAGATATTATTCGATGTTTTTTTTAAAAAAAAATTTCAAATGTTTATTTTTGAGAGAGAGAGACAGAGTGTGAGCAGGGGAGGGACAGAGAGAAGTAGACACAGAATCTGAAGCAGGCTCGATGCTCTGAGCTGTTAGGACAGAGCCCAATGTGGGGCCCAAACACGTGAACCATGAGATCATGACCTGAGCTGAAGTCAGAAACTTAACTGACTGAGCCCCCCAGGCGCCCCTATTCAATGCTTAGTAAATTGGACCTCCAGCACGCAGTCTGGCATGGGTGATGGAGGTGTAAACTTTTGGTTTGGCTAGGGACTCGTTAATCTGACATTGATTTTTAAAGCACAGGCTGCCGTTTAGAAAACAAAGGTACCAGAACTCTAGGTTATTTATTGATGAGCCAGGCCACCAAGGGGATTTTCTGACCGAGGTCACACCAGCTAGTGGAGGTCCATAAGGCAATTAGGTCAAGCCCTGTTTTAATTAACCTGAAATCACTTGAACATCAGTCCTGATTTTTACTAATTGCTGTCCTCACAAATGGACTCATGGGCTCTGAGGTTTCCCCAAGGTTCAACATAACTATGTCACTGTTATTTCTCAACTATATCTCAAATATGCAAATTTCTTATTTTAAAATTAGATGTCATGCAGGTGTGCAGGTTTGTGTACACACACACACACACACACATTGATGGTTAATGTGGAAGCTTTAATGTGTCCTACTTGAGTTTTGCAAAAAAATATATTCTGAGATCTTTACAAACTTCCAAAGATATGCATACCACTAGAATGGCATCCTTTACCCCCTAAAAACGGTGACAATAGTATCAGGATCTTTTGTCAGAATCTGGGCAGTAAAGATCGAGTAAAAGGAAGAGGGAGCCCCTGGGTGGCTCTGTGGGTTAAGTGTCCGACCCTCGATCTCAGGGTGGTCAGTTTTAAGCTTTGCGTTGGGCTCCACCATGGAACCTACCTAGAAAAAAAAGAAAATGCTCATGTGAAAACACATTTAGAGTAATGAGAGCCAAAAAGAAAGCTGAGGAAGAAGTCCTGGAGTTCTGTTAGCATCACCAGGAAACTGCACAGCGCATTTACCCAGAATTAGAATTGATGCCTCAGCAAAATCTGTGCCACTTACGAAGAGTCCCGCCATGAGCATTTGAGTCCAGCAGTGCCATGAGCCCACTATGCGGACTGACGCACACCCAGGTCCCTGCACACAGCACAGATGTGATTACCCACACCCTCTCCATGGCCAACACTAGAACCGGACGCCTCGAGAGTTCCTAAAGACGTGCTTCGTGGGCACGGCACGTCTTTAGGGAATTAAAACAGCGTTTCTCCCTGTTCTGAACAAAAGTTCCATCTCATACCTCCTCCTGTGGGAGAACGTGCATAGACACAGCATCTTCCATTGGGAAACAGGAATTTGCCACCAGTCAATGTTCCTTCAATGTGGCAAGGAAATGTTGCTGCTGCAAAATTCCAGAAGTTTGTCGAATATGGGAGGATCCGGCAGGATCACTGGCTGCTGTCTGAGTGTCCTTACTAGCCCTAAAATCATTTGATTTTCACGTGGGTAACAAAAGCATTTGGTCATGTGCCAAGTAGATACAGGTTGCGGAGCTGGAGTAATTATCATAAACGTCTAATAAACATCATGCAAGCAAGCCCTCGGTAAACGTCTGTCTGCCTCGATTTTTTATTGAGAGAATGTGATACACATACCCTAAAGGGGTGGGCAAATGTTTCCAGATGACAGAAGGAAGCAAGATGCTCACTTCCTAATGTATTTAGGCAAAGTGGATTTCCAATATTAGATTATACTTTTAATTGAAAGGGCACTGCATGACAGAGCATTTCCATCAGTGACTTAGAGGATTAGTAATGCATTTAAATTAATAAAATATATACTATCCCTGTAGCAAATCCATTTCTGAAAATTCGGTATTTGGTTTTGGTCACTTTGGTTACCTCAAGAACCTTTGTATTCGTAAATTTTAATCAAATAATACTTCGTTGCATGACTCATACACAGTTTGTATGCAGTATTTTTGCTGTATTTATATCATAGCGTGGCATCACTATTTAAAATATTAAAACTAAAGGTTAGCCTTTTAAATACATGGAAATTTCATTTTAGTAGTTATCTAAGTTACCTCTAATCACCGCCCACTTCAAAGATTAAAATCTCTTTATTTTTTAAGACCTGCACGTACACACTCAACCGATAAAAATTAGGATTTTTAAAATGATGTGAACTTTTGTCTCGATTTTCCACCTGATCGTTCATAGAGAAATGTGGAAAGCACACAAATTTCAACCACAGTTAAAAGCACAGCCCTCTGCTGCCTGATGTTTCCTGCTGATGGATACGTTTGGACAAGGCGTCACACATGCACCCTCTCCCCAAGTGCACGCAGAGTCACAATGATGGCAACTGCAGGACTTCTTTGTCTGAGAAGTCCTGTGACAGCTCCAACGATCATCGTCACTGTGTATTCTGAGTGGGACAGAATTCCCCCTGAGCTAACAAAGTGAAGTTAGCCAAAGGCTGCTGTCTTGTTTTAGACGTGTGTGCGTTGATGCAAAACTGTGTAGTTGACACGTACGTATTGAGGATTTATGGTAGATGAAGCCCGGAAAAGCATGAGGTGAAGACTGGAAGAGCCACTGAGGATAGACTGAACATTTTACATGCGTAATGTTTGCAATAATGAAATAGGTCATTTAATCATGAAGCATGAAGGATCACGTTTGGAATCAAAATACACTTGGCTTCTGTCTGTGGAGAGTCCAGTATCTAGTTCAGGATGTAAAGAAAACAGACTTTGCGCATGCTCAAAATCCTATCTGTATGTTTTCTGCTTGATTTGGAGTAACAAAATTGGACATGTTTCTGGTAGTTTTAAGGATTCATGGAGCTATGGCTGTGAAATGTACCAGTGAAAGCCAGAGAGAAGGGGAGCGTTCATAGGAGGAAGATTTCTATTGAGCGTCATTATTGCTCTTGGAAAGTTCCAAGACAACAGGGCCGTAAGGAATGGGTGTTAGTCAAGGATACGTGCAATGCAGACAATGTAGGGAAATAGGTCAGCATGTAGCCACTGACACATACACTCAGGGTTAAGACTCTGTCCTCAACTTATTTTAGAAAAATTGTGTTTTGTAACCAGCATAACATGTTTTAGAAGGAGAAACATTTTCTATTAAGGATTCTGCATGGCTTTTTCCTTTTTTAACATTTATTTATTTTTGAGACAGCGTGAGTAGAGGAGGGACAGAGAGAGACAGAGACTCAGAATCTGAAGCAGGATCTGGGTTTTGAGCCATCAGCACAGAGCCCGATGTAGGGCTCAAAATCATGGATATGAGATCATGACTGAGCCAAAGTCAGATGCTCAACTGACTGAGCCACCAGGTGCCCCTGCGTGGCTTTTATTTTGAAGAAGTAGCTAATTTTGCTTAAGCAACAGACCCTAGAAGAGGAACAGCTGCTGGTATTTCTTCCTAAAAATTCAAGATGAGCATCTCGAGTTGATGGAAGCAAAATGAAGACACGTGACTGTCCAAACTCACGGAACGTATGGCTCCAGAGTCATCTCCCTTTGATGTCATTCACATCCGGGAAAGGAAGCACGGGGAGAATGTGACGTGCCACCAAGAGTGCCCTTTACAGACAAGGGAAAATAAGCATCACGCATACGTGCCATGTTAAATAACGGTGGAAGCTGTACGATGCAGGAGAGGTCAAAGGGAGCACGGAGAAAGATTTCTGTAAGATCTCCGTGGAAGGAGAGAGTGGTTCCAACTCAGACAGCAAAGAAAGCCCTTCTGGAGGATTTGAAGCTGAGCCTGGGTCTGCAACATGCCTTGTGAGTTCCTGCCACGCCACCCCCGATATTTACTGATCCCCCTGATGGTGTATATGAAGTGCTTCCTTCTCTGGTGACCCAGGCATTCAGTTTCCTGGAACTGATTTCCTTACAAGGAACACATACCTGTATACCGTGTAGCTGCCGCATGTTTAAAACCGCTTCATGAGCCCCTTCCAGGTTTGCAGCCCAAAGTACTTCAGCCTTGTCTTAATCCTGCACTACTCCTGCATTTGGTGCAAGAAAGACGATATTGTGTGTGAGGCTATAAACACAAGGTGTCAGTGAATGGGTCGTCCATTTCCCGTAGCAGGTATCTTTTGCGTGTCTGTGACAGACACAGTTTTGCACTAGACAGGACTTCTGTTATAAAAAAGCAAGAAATCCCGGAGCACAGACAAGAAACGGTCAGAGAAATACAAAACTCTTCACTGAAATGCGAGAGATGTGTCTGGGGTAGAGGAGAGCAAACATGTTCACAATGTTCTGGGTACACGTAGGATTTCGTTTCCATGTTGTCCTAGGGTCCTCCGGAGAAACAGAGGCAACGGGAGAATGTTTGGAGGTTTGGCATGAGGCATTGCCTCATGTGATTGTGGGGGCTGAGACGCCCCCACATCTGCCATGTGCAGGGTCGCGAGCCCAGGGAAGTCAGTGGCGTGAGCTGTAGTGTGAGAGCAGGAGAGCAAGAACTGTGAGGTCCCAGGAACGGTCCACGTGGTTCCTTAGCAGTGACACATGTAGGGTGGTAACACGAAGCTGCATGCTAGCAGGGCGAACGGACGGGGACGAGGTACTCTTTGAACTCTCTTGGCAACTTCTGTAAGTTGAAGGCTGTTCCAGAATGAACCATTTCTGGCTTTGTTTCAAGCCAGAGGACACAGTGGGTGGCGAGAAGGGAGCAAAATAAGTAGTGGAAGACGGGATGTAAGCCAGTCACAGCGGGACAGCCCCCACCGTCGGGGGGTGACGTGATTAGGAAGGACAGCGCAGCTAGGAGCTGATGGGGGAGAAACGCAGACTTCCCAGCTCCAGCGGCAGAAGACAGGGCCGTGGATGGAGTTTCGGGGAAAGAAGGGAGGTTTGGGTCTGGGCACGGAAGGCCCATTTCGTACGGACGACTGAGAGCCGAGTCCCAGGTCGTGCCCGGGGATTGGCACTGTTGTTTGCAGAGACAGAGTTGCATACAGGGAGAGTGTGGCCAGAGGAACAAGAAGTCCATGTGGGACATCCCGACTCAGGAAAGGATGAGACATCCAAGCAGAGACTAATGTACGGATTTCATAAGTGATTTGAAAGGGCTGGCTTTAGAAATTAGAGAGTGAATTACTGTAAGCCAAGACAGACATGGGGAGGGGCACCGGGACGTGGAGGGACCCTGGGGTCTCAGGGGCACAGGCGACCAGAGTCCATGGGAGATGTGGGGGCCATGCAGGGTCCCACGCTTACAGCCACAGCGGAGCGAGGAAGCAGAGCCAGGAGGCCGATGGTCAACCCCTGCTGATGACACTTAGTGCTTCTCTAGGGAGTTAGAGGTGTCACAGTGAATGAGTTCAGTGTAGACACTCGGTGGAGTGGACACAGCATGGTTCCACATCAAAGCACAGCAAAGGAGGCTTAGGCAAGAAGGAAGGAAAAGAACATATTGTGTTCCAGAAGATTTGTGAGGGAGGCTTGAGAACATGGGGGATCACCATACAGCACGGACTCTCCACCTCAGCTCTGCGGCAGTGGGGCCGGTGCCCTTCGGTGCTGGGGTGTCCCGTGCACCCCACGATGGTGAGCTGCCTCCCCCATCTCCACCCCTGGCAGGGATTCTCGACCTCGGCTCTGTGGGCAGTGGGGCCGGTGCCCCTCGGTGCTGGGGTGTCCTGTGCACCCCGAGGTGGCGAGCTGCCTCCCCGTTCTCCACCCACCGCCCCTCCTCCAGGCACAACAATCAGAACCGTCTCCAGACATCACCCCAGGTCCCCTTAGGGGTGCACATCAGCGAACCACTGCTTGGTCACAGTTTGTTTTATGTGGCAGAGGAAAGCAGGATGGGAGACGGGGAGAGGAGGAAGGAAGAAGGAGACAGTTGTGCATTTCTGCTTTGTAAAAACCTCAGCTCCAGCCACTGGCATCAGTGCACTCAGAAACACCCCCCGTGGTATCTGTTGGATAAATTTTGTAGGCAAGAAATATGTGCATTGTGTGTGTCCTTTCAACCAAGCTGAAGTTCGCATGTACTAATTCCCTCTCGACGTGGGAAGAGTTATTGTTTTCGCAGCCCTAAGTCCCAGGCTGAGCCGGGCCACACACGGAGCCACAAATGCCCAGGAACGTTGATTCTGTATGCACGTGAGGGGGCAGTGTGAGCAGGAGGGCGCAGCTGTTTGCAGCAGATGTTAGAGACACAGAGCCCGCCTGGCAGTAGCTTCTGAGCACCAGCCGAGCAGGGAGGCACTTTCCAAACTTACCACTGCCCTCGGGTTTGCCTAATTCGTCAATTCCTGTGGGTCCCTTCCGTGCTCCTGTGTCTTACTTGAAAGGTGTGACATTTCACGATTCGGATGCAGCCAGAATGCTGTGTACCAAAAGACGTGCAGAGCAAAGACATTCCAAAATGAAGGCAGTTGCTTCTAGAAGCTTTGTGGACTCCCTCTGAGCATCAGGCACTTTTTATTAGTAAAGTGTTGCTTCAGGATTCTTAAATAGCACCCGAATCATGCCCACCAGGTCTGGTGTGTTGGAAAAGGCACTTCACTTCTATATGAAGCCAGACGTATATGCCCAGTCTAATGCTCCTAAAAGCATCAGCAGGGGCGCCTGGGAGGGCTTAGTCGGTTGACCGAACGACTCTCAGGTTCTGACTTAGGTCATGATCGCACGGTCCCTGAGATGGAACTGCCCATCAGACTGTGCGCTGACAGTGTGGAGCCTGCTTGGGATTCTGTCTCTCCTTCTCTGCCCCTACCCAGTGTGCACTCACTGTCTCTCTGAAAATAAATCAATAAGCATTAAAAAACTCATCACTGAAACCAGACTGGGGGACAGTCTACAAAACGCCTGACCAGTCCTCAGAAGTGTGAAGGTCCTGAGAAATAAGGAAACACAAAATTCCATACGATGTGGGAGCCCAATGAGACATGAAGATTATTGCAGTGTGGGACCTTCAGTGGAACCCCAGACAGGAAGAGGGCTTTACCCAAGAACTGAAGAAACCCAGGTACAGCGTGGAGTTTAGCTGATGGTACTGCAACAACGTTAATCTCTTAGTTGTGACAAGTGTTGTGTGGTTATGTAAGATGTTAACATCTCGGGGGTGCATAAGAGCTCTCTCTACTTATCGTCTTTCCAACTTCCTGTACATCTAGAATTATTCACAAATAAAAAGTCTGTTTAAAGAAAGGGCACCCAGGGCACCTGGGTGGCTCAGTAGGATGAGCGTCCGACTTCAGCTCAGGTCATGATCTCACAGTCCGTGGTTCAACCCCTGCATCAGGCTCTGTGCTGACAGCTCGGAGCCTGGAGCCTGCTTCAGATTCTGTGTCTCCCCATCTCCCCTCCCCTCCCCTGCTCATTCTCTCTCTGTCTCAAAAATAAATAAAAACATTAAAAAAATAAAATAAATACATAAAAAAAATAAAGAAACGGCACCCTTAAAAGGGGTTGGAAATGTGTAAGTTTTACATTCAAAAGGCATTAACCTGGCAACGACCACCCATGAAACCCTGAATCTGATTTGCGACCTCAAGACCAGGTGGTTTCAGATGCTGTGTCTCCCTCTCTCTCTGCACCTCCCCTGCTTGTGCTCTGTCTCTCTCTGTCTCAAAAATAAATAAACATTTTTAAAATTTTTAAGAAAAGGAAGCAATTAGAAGTGAAAAGAAACAGGTGTTTGCCAGGTGAGTAATGGAAGCCAGCCATTGTGTAAATGTAGCTCGATTCCATTTGCACAGCATCTGATGTCAGAAGTATGTGTGGTTACAGGTGAACAAACTTACACTCACAGTGCTTAAGCCACTTGTCCAGTATCACACAACTGCAGGTAACAGACTTCAGTTCCATTCCTTCTCTACCCAAGAAAAAACCCCTATTTTCCATTCTGGCATCTTCCCCGCCAATGCAGGTTTCGCACAGAAACTTACGACACAGGAGAAGAGACCAGAAGGATCAAGAGAACATGTAACAAACTCCCAAAACAAATAGTTATGTGGACAGGCATGAAATGGGAAGAAAACAGAGCACTTGGGGAATGTGGACAAGCATGGACTGTGCTGTAAAAGGAACAGCTGGGGAGAGTGGAGAAGCATATGGTGTGGTGGATAAGGAGCAGCTGAGGAGAGCGGAGAAGCATATGGTGTGGTGCATAAGGAGGAGCTGGGAAGAGTGGAGAAGCATATGCTGTGGTGGATAAGGAGCAGCTGGTGATAGTGGAGAAGCATATGCTGTGGCGGATAAGGAGCAGCTGGGGAGACTGGAGAAGCATATGGTGTGGCAGATAAGGAGCAGCTGGGGAGAGTTGAGAAGCATAGGGTGTGGCGGATAAGGAGCAGCTGGGGAGAGTGGAGAAGCATATGCTGTGGCGGATAAGGAGCAGCTGGGGAGAGCGGAGAAGCATGTGCTGTGGTGGATAAGGAGCAGCTGGGGAGAGTGGAGAAGCATGTGCTGTGGCGGATAAGGAGCAGCTGGGGAGAGTGGAGAAGCATATGGTGTGGTGGGTAAGGAGCAGCTGGGGAGAGTGGAGAAGCATATGGTGTGGTGGGTAAGGAGCAGCTGGGGAGAGTGGAGAAGCATATGCTATGGCAGATATGGAGCAGCTGGGGAGAGTGGAGAAGCATATGCTGTGGTGGATAAGGAGCAGCTGGGAGAGTGGAGAAGCATATGGTGTGGTGGATAAGGAGCAGCTGGGGAGAGTGGAGAAGCATATGGTGTGGTGGATATGGAGCAGCTTGGGACAGTGGAGAAGCATATGGTGTGGTGGGTAAGGAGCAGCTGGGGAGAGTGGAGAGGCATATGGTGTGGCGGATAAGGAGCAGCCTAGGAGAGCGGAGAAGCATATGCCGTGGTGGATAAGGAGCAGCTGGGGAGAGTGGAGAAGCATATGCTGTGGTGGGTAAGGAGCAGCTGGGGACAGTGGAGAAGCATATGCTGAGGTGGATAAGGAGCAGCTGGGGAGAGTGGAGAAGCATATGCTGTGGCGGATAAGGAGCAGCTGGGGAGAGTGGAGAAGCATATGCTGTGGTGGATAAGGAAAAGCTGGGGAGAGTGGAGAAGCATATACTGTGGCGGATAAGGAGCAGCTGGGGAGAGCGGAGAAGCATATGCTGCGGCGGATAAGGAGCAGCTGGGGACAGTGGAGAAGCATATGGTGTGGTGGATAAGGAGCAGCTGGGGAGAGTGGAGAAGCATATGCCGTGGCGGATAAGGAGCAGCTGGGGAGAGCGGAGAAGCATATGCTGTGGCGGATAAGGAGCAGCTGGGGACAGTGGAGAAGCATATGCTGTGGTGGATAAGGAGCAGCTGGGGACAGTGGAGAAGCTTATGCTGTGGTGGGTAAGGAGCAGCTGGGGACAGTGGAGAAGCATATGCTGTGGTGGATAAGGAGCAGCTGGGGAGAGTGGAGAAGCATATTGTGTGGCGGATAAGGAGCAGCTGGGAGAGTGGAGAATCATGGACTGTGTCGTAAAAGAAGCAGCTGGTGTGAGTGAAAAGGAGTGGGCTGGGCTATAGAAATAACAGCTGGGAGGGTGGAGACAGTCTCTGGAGAAGGAGCAGCACCGACGAAGGGATACAGGCTGTGAGGATATAGGGTTCACCGCCACACAAGCTGTGGACGTGTAGGAAAATTAACGTCCTTAACTTCACGTTCCTCTTGGGTAAAAGCAGGGGCCAAGGGTACCAGTTTCATACCATTTAGGGATTCTTTAAAATGATATATGCAAATCTTGTAGTCTCATGACTTGCTCATAAGATGCATTTCGCCTCCAAGGAATCCCCGCGGCACCAGAGATACTCGCGTCCCTGAGTCATTTTCTGTAGGAATTGTTCATGGAAAGAATGTGCATCTAGGGGCTGTACTCGCATCACAGCAGGAAGAATCCGGCACAGTGTCATGCCCAGCACACACGACATTTCAACTCCGTCATCCACAGAGGTTATTTCTGACGTTCTTCAACTGCAGGGGGACATATGTGACGCAGATGTATCCTCCCCGAGCCTGGTGCCAGCCGTAGTCCCAGCATGATGTGTCAGCATAAAACTGGTATCCCTCAGGTGTGAAAGGTGGCAACTGTTTCAAAATACGTCTTCTGTGCCAGACCCCTCCCCACACCTCCCTGGATTTCTCAGTAATGATGTATGAAGGACTCTGACAGCTCAAAGCGACATTTCCAAAGGAGAAAAGAAAACAAGGCCAGGCTTCTATAAATCATTCAAAAAGTGTGTTGAGTTCAAGAAAGTTAGTTCCATCTTTGGTGAAGACTGATCCATTCTAAACCTATTGGTAAGTTGAGAATCTGCTTTGGGAGACCTTTCATTGGAAGTATCCAGTGACCATGGCAGTTAACTCTCCTAAAAGCTATCCTGAGTTCACACTTCATCATGCTTGGGTGTTAGGGTCTGGAAGCAATGACGAATCTACTAGGTTCCAACACTGTGCTGAAGTGTTCTGTTTGGGCAGTGAAATTGGATCCTAATACATGCCTTTCTCTGAAAAGATGAATAAACCATATTGAAAACACAGTCTAGTTAAAACGTGTTGTTTCCTTCCTTGCTTCATTAAGCTTATTATGGTAATAACAAACAGGGAAAGATGGAAAAGGAAGAAATTATAGGAAGGAAAATAAGATGGAGATATATTGAAAATAAATGAGAGTCCGTATATAATGTTAGGCCTGAAGAAAAAAGCAAATTAATAATAGTGGCTTTGGTGATAGACTTGGATATGTATCTTAGTTCTACCACTTTCTGGTTGGTTAGGTTTTTTTTAGTGTTTATGGTAAATGCTTTCCAATCATAAAGTATTTTTTAAATGCACAGAAAAGTATAGGAAATGTTACAGTGAACAATTTTGCACCTTGCAGAAGTTTTAATATTTTGTTTCATTTGGTTCAGGTATTTTTTAAACGATTAGACAGAACAATTAACTGCATATATTGTCCCCTTTTTCTCCCCCCTTATTCCAGATGTAATTACTAATCCTTATGTGGTTTTTATTATCCTCATAAAACTTTTATACTTTTATTATGCATTCAGGCATCTGTAAACAATACATGGTTAAGGGGCGCATGGGTGGCGCAGTCAGTTAAGCGTCCGACTTCAGCCAGGTCACGATCTCACGGTCCGTGAGTTCGAGCCCCGCCTCGGGCTCTGGGCTGATGGCCCAGAGCCTGGAGCCTCTTTCCGATTCTGTGTCTCCCTCTCTCTCTGCCCCTCCCCCGTTCATGCTCTGTCTCTCTCTGTCTCAAAAATAAATAAACGTTGGAAAAAAAAATTAAAAAAAAAAAAACAATACATGGTTAAGTTACGTACATGGAATCACATGGTCTATATTCTTTGGTCCTCGCTTTTTTTCACGCAATGTGTTTGAATTTCAATCATATTCTGTGGGTGATGGTATAATGTGTTTTAACACAGGGAAGATGTCATTAAATTATCCTGCACTTTAAATATACATGTATCTATTCTATCGGTGAACCTAAGTTGATCCCAGTTCCATCAGCGCTGTAGTTTGTTTATACATTACTTGGGGCTCATTTTCGAGTTCTGTGAGAGAGCCTAATGGGCAACCTAGGTTCTCATCATGTTTCTCCCAGATCATCATGATCAGATTTGGGCAGCAAGGACCAGGCATTGCTCTTTGTGAAGAACTCCTCAAGAGATTCTCATGGGCACTGGGATCAAGATAGGCCCCTTCTTTAGAGAAACCCTTAGATCTGATGGACAAGTCATGGTGCTTAAGAATGTTTATTGCCCCATATTCTAGAGCAGGGATTCTAATGTGCAACCAGGGGTAAGAATTTCTGCTCTAGAACACACACATGCAGGTGGAGTTTCCAGGTGGTCCAGATGGTAGGAGAAAGGTTATCTTTAACTTTGCTCAATATTGCCAGTTGCCCACCAGAAGGATTATGTTAATTATATATGCTCCCCTCAACAGTTGGTATTGCCGCTCTTTGGGGATAGAAATGCATACTTTTGGGCGCCTGGGTGGCTCAGTCATTTGAGTCTTTGACTCTTCGTTTCAGCTCAGGTCATGATCTCACGGTTCATGAGATCAAGCCCCAAGTCAGGCTCTGCATTGAGCAGGGAACCTGCTTAGGATTCTCTCTCCCTGCCTCTGTCCCTTCCCTGCTCTCTCTGTCTCTCTCAAGGTAAATAAACTTATGTATAAAAAAAAAAGAAATGCATGCCTTTGTAATGTTTTATAACTTCTCAACTGACAATGAGGTCAAGGTCTTTCTGGTCACTGTCCATTTGGGTTTGCCGTTCAGTAGATTGCATCCCATATAATTTGCCCATTTTAATTTTTTTAATGTTTATTTATTGTTGAGAGAGAATGAGAGAGACACAGAGTACGAGGAGAGGAGGGGCACAAAGAGAAGGAGACACAGAATCTGAAACAGGCTCCAGACTCTGAGCCTGCCGTGGGGCTCAAAGTCACAAACTGTGAGATCATGACCTGAGCTGAAGTCGGCCACTTAACTGAGCCACCCAGGCGCCCCTACGTTGCCCATTTTAAAATGTCTTGAGGATTTTTTTAAAGTAGTAATTTCTTGGTTTTTTTTTTTAAAAAATGTACCTGGAAATCGTCCATTTCAGTGAAATGAGTTGGCATACGTGGCCTCTCTTTGGTGTCTTCATTTGTTTTCATCTCATTTATGGTCTCTTTCCTTATGTAAAACAGAATAATGCCAAAGTTTCAGTGTTTTTAGAAGTGTCTTAATGATTTGCATACTGATACAGCTTGAGGAATTCTGTAAAATGCAGCCACCTTTTGCAAAACACACCCCTGTTCAAACACAGAACATTCCATCACTGCAGAAAGCTCTCTGTGGCCTGAGAAGTCCTCTACTCATTTCTGTTTTCTTAAGATATGGAGATGTTCTAAGAATATATTATGGTAAGAAAGACTGGTTCCGACATATGTATTCCAGTTCTTTGCTTCCATCTGTGTTTTTACTTTTCCCTTTCTTGAAAGTATCTTCTGATACATAGAAAGTATTTATTATTATTGTTGTTGTTGTTGTTGTTGTTGTTTTGAAAAGCCTACAGACACCTGGCTAGCTAACTCGTGGAGCATCCAACTCTTGATCACAAGGTCGTGGGTTTGAGCCTCATGCTGGGTATGGAGCCTAATTAAAAAAGAGAAGAGATAAGTCTGGTTTATTAACTTTTCCTTCATAGTTAACACATTCCATGTCCTGCGAAGTCTTTGGCGACCCCCAGGATCATACATGACACTCTTCTTTTGTTGTAGACGTTGTTTATGGTTTCAGATTTCATGTTTTGGTCTCTGATGCATTCAAGTTTACTGCTTCTCCGGGTACATATCCTGATGTTATATCACCATTGTTGGCGATCTGTTTTTTTAATTGGCATCCAGTGGGTTAGGTTCAGATCCTATCTTCGGTCCTACTTTCTGTTCCAACATCACGTCCATTTGCAAGGCCTGTGCCAGCTGCTTGGGTCACCGGGTGCGTGCATCACTTGAGGTGGTATATACAGTGCTCAAGTTCTCAAAGCCTTTGCTGTGCCCCCTTGTGTGTGTCCCACGTGTTGCCCAGTTGAGGAGTAAGACCAGGACAGGGGCTTCAGTGGGTTCACACTTGGAAGTGGGGGCTGTGTTTCTCCAGCTCGACCCCCCTGGAGTGAGCTCTGCCTCGGGTCACCAGGAATAATACAGCATGCCCCGTTTTGGTATGTAATGAGTAATTGTTTAGTATGGGCACGTTCTAGATATCACAGGGAATGTCTTGTATTAAAAGCATTTTCGTTGTTTATCTGAAATTCTAATTTTACTAAGTATCTTAGTATTTTAATTTTAATTCTGATCTTGTATTTAAGTCTGCTGACTGTTCCTCACACTCTGTGCCTCCTGGGTGCCTCTTTACCTGATTTTTGTGGCCAGAAAGACAGGTTTCCATCAGGGCTTCAGCTGCGTGTGTGCGTGCTTGCGTGTGCACACACACACACACACACACACACACACACACACACACTCTGTTGTGTAGTTCCCTGTGACCAGGGTCACATTTGGGATGAAGCAGGAAGAGAGGAAAGTCATGACTCGCCCACGGCCCACAGGTGGCAAGGGCTCCTTTTCTCCTCTGTCTCGGGGAAGGAAGTGGGATGGGTCTCCTATAGGGGCTCCCCCTGCAACATCTGTGGCTGCCTACCTGGCAATGAAGTCATTCAGCCTGCATCAGCCAGGAGAGAGAGGAGAGAGAGAACCAAGCAGAAAGAAACACACATTCCCTCCACACCGTCGGGCACACACGAGGCTGTTTCTCTAGTTTGGGGGCAAAACCCGGAGAGTTGCTCCTAAAGATAGATATCTTGTCCAAGCTCCCTGCCAAGTTCTGGCATCCACTTAGCCCTCTGGTCAAAGCTGCGGAACCAACAAAGAAAAACTGGGAAACTCACTTCTATTATGGGACTTTTTCAGGTCTGGATTTCAGTCCCTCCAGGTGCTTACTGTTTCCTTTTTAGGGATCCTGACTGATTGTTTTTGTATTTTGGTCCCGGATTTTAACTATGCCCAATGGAAGGAGAATGTTAATTTAATTGTCTTATTCTATCCTATCCCCATTATTATAATTTGAAAAATCTCCTCTTTCCTCCGTGAAATTACTTCGGCCTAGTTTATTTTCACCATATATATAGTTGTGTCTTTCTCATCGCTGATCTATGCACGTGTCTTCCTAAGGCCACGCAGTCCTGATTTTCTGTGTGACCTCCTCAGGCTCCAGAACAACGATCGAAAGCAAGTAATGGGAGTCCTGCAAAGTTGCTCGTGTTTTTCAAGGTTGTTTTGGCTATTCTGGGTCCTCTTCAGCTCCTTTAAATTTCAAGCATTGGTGGTCAACAAAGCTTGCTGGAAATAGAACTACATTCCATCCATACATAATAATGTGGGGAACTGAGATCTCAACAATAAGGAATCTTAAAATCCGTGAGCATGATTTATGTTTTCATTTATCTAAATCTACTTTAATTTCTCTCAGCAATATTCTATTGTTTCAGGGTAGAGGTTTTGCTCAGATTTTGTTAAATGTATCCTTAATATCCTTTGTTTTGTGATGTTATTATAGATGGCATTTTAGTACCTAAAATTCCATTTGTTACTAGTATGTAATGTATGTATATATACACACATACGTGTGTATTGAAATTTTAACTCTATCCCCATGCAAAATTCACCAATTAGGATTAATAGTTGTTTGTAGATTATTAGCATTTCCTACATACAAAATCATGTTTCTGCCATGATAGACTCTTGGTCTACCTTCTTAATATCATCCCCTTAAATAACGATTGACAGTTGACCCTTAAATAACAACACTGGAGTTTGGGATGCTGACCACCCCCCGCCCCGCCCCGCACAATCTGCCTATAACTTCTGCCTCCCCAAAAACTTAACTACAAATAGCTTATTGTCAACTGGAACCCTTATCAATAACAAGCACTTGATTATCACATATTTTCTATGTTCTATGTATTGCATACTCTGTTCTGACAGTAAAGTAAACTAGGGAAAAGCAGGTATTATGAAGAAAATCATAAGAGAAAATATATTTACAGTACTGTACTGTACTTATTGAAAAAATATCCACGTGTAAGTAGACCCAGTTCAAACCCCGTGTTGTGCCAGAATCAAATAATATTTGTATTGTTGCACTGTGACCTTCAGTACAACCTAGAATAAAATGAGAATATTCTTTTTTTTTTTTAACCGTGTTTTGTTGGAACGTGTTTAGTCTTTCACTGTCAGACTCCAACAATCATAATTGGGTCTTGAATTTTACCACAAGCCCTTTCTGTGTCTAAATTGACCATATGTCTCTCTTATATCAATACTAGAAGTTACATTGATTGTTTTTTTTATGTGTTAATGCAGCCATGCGGGTATGGAACGAAGCTTCCTTGGCCATAATGTATTAATCTTTTTTGCTCCTGATGATTGCTGAATTTTGTTAAGGATTGTTGTGTTTGTGTTTTATTTCTTACACTATTCTTACTTGGTGTCATGGTTATTCTGGGTTTATTAAGTCATATATATATATAGTGTCTTCTGTTTTTTCCTGAAGAAGTTCATATAGTTTTAATATTATTACTTCCTTTAATGTCACCTAGAATTGATCAATAGAGCCATTTGGCCTCAAATTTTCTTTGGAGGAAGGTTTTATTTTTTTTTTTAAGTTTATTTATTTATTTTAAGAGAGAACGAGCTGGGGAGGGACAGAGAGAGGGATCCGAAGCAGGCTGTCAGCACAGAGCCCAACACGGGGCTGGAACTCACGAACCATGAGGACATGACGTGGGCTGAGGTCAGACACTTAACTGACTGAGCCCACCCCCACCCCCAGGTGCCCTGGAGGAAGGTTTTAGTTATAAATGCAATGTCAGGCCTATTCTGATTTTTTCCCCTGTTTATGTGTGTGTTTCCCTGCTTATGTGTGTTATGGTTTTTTTAAATGTCTGCTTCATCCAAGTGTTTCATTTGATTGGCGTGCATTGTTTCATAGCATATGCTCCTTACATCATGTAATATGTGCAGTGATGCCCCTTATTTCCTGATGACTGCTAGAAATCACTCTCTGTGTGCATACCCTTCGTTCTTCACTGCTCCCGCCCCCTGCTACATCAGGTTCACGTAGGCTCTTAACTTCTTTCAATGTACTATATTTTGGTTAGTTGATATTTGCTATTAGTTCATCATTTTCTATTCCACTGATTTCAGTACTATGTTTGATAGTTCTTCCTTTCTTGTTGTTTTTACTTAATTTGGGATTAATTTGCTATTGTTTATCTAGCTTAAGTGTAGGCTCAATGTGTCAGATTCCAAACTCCCTTCTTTTCTGAGAACCCTAAGAGCCATAAACTCTCCTAGAGGTGCCTAGGTGGCTCATTCAGTTAAGTGTCTGACTTCAGCTCAGGTCATGATGTCTCGGGTTCGTGAGTTTGAGCCCTGCGTCGGGCTCTGTGCTCACAGCTTAGAGCCTGGAGCCTGCTTCAGATTCTTGTGGCTCCCTCTCTCTCTGCCCCTCCCCCACTTGTACTCTCTCTCAAAAATAAATAAACATTTAAAAAACTTTAAAAAAAAACCTCTCCTGTACGCATGCTTTAGGTGCATCCCACAAATTCTGATGTGTCGCTTTATCAGTTTTTCATGTTTTCTTACTCCTGTTGTCATTTCTTTCTTGTCCTATACCTATGTTGCTTAATTTCTAAGTATACTAGGATTTCCTAGGCAGTCTTGTTCCTTATTTCTAATTGTTTTCCTGTCGCTGAATATGTGTCGATATTTTCAATTCTTTTCAGTTAATTGAGATGTTTTATGACCCTGTAGATATCCTCTGTTGATAATTACTCCATGTCCCTTTAAAAGAGCATGTCTTAGTGCTGCTCTTGGGCGGAGGGTCCCATAAACATCGATTATTTAGGTGCTGTCTGTGAGAGTGCTGTTCAGATCGTCTGTGTCCTTCATGACTTGTGTTTTGTCTACATTCGGTAACGGGTGCAGAGTCAGTTATAGATCTTTCTTTCTATTACCTTCCGACCTGTTTTTGCAAGTGAGAAATCTGCTGGCATTGTAATTGCTATTCAGTGCAACCAAATTGTGCTTTTTCTGTGGGATAATCTGTCATTTTATCTGTTACCTTAAACCTGCCATTTCCCTCGGAAAGTCTAGGGCTCAGTAGGTTTATTGATCCTGCTCGTTATTTGAGTGCACCTTAGATTGGACTTGTCTTTCGCCTTTCTTGGTTTCTGCCAAGATCCATAAGGCATAAGGCTGTTTTTTCTTAAAATGTTTATTTCTTCTAGAACTTCAACTTACACTTATGTCATCGCTTCTCAATCTAGTCCCCAAATTGTCTCAGCTTCTCGTTTCATATTTCATGTCTCTTTCTATGTCTGTGCTGAATCCGAATAAATTTGCACACACTGCCCTTCCTGGTTACAGACTCTCTTTTTAGATGTTCCCAGTCTTATGTTGATCCTATCCCTTCAAGATTTCTTTTTTCCATTTTGGAGAATATATTTTCAATCTTCAGTGTTTTCAACTGCATCTGTTAAAAAAAATCCATCTTTTTTCTATATCTGTTTTTTTATTTCCCTTTTTAAATATTCAACTTTTCACATTATCCTTTTGGGGATCCAAAGTCTTTGTCACATCTCTTTCTGTAGGTTTGTTTCGTGTGGACCAAACTTACGCTACGACCATTGGTTTCACGGGGTGTGTATCTTGTTTGTGTGTAGGGGTGTGAGTTTGCATTGCAGTCCCATTCAGAGGAGACATGCTGTCGACCTTGCACCGTCTAGCCCCCAGCTCCGTGTACCCCCTCCCGTCCCCTTCCTGTGCCCTCAGTGCAAGGGGCTGTCGTGCTCTGTAGTCCTGCCCTCGTGAGACTAGGACTGTGGCAGATCCTCATGATAGTAACCCTGCTCATGATAGTAAGTGACCTGCTTGATTTGCCTTCTTTTGAGTTACCGTTTAGTGTGTCCTTTCATCCGGGGTCCTAAGCCACACCTTTAAAGTCAGCTGAAGCCACCAGGCTACACACAACGCTTCTGTGAGCCTCCTCCCCAGAGTCCCCGGTTTCATGTGGGTAAAGCTGGCCCCCGGCCCCTGCCGCAGGTTGGGGAAATGCAGTCCTTGCTGTTTCCGTGCGGACAGACTCCCAGTGAACCTTGAGCCCCGTTGGCACCCTCCCCCCACCCCCATGCCCGGCGGCTTTATCTTACTGATATTTCTGTCTTCTGTGAAGGTCAGTCCGCACCACTGCCTGTTTGAAACAGGGGGTTCTGCACACTGAGCTGTCTTAATCGGAAATAAGCGCTCTGGTTTGTTTTCATTTTCATTTTGTTTTCCTGCAGGGAAAAGGCTCTCATGTGTCACTGGAAAGGAGCTATCACAAGCTCTGACCCTTAGAGATTGTTGCCTTGCTCTTGAGTTCCGGACTCCTTAGAGGCATAGCCTTGATGCCCCTCCCTTTAGAAGAGGGTGTAATGTTTTCATTCCATCCCGTTCTCACTCCATCCCGGCCGCCCTCCTGCACGGACACACAAAGTGGCCTTGTCTCCAGCAGCGACCCACACGCTGAATATTCCGGTCCTGCCACCTTGTCAACAGAGGGTGTGGAAGGACTGGCTGAGCTGTAAGCCCCTCCATGTGTCAGGGCTCTATTGACGCCCTGTCTCCTGTCCTTGGTGTCCCAGCAGAGAGGCACAGATGCTTGTGTGGGTCTTTAGCAAGAGCAGAGGGCTTGCGCCCAAACTTTGGCTGCGACTGGACGGCGTGCTGTGATCTGCACTTTTTCTAGCAGTGGAAATGGCCTGAGCCATGACACAAGAGTGCTTGACCTTCAAATGGGAGTAAGTCACAGAAAGAGGAAGTATCCTAGGGAAAACTGGGTGAGTGGGATTCCACTAAGCCATCGAGAATTGTTTGAGTTCCTACCATGTGCCATATCACAGATGTGAATGAGAAAGAACTTCACTGGCCTGAATTATTATATTGTGGTTGAATGCTTACAGTCAAGAGTCAAGAAGCCTGTTACATAAAATTGGACAAAACAGGATGCTTCTCTGGACCTCAGTGACCGTTTCTGTGTAAATGATAATATTCAGATCCGTTGAGTTCTTCCTAAGGCCCAGAAGCTAAGAGCTTTATGTGTAGCACAGCATTTAACCCTCACAGCTTTCTGGTAAGGCAGGCACTGTTCCCCATCCTTTAACTAATTGCCCAGCACAGCACAGCAGAGAATGGGGAGTCCTGAGGTTGACAGAGTCCCAGCCCATCATATTCTGGTGTGCTTCCAGAAGGGAAGACACGGGGGTGATTGGTCCTGCCTTGCTAGTCAGCTCCGAGGAGGCAGTGAGAGTTACAAAGGCCCTGGCCCCCAGCACGTGCTCAAAAATTAGTTCATCAGCAACATGGAGGTGACATCTAGTAGTGGGAAACCCATTAGGAGATGTCCATCAGATTTTCCTGGGGTTTCTTTCTTCCCGACATCTCCTGCTAACCGACCACCATCACTGCCCTTTGCACAGGTTTACATCTTTGTAGTGCTGTCTGTGTCCTGACTGAGGGTTCAGTGTAAAACCTTGAACTCTTGAGAGAAAATGTTTTCTTTTCAAATGGAATGTGTGATTTGCATCAAGGGTCATGGGGTGGCACAGGCAGGGCTGAGGCAGTGTCCTGGCTCCCATCCATGCAGGCAGGGACAGTGTCTTCAGAAGGGGTTGGGGAGCTCAGTCGGTTAAGCATCTGACTCTTGGTTTAGGCTCAGGTCATGATCTCACGGTTTGTGAGTTTGAGTCCTCAGTCAGGCTCCACACTAATGAGACAGAGACTGCTTCGGATGGTCTCTCTCCTTCTCTCTCTGCCCCTCCCACATCTGTCTCTCTGTCAAAATAAATAAATAAACTTTAAAATAAAAAGGGAGATTTTATGTCTCCTGTCTCATTGAGAACATGATGCTCGGGATGAAAAGTGGGGAGACAGGGGTAACAGGTACTCGTCATGCTTCAGTGCCCACCGTGAGTGACAGAATACAATGAAACTTCATGCTTATTCACGGGAGAAGCAGCTATTCCCCTGGCCACAGCCAAATCTCTACCAGCATTGCCCCCAAATCCAGTAATTAAGTACCCCCCCCGGGTTCTGCCACATCCTCATGGCTGCAGTACGTGAACACTGTTCTTCAACTTGTATGATTTAAATAACTATATCTGAAAGTTAGACTTCACATCATGACTGTAACTTCAATCCTGTTAACACGTGCCATCAACAGAAGGTTCCACGGAAATATATCCACCACCATTAGCAACCACGTCTCTGCAACCCACACTCATGTCTGGGACTGCACTTGCCGACGTAGGAAGGAAAGAACCTTCCATGTCTGCTGACTGCACAGCGTTGTTCAGGAGGAAATCTGTGTCCGTCCTATCGTCCAGTTAGAACCCCTTAAAAGAGCAAAGATATGTAAAGAAAACCTGTAACCTGCACTTCTTTGTAACACTAACGACCTTAAAAATAATAATTTGATGAGCCCCAAAAGCCATCCCCCACAAAAAAAAAAGTGGGTAGGGGGGTTCAGCTTGAACCATAAAATGAGAAGACCTGATACACGTCCAATGTCTTCGCAAAAGTATTTTATTTTTCTACTTTACTAACAAATGGTCAGAGAACGGTCTTCCCCTTGTATGTGAGCACAGTCTTGTCTCCTGAGGTTATTGGTGTAAAATAACTGAACCCCTGCAGTGAGTCCATGGAAACATCCCCAGGGGGCATCAATGGATTTGAACAGAATCTGGTTTCCTTTGTTTGGACCCTTGAAAATGGTTCCCTACTTTGGTTTTTTTCCCCTCTTCTCTTTCCCCTGTTTTGCTCACTTGCCCTCCTCTGGACCTCAGTAAACCGCAAGAGTCCCATCCGCAGTTCTCAGAAGAGCTCTTCTGACACGTGCCAGGGTGGGATTGTGTCAATGGCGCTGAGTGAGGGGCATGAAACCCAGAATGACCTCTGGGTGTTCCGTCTGCAGGTTTTACAGCAGTCGAAGCAAATGGCTACTGGGGCCAGACCATAAGGATATGTCCCTCTGTCTTCTCATAGCCCCATAATCTCCAACCCGGCTTTGCTCAGGGGATTTCCTTATCAGCTGTTCCCATTAGCTCAGTCAAGCCTTTCACCTTGAGTCTCTTCTGAACCAGGGCTATCATGACAGTTGTAACCTGTGGCCTCGGCAAACTGATGCGGGCTTGCAATCACAGGAAGCAAGCGTTGTTCCCTCCCCTTACGGCCTTTCTCACTCCTCTCTTGAGTTCCCTCAGCCCACCGCTGTCACCTCAGCAATGCTCCAGCCTCTAAAACCCATGTACTCGTGGACAGAATGTGTCGCCCCAGATTTGGTATGTTGAAGCCCTGACCCCCAATGTGATGGATCTTGGAGGTGGGGCCTCTGGGAGGGAATAAGAGTTGGATGGAGTCATGAGGTTGGGGCCTCATAATGGCATCAGTGCACTTACAAGACAGATATGAGAGAGTAAGTACACACAAAGAAGAGGCCATGTGAGCCCACAGCAAGATGGCAGCCATCTCCAACCCAGGAGTAGAGGCCTCAGAATGAAACCTATCTTGCCAGCACCTGGATCTTGGACTTCCCAACCTCCAGAACTATGAGAAAATAAATGTTGTCTGTGTTTTTTGTTACGGCAGCTGTAGCTGACTGATAGATATTCCACTATAGTTGATGATAATCCACACAACAGGAAGTAGTAACCCCTTCTCTGAATTTACCTTCTTACTGCTATTGTCATAACCTGCTTCCGGATATAATCACACATGTACATGGGTGTTTACCCTTGCAGATAATAAGCTATTTAAGGGCAGGACCATATCTCATGTCGTAGCATCTACTGCTCTGTCTTATCTAGGGTCGGTGAACTATAAAGTATTTCTCATTGTTGAAAGACACAGTTAACAATGGATGTTTTTTTTTGTGTGTGAAGATTTCCCCACTTATTGTTTATAACATTTTACTTCTGACTGTATTCATTTGAAATCCAAGGGAAAAAGAAAGTGAAGTTTATGACCTCTCAATGCAAATGTGAAAAAGAAGGAATCACAAAGGGATCCGTTTAAAAAATAGTGTGATTACAGTAATAAAAGCATTCCAATATATTTATGCAAAAGGCTGAACTTCTCCCTCTCTTTGACGTATGTTCTCTGCATGCTTACCTCTGTATCTTTGCTACCATTGCAGACTTGTGTCCTGTCTCATTTTCCGTTGAATTTGATCTTTTTAAGTCCAATTGAAGCCCACTTCCTGGAAGAAAATTTCTGAACTCCTATTCCATGCATTGGAGGTCTCATTTTTTTCCCACTTTTATTTGGAGTAGGGGCACCTGGGTGGCTCAGTCGGTTGAGCTTCCAGCTTCGGCTCAGGTCATGGTCTCATGGCTCATGGGTTTGGGCCCCGTGTAGAGTTCTGTGCTGACAGCTCAGAGCCTGGAGCCTGCTTTGGATTCTGTGTCTCCCTCTCTATCTGCCTCCCCTGCTCATGCTCTCTCTCTCTCTCTCAAGAATAAATAAACATTAACAAAATTATGAATAAATAAATAGGAGTAGATGATTCTTGATGGGGCTCCCATATGCCCTATTTGTTTCTGTGCTTCTCATAGATAATAAGTTCTGTATCTCCCACTGGTTTGTTCTTAATTAAGATCAGTGATTGAGCTTTTTTCTTTCCTGAGAATCCCCATCAGACTGGGTGCTGAGCCTGGTGCACAATTTAGGATCAGTATTTTGCTGTTGAGTTTTCATTTGTTAAGTTTAGGATAATTTTGTTCTTGGTTTTTATCATATATCCTTTTTCAAAAACTTTATTGAAGTATTCTGAGGCATTCATGTTGCAGATTGGATACCAGAAGTGACAGAAGATACATCCCCCCTTCTCTTAAATATAAATTTTTGATGTCACACAAGTCTTTGTAGGCTCCCAGGTGGAAAAAGGAGGGCCCTGAATCTGGTTGTGTGCAATGCTTCTGGTGTTTCTTACCTTCATCTCCCTCATTCTGGCATCTCTCCTGACCTCTTGCCCATGACGCCACTTGAAATCCGTGTCCAGGAATTTCCACCATCAGGACAGGGATCATCTCTGAATCAGTCTCATGGCCATGGAAAAAATGAGCTCTTGCTTTCCTCTATTGGGGGCACCTCGGTGACTGAGGCAGAGAGAGCAGGACTTATCTGATTGGTTGTTGCTATGGAAATCAGGACCCACCCCCCAAATTGGGTATGATGTCATAGTGGGTAGGGTGAGGGTTGGCACCGCAATTTAGGCAGAATGAGGAAGCAAGCCTAGCACTCACCACAGCTTTACAGTTACTTAGGACATAATATGTAATATTTAATTCGGCATTTTTCAGAAGCTGGTTGGCAAATTTAAACGTAAGAGTTCATCAGGTTGAAACTCTTCAATGAAGTCATCATGTACCTCTATAGAAATCTTAGGGAGATTTTGATAGTCCCATCTGGTTTGGGCTTATTATTTGTATTAGAATTTTAAAATTATTTAAGATAAATAAAAGTAGAAGAATTGAGTAAAGGATAAATGAAATTAAACACTCTTGTGTATATGTACAAAATAAAAATTCACTTTATAGAATCCCATGCTGACAGCTCAGAGCCTGGAGCATGCTTCGGATTCTGTGTCTCCCTCTCTCTCTACCCCTCTCCCCGCTTGAACTGCCTCTCTCTGTCTTTCAAAAATAAATATTAAATAAAATTAGAATCCCATTTATTTCAACCATTAAATCATTTAATAATAAAAACAATCTTGTAGTGGTTCTGCGAGTGTTTATAATGCATCTCTAGCACAATCGAACAGTGTAGCACCTTGAAATAATGGAAGAAGCCCACAACACTGCACTCACCCTCCCTGTCCTGTGTTGTTTTTATAACACGTGACTCCAACATACATGTTAAACCCACAATGTACTCTTAAATGTTGCTTTAAACTGTTCATTATTTTTTTTAAACGGGAGAAGAAGAGTCTCAGATTCGCCCACATAAACTGCGTTTTCACACCCTTCCCTTTGTGTACGTTCAGTTTTCCCTCTGGTATCCTTTCCATTCTGCCTGAAGAACTTTGTTGAAGATTTCTTGAAGAGCGTGTCTCTTGGAGACAAATTTCTCAGCTTCTCTGTGTCTTAACAAGGCTTTATTTCCCCTCTCTTTTTTGCTGATATTTTTACTATACGTAAAATTAGAGACTGGCAGTCTTGGGGTTTGTTTTTTGTTTTTAGCCCTTTGTAGAGGACACTCCACAATGTTCTGACGAGCATGGTTTCCATGGGCTCAGAGTGTATGTCCTAACTCACAAAAAGAGAAAAAGGCTGCAAAGCAGCCCCAAAATTGGCATCTCGGTCTGCTAATTCCTTCCCAAGTTCACATCAGTGACATAGGTCTCCATTATCCACCTGGGAGTTCGAGCACTGAGTATATTTTGGGCAGTGATGGATGCCATCTTCCTAGAGCAAACGAGCAGCTTTGAAGAAGGAAAATGGTTAAGAACTTAAGCGGCTGATTCATCCCATTAACCAAAGGGCTTTCAAAGTGCAAATGTGCCAAAGATATCACTGCCTCCTTAAATGGATTCTACGCACTGTTGACATCACTGTACCAGTAAGCATCATGATATTTTGATGGCCATGAACACCACAGCTATGGACATTTCTCCAGAAACCACTAGACACACTTTTGACTAATTTATCTAGTTCTCCTTAAACACCTGTCAGTTGGTGGAACAATTGCTTAATATTTTTCCTTTATTTAAATGGGAAAACAGCTTATTTGCCAGAATCCACTGATTTTTGTTTTAGAATTCTAGGTACACACTCTTAAAAATAGCATTAAATGGAATAAGTGTCATGGGTTTGTACTGGCAATATTTGCAGTGAAGAGTTACACCTTTTAATGGCAATTTTCACTTCTGGGAATCATGTTTAATGGGGTCAGAGGCAGACATCAGACTTTTCATTTTGTCTCCATTAAGTAACAATGAAATGGTTGGGGGGGGACTGTGGACCTGTTTGTGCCTAAGTGGAAAATGTGCATATAATCTGGTTGCCTGGATTTTTTTTTTTAGCTCTTATTTCATAGCGAGCACTGACATTTCAGGTGAATAACATGTGAAAGTTATTTAAACTCTCACAAATGAATCCCATATTAAACAGAAAGTCTTCGTCTTGGTTTTATTCTGGTCGCACTCTCATGTGAAAATCTCCCATATTATCAAAGCTGAAAGATAAAACTATAAATGATCATTTGTAAATTGGAAGAAATTAAACCTTAAAATGCACAGGATGAGGGGCACCTGGGTGGCTTAAGCATCCAACATTGGCTCAGGTCATGATCTCACAGTTGGTGAGTTCGAGCCCCGCATCAGGCTCTGTGCTGACAGCTCAGAGCCTGGAGCCTGATTTGGATTCTGTGTCTCCTCTCCCTGCCCCTGCTCTGCTCATGCTCTGTCTGTCTCTCTCTCTCTCTCTCTCTCTCTCTCTCTCTCTCTCTCTCACCCACACACAAATAAGGAAACATTAAAAATTTTTTTAATATTAAAAAAAAAGACATGATATGAAAAATCGTAAGAAATAGAGGCTGGTTGATTATGAAGCAGTGACAAGTCCTTGGAAAACAGAAATCATGTATTCCTCCCAGGGAAGAGAGCGAGATTAAACACACCAGTACAACGTAAAATACCACTTACAGTGCCTAACTGCCTGGCTGTATGTTACTGTGAATGCAGGATGGAGCACGGGTTGTTCCTAATTGACCTTGCAATGTGCTTGAGGGCCAGCCTTCAGGAAGATGCTGGTTAGTGATTGGTTATAAAGGCCCTGGCTGTAGCCGGCAGCAAAGCCTGGGGGTGGCAGGGACTTCAGACTTCTGAGCATGTGGAGGCCAAGGTGAGCGGTAGCCTGGCCTCTGTCTCCTCTCTCAGAGCTTAGAACCATCACCAGCCTCTCTGCTGCTGGTGTCACAGGTGTTAGAACTCCTGTAAGATGCTATCAGATCTTAACTGAATGGTGTCGGATTTAACTGAATTCAATAAGCCATGCATACAAATCATAAAAATTAAAGCAAGGGGCGATAAGCTGAGATCACTTGGAAAACGTCACCTTTTTCCAGTCCCTCGTATAACGCGATTAATGACTTAGGTCATTACCAAAAACCATCACAAAGGCAGAAAAGCCCACAGAATTTGCTGCAACCATGCATTTTTAACTTAGTAACTTGAATTGAGCACCCACTATGTGCCAGGCAGTGATGAACGCTGTGGGTAAAGACAGATAAGAACACAAGTTCCCTGTCCTCGGAGGGAACCAGGTGTACTCATAAAGGGATTCTACTACGTATGGTCACTGACATGTTCCCTGTGCAGCACTTTCTAAACATCTTAAGAGATGACGTATTAGAATAATCATCACCTAGGGGTAGTCAGGTTAACTCTAACAGAATGAGTTTCATTGGATAATTGAAAATGGATTTATATCTTAGATGCTGGAATTGTTTATTTGCAAACTGTTGTTTTAAATGGTTTCAAATTTATTTTCGAGAGCGAGAGAGACAGAGTGTGACTGGAAGAGGGACAGAGAGAGAGGGAGGCACAGACTCTGAAGCAAGCTCCAGGCTCCGAGCTGTCCGTATAGAACCTGATGCAGGGCTAGAACTCACGAACCGTGAGCTCATGACCTGAGCCGAAGTCGGACACTCAACTGACTGAGCCACCCAGGCGCCCCTATTTGCAAACTATTTTAATTACCCCAAACTAGAAGTTGTCCATGTACTTTCTCAGGGAAGGTTATAACTCGTAGTGTCTAGGTTTGGTGACAAAGCCCATAGTTATGGAAAAGTAATGACAGCAAAAAAGAGTACATACATTTTATTCTCAGAACTGTGGCCTTAATGTTACTGATTTCTGAAAGCAATGTCATCATTTAGAACAAAAATGACCATTACAGTATAAATTTTACTTCTTCATGATATTAACCTAACTTTTCAGGTTTTATTTATGCACTTCTGTGTCTCAAATTGTTCCTCTTTGCCACTATTATTTAAATTTTTTTTAATGCTTATTATTTTTGAGAGACAGAGACACAGACAGAGACCAAGCAGGGAGGGGGCAGAGAGAGAGGGAGGCATAGAATCTGAAGCCGGCTCCAGGCTCTGAGCTGTCAGCACAGAGCCCGACGCGGGGCTTGAACTCACAGACCGCGACATCATGACCTGAGCCGTAGTTGGCTGCCCAACCAACTGAGCCACCCGGGCGCCCCCCCCCCCCTTTGCCACTATTATTATATATTTGATCTATTCCTGTTATAGTCCGTACAAATAAGCTTTTTTCAAAGACACGTTCAGAACTCTTTCTCCTGCTTGGTGTAATGCCAGTGCTAGAATGCTAACATGGAGGCTGGTCTAGGCCAGCACTTCTCAAACGCTAATGTGCCCACTGCGTACCTGGGGTCTTGTTAGAAAACAGATGCTGATTCTGCAATGGTTTGCAAGACCACTGTCATGAAATGCACAGACTTAGACGGCTTTCAGACCAAGTCCTATTTTCTTATACCCAAGTTTGTCATGAAGCGGGTTGTTAATTTGACAAACTATGGGCGACTTGGAATGGTTGGGCATGTGTAGTCATGATCTTTGTGTCTCCCATTGCAAAATAATCTGTCTACAGTTAACATCATCCCCGCAAGTAGATCGGAATGCTTTGTTAGTTTTGTTTTGTGTAATAATTGTTGTGTGCTAATCAGGGAAGATGATGGGCACAAATTATTGTCATCTAATTAAATTCAGACACAGTGATCACAGTGAATTACCTGCATTACAGGCTTATTTTTTCTTTTTTTTTTTTTAATTTTTTTAATGTTTATTTATTTTGGGGACAGAGGGAGACAGAGCATGAACAAGGGAGGGGCAGAGAGAGAGGGAGACACAGAATCGGAAGCAGGCTCCAGGCTCCGAGCCATCAGCCCAGAGCCCGACACGGGGCTTGAACTCACGGACCGCGAGATCGTGACCTGAGCTGAAGTCAGACGCTCAACCGACTGAGCCACCCAGGCGCCCCCAGGCTTATTTTCTCTAACAGTTATAACGATAGCAACCATAGTATTACATACAACGTAACTGAGTGAGCACCTGTGATGTGTTTCACGGTGTAATGACATCAAATCCTACCAACAACCTTAAAACTTAGGTATCATTTTATCCCTGTGTTGCTGTGGCGAAACTAACTTTTTGAGAAGTTAATTCATTTATTCTTTATATCATTTCTAGCAAGTTAAAAGTGGAACCAAAGATTCAAGCCCACACAGATTCTTTTTCTTTTCCCGGATGTGGCTGCGGCTTCGTTTCAAACTTCCATTGTGCCAGTCGAAAAGCTGCCACTTCCTGAAGGTGAACTTGCCAGTGCATTTTCTGTCTTTTGAACTCCTTTCTCTCAGAGAGGTGTCCCTTTCCAGGAGGTGACCTGTTGTTCATTTCAGCTGAATTGTCAGCCCCATCTTGGGCCCTCAGCCCTCTTCTGTTCTAAAGCTCCGCCATATGTCTCTGGGGCCCTCAGAGAGTCAGAAGACGGCCCGTATCCCGCTATCTTACTCTCCCACATATATATTTTCCCCTTTGGAGGCAGGGATTGCCTCTTACAAGAGTTTCAGGTGGGGAAGGGAAATTTCATCTGCGTCTTGATAGGAGGCAGCCATGCCCACCCCCACCGGCAGGCATGGTGCTGTGCTATCCCCTCATCGGCTCCTTACTGTTAGGACTCTGGTGTCCCTCTGCTTGGAGAGGTGCATGTCCCATGGTGCACTGCTCTCACTTGAGGACTTAAGGCCATACCCTTATGGTTTTGAGTTCTCAAATGATCTGACTCTTGATACTTAAATGCAAAATTTGGAATAAAAACAAATTACTTTCTCAAGCACCAGTTTCTTGGAAGAAATGCTTTGCTCAAGATCAGTACTTCTGCTGGGAAATGAAAAAGAGCTCAGCTTTGCTACTCAAAGCCACAAATTTCACTCCAGCCTTCCTGGGTTCTTGTGTGTTCATCCTCTTGAGGAGCAGTAAGTTTCAGCCCGATGGCTTCCAGTGCTGATGCTCTGCAAAATATAAAGAGTTACCAAGAATAAAACATGCACCAGATATTACTTCCAACAAAAGGGTTAAATATTTATTTTTGAGAGAGAGCGACAGAACATAAGCAGCAGAGTGGCAGAGAGAGAGGGAGACACAGAATCTGAAGCAGGCTCCAGGCTCCGAGCTGTCAGCACAGAGCCCCACGTGGGGCTCAAACCCATGAACTGCAAGATCATGACCTGAGCCAAAGTTGGATGCTTAACTGACTGAACCACCCAGGTGCCCCACTTGCAAAAAATTTTTAAAGGGCATATTCATATGTTTGGAAATAAGAGTACAAATGTGAACATGATGCTTTTGGACAGCGATCATCCAGAAAATAATTAAGCAGGTGACACATGTATTTTTCTTATACACATACCACTGTGGAGGTTGAATCAAGAAACTGCCCTGGGGTTCCTGAGTGGCTCAGTCAGTTAAGCGTCAGACTTTGGGTCAGGTCATGATCTCATGGCTTGTGAGTTCGAGCCCAGCATCAGGCTCTGTGCTGACAGCTCGGAGCCTGGAGCCTGCTTCGGATTCTGTGTCTCCTCCTCTCTCTATCTGCCCCTGCCCTGCTTACACACTCTCTCTCTTTCAAAAATAAAGAAACATTAGAAGAAACTGCCCTTATTGGAAATATTTTGATTTCTGTAACTATCTGAAGCCAAAAAGAGAAGGGATTTATCTGAGATGAAATGTCACCAAGGTTTTATAGAATTCCTGAATGAGTCTCTTGAAACGCTTTGGAAGTGTTAATACAACAAATCAAAATTTTGTTTTCTGTGCATTTTGGTTTAGGTTTTGTTTTCCATTCTCTTTTATTATGATTTTCTTATCTGTGTAGAATTGCTCAAATCTAGGATGGATCTCTCTCTTTTTTTTTTCCTATCTTTTTGAATTACTGCTAAAGGAAAGTTTCAATTTTTAAAAAGCTGAAGTGTTTTCCAGGAGTTCTTATAATCCCAAGCTAGGTAAACTGATATAATTTATACTGATAGTGTAGACATTGACCATTCTTTTTTTTTTCCACAAAGGCAATTTTTTTAAACCAAAGTTATGACTGATAGAGAACAGATATTTTGCTAAAATGGAAATGAAAATTATATGCATACCTGAATTCACGCTGATGTGTATGCAGAAAGTTTAACAGGAGGCCAACGGTACAGGAGGAATAGTCTCTCTCCAGAGTTATCCTGGGGTAAAGTGGTATCGTGTGACTTGTAACGCTCTGTGAATGTCGTTGTAAGCTATTGCCTACAGATGTCTGATGGAGCAAACAGACCATGAGAATGCCCGCCTCTCGTGAAATCTCCTTACAAGCCTTTTCAACTCACTCAAGATTTATGGGTCCTGGATCCAAAGACAGGCACACAAACCTCATTCCTCCAGTTACATCTGTAAGACAATACCAGATTCGCCATCTTGTTTGCAGGCACCAAAGGGTGATGGGTTTTGAGCATTTAAAGTGCTTACCTCTGCACTTGGGGGAAGTATGGAAAATCACTTAGGGGTCCCCATTGTCAGGTGTCTCCTATGGAAGCTTCCAGCCAGTGCATGTGAGGAAACAAAGCCCAGAGAAACCAACAGGCTGACGAAATGGCACCTCCATTTGGGACTTCTCAGTTCTCTATGCATCAGGAAATGTATATTGCTTCCCTGAAGGAGCCTATATTTTGGGGGTTACATAATGATGACTATCTCATCATGGATTGTTGTCTTAAGAATAAAACCACCTCAGCTCT
Source organism: Prionailurus viverrinus (assembly GCF_022837055.1). NCBI lineage: Eukaryota > Metazoa > Chordata > Mammalia > Carnivora > Felidae > Prionailurus > Prionailurus viverrinus. Next base: position 2,358,465 of record NC_062579.1, read on the forward strand.
TCTTTTTTACGAAAATGTATGTAATTAAGTGAAGAATTAAATATGCAGTTGTTCATTTTTCCATTTGGCAGTATTCCTGTAATGGGTGAAAGAGTTTATAGTAATCTACAAAGAGCCAACATGCAAACAACATCATGGATAGTATCTCAAGTTTTCAATAAGCGTAATATGAAATAGGCAGGTGGGGTCGCCACTGGTGTTTACGGGAAACATAAGTACTGTTAAATCTAGATGCAGTGGGGATTTAGCATCTGTTGAAGGTTCTTCTGATGTTCATCTTACATGGCTTAGATTCCCAGGGCAGCGAATTGAGTTGAAGAGCATAGAGCATGAATGCAGTATCCATAAGTAAATGAGTTCCCTAAGTAAAAAAAAAAAAAATTATTTCATGACCTGTTATTTTTAAAAATCTGATCGTGGGTCACAGAATGGAGCATGGGTTTGGGGCAGTGACCAGGGAGTAGGACCAGGTGGAAAGATCCTGTGTCTCCAGAGTCGTTTGCATCACACGTTACACAAGATTGGTACCTGGGCAGCTGTCAGCCTCAAAAGGGTGGATGAAGCAGATAATGATGGAGACGACTTTCCCCGGAGCAACCGACACGTCACCGTCACATGGACACTCCACACTTGACTACCTAGCTCGGGTTGTACATCCTGGGAACAGGCTTCGGTTCTAACTTGATGTCGTATGGACTCGGGACACCTCCGGTAACTTGCTAGTGGAAGAACCATATCCTCCCTCTGAGTTACCAAACCTGAGCTGTTGGAACATGCGAACTGGCTGTCCCTCTGGCTGTCCCTGGAGGTTGCCCTTCCCGAGAGAGCCGCCATCAAGAACAGCTTTGGCAGGGGCGCCTGGGTGGCGCAGTCGGTTAAGCGTCCGACTTCAGCCAGGTCACGATCTCGCGGTCCGGGAGTTCGAGCCCCGCGTCAGGCTCTGGGCTGATGGCTCGGAGCCTGGAGCCTGTTTGCGATTCTGTGTCTCCCTCTCTCTCTGCCCCTCCCCCGTTCATGCTCTGTCTCTCTCTGTCCCAAAAATAAATAAACGTTGAAAAAAAAAAAAAAAAGAACAGCTTTGGCAGAGGTTATTTTGCATCTTGAGGATGCTCAGGTGCTAGTATTTCACGAGCTGAGAAGAGTATGGCCATAGCGCTTTGGCTTAAATCCCCTTGGCCGAATGCTTTCCACACGTTCACCATCCAAGACTCCATGCACAGTGTAGACAGGCCTGTGTGTTTCTCTGCAGGAGAGAAAGAGGAACCATTAGAGACTAAGCTTCAGATACCATGGTGATTTATCACTAAATATTCTGACATCTCTTCTTTTCACTGAGTGGGTAGAATGACAGATAATGTCTTAAAAAGCATAATGAACGCAGTGTTGTGTTAGTTTTAGGTGTACGATATAGTGACTCAATGATTCTGTACGTTACTGCTCATCACAGTGTGCTCTTCAAACCCATCACCCCTTACCCCCTTCCCCTACCTCCCCTCCCTCCTGCCTCTCCCCACCTCCCCTCACTTCCCCATCCCCCTACCTCCCCTCAATCCCCCCTCCCCCCACATCCCCTCATTCCCCCCTCCCCCATCTCCCCTCTGGTAATCATCAGTAATGTTCTCTGTTGTTAAGTGTCTGTTTTTTCATTTGTCTCTTTCTTCCTTTGCTCATTTGTTTCTGAAATTCTACATCTGAGGGAAATGATATGGTATTTGTCTTTCTCTGACTCCCTTCACTTAGCATTATATTCTCTAGCTCCATCCATGTTGTTGCCAATGGCAGGTTCCGTTCTTTCTTATGGCTGATAGTCCATTGTATGTATATATGGTACCACATCCTCTTTATCCATTCATCTGTGAAAGCGCACTTACTCATAATATCCTTAAAGCCTACTCAGAAATAAGGACCTTAATCACCATTTATGGGATTCAGCCTATTTCCTACCTCTACTTCTTCCACAGACAGGGGAACCATAGGATGCATTTTCCGCATAGAGTGTTGGCACCCACTATTTCTGGCCTAAATTCCTCAAATGTGTATGTCATGTTGATATCACTTCTGAAAGTTCTCCAGTGACATTGAACTCTGTGAACAGTCTGAGCACATTGTATACATATAACTAAGTTTGCATTCTGTCACTGGAAGCTGTTTGCCTTAATTCTTGTTTTCATATTTCATTTAATAATGTTACTTCAGAGAACATAGTTCACAAAATTGAGAATGACCATGGAAAGAAGCTCACACCACATTATATTACAGTTCACCATTAATAAATAAGCACATTGTAACATGTGTATTATTAATTCAAATCTAGAAAAGCTTGATAGTTTCCAGGTTTTACATTTGGCATTGGACTTTGCAGAAATTTTGCAATTGGCGTTAAGAAGTTCAGGCATCGCAGACATTGTGCATCAAATACTGCACTCCCAAACAGTGGGAGAAACCTAAATATTATTAGGCATGCTTCTGGCTAATCATGTTAAGTTTCACCAGCTTTGTGTCACAAGGCATTCTGCTTACAGAGAATATAAACAGGTATTCTTGTTAAAGTTTTCCGTAAATTCGTGTTCTTCCTTTCTGCTTTCCTGAACCCTGACTTATGTTCCTCATAAGCCTGATAGGACAGATAGCCTGATAGGACAGAGCAAAGATCTGTCACAAAGCAAGATCCATCGTGAAACTCCCCCAAATTAGTCAGGATGTACTAAAATGCAAGTTATCAGTTCCTCAAGCATGTATAATTATTCAGGTTTTTTATTTTTATTTATTTTTTTTTAATTTTTTTTTCAACGTTTATTTATTTTTGGGACAGAGAGAGACAGAGCATGAACGGGCGAGGGGCAGAGAGAGAGGGAGACACAGAATCGCAAACAGGCTCCAGGCTCTGAGCCATCAGCCCAGAGCCCGACGCGGGGCTCGAACTCACGGACCGCGAGATCGTGACCTGGCTGAAGTCGGACGCTTAACCGACTGCGCCACCCAGGCGCCCCTATTCAGGTTTTTTAAAAAATTTATTACTGAGGCATAGTTGACATACGACTTATTTTTAATTTAATCCGATTTTCATCCCTACTTTTATTTTCGTCAGTTTTTGTTTTGAAATATAATCAAGCATACAGACATGTCTAAATGTAGTGTAAAATCGACTAAAAATTGTTACCAAATTCTGGATACGTCGTTTGCCACATTTTCCTAGCTGTATTTCTTCGTTCCTTCGTCTCTTCTCTTTTCTTTTTTCTTTTTCTTCCTCTCCTCTCCTTTCACTTCCTATCATCTATCTGTCTGTCCATCTCTATCATCTCTCTCTCTCTTCACTTTCCTCCTTTCTCTTTTGTGCATACACATACAGGTGACACACATACACATGCCCCTGTGTACAAATTACTTGCATAATTTCCTGAACTGTTTGAAACTGAGTTGTCAGTTTCACGCCCGTGTGGCCCAGAGCATCATGGTGCATATTTCCTAAGGATAAAGGCTGCGTGAGCCTGATACAGTTATCAAAATCAGGGAATGTAATGTTGGCACGACCCTGTTCTCTAATTCTCATCTGTGCACAAACTTTGACCATAGTCTCTATAATTTCCTTTTCACCTGTGTCTTTCCTTTTGCAGGACCCAGTCCACAACCAGGAGCTGCATTACTTTGTCACACATCCTTCATTTCCTTCATTGTTAGAGCAGTCTCCCTTCCTGCTTAATGACATTGATGTTTCTGAGGATTATAGGCCAGTTCTTTTATGGAATGCATGGTTCCTCACGATTAGATCCAGTTTATTCATTGTGGGCAAGAACACCATATACCAGATGTTGTGTTCTTTGCACTGCCTCGTGTCAGGGTGCACCTGATGTCCCGGTATCCAGTTACTGGTCATGTCAAACTGCATCACTTGGTTCAGATGACATTTCCTTGATTTTTTTTTCCTGTAAAGTTACTCATCTTCCCTTTGCTGTTCATAAAAAATGTATGGTATGGATAAGAAATCAGTGAAATATATCTTGAGACCATGTCTATATAATCTGTTCATCAAACTCCTTTTGCATCTGGTTGCCATTAATGCCAATGTGATGGTTGGAAAATGGTGATTTTCTCTCTATTTATTCAAAATGCATTAGTTGGCATTCTCCTTTATGTTTTTTTTTTGTATTGGCCATCAGTATGGACTCATTGATAATGCAAATGCATTTTATTGACGTGATCCCTTTTCAGGCTGGCACCTGTTCTGACATGTTCCCAGCAATTCTTATGCACTTTCTGACATAACCTTATCATTGCTTCTTTAAAAATTTTTTTAAGTTTATTTATTTTAAGAGAATGAGTGGGGGGAAGCGGCAGAGAGAGGGAGAGAGAGAATCCCAAGCAAGCTCTGCACTGTCAGCGCGGAGCCCGATGCGGGACTTGAATGCGCCAACCGTGAGATCATGACCCTAGCCGAAACCAAGAGTCACATGCTTTCACCGACTGAGCCACCCAGGTGCCCCACATGATCATTGTTTCTTAAATGTCAAAATGAAGATGAAAATAAATGGCAGTCCCCACAGATAAATTGTACCTGGAAAACAAACTCAGCAATTATGCAATGCTAAAATCGAATTTAATGAGACCTAGTCTGGTGTAGATGGTAACCGAATTATTTTCATGAAAATCTATCAGTGTTTTAATGTTGTAATGGAGTCTTTGAATGCTAGTTAAGTGACCACCTGGTTCACCGTACCAAGGTCTTACTCAACAGTGGTGCCGAAGCTAATTTTGAATGGTTCCCGTAGTTGAGTGTACGTATTAAACTTTTTTTTTAATTCCAGTATAGTTAGCATACGGTATACTTTATATAAGTTCAAACATACAATATAGTGATTCAAGAGTTCTGTACATTACCCCGTGCTCATCACGATAAGTGTATGCTTCCTCCCTTTCACCTTTTTCACCCATCCCCCACCCACCTCCCCTCTGGTGACCACTAGTCTGTTCCCTGTAGTTAAGAGTCTGGTTTTTTATTTGTCACTTTTTTTCATTGTTCATCTGTTTTTTAAATTCCACATATCAGTGAAATCATATGGTATTTGTCTCTTTGACTTATTTTGCTTAACATTATCCATCCATCCATATATCCATTCATCTACCAATGGATACTTGGGCTGCTTCTATAATTCGGCTATTGTAAATAATGCTGCAGTAAACACAGGGGTGCGTGTAGCTTTTTGAACTAGTGTTTTCATATTCTTTGGGTAAATACCCAGGAATAAAATTACTAAATCTTACAGAATTTATAATTTTTAATTTTTTGAGGAACCTCATACTGTGCTACACAGTGGCTGCACAGTGCAGTAGGGTTCCTTTTTCCCCACATCCTAACAGGAATGAGGTGATATCCCATCGTGGTTTTTATTTGCATTTCCCTGATGATGAGTGATGTTGAGCCTCTTTCCATGTGCCTGTGGGCCAGATATCTGCATTTCTTCTTTGGAAAAATGTCTCTTCATGCCTTCTTTAGTTGGATTATTTGGCGTTTGGGTGTTGAGTTGTATTAATTCTTTATATATTTTGGATACTAACCCCTTATGGGAAAAGTCAATTGCAAATGTCTTCTCCCATTCAGTAGGTTGTCTTTTACTTTTGTTGATGGTTTCTTTTGCTATGCAGCTTTTTATTTTCTTGTGGTTCCAATAGGTTATTTTTGATTTAGTGTCCCTTGCCTCGGGAGACATATCTAGAAAAATGTTGTTACGGACAGTGTCAGAGAAATCACTACCTATGCTCTCTTCTAGGATTTTTATGGTTTCCTGTCTCACATATAAGTCTTAATCCATTTTGAATTTATTTTTATGGACGGTATAAAAGAGAGATCCTGTTTCATTCTTTTGCATGTAGCTGTTCATGTTTCCCAACACCATTTGTTTGAAGAGACTCTGGTTTTCCCATTGTATATGCTTGCCTCCTTTGTCAAAGATGCATCAAATATATAATCGCGGGTTTATTTCTGGGCTCTGTATTCTGTTCTCCTGATCTGTCTGTCTGTCCTTGTGCCAGTACATTACTGTTTTGATTACGCTAACTTTGTAATGTATCTTGAAATCTGGGATTGTGGTGACTCCTGTTTCCTTCTTTTTCAAGACTGCTTTGGCTATTTGGGGTCTTCTTTGGTTCCATACACATGCTAGGATTATTTGTCCTGGTTCTGTGAAAAATACTGTTGGTATTTTGATAGGGATTGCGTTAAATCTGTAGAGCGCTTTGGGTAATACGGACATTTTGACGTTATGTATTCTTCTAATCCGTGAGAATGGAAGGTCTTTTCGTTTCTTTGTGTCATATTCAGTGTCTTTCATTAGTGTTGTATAGTTTTCAGACTCCAGGTCTCTCAACTCTTTGGTTAAGTTTATTCATAGATATTTTATTATTTTTGCTGTCATTATAAACAGGATTGTTTTCTTGATTTCTCCTTCTGTTATTTCCTTATTAGTGTATAAAGGTGCAATGGTTTTATGTATATTCATTTTGTATCCTGGGACCTTACTGAATTCCTTTATGAATTCTAGTAGTTTTTTGGTGGAGGCTTTAGGGTTTTCTATATACAGTGTCTTTTCATCTGCAAATAGTGAACATTTTACTTCTTCCTCCCAATTTGGATACCTTTTATTTCTTTTTATTGTCTGTGGCTATAGCTGTGGCTAGGACTTCCAGTACTATGCTGAATAAAAGTGGTAAGAGTAGAGATCCTTGTCTTATTCCTGATCTTAGGGGGAAAGCTCTCAGTTTTTCTCATTGAGTATGATGTTAGCTGTGGGTTTTTCATAGATGGCCTTTATTTTATTGAGGTTATGTTCCCTCTAAACCTTTGTTGAGTTGTTTTTTTTTTTAGCATGGATGGATGTACCTTCTCAATGTTTTTTTTCTTTTTGCATCTATTTAAATAATCATTGTGGTTTTGATTCTTTCAAAATCAAAACATTGATTGATTTGTAAATATTGAACCACCCTTGCATCCCAGGACTAAGTCCCACCTGATTTTGGTGAATGACTTTTTTAAATTGTTTAATGTTTATTTGGTTTTGAGAGAGAGAGCATGAACAGGGGAGGAACAGAGAGATAGGGAGACACAGAATCAGAAGCAAGCTCCAAGCTCCAAGCTGTCAGCACAGAGCTTGACGCGGGGCTCAAAGTCACAAACCGCAAGATCATGACCTGAGCTGAAGCTGGATGTTTAAGCGATTGAACCACCCAGGTTCCAGGTACCCCTGGAGAATGATTTTTTTTTTAAATGCATTGTTGGATTTGATTGGCTGATTTTTTTTGAGCATTTTTGCATCTATGTTCATCAGAGATATTGACCTGTAGTTCTTTTTTATAGTGTCTTTATCTAGTTTTGGTATCAGGACAATGCCAGCCTCATAGAATATATGGAAACTTTTCTTCCCCTTCTATTTTTTGTAGTAGTTTGAGAAGAATAAATAGGTATTAACTCTTCTTTAAATGTTTGCTCGAATTCCCCTGAGAAGTCAACTGGTCCTGGACTTTTCTTGGGAGTTTTTTGATTATTGATTCAATTTCATCGCTGGTAATCTGTTCAAATTTTCTGTTTCTTCAATTCAGTTTTTGGAGGTTATATGTTTCTAGGAATTTATCCATTTCCTCTAGGTTGTCCAAATATTTGGCATATAATTGTTTGCAGTATTCTCTCACCATCCTCCACACCTCTGCCGTGTTGGTTACTTCTCCTCTCTCATTCTGATTTTGTGTATTTGAGTCCTCTCCCTGTCTCCCTCTGGCTAAAGATTTATCAATTTTGGTGATCTTTTAAAAGAACCAGGCTCCCGTTTTCATTTATCTGCTCTATTGTGTTTTTAGTTCGTATTTCAATTATACCTGCTCTAATCTTTAGTACTTCCTTCCTTCTACTGGCTTGAGATTTTGCTTATTCTTTTTTCTAGCTCCTTTAGGTGTATGGTTAGGTGGTTTATTTGATCTTCTTGCTTCTTGAGGTAGGCCTGTATTGCTATAACCTTCCCTCTTAGAACAGCTTTGCTGCATCCCAAAGATTTTGGACCATTGTGCTTTCATTTGCACTTCTCTCCGTGCATTTTCTCATATCGTCTTTGATTTCCTGGTTGACTCATTCATTGTTTCGTAGCATGTCATGTAAACTCCGTGACTTTGTGCTTTTCCCAGATTTTTTCTTGTGGTTGATTTCTAGTTGCATAGCATTGTGGTCAGAAAAGATGCATGGTATGACTTCAATCTTCAATCGTCTTGAAGATTCAATCTTCAGTCTTCTTGAATTAGTTTGAGACTTGTTTTGTGGCCTAATATGTGGTGATCTTCCCTGGAGAATGCTCCATGTGCACTTGAAAAGAATGTGTATTCTGTTTTAGGATGGAATATTCTGAGTGTATCTGTTAGATCCATCTGGTCTAGTGTGTCATTCAAACCACTGTTTCCTTGTTGATTTTCTGTCCGGATGATCTATCCATTGATGTAAGTGGGGTGTTCAAATCCCCTACTCTTATTGTATGATTATCAATTACTTCCCTTCTGTTTTTTATTAACTGCTTTATGTATTTGTGTGCTCTCACCTGTGTGCATAAATATTCACAATCCTTATAACTTCTTGGTGGGTTGTTCCCTTTGCGATCGTGTTGTGTCGTCCTTTGTCTCTCACTGCAGTCTTTGTTTTAAAGTCCTTTCTGTCCATTGTAAGTATCGCTACCCAGCTTTCATTTCACTTCCATTTGCATGGGAAGTGGTTTTCCATCCCTTCACTTTCAATCTGCATGTGTCTTTAGGTCTGAAATGAGTCTCTCGTAGGCAGCATACAGATCAGAAGCAAGCTCCAGGCATTTCTATCCATTCGGTCACCGTATGTCTTTTGATTCGAGCATTTAGTCCATTTACGTTCAAACTAATTATCAATAGCTGTGTACTTATTGCCATGTGTTACTTGTTTTATGGTTGTTTTTGTAGTTCTTCTCTGAGCCTTCCCTTGCTGTTTTCTCTCAGGGTTTGCTGGCTTTCTTTAGTGATGAACTTGGGTTCATTTCTCTCTCTCTCTTTGCATATCTATTTAGTGGTTTTTGATTTGTGGTTACCATGAGCTTTATATATAACCTCTAATGCATACAGCAGTCTATATTAAGTTGATGGTTGCTTAAGTTTGAACCCATTGTAAAAGCAATAAATTTTTACTCCCCTCCCCCACATTTAGGTATATGGAGCCATACTTACATATTTTTATTTTGTGAATCCTTTGACAGATTTTTAGATGTACTTAATCTTATTGATTTTGTGCTTCCTACTTTTCGTCTGTTTATGGTCTTCCTTTTTCACCCCAAAAGCCCCCTTTAACACTTCTCATAGGGCTGGATCAGTGGTGATGAATTCCTTTAAGTTTTGTTTATCGGGGAAACTCTTTATGTCTCCTTCTATCCTTCTGTCTTTGCTGAATAGAGTATTCTTGGGTGCACATTTTCCTTGCAGCCGTTTGAATACATCATGCCACTCCTTTCCGGACTACAGAATTTTGCAGAAAAATGAGCTGACAGCTTTATGGGGTTTCCATCATATGTAGCTGTTTTCTTTCTCTCACTGCCTTTACAATTCTCTACCATTGCTTTTTGCCATTTTAATTACTATGTGTCTTAGTATGGACCTCCTTGAGTTGATTTTCTTGAGTGCTGTCTATGCCTCCGGGGTCTGAATTTCTGTTTTATTTTCCAGATTCAAGAAGTCAGCAGTTATTTCTTCAAATACATTTTCTGCCCCCTTTTCTCTGTCTTCACATTCTGGGATCCCTATAATGCAAATGTTAGTATACATGGTGATGTCATTGAGTTCCCTTAATCTATTTTCATTTATTGTGATTATTGTTTCTCTCTAGCACCTACTCAGTCTGATTGCTTTCCATTACTCTGTCCTCCACGTCACTGATCCATCTTTCTACTTCCTCTCTCCTATTTATTCCTTCTGATGTTATTTTTTTAATTTCTGTTATCGTGTTCTTCATCTCTGATTGGTTCTTCCTTATGTTTTCTGCCTCTTTGTTAAGGGTCTCATTGATGTCCCCTACTGTCTTTTCAAGTCCGGTGAGTATTTTTGTGACCATTACTTTAAATTCTCTATCAGACATATTACTTACATTTATTCGTTTGGGTCTCTTGATTTGATTTTGTCCTCTTCTTTCATTTGGGATGTTTTCCTCTGTCTCTCCTTTTGTGTAACTCTCAGTGTCTGTTTCTCTGTGTTAGGAAAGTGATCTCCATCTCCTCGTCTTGAAAGTAGTGCCCCATGAAGAAGAGGCCGTATAGTGGCCTGTGTGCAGTGTCCCCCGTTCACCAGAGCCTGACCCTTCACGCATGTCTCCTGTGTGCATTGCCATGTGTCCTTGTGTCGTGGCTGAACTGTGTTCACCTTCAGTCCAGTCACCTGCAGTGGCTCCCTTTCCCTGTTGTGGGCAGGCTTTGGTCCCTGTGTGGTTCGTGGGCCTGCCTGGGTCTGCCTTGGGCTTGAGTTGAATCAGACCAGGTCTCTGCCAGAGATGCATCAGCAGTGACCTGCAGGGCAGCGTCCCTGTTTGTGCCCTGAGAAGCTTTTATTGGTGGGCAGAGACTGAAGCCAGATGTCTGCCTTCGGCGTACTGCTGGGGCTGTAATCAGACTGGCGTGTGTGGTTATCTTCCCCTCTCCCCGGGGCAGAAGTCTCTCTGGAGGGGTGCTGGCCCAGTTCACAGCTGCTTGCACACAGCCTCACTTGGGGCACCACTAGGGGAGGACTCCCTCCCAGGGCGTGGTGGGGAGCAGTTCCACAGTGGAGCACATGACTGGGACTAGCTGGGACTAGCCAGGTGGAGAGGTCCCCCCACACTGCTTCCAGCAGGTGTCTGTGTATCCAGGCAGGAGCACGGGTGGAGGAAATGTTGCCCACCAGCACTTTTTTCTTGGCGACGTGTCCGAAAGATCCCTGCCCCTCCAGCTCTGAGATTAGTAAATCAACCTCCTTCCTATATACCCCAGGCATTTTTCAAGCCGCTGCTTCTGCACTGAATCTTAGAGCACTGTGTGTTATGCTGTCTCTTTAAGGGCAGGGACTCAGTTTCCTCTCACCCCGTGGCTCGCTCAGAGCCAAGCCCACTGATTTTTAAAGTTGCAGGTGTTACGCCCCACTGATGATAACAACTGGCAAAATGAACTTGCTCTGGTTTTCAAAGCCAAATGCCATAGGGACTCATCTTTGCATGCACATGCCTGACGTTCCCGGTGTGTGGTCTGCTCCTCTCCCTCCTCTGTGCTTGTGGTGTCTATCCCTCTCGAGGAGGGTCCTCAGATCTGTTTGTCTCCAGACCATGTCTCCACCCTTCCTACCCTGTTTGATGCGGCCTCTTCTGTACACTTGCTGTAGAGAGTCTGTTCTGGCAATCTCAGGCCATTATCTGGGTTATTTCCACTGATGGGATGTCATCTAGGTGAATGGGTGGGACACACTGAGCCTGGGATGTTCCTCCTCTGCCATCTTCTCTGGACGTCCTCAACAGTACCTATTGTCTTTTCTTTTTTAAGGTTTTAAATGTTTATTTATTTTTGAGAGAGAGAGAGGGAGACACAGAATCCGAAGCAGGCTCTGGGCTCTGAGCTGTCAGCACAGAGCCCAATGCGGGGCTCGAACCCACAAACCGCAAGCTCGTGACTTGAGCCGAAGTCAGACACTTCACCAACTGAGCCACCCAGGCGCCCCTGTACCTATCATATTGTAACACTAATTTCACTAGTTGGCATTTCCTGTTGATTATGAGCAGAGAGCCTACCTGAAATTGTCTATGTTGTTCTTTGTTTTGATTTCAAGAGCTGTAACAGTGAGGCTATTTCCTCTTCATACAGCAGAACTTTAAGTATTTGAAGGGCATCCTCCTGCTTCCTTGGGTCTGTCATCCTTTGGCCAAACATCACCACACCCCACCTGTTTTCAAAGACACTGGTTTCCCTATCGATTTGCTATCGTCAGCAGATACTGTGCAATCTCTGGGGCAAAATGTACCAATGCCCATCAATTATTATGACTACCTGGACCACTGTGGTTGAGGAAACAATAACAGAGCATGTTCAGGCTCTTGCAGGGGATGTTGCCGTCGATCCCTGACGTCTGCCAGGATCACACGGAAGAGGAGAGTGCTGACTTCCATCCTAAATTTCAAATAGAGACCATGCTTCAGTGTGATACTCAGATGCGGTCTAACCTGTATAGCATACTTGACATTCTACGCAAAATGAAATTATTCTTCTAATACGCCAATCTCTGAAAGTAGTTAAATTTTATCACATTGTTAGCTTAGAACAATTTTATGGTCAGTGTAAATGTCATGGCTTTTATTTCCCCATAACGGGTTCTTTTGGATCCTGGCTTATTATATAATGCATGCATTGCGGGAAGGCTTGGAAAATCTCCCAATTGGGAAAACTGAGGATAAATATAATGAGGTGAGGTTAAGGAAATAAATGTCAGCTTTCCATTTAGCTTTCAAAAAATTATCAGGCAGAACTGCAGAATAGGGGAGAATTGAATTCACTTGAGGTGTGTTTACATGTTTACTATTTAGCTTCTGCATACCTCGCAGAAAACATGAAACGATTCTATGCTAACATTTTTCATGAAATTTTCCTGTCCTACAACACACGCGTATTTTCATTCGATGTGCTTCTCTAGCCTATGCTGTGAATGCAGGCAATTTTTTCAGGAGGAATAGCAAACTGTAAAACTGTAAACATTTAACCTAGTGGAAAAGATCTTTCAGAGGCTTATTCTTTGATTAAATACATACTTGCTTCAGTGTGATGGGTGTGTGGAAGCCTTTGAAAACGTTTCAGACGCAACAATCAGCTAGGGACACACTGCCCGGTTGTGTGTAACTGGTAACTTTGCAAAACAAACAAGCTGCTACAAAGTATAAAGTCAAGGTAGACATTGCGGAAGGAAAAAACAGCAGAATAGCCCTGGTTTCCACCCATCAAGACAGTTTCACATTTCAACACATTCCACGTCATTCCTATTTGAAAGCATTCACTCATGAGAATGGCATCATTCTGGTCCAAAGAACACCATCGTGCCAACCTGCTTATGTTGGGCAGTGAAAACTTTTCACAGTTGGCCACAGGTTTTTAATTAAAAATATTCGTGATGATTTTGCAGAGTCATAAAAATTCCAATATTCTTCATAGAAGAGTCCCTAGAGAGAGATTGCCCAGGCTGTGTCTGTTCGGCAGAAATGTGAACTCTACCCAAAAAGAATGCATGCTTTTGCCTTCTCTCAGTGGCCCTCCCTCAACATGGAGGAGGGCTGGGTATTAAGAAGGACTCGTCCCCACGACTCCATACAATTCTCACAGAGGTGAACAGACCGTAGGAGGCAGCAGCAACAAGAAAGAAACCAAGAGCCTGTGTTGGGGTGGAATTTTCCACTCTGTAATGGAGGGAGGGTAGCGTGCTCCTCTTCTTGCTTCAGGGCACCTACAGTGCATGGAGACCCCAAGGCGTGAGAAGATGTGCTAAGCCTCGGGGGCACCTTACAATTCTGCGTCATCCTCAGAGGGGGTGGCCACCACCCTTTTCCGTCAGAAGACTCCAGGGACAGCCTGAGGCTCCGCTCTTCTCTCGCCAAGAGCCACGGGCTCTGAGTGAGTTGCTTGGAGCTGCATTGGCTCTCCTCAGTCCGTTCCAGAAGCTTGGTGCTTATTTAAGGCATTGTAGTCGGGCAGCCAGGCTAAAAACAGAAGCAAAGGTGAATGTTCCCACTACACACGTGCAGAGGGCTTAGGTGTAAATGCAGATATCTAGGTATCTGTATTTTTGGAAGGAGCTAGGAGGCAAAGAACTCAAGCAACCCAGTGAAGTTGCGGAAATACAGCCTCAGTGAATGCTAACTGAATGTTGAAGCAGTTTGCAGCTGGACATTTTTAGGAGGTATTTGGGCCTTATCTAAACTCCCGTTTCCTGAAGGTTATACTGAAGACACATTTAATGAAGCTCTTTGTATTAGGCAGAGCTGGCATTTATTATCAGAAACTGTGCACTGTACAACGAACTAAGGACAGCCGTTCATTAGGCAAGGTGTCATGTATGTATCTCAAATAAATTCTTTGTATTGCACATAGTTGACTTATACATGTAACCTAGATGTTAGATGTTCTTTTCCTTCTGACTCAGGAGAACCCACGCATAATTGATAAGGCTGCAACACTAACTAACGAAGTCTTGCTAAGGGAGGAAAAATATAGTTTCATCCATTTTTTTTTTGTTTGTTTCCTGTCTTCAGAGGCAACCAACTAAAGATGTTCTTAATATTTGGAGGAAGGAGTGATTGTTCCTTACCTTGTGTTCTCATCGCACATTGAATCTCCCTCTATTAAAACAATTACGAAGGGCACCTGGGTGACTCAGTCGGTTAAGCGTCCAACTCTTGATATCGGCTCAGGTCGTGATCTTGTGGTGATGAGATCGAGTCCCAGGTTGGGCTCCATGCTCAATGTGGAGCCCGCTTGACATTCTGTCTCTGCCCCTCCCCTGCTTGCTCACTCTCTCTTGCTCTCTCAAAATAAATAAACATTTTTTAAAAATACCAGAACTCATACCATATTTTTCTGTAATCATTTCTGCCTTCCTTACTGAATTACTAGCTCTTTGGTGGCTGGGGATATAAAAAAATATTTCTGTTGGAGTAAGCCCCTTTAAATGTCAAATCCTCCATACGTGCGATTTAAGCCTCACAAAAGCACTACATGATAGATTTCATCATTTTCATTTGGTTAATGAAACACAGATTCAAAAAGACCAAGTCACCTGCTCAAGATCAGAGCACAAATCCATAGTTAATTTCAGACTTGAAACATGTTCTGGCAAAAATCACCAACGGAGACATTTCAACCACCACTGTGAATCATGTGTATTTCTCTTCTCAGGAACTCACCTGTGTTTAATGTATAATTAAGGTAATTTCAGCCAATATTTAATAAATACCTAGTTAGGTTTTCACCTTACGAAAAGATAGGACACAGTGCTTTCTATTTATTTACTAATAATTAGTAAATTAGTCAAGTTTTTGAGAAGTTTCACTTTCAGAGATGGTATAGTGAATGCATTAGTTCTCTATTGCTGCGTAACAAATTGTCCACAAAGGTAATGGCAGAAAGCATTTGTCACCTCACTGTTTTTGTGGGTCAGGAATCCTGCCATAGTTTGTCTGGTTGTCTCATGAGCCTTCATCAGATGCTCACTAGTCTTCTTCTGGGTTTTCTGGCTTAGGTTTCTCATGAGCCTTCATCAGACCCTCCCTGATCTTCTGGGTTGTCTGGCTCAGGGTTTCTCATGGGTCTTCATCAGGCATAGACTGATCTTTCTTCTGGTTGTTGGAAGAATGGCAGGATTCGGTTTCTCCTGTGCTGTTGGATAGAAGGTCTCAGTTCTTTGTTGGTTCTGGGCAGGAAGCTGCCCTCAGTTCCTTGTCATATGGGAGTCTCTTTGGCCAGCTCACAAATTACATCATTGAAACAAACAAGTGAGGAGAAGCAGACAGAGAGGACCAGCAAAACAGAAATGTAACAATCTTTTGTACCAATGTTCACAGTGTTACATTAACACCTGGCAGTGGTCTGTTCCTTGGAAGCAACATGTTACTTTCAGCCCACACTTGACAGGAGGCGATTATGCAGGCCTGCAGGTGAGGAAGCTGGGATCGCTTGGTGGTCATGTCAGAAGGCTGCTTGCTGGGGCACCTGGGTGGCTCAGTTGGTTGGGCGTCCAGCTTCGGTTCGGGTCATGATCCAGGCGTTCATAAGTTCAAACCCTGCGTTGAGCTCGCCGTTGTCAGCCTGTCCGCGTAAAGCCTGCTTCGGATCCCCTGTGCTCCTCTCTCAGCCCCTTCCCAACTTGCAGTTGGGAAAATAAAATAAATAAATAAATAAATAAATAAATAAATAAATAAATAAAAACAAAAATAAATATTTGTTAAAAAAAAACGAAAGAAAGCAATACATGAAGAGAGGGCTGAACAGTGTGTTTAGAACTGGACAATTACAGTTCACCGTGTATAAAAGATTTGAGTGAATTCTTTCAGAGATTCTAATTCCATCTGACATCCAACTGGCAACATTGGAAGTTGCCTCTAAAGCAGAATTAAATATCTTTAAATAATACACAAGCATATTCCTTGCAAGGTCTTTTTTTTTTAAGTATTTACTATAAACCTGGGCATTATGCAAATTAAGTAAGTGCTTTGTCTGATTGCTGACCACCATTGAGATGTCAACACTGTGAGAGAGCTCACCCTACATCCTGACCTCCAGCTCTGAAAACTTTAATTTTTGTTAATGTTTCTTTTTTGGAGAGAGAGAGAGAGAGACAGAGAGAGACAGAGCGTGTGTGGGGGAGGGCCGGAGAGAGAGGGGGAGACACAGAATCCGAAACAGGCTCCCAGGCTCTGACCTGTCAGCACAGAGCCCAGAGCGGGGCTAGAACTCACGAACTGTGAGATCGTGACCTGAACTGAAGCGGACGCCCAACCAACTGAGCCACCCAGACGCCCCTTGAAAACTTTAAGTAAATGTTAGAAAAAAATTGTGTCTGTGTGTAGAATATAATATGAAAAAATAAACCACCCAGTTTTATATTTGAACAGTGCACAAATTCAAACTTCAACTCTGTGAAAAGTCACTTTTCATGAGTGACAAAGAATATTAGAGTAGAAAGTTTTAAAATGCGTCCCCCTGAGGTTTTCAATAAGATCAGCCTAGAAACCGCACACTAATGATGACAGAATCAAGGCTTATAAGATCCATTTTAGAATATTCTGACTTTTAGTCATGTTACAAAGACAAGAGCCTCATTATGTTTTACCGTTTATACTTCTGAACTGCTAATGTATGTATTACTTTTCTATATATTATTAAATTCCATGTTAAGTGGAAAATGTTAATATTTTAACTCCACAGTTTAAACACTATTAATGCTAATGTTGTGATTCTACTTTTCAAAGGGCAAACTTTTCAGGTTCAATTTGAACCTTTTTAACTTTTATTTCTGCACTCTTTGGAGAGAATACTTTGGTGGCATGGATTTTCGTGAAAGTCAGAGAACGAAAAGCTAAGTTATGTCCAACTGGAATGTGTTTGAAGCTTTATTTGAAGGTGTATCCCTAATATGTGAGTAATTCATGACAATTAAAACACAGGCATGACACCAAGCAGGGAAGGCTGGACTCCAGCAATGCAGATGCTTTCCACTGCCTTGTCTACCCCTCTGAACAAACCTCTTCCTACTTTTGCCTTCTTTGCGGGCGTTTCATCACACCTGAAATGGGTACAGGGGTCTGTCATAAGAGCACCAGTCTGAGCGCCTTCCACATATGCTATAGTTTCAGGCCATCACCCCAGGAACGCCACTGTAAGTGCTCTAGACTAAATGACTAAAACTTGGGCAATTTTTCTCCTTCAGCCCATAAAGAGAAGTTGCAAACCAGTTATTTGAAACCTGTGAACCCCAAGAAGCTGTTGCTGTGTCCCATCTCCATATTTCGTGTAACATGCACTATATACTAGCATTTAACACACTTCATCGGAATGATCCTGTGTATGTGCCTATGTCCAACCACATACCTGAGGGAGAGGCTCAGCATCTTTGTGCCCAAGCATATAATGCAGTGCCTGGCACTGACCAGATGCTTAAGCATTGTAAAAACACCCCCCTCCCCAGCAACCCTAACATATGCTTATGTTATTGACCGTAACAACAGCACACGTGATGCCCAGAATTCTAGACCAACTGGGGCGGTGTTATGAGCTTGCAAGCAAGGTATTTTCTGGCATTAACATTAATACAGGGAGAGCATCAGCCGTTGACGAGCTGCCTCCTCTTGACAAGCATGTTAATTAGGTTTTCCCAGCTTTAAAGGCAGAAAGTCACCGCATTTTCCTCAAGGAATGAGAACACATGTGACAGTAAAGAATCTCCTGCAGGAGCCTGCGGAATCTCCATCAAGAGGCCACCACGCTGAAGAGGCATTCAGCTGGGATTGCCCTGGGGAAAGCCAGGATGCAAATATAGCTAGAGCTGTGCAGAAAGAGTTAAAAGCCATTCTGATCACCCGTTTCTTTGTTGTTCTCCTGGCTCTCAAAAGTTACTCGTTTTCACCGCTTTTGTTTTTGGTCTCTCTGTTGCATTTTCCCTTGTTTCCAACACAATGGCTTTCTCCTTTGCCAAGATTTCCAGACTGTGGGTCAGGAGTTTGCCCGTAAGAAACCTCCTGAGTGTGTCTGCTCCTTCGAGGCTTTGGCTGAAGAAGCATTCCTCACAAGGGAATGTGGTCATGTGCAAGCACCTAGAGTTTGGGCCAGATAATGATTTTGTTTGAACTCTCGTGCTTTTAGCCAACTTTCTTTCATGTAAGTTGTAGTTCTATAGCAAAGTCATGGTTATGTCATCTGTTACGGAGCAATTACCACAATAATGCTAAGAAAAAAATAAAAAGAAAAAAAAAAGAAGGAAATCATCCAAAACCTAGCCATTAACAAGAGCAGATGTTTGAAAGCTAATGGTTGTGTAAATAACAAGGCGTGTGACATTATCAGGACGGTTCAGCATTTAAAGACAGGTTGTTGATTTTCTCTACATAATGACACAAACTGAGCTGGAAACTGTTCAGTTGCGTAAGCAAAATAGTTTAAATATTTCAAAACACCAACATGACCCCAAAGAGTAAGCCAATTAATAATTTTTTTAAATGTTTATTTATCTTGGACAGAGAGAGAGAGAGACAGAGCATGAGTGTGGGAGGGGCAGAGAGAGAGAGGGAGACACAGAATCCGAAGTAGGCACCAGGCTCCAAGCTCTCAGCACAGAGCCTGACGCGGGGCTCGAACTCATGGGCCGTGAGATCATGACCTGAGCCAAAGTCGGTCGCTCAACCTACTGAGCCACGCAGGCACCCCAAGGTAATTAATAATTTTAATTAATTGTCATGGAATCCAGTGAATCCAGTGAGTAACTTTGTCATACTATGTAGCTTGGCATACAGGTGAACTCACGACCTCTGAAATCATTCTGGATTAAGAACTTTTGAAAACCTTGTGTATGCTGGATTTCTAGATTAGTCTGAGAGAGGCTTTGATGATTTAATGCAGAAATGTGCTTGTTATTGTTTGAAATACCATTTGAGAAAGACCAGATAGTGTAATGTGGGTTTCATCTCAGTTTGCATCTACACAAATTGCTTCCTCTGTAAGCATTTAATCTCTGATAGCAATTCATGCATTACCCGACTTAGGGTCTGTATCAGCAGATCACGTGGAGGAGACAGAGGGATAATGTCCCCATTCTCTATTAAACCGCCTCTCACTTATTACACCAGGACCCTAAACCATTATTTGAGAACTTTAGAAAGGATTACACTCCGGGAACCCCTCAATTTACGTCCGTTTGACTGAGACAGAGCTATGAACCGCCGATGAATGCTTGCCAACTTAGGTGCACCTACTTTGAAATGATTGCAGAACTCTAGTTCGGCAACACATATCACATTGACTTGCTTTGTTTCAGTCAGGTTTTTTTCTCCAACCAGCAACTGCATGTAGACCCAGGCCAAGTTGTACCACAGACCATGGGGTACGCCAGACTTTTAATGGTACGGGTTTTTTTCCCCTCAAAATAGAGGTTGCACAAGTACTGATTTGGATTGTCCCAACTTGGATTTCTGTTATTGTTGAGGAAGAAGATACTGCACTGAAATAAAGTCAGCTTCTAGCCAGGGCTAAATAATCCTCATCTTGAGGATGGGGATGCCCAGTACCTGTTGGCTGAATGGCTTCGAGAAGCATTATCAGACGAAACGTGACCCCACTCGCAGCTACTGACTTAACAGACTGGGCAAAGCCTTTCTGCTCACAGCATGCCAAGCTCCGTGTCTCACTTCATTAAGGATAAGGGGTTGCCATCCGAATGAGATATAGATTTTAAATTCTGTAATATATGTATTACCCGCCAGAGAATGTTGCCAGAACACTCCAGTCTTTCTATTCTGGTCAAATTAAGTAATGGAATATTCCTTGCCCCTGGACAGGAGTACAGCAAAAGAGAAAACTGTTTTATTTCCCACTATGTGGTGTGTGTGTGTGTGTGTGTGTGTGTGTGTGGTGTGTGACAGGAGCTGATGTTGAGCCACAGATTTGAATGTGAGCAATTTATTTGCGATGTGACCTTAAGAAACATCAGTGAGAGAAAGGGGAGGTAAGACAAGAGAAGAAGCTAAGGGTGTTTTTTTCCCAGCAAGTTCCCAGCGTGGACAGCTGGAGCTTACTTCTCGTGACAGTGTCTGGGTGGCAGTGCAGAACACAAGCTTTGGCGTTCTCCCTCCCAGAACAAGAGGGGGCTGATGCTGTTGGCCATGCGTGCCCATCAGCCATTGGGCGGGGCCAGTGTGGGAGGCATGAATCCCCTGGCCCTTCCGGCATGCTGTGTGCTCCACCAGAGCAGGCCCTCGGCCAAGGAGACACAGGTGCTGGGAGCTGGGACACCAGAAAACAAACCAGGGCCTTGTGGTTGAAAATCATAAGGGCTTAAGGAAATATGGGCAGGATATCTGTTTATATCTATATTTATATCTGTATTTATGTCTGTGTATCTATTTATCATCTGAATCAGTATGTCTGTCTGTGTCTATATGCATACCTATATCTGTATTGGCAATTGTACCTGTACGTATGCATTTATATCTATAGATACAGGTGTGTATGCATATATTTATCTACATACTTGCTGTGGCTTTGCAAAACAAAACCCCAATTATATCTAAGTGTCCAGATTTTACAAAACGCTTGCATAAACAAAGGTATGTATCTATGTTACAAAATGAGCCGGGAAACCCAATCATTTGTAAATTGATGGATTCAAATGTAAATTGAACAACTGAAAAACTATTGTATGAAACAACATTTGGATCAATGGGAAAATCATACCAGAACTACGAGCTATCTAGCAAGTAATGAAGAGGTTAATTCCATATGCCAAAGCCTAGGACAAACCTCTTTATATCTACCTAAGCTTTCTTTATTAAAGTGAAAAAGACTAAGTGTAAATGAATTACATCTTCAATATAAGAAACTAGAAAAAATATAATTAAAAAATAGGACAATGAGACTTATGGCTTCTCCTGTAAGAAGAAAAGTCAACTCTCCTTGGATAAGAGAGGGGAGGACATCGCAGTGCTGCCCCCAAGATTGCAGAGATAGACAAGCAAATACAGGGAGTGCTGTCTAACCAGAGCAGAAACTCCCAGGAGGAAACAGCCAGGGGCACCCTGGAAAACCTGAGGTGTTGGAACGGATGGAGACTGAGTGTAACCAACTCTGTGTGAACAAGTCTGAGAGTTAAAACCTCCAGGGGATTGCAGGATCCTAAACTTCGTGAGGTTTGCCTAGAGAAGCATGACTGGGCTCCCACAGTGAACACTGGAAGAAAATTCCTTCGTGATTCCAGTAGAAGGAGAAACAGAGCTTAACAGCATGAGTCAGTGGGATGTAAGTGACATCTGTGGGCTACTGCACCCAACCGCAGCCGAATACACATTCTTCTCAAGCTTACATGGGGTATTCACCAAAGGACACCACATTCTGGGCTCTAAAACACACCTTGATGAATTTAAAAGAATAGAAACCACACAGAATCAAACTAGAAATCAATAACAAAAACATAACTGGAAAACTGCCAAATACATGGAGATAAAACAACACACTTCTAAATTACACAATAGGTCAAAGAAATTACAAAATATTTCCCACCAAATAAATGAAAGCAGAACTTATCAAAATATGTGGGATGCAGTGAAGGCACTGCTTAGAAGGAAATGTATAGCATTAGATGTATATATTAGAAAAGAAGAAAGATTGAAAGTTGGTCATCTAAGTTTCACGTTAAGAAACTACAAAAAGGAGAGCAAATTAAATCCATTCGGAGCCGAAAAGAAGAATTGGAGAAGAAATCAATGAAATTGAAAATGAAATCAGTATATGAAACCAATGATACTACAGGCTGGTTCTTCAAAAATAATCAATGAAAACAATAAGCTTCTAGCCAAGCTAAGACAAGAAGAGGATACAAATTAATGTCAGAAATGAAAGAGGAGACATCATTACAGATCCCATGGTTATTGGAAGGCTAATAAGAGACTGCTATGAACAACTCTGTGGTCACAGATGTGATAACCTACACGAAATACAACAATTCCAGGGTGCCTGGGTGGGTCAGTCGGTTGGGTGTCCAACTCTTGATTTCCACTCAGGTCACAATCCCAGGATTGTGGGACTGAGTCTCATGTCAGGCTCTGTGATGAGCGTGGAGCCTGCTGAAGATTCTCAGTCTCTCTTCCTCTGCTTCTTTTCCCTGCTTGCTGTCTCTCTTTAAAAAAAAAAAATCCCTTGAAAGACACAATGTGCCAAAACTCACACAAGAAGAGATGATCTGAATGGGCCTAAAACTAGTACAGACATTGAATAACATTGAATTAACAAACTTCCAAAATGGGAAGCATGAGGGCTAGATGGGTTCATTCGTCAATGCTAGTAAACATAATGAAGTAATTATACCAATGTTTTACAGTCTCTTTCAGAAGATAGAAGCAGAAGGGATGCTTCTAACTCATTCTGAGGCCAGCATTACCCTAATACAAACATCTCTCGTGAACATAGATGCGAAAATCCTCAAGGAAATACTAGTATAAGAAGCACAAGAAGAAGTATATACTATGAGTAAGGTGGAATGATCCCAGCAGTGCTGGTTCAACATTCTAAAATCAGTCAGTGTATATCATATGTCTTCACTCATATGTGGAACTTGAGAAACTTAACAGAAAACCATGGGGAAAGGGAAGAGGGAAAAAATAGTTACAAACAGAGAGGGAAGGAGGCAAACCATTACAGACTCTTAAATACAGAGAACAAACTGAGGGTTGATGGGGGGGGGTGTTGGGGAGGGGAGAGAATGGGTTATGGGCACTGAGGAGGGCACTTGTTGGGATGAGCACTGGGTGTTGTATGTAAGTGATGAACCACAGGAATCTACCCCCCAAACCAAGAGCACTTTTAATATACTGTATTTAATACACTGTATTTTAATACACTGTATTTAATACACTGTATTTTAATACACTGTATTTAATACACTGTATTTTAATACACTGTATTTAATATACTGTATTTAAATACACATTTAATGCACTGCCAATTTTACAATAAATTATATTAATAAATAAAAAAAATCAGTGTGATCCAGAACATCAACAGGCTAAAAAAGAAGAATCATCGGGGCGCCTGGGTGGCGCAGTCGGTTAAGCGTCCGACTTCAGTCAGGTCATGATCTCGAGGTCCATGAGTTCGAGCCCCGCGTCAGGCTCTGGGCTGATGGCTCGGAGCCTGGAGCCTGTTTCCGATTCTGTGTCTCCCTCTCTCTCTGCCCCTTCCCCGTTTATGCTCTGTCTCTCTCTGTCCCAAAAATAAATAAAAAACGTTGAAAAAAAAAAAAAGAAGAATCATCTAATCATATTGGCAGACACAGAGAAAATATTCAACAAAATCCAATACCCTTTCATGACAGAAATTCTCATTACAGTAGGAATAGGGGAAAGCCTTCTCAACTTGATGAAAATGTCTATAAAAAAAACAAAATAAAAGAATAAACATCAAAGTGAAAGTTGCTAAAATAGCATAAATGATAAATATACCTTACCATGATTTCCTTGAAATTAACTAGATATAGAGTTATAAATATATATACATATATATTTGTATATACACAATGATACATTTATCTATATGTCTTAACTATATATTTACATTTACAGGGATACATTTACAATGATTGATATAAATCAATTTATTAAAGATTATGTGATTATGCAATCATTGTAAATTGATATAAATATATATGCATTTTTAGAAAGTTGGATTAGGGAAAATGAGAGGAAACAAAAACTGAATGAGATTATGAATAAAAACAATAGTGTGATCACAGACACTCACTGAAGAGATGAAAAGAATTCCAAGAGCATATTTGATGCACTCCTATTGCTATACATATGAGAATTCAGAAGGGAATGGTTGATTTCCTGCAAAAAAAAATCCAAACCTGGTTTCCAAAGAGCCAGAAAACTGAACTTACAAATAATTAAGGAAGGTGTTGAAAGGTAATTTAAAGAGACGCTAGGTTACTAAACAATATACATCAGGCTCGGATGGCTTTACAGCTGAGGTTTATTTGAGCTTTAAGGTCCAGATCAATTCTATGAGATGAAAGCTGGAAGACTGCCCGCTCTCATGATGTTACCACAGTTTTACTGCTAAACGTGCCAAGGTACAAAACAAGTGAAGAAATATAGAATAATTGTGATTATCATGAATGAGTAGATGCAAAAATTCTAAATTGATTTTTAGTCAGTAGAGAGTCTAACACAGTCAACGTGACCGATCTTTTTAACCCAGGATGCAGGATGATTGAAGATCTTTTGTTCTACTAACAAATTAAAGGAGAAAACCATCTGTTTATATTCATGGTGGCTGATGATGGAAAAACATTTGATAAATTCAGCAGCTACTCCTCAAAAAAGGCTAAGAACCAGAACAAAATGATGTAATCATGAAACGGACCAGTTATTACCAATTATCTTGATAAAGAACCAGTGAGCTATTTCTATTAAACTTAAGGAGAAAACCGAGAGGCACACCCCCCTACTCATATTTACCACTGCTTTGAATGTTTTCATTAAAGCACAAAGGCCAAAGAAGTTAAATGATCATTATACGTATAATGTTTAAGTTATAGAAATGTTTAGTATGCAGATGCTAACCCTGTATATCTAACAAAAATTAAAAGTAATGGGGCTCCTGGTGGCTCACTCAGTCCGTTAAGCGTCCGACTTCAGCTCAGGTCATGATCTCACAATCCATGAGTTTGAGCCCCACGTCGGGCTCTGTGCTGACAGCTCGGAGCCTGGATCCTGCTTTAGATTCTGTGTCTCCCTCTCTCTCTGCCCCTCCCCCACTTGTGCTCTGTCTCTCTAGCTGTCAAAAATAAAATGAGCATAAAAAAATTTTTTAAAAAGAAAAATACATTGTAAACCATATATTATATGTAACTATATATATTTTAATCCTTATGTATTTGTTTTATAATATATAGTATATATATAGTATAGTCTAGCATTTCTATCCAGTATTGTAAACATAGGTATGTAAAATATAAATTCAGGAGTTTTGTGTTCATATCAAAGGAAAAAGTCATGCCTGTAATAAATATTCGTCATTGAGAGAAAAAAAAATGATGCTCCAAAATCAACCTGTGAATTCGATACAATTTCAAATAGGACTTTTTTAACAGAATGGAAAGAAAGTAATGGAAGAGGCAGAATGTCGACAGAAAATGTAACAGTATTTGGTACATTGTAGCTCTTGCTGAGGTCTGAGCTCAGTAACAGGGAATCTTATTTGCTTTCTGCCTGCACATCAAGTTGAAAGGGAGGAGGGTGGTGACAGAGGAGGCAAGCAGGTACGTGGCCGTGAGAACATTCACGTTGTTTGCTTTCCCCTCAATGAGTTCACTGGGACTCACAACGTTTCCACTTGAAATACTTGTGGGAAATTAATGGAGGCATAGGCCGTAGAGAAAACGGTGGCACTTAACCACGTAATCCAAGGAGGGCAACCTGGGTTGGGACACTTGGGTTGCTTCTATATCGTAACTCTTGTAAATAATGCTGCTTCCTGAAAGCACTGTTAGGATGCTCTCCCTGTTTGCACTGCCCTTACTCACCCGTGTTTCGTGTTTTACGGCCACGACATTGGCACTTGGCAGGCACTTGGCATTTTCCTTTTCCAGTTGGTAGAAGAAAGCAGAAAGTTGCATCCATAACGGATGGTGGAATCTGCTGTGGAAACTCAGGAGCCGTTATTCCGCAGGGTTATTTTCAACTTAGACTGTGACGTCTTTGTCACGGTCTTTCCTCAATCCTGATGAACATGTGCACTTTTGGAGGGTTTCGGCTTTGCGTTTTTTCTTGTTGCTTGTTAATGCTGCTTTAAAACCTGTTAGTTTGTGTCCTGTTTGTAATCATTTTTGGTCTACGTGAATATTTTTTTTAAAAAGAGACCTAATGAGGGGCGCCTGGGTGGCTCAGGTGGTTGGGCGTCCCGACTTCAGCTCAGGTTGTGATCTCGCAGTTGGTGAGTTCAAGCCCTGCATCAACACTTGTATACATTACTCAGTGCTCATCGTGATAAGTGCTCTCCCATCCCCTTACGTGTTTTACCCATTCCCCTCCTACCCATCTACCCTCTGGTGACCACCTGTTCTCTGTAGTTAAGAGTCTAGTTTTGTGTGTGTGTGTTTGTTTTGTTGTTGTTGTTTGGTTTGTCTCCTTTTTCTGTGTTCATTTGCTTTGTTTCTTAAATCCCATATATGAGTAAAATGATACTCTCTCACTGACTTATTTCACTTAACATCATACTCTCTACATCCATCCATATTATTGCAATGACCAGATTTCATTCTTTTTCATGTCTCAGTAATACTCCATTGTGTGTGTATGAATACACCCCACACCTTTTTTCTTTTCTTCAAATGACTGTTGAGTTTATTTGCTTGATCAGTAATAGTCCCGGAAAAATTAGTTAACACTGAGACAACTGGAATAAAATACTAATTGTAAAAATCCATGACACCTTGAGGGGCACCTGGCTGGCTCAGTCAGTGGAACATGTGACTCTTGATCTCTGGGTTCTGAGTTCGGGCCCCACGTTACGTGTAGACATTACTTAAATAAATACACTTAAAAAAATCCGTAATGCCATGACAAGAATTAGAGTTTACCAAAGCAAAAAAAGATACCTTCAATCCTACCAGTAAATACAAAATTAATGTAATATGATCAGCAGCAAGAAGGCTTTTATATGTTTATACTTGACATGTGACCATATTTCAGTCACCATAGTATGTCCTCCAATTAAAAAAAAATAGTACACTGATTTTCTGTGACAAAGTTGAAAAGGTCAAGGCCTAAGGGTGGCGAGACCAGACCTGGGGCCTCCTACGTGCAAGGCACACACTCTCTCACTCAGCTACACCCCCTCCTGTATCACATCTCCTTTATCGATTCATTCATCAATATCAATAGACACTTGGGTGGCTTCTATATCGTAACTCTTGTAAATAATGCTGCTGTAAACATAGGGGTGCATATAGCTTTTCAAATTAGCCTTTTTGTATTCTTTGGGTAAATACCCACTAGTGCCATTGTCGGACCGTAGGGTAGTTCTGGTTTTCACTTTCTGAGGAAGCTTCATACTGTTTTCCAGAGTGGCTGCACCAGTTTGCATTCCTACCAGCAATGCAAAAGGGTTCCTCTTTCTCAGCATATACTCACCAATACCTGTTGTTTCTTGTGTTGTTATTGTTAGCCATTCTGACAGGTGTGAGGTGGTATCTCATTATGGTTTTGATTTGCATTTCCCTGATGATAAGTGATGTGGAGCATCCTTTCATGTGTCTTTGGCCATCTGGACGTCTTTGGAGACATGCCTGTTCATGTCCTCTGCTCATTTTTTAATTGGATTATTTTTTATTTTTTAGTGTTCAGTTGTAGAAGTTCTTTATGTATTTTGGATACTAACCCCTTATCACACAGGCTCTTTGCAAATATCTTGTCCCTTCAGTAATTGTCTTTTACTTTTGTTGATGGTTTCCTTTGCTGTGCAGAAGCTTTTTATTTTGATGTAGTCCCAGTAGTTTATTTTTGCTTTTGTTTTTCTTGCAGGAGACAGATCTAGAAAGATGTTGCTGATGTGAGAGAAATTACTGCCTGTGCCCTCTTCTAGGATTTTTATGGTTTCAGACCTTACATTTAGGTCTTTCATCCATTTTGAGTTTATTTTTGTGTCTGGTGTAAGAAAGCGGCCCAGTTTCATTCTTCCTTGTGCAACTCTCCACTCTTCCCAAGACCATTGTATGTCATTGCCTCCTTTGTCAAAGATTAATTGACCATATATAATCATGGGTTTATTTCTGGGCTCTCTATTCTGTTCCACTGATTTTTGTGTCTGTTTTTGTGCCCATACCATGCTGTTTTGATGACTACAGCTTTGCAGTATATCTTGAAATCTGGGATTGTGATGCCTCCAGTTTTGTTCTTCTTTCTCAAGATTGCTTTGGCTAGGGGCGCCTGGGTGGCGCAGTCGGTTAAGCGTCCGACTTCAGCCAGGTCACGATCTCGCGGTCCGTGAGTTCGAGCCCCGCGTCAGGCTCTGGGCTGATGGCTCGGAGCCTGGAGCCTGTTTCCGATTCTGTGTCTCCCTCTCTCTCTGCCCCTCCCCCGTTCATGCTCTGTCTCTCTCTGTCCCAAAAATAAATAAACGTTAAAAAAAAAAAGTTTAAAAAAAAAAAAAGATTGCTTTGGCTATTTGGAGTCTTTTGTGTTTCCATACAGATTTTAGGATTGTTTGTTTTACTCCTGTGAAAAATACTGGTAGTATTTTAATAGGGGTTGGATTAGGTCTGCAGATTGCTTTGGGTAATAAGGAAATTTTAACAATATTTGTTCTTCTAATCCATGAACATGCAATGTCTTTCCATGTGTTTGTGTCTTCAGTTTCTTTCATCAGTGTTTTATACTCTTCAGAGTACAAGTCTTTGACCTCCTGGTTAAGTTTATTCCTAGGTGTTTTATTTCAAGACTGCTTTTTAAAAAAATAGCCAAACAATAACTCCTTCTGCCTGAAATAGTCCCTAAACACGAAAAATATTTCTTATACATGAGCCCAGCTGGGTGTCCTGTCCTTTCTATAGCTTCAGATAAGCTTGTTAGTACTTGATCACATGACGAAGACTGGATTTGTTGTAATGACAAAAATCTCATGGTTCTATGCCAAACATTGAAATACAGCATGAAGCACTTGCTGAAAAAAAAATTTGTGATGCAGTGTTTTAAAGGTGCACAGACAAAACAAACAAAAACTGAAGGAAACCAGTTGTCTGTCATGTTTCAGATGACATATATTGAAATATGAATCAGTTCTTCATTAACGTTCAGCCATCTGGTTACTCATGGTTAGTTACTAGGGAGGCTACTACGTGGTTAGTAAGGGAAGCTGGCAGATGCTACGTTCATTCTTCCTCCTAGCTGGTTTTCCAACAGCCAATTAAAATATGTTAGAAATGTTAGATACCCCACTGTACCTCAGTATACTATTTGTTCTCTCTAAAACTTAATCCACAGGATTCCAAATGCATTGTATAACTTTTATCATTATGCTTCAACATAAATAATTAGCACAGTTTAGAGAAGTAAAAGAATATAAATGTCAATAAAAATTCCCCGCGTAAGCAAAATTTAAAAATGCTTTTGTTTCGTATAAAAACCTAGACGTGCAAATGATTTCAGATAAATGATCTATATTTTTTGCACATAGAATCACATTTATAAATCTTTTTCTTAAAAGTAGTTGAAATGACCGCCCTTACACTATACATTTAAACTTTGCACGCAGAGGATATAGCAAGGGATGTTCATTTGATTAATTATTGCTTCATGTTGCTATCTAGGATAGAAACCACACGATGTGTGTAACAGACGTGTTCTTTGAGTCTGGCATGGATTCCTATCAACTTGCTAAACATCAGGATACCTCAGAAGGCTCTTTGTTGCCACAGAGCTTATATGCATTAATAAGTTTTATGTTCTGAATATGAAAAAAAAATCTGTTCCCAGACATACCAGACCTAAAATTTATGCTGCCAAAATCAGGATTTGAAAGACGCTCAAGAAAGACTTCTCATTTCCCAGTATGCGGCCAGAGTTTGCCTTTGACAGGTTGTGTTTCTACTTGATAGATCAGTGGCTTGGGGTTTACCGAGGATTTCAGAATGAAATTTACTGAAGTCATCCAGGGAAGGTCATCAGAACATCAAGGGGCTTCCATCAACAGAGGGCTTAGATAGTTATCTGGGTCTTTCGGTGTTGCATATACCCATTTGATGAAGGTTACATAAGATGGGTTGGTCTGCAAAGCATTGCTTAAATAGAGCGATTGCAACAAGCAGGCTTTTGTCCACGGCAGGACTCCTCGTCCATCTCAGATGACAACCCTTAGGGCACGTCTCCTGGCAGCACTCGCTTGCACATGCCCACCATCGCTCTGCAATCTGACACTGCCTGGTAACTGCAAGACTCTACGTAGACATTGTCGTAACGCAGAAACTCTCGAGCACGGAGGGGTGAAAGGAACGTGGGTTCTATGTGATGGATTGGTAATGATGCCACTGTAATTCAGCTGAATCTTGGGGGAGAATGGGACCAATGTTTGGCATTGTGCTTTCATACAAACCAGCAAAGAAAAGTGAGTTTTTTAAATGCTGTTTCACTTGGCACGTAATCCCACTCTTTGTGTTTTGTTGGATAGCTCGTGTGTGTATCTATCATGGCTTCAAAAGTAAAACAACTTCTTATTATTTAAACAATAAAGCACTTGCAGGGAAAAACTAAGTAGGATTTATTTCTGCTCAAGACAGATTTTCCCACATGTAACAACCACGTCCAAAGAACTTATAAAACTGTCCTTGGTTTTACAGTGATAAATGGAGAACATTGAGTCTTTCAATCAAACAAGGTATCAAGATTGTTTATTGTGGTTGCTTTTTGTGTTAAGCAATGAATTGCAAAATAAGTTACTGCAGTATATAGATAACACTCAAATAAACATGCCACTAGTGGAGAAAGGGCATATTTTTCCAGGAACCAATATTTTCTCCCTTCTTCATTTTTTCTAATGTTGATCAAAACAATCTTCTGGCAAATTCAGTTTTGTTTTTTTTTTTTTAAAAGGCTCTATGTGTGTGTCTGTGTGTCTGTGTAGATAGACATTGTAGATGTATATATCTGCTGTGTTGTTAACAATATAAGACCGGGAAGGTGGAAATCAATGCTTGTCAAAACAATCCTTTAGCAAATTTAGTTTTTTAAAAGAGGACCTTTTATGTACTTGTATAGAGATAGATAGATAGATAGATAGATAGATAGATAGATAGATATAGGTGTATAGGCATATAGAGAGGCATAGAGATATAGAGTTATATACACATTTATAGATAAATAGATAAATAATATGTATATATCTGAGACTTTATGAACAATAAAAGACTGGGAAGACAAATTAATTCATTTACAATAAGCTCCCATTAGTTTTCCCTGTAGTCTGTCTGTTGATCTTTAACTGTACCTCAGAAACATCCTGTGTCCACATTCATATTAGGATGATTTTTGTTCTCTGTCTTTATTGCTTCCTCTGGTGTTCTGGGTCACAGAGAAAATCCAAGTTCCTTCCACTGCTGCTTGGTACCAATTTCACAGTGAAGAGGCAGTGGGAGTACCGGGAGGAAAGGGCAGTGGTCTCTCTCATTTTTGAATCTTTATTGGTCTCTCTTAAGAGTCACTAAGAAATATTCCTCCTTAGGAGGCCACTCCTGAATAGCTCGGAACAGAAAAAGATGACCAGGAAACAGCTTTCTGCACACAACAAAGGTTTTTGCTACTACATAGTATGTTTGAATATCATATCAAGGAGACACCTAACATGTCCACCAGAATCAACCTCAGCACCAAACAGTTCCTGGTCCCTGGGGCAGATGCTGGTGGCCACCATCTTGAAGGTTGGAATCCCAGTAGGGGTTATGTAAGAATTCAGGCAAAAACCCCTCTTATCTCTTCATGAATCCTTGATTCATTTCACGTTTATTAATTCATTAAATAAACATTCATGAAATGCTTATTTCTTGGATAAATGGCTGGAGCATTGCGTAACCAGAATAAGGACCACCCTAGATAATTCACATGTCCGTATAGTGCAGTTGCTGTCAACTGTGGGAACAAAATGCTACGAAAATGTATTTCCTTTCTTGGTACCCCAGGAAGTGTCCTTCCATCCACAAAGTGAACTTCAAAGTATGGAAGGAGTTGTGTGTGTGTGTGTGTGTGTGTGTGTGTGTGTGTCCACATTCATATTAGGATGATTTTTGTGTGTGTGTGTTTTTAATTCCCTTCTGGAGGTCATCCCACAGGCAGCCCCAGTTGGGCTGACGGTCCTCAATGTAGGGTGGGGTTCACAAAACAACCGATTGGGATGTAGGAAGAATGCATGAGAACTTACACTGACATGTATATCTACCTGAGTAATTAAGAAAGTGATTAAGATGTATTGATCCATGACATCTGGCTTGATGTTGACGCCTCGCGTGACAGATGGGATGTGTCTTGGGCTTGGAATGCAAGATATCCTGAGGGCAAGTTGGGAATTTGCACAGCAGGAGGAGCCCAGAGCAGGCTTTTCCTTAACTGCCAACTTTTTGCCTGATGTGACATACACACAGTTGAGTAGATTTGCCGATTATTTCACGTAGGTTTAACTAATCTAGCCCCTCAAATTGGTATGTAGCTTAAAACCCTCCTGTAAAAGAATTGTGGATTGAATATATGTATCCATCTATCAAGTCCCAAAGAGTTGGATAAGAGCACAGCTGGGTCTCCTGTTTAATCCTAGTAGAAACTTATCATGATGAGGTCCACACAATGACCATCTAATGAGATCAGAGAAGCAGTCACCCGCCAGATGTGAAGTTACCAAGAGCATTATTTTAAAAAAATTTTTAAAGTTTACTTATTTTTGAGAGAGAGAGAGACAAAGTGTGAGTGGGGGGAGACAAAGTGTGAGGGGGGAGGGGCAGAGAATGAGACACAGAACGTGAAGCAGGCTCCAGGCTCTGAGCTGTCAACACAGAGCCCAATGCAGGGCTTGAACTCACAAACCATGAGATCATGACCTGAGCTGAAGTCCGATGCTCAACCGACTGAGCCACCCAGGTGCCCCTGAAATGTGAATTTACATACAATATTGTGAGTTATGAACCTTCCCCTCATATATGTTATGTATTAAAATAATTACTAATTAGATTACTAAGCCAACATAATGAGCAAGACAGTTGGATATTAGAGATGATACATATTTTAATGAGAACAGAAATGAATACACATCACACATAAAAATACATGGAAAAATACTTTTACCTTATAATTTATGTCAACCTCATCCTTTTTCTACTTCTGTGTTGGTTGTTGTTTGTTTTCTTCTTTGATGCTTATTTATTTTAAGAGAGAGAGAGCGTGCACATGAGGTGAGGACAGGCAGAGAGAGAGGGAGACAGAGAATCCCAAGCAGGCTTCGCACTGGCTTGAACTCACACACTGCGAGGTCATCACCTGAGCCAAAATCAAGAGTCAGGCACTTAACCAACTGAGCCACCCGGGTGGCCCTCTGTGTTGGTTTTACAAAGAAATGGAATGTGAATATAGTAACACATGCCATAACTTAGAGTGTAACAAATACCAACAAA
Source organism: Prionailurus viverrinus (assembly GCF_022837055.1). Classification (NCBI taxonomy): domain Eukaryota; kingdom Metazoa; phylum Chordata; class Mammalia; order Carnivora; family Felidae; genus Prionailurus; species Prionailurus viverrinus. The sequence goes on from NC_062579.1 coordinate 2,391,912, forward strand.
CTAAAGATGAAAGTTCTAAAATGTCCTACTCGTGGGAGTAAGTGAACAAAAACTGATTGGAGCCCATGGTTGTGCTTGCTGAAGAGAGGGGTCTGTGAGAGCAAAGCCCACCTCCCCCAGTGTTTCAGATGACATTCTCCTCTGTCATTCCCTCTCTGTGAAACTACTACTTTATGGTTCACAGGAGCCTTTCTTGTGTTTTTTTGTGAAGTGTAAGAAACAATTGCTAACATCCTGCTCTAAGATTTTCTGAAATCCCCAAAATAATTGCCTCTAATGATGCCCTCTGCTTTAGACCCTAGGGGTGCGCCTTATCAGACAGGGAAACTGGTATAAACATAAAGGTGTGTCCGCTTTTTATAAAAATGGGCCTTGGCTATTTGAGAACATCTACCCACATCCATCCTGCTTCAGGTGAAACTGGGAAGGGGCTGCAGAAACAGCTCTTTCTAAAGAAGAAAGCCTCTCTCTTTCAGATATTTGGTTATATTGTCCAACCAAAACAACAAAAACAAAAACAAAACACACGGGACTCCCTTTGTGTGCAGTGAGATCTCCCATCCACTCCTGCTACAAAAATCCCCCCCAATCCTCAGTCCTAATACATCATCCACCCCTCCATCCTCTCTCTCCACCTGAGTTTCACCTGCACCCCCATTCCAATCCCTGGCAGTTAGAATGGGTCCGTCTTTTTTTACTTGAGTAGAGTTGACACACAATGTTGCACGAGTTTCAGGTGTACAATGTGATGATTTCATAAGTTTATGCACTGTGCTGTGTTCACCACGGCATAGCTACCATCTGTCCCACGACACCACTGTTACTTACCACAGTTTCCTCATCCATTCATCTACTTTGAGGCATTTAGGTTGCTTCCACGTATTGGCTATTGTAAACAATACTTCAGTAAACATAGGGTGCGTATAGCTTTTCAAATCAATGTCTTTGTTTTCCCTGGGTAAATACCCAAAGGTCGAATTACTGGATGATATGGCATTTCTATTTTGTATGTTTTTGAGGAACCTTCATATGGTTTTCCAGAGTGGCTGCCCCAATTTGCATTCCTGCCAACAGTGCACGAGGGGTCCTTTTTCTCCACATCCTCACCAACACTTCTTGCTTTTGATTTTAGCCGTCTGACAGGTATGAGGTGGTCGCTTTGATTTGTTTCTCTGATGATGAGTGATGTTGAGTATCTTTTCATGTGTCTGATGGCCATCTGGATGTCTTTGGAGAAATGCATGTTGATGTCCTCTACTTATTTTTTTTAATTGGGTTATTTGTTTTCTGGTGTTTGGTTGTAGAAGTTCTTCATTTTGGATACTAACCCCTTACCACACAGGCTATTGGCAAATATCTTGTCCGATTCAGTAATTGTCTTTTACTTTTGTTGACGGCTTGCTTTGCTATGCGTCTTTTTACCTTGATGTAGTCCCAATAGTTTATTTTTACTTTTGTCTCCCTTGCCTCTGGAAACAGACCTAGAAAAATTAGGCTATAGCTGATGTCAGAGAAATTACTGCCTGTGCCCTCTTCTAGGATTTTTGTAGTTTTAGATCTTATATTTAGGTCTTTAATCCATTTTGAGTCTATTTTTTATGTCTGATGTAAGAAAGTGGTCCAGTTCATTCTTTTGCATGTAGCGGTTCTGTTTACCCAACACCATTTGTCAAAGAGACTGTCCTTTTACCATTGTATACCCTTGCCTTCTTTGTTGAAGATGAATTGACTGTATACTGGTGGGTTTATTTCTAGGCTCTCTCTTCTGTTCCACTGATCTTTGTGTCTGTTTTTTTGCCCATACCATACTATTTTGATGACTACAGCTTTGCAACGTATCTTAACAGCTGGGACTGTGATACCTCCAAGTTTTGTCAAGTTTTGTTCTTCTTTCTCAAGATTGCTTTGGCTACTTAGGGTCTTTTGTGTTTCCATACAGATTTTAGGATTGTTTGTTTTAGTTCCGTGAAAAATTCTGGTGGTATTTAAATAGGGATTGCATTAGGTCTGTAGATCACTTTGGGTAATATGGAAATTTTAACAATATTTGTTCTTCCAGTCCATGAGCATGGAATGTCTTTCCATGTGTTTGTGTCGACTTCAATTTCTTTCATCAGTGTTGCAAACTTTTCAGAGTACAAGTCTTTGACCTCCTGGTTAAATTTACTCCTGGGTATTTTACATGTTTGATGCAATTGTAGATGGGATGTTTTCTTAATTTCTCCTTCTGGTTCTTTATTATTGGTGTATAGAAATGCAAAAGATTTCTGTATGTTGATTTTGTATACCGTGACTGACCTGAATTTATGTATCAGTTCTAGCATTTTTTTATGGAGTCTTTCGGGTTTTCTACATAGAGTATCATGTTGTCTGCAAATAGTGACTTCATCCTTGCCAATCTGAATTCCTTTTATTTCTTTGTGTTGTCTGTTTGCTGTGGCTGATGGTTGCTTCAGTTTGAACCCATTCTTTACTCCTCTCCCCACCTTGTTTTTGGTATATGGGGTCATACTTTGCACCTTTTTATTTTGTGAATTCCTTGACTGATTTTTATCAATATACTTATCAATTTTACTGCTTTTGTGCTTCCTACTTTTTTTTACTCCTACTCATGTTTTTTTCCTTTCCACTCAAAGAGTCCCCTTTAAAATTTCTTGTAAGTCTGGTTTAGTGGATGAACTATTTTAACTTTTGTTTGTCTGAGAAACTCTTTCTCTCTCCCTCTATTCTGAATGACAGCCTTGTTGGATAGGGTATTGTTGGTTGCAGGTTTTTTCTTTCAGCACTTTGAATTTATCATGCCACTGCCTTCTAGCCTGCAAAGTTTCTGCTGAAAAATCTGCTGATAGCCTTATCAGATTTACTTTGTATGTAAGTGTTTTCTTTTCTTTTGATGCTTTAAAAATGTTATCCTTATCACTACTCTTTGCCATTTTAATTACTGTATGTCTTGGTGTGGACCTCCTTGGGTTGATTTTGTTGGGGGCTGTCTGTGCCTCCTGGATCTGGATTTCCGTTTCCTTCCCCAGATTTAGGAAGTTTCCAGATATTGTTTCTTCAAATAATAATAATTCTGCCACCTTTTCTTGCTCTTCTTCGGTGATCCCTATAATGTCGGTATTATTATGCTTGATGTTGTCACTGTGTTCCCTAAGTCAGTTCTCTTTTTTATAACTCATATTTATTTCTCCTGCTCAGCCTGATTGCTTTCCACCACTCTTCTCCTCCAGGTCACTGATCTGTTCTTCTGCTTCCTCTAGTCTCCTATTTATTCCATCTCAGGTATTTCTAATTTTAATTATTGAGTCCTTCATCTCTGATTGTTTTTAAGTTTTCTCTTTGTTGAATTTCTCACTGAGAGCCTCCACTCTTTTCTCAAGTCCAGTGAGTATTTTACCATAACTTAAATTTTCTATCGGGTGTACTGCTCACATCTGTTTATCTCCCTTGCTGTGATTTTGTCCTATTCTTTCATCTGGGACATACTCCTCTGTCTCCTCATTTTGTGTAACTCTCTGTTTCTATGTGTTAGGTAAGTCAGCTACATATCCTGCTCTTGAAAGTAGTGTCCATATGAAGAAGTCCTGTAGGGCTGTGCAGTATAGTGTCCTCTGTTCACCAGGACCTGGCACTTCGGGGGTGTCTCCTATGCATTTTGAATGCACCCTACTATCATGGCTGAGCCACTTTTCCCTTCAGTGCAGTCGTCTGCAATGGCTCTCTACCCGTTGTGGGCAGTTTGGTTCCTGTGTTATTTGTGGGCCAGTCTGGGCCCACATTTGGCTCAAATGAGTCAGACCAGGTGTTTGCTAGAGATGCAGTAGCACAGAATGCAAGATACTTTCCCTGTGTTGTTCCCAGAGTTTTTGCTGGTGAGCAGAGACTAGAGTCAGGCCAGAGGTCTGCCCCCAGCCCACTCCTAAGGCCACGTTCAGACTGATGTGTGTGGTTACCTTCCCCTCTCCCTGGGGCAGGAGTCACTCTGACACTGCCAGGTTTTGTTCCTCTATTTTTATATAAAAAATTATAAAGGGGAAAAAAAAGTTGGCAGGTGGAGCCACTGGACATTAACAATAACGAGTGGCCAGTGAGCAAATCCAAAATTGCTAGAGCTCTCTGGTAAGAGAGGAAATCAAATGAAAGCAACATTAGATATTACTTCTTAACCAACATATTCACATTCTGAAAGCATTATCGTAGACAGTGTTGACAAAGAGGTGGGGAAATGGGGTGACACAGAAAATTGTGCTATGACTATCAGCTTCTGAAATAAATTACATATTCTGGAATCTGTTTTAAATGTCTATTCCAATAATACCTACAGGTGTACGCACAGATATACGTACAAGGAGATATATGTACTCATGTTCATATTTAAACATAGGTTTAGGGGCACCTGGGTGGCTCAGTCAGTGAAGCGTCTGACTTCAGCTCAGGTCATGATCTCACAGTTGGTGGGTTCAAGACCCCACGTTGGGCTCTGTGCTGACACTGTGCAGTCTGGTTCGGATTCTGTGTCTCCCTGTGTCTCTGTCCCTCCCCTCTCATGCTCTGTCTCTCTGTCCGAAATAAATAAAAACTTTAAATATACATTTAAGTAAATTTATAATTTAAAAATACATTTATATTTAAATGTAAAGTTAAATAGTAACACACACACACAGATTACAGGGTGGGGATCTACACATGAACACAGATAGAAGTACAAGGACTTATACATGAACAAGAATATAATGACAATTTTGGGAAAAACCAACCCTCAAACTCCATCCATAGGAAAAAGGTTATACAATTTATGGTTTTCCAATCAGTGACATTCTAATTACAAAGAATGTCTAGATTTATGTGCATGGGCATGGAAAGATCAATAAGACGTTAATAGATGAGAAGGCACGTTGGAGAACAATGTGTATGGTTTGATTGAGTTTTCATAAAAAGGCTTCACTCTGTAGAAGCCTGGAGGGAAGGATACAGTGGGAAGCTGAAAATGTCAGTAATGAGCGGCTCCCGGAAGCCGAGGAGTCAGGGAGTAGAAAATGGGAAATTTTATATTGAGTCTGTCTTCGTCTACTGTGTGGATGTGTTATTCTGAGAACGTGAAATTCAGGCACTAGGGAAGCAGATCCAGTGGTTCCCAGACATGTTGACATCTGAATTAAAATTGCCGGTAGGATTGAGGTTGATCCTCCGCTGACTTGAAAGTAGGGAAATTAGCCCGGATCATCTGGATGGGCTCAGTGTCAATACTGGACCCACACTGTGGAACAGAGAAGCAGAAGAGAAGGCAGGGGTGATGTGGTGTGAGAAGCACTCAACCGCAGGACAGCTGGGGCGGTGGGAAGAGGGGTCTCGCACCAAGCATGCAGGCGGCCTGCAAGAGGAGGACCAGCACAGAAAATAGGTTCCCAGGATCGGGCTCCCTCCTCAGGTTTTCTGGGCCCGTTGCACCAAGGACACAGGCTATCTTTGTGTACAGTTTACAGCATGCCAAGCACAAAGGTTTCGCTGCAGAGGGAGAGAAAGAGAAAGGAATGGGGAGGTGGGAGGGAGAGAGAGAATTAACTCAGGGTATTCTCCAATTCCATTTGTTGTATAGGAAGGTCTGGAAGACCATGGAATCGTGGACGCGAGTTTAAGCAAGGTGATAGGGAACTCATACAAATTTTAAATGGGATGATGAAGTGTGGCCATTCAGGGTGACACACAGAGTTGGGCTTTCTTTTTTTTTTTTTAAGTTTTTTTATTTTGAGAGAGACCGTGTGAGCAGGGGACAGGCAGAGAGAGAGGGGGACAGAGGATGTGAAGCAAGCTCTGTGCTGACAGCAGTGAGCCCGCTGCAGGGCTTGAACCCACGAACTGTGAGATCATGACCTGAGCCAAAGGACTTCAACCAACTGAGCCACCCAGGTGCACCCAGAATTTGACTTTATTAGAAAACAAAAAACAAACAAACAAACAAACAAAAACCATCACATGGGGAAGAATTCCTGCACTGGTCACCACACTGAATTCTCCGCTTTACCCTGGGTGGCCCTGGGAGCACACCGCCAGGCCATCTGCATGCAGACCATTGTCTGCCTTCCCAACTGGGCTCCAGCTTCAGGATGGAATCCCTGTGTGTTTGACATCAGTCCACTCAGAGCTCCCACCCCCATTCCTAATTAACGGCTCATCACTGAACTGGGCCGTCAGCTCCTGCAGGCATCCCTGGGTTGACAAAGCTTTATTTATGGCTGCAGATAAACTCTTTTCCTTTATGCCAGAAGTGACTGCAAGGCCCCCTCCCAGCTGCAAAGCCCAGCCTTTGTTTCTGTGACTAAAGACTTCTTGCCTTTGGAATCTGGACAGACATCAAGAAATCTGCGTGCAGCCAAGTCCGAAATGTTCTGGGGGAATAGGAGGCAATAGACAACAGCTACACAACAAAAACCGACCTTCGCCAACGATTTCTTAAGGCAGTAAAACATTCATGCAAAAGGTTCACCTTTTCAAGACTTTCCAGAGACAAGCGCCATGCATCTCCATAAAATACGCGTTTCGGGTTCTCAGATGCACTCTGCTCCGCTACAGTGAAATGCCTGTTGATTTAAGCCGATCTCACGTAACGTGGCGGGGTGCTGTTGGCTTCCTGCAGATGCCAGGCCCCTTGGCAGGATGAAGACTCTGTTCTCTGTCACTCCTCCCCGGTGTTTTCCTTTGCTTTTTACAGGTGCTGGGTTGTCATCAACTGGATAAATGCTGGTGTTTTGGCTCCGGGCCTTCCTTGAGGAAGCTGGCATTTGCCCAGATGACAGTACAGCACCTGTAGACGCTCAGCAGTGAAGGTACAAAGTGGCCTTTGTGCACACAGTGGTGGGGTGCTCCCGCCTGCACGTGGGAGGCAGCAGCGGGACCAGCCTTTGCCTCTCCTGGTATGTCAACAGAATCTGGCCGGGGCTTCGGTTTGGTAACACTTCTGGGAGCCTCCGTGAGAGTGCCACAGGACACTCTGATGTATGATGCTGGCAGGGAACCACAGCTCGTTGGCATCTTCTCCAGCCTGGAACCAGAGTCACGCCCGCCATTTTGGACGAAGGAAATGTTGTTGTAAGTGACTCTGATAACAAAGGAGACACGAATATGCTTTGCGTCACAGGTCCTGGAAAGGCTAGCGCATCTTTTATCAACCACTCCCTCTGGTGTGACTACCTTTGGGAACAGAGTTCCAGTAAGTACTTCCATTATTAAATCTTAAATCACTGCATACAACAAAGCTGGAAAAGAGTTGTAATCATCTTCATGTGGACAAACAGTAATATTCATCAATCTACTCATCAGTCAGTGAATGAACCGTTTTTAAATTAAGGAAGATAATTGCTTAATGATATTTACATTGATCATTTGACATAATTCATTCAGTAACACTTCTTTCTATACAAATAAACTTATTTGTTTACAATAAACACAGTTTACTATAAATTTATTTCTATACAAATGCAGTAAAAAAAAATTGGGAAGCATACACCCCTGTAAGATGTTCACAAACATGCACCTTCACCTTACAGTCTGACTTAGCAGATACTGAATACTCAGCAAGCTGGTACTAAGCCAAACACACAAACCTCAGCATTTATATTCCAAACCAGAATGTGTAGTCATACCCAGCCTGCAAAAGGAGCTTTTTAGTTCAGAAGACCTCCAGCCGAGACTTCTAAATTTACCATCAGATTGGCCACTTGACAGGAAATGATGACAAGGGGGGACCATGCAAATATTTGCCAACCCCAACGTGGTGCATCATTGCTAACAAAAGAGAAGACTGCACAAATACTGTACTTTCATTCAAGTCTTGACTAAGTCCTTAAAAGTATGCCTCCTGAAGGTTCACAGATGCACTCAGAAACTAAAAAGCAAGGATAATTTTCCATGTAAAATAATAAAACAATTAAGATTTCTGTCCTATCTGGTTAAGGGAGGGAGGAAAGAAAAAAGGGAAAGATTTTGTAGGACAACTTAAACTTTACCCATATTGTGATTAATATACAGGCCAGTCGGCAAACCCAAGTGGTAGTTCAAGAAAAGCTAGGTTGCAATCAAGTTGCAGAAGTGATCGGTTCAGCACCGAGAGTTTGGATAACCTTGTTAGGCAATGGTAGTCGCTCTGGCTGCATATTAGAATCAATTTGGAAGCTCTTAAAACATTCCACCATGAAGATCTGATGGAATCCGTCAGGTGTAACTCCAAAACCAAAAACAAAACAGAAAACACAAACAAACCCTTCTATGTATCAAGTCACATTGACATTTGACTTGATCTCCATCTATACATAAACGTATTTAGTATCGCATACATTCAGAATCGTATACATTTCATACATATATGCATAGTATTTCACACACACACATAACATCATGTGCTTACTTACAGGCTACCTAGTACCTTTTTAAAAAATTGCAATTACAGTATAGTTAAGATACAGTGTTATATTAGTTTTAAGTGCACAATATAGTGATTCAACAATTCTATACATTACTCAGTGCTCATCACGATAAGTGTGCTCTTAATCTCCATCACCATGTGAACCCATCCCCCACCCGCCTCCCCTCTGGTAACCACCAGTTTGTTCTCTAGAGTTAAGAGTCTGTTTGGCTTGCCTTTCTTTGTTGATTCATTCTATTTTCCAAACTCTAGATAGGTGTGAAATCACGTGGTAGTTGCCTTTCTCTGACTGACTTATTTCACTTAGCATCAGACCCATCTGTGTCATTGTAAATGTCAAGATTTCATTATTTTTGATGGTTGAGTAATATTTCATTGTATAAAAATACCCCATCTTCTTTATCCATTCAGTGGACACTTGGGCTGCTTCCATAATTTAGCCACTGTAAATAATGCTGCATTAAACATAGGGGTGCATATACCTTTCCAAATTAGTGTTTTTGTAGGGGTTTTTTTTTTTGGTAGATAACCCATTAGTGCAATTACTGGGTCATAGGGTAGTTCTATTTTTAATTTTTTGAGGGACCTCCGTACTGTTTTCCAAAGTGATTGCACCAGTTTACATTCCCATCAACAGTGCACAAGACTTCTTTTTTCTCCAGATCCTTGCCAACACCTGTTGTTTCCTGTGTTCCTGATTTTAGCTATTCTGACAGGTGTGAGGTGATATCTCTTCATGGTTTTGATTTGCATTTCCTTGATGATGAATGATATTGAGCGTCTTTTCATGTGTCTGTTGGCCATCTGTATGTTTTCTTTGAGGAAATGTCTGTTCTTCTGCCCATTTTTTAATTGGATTATTTGGGGCGTTTTGATGTTCACTTATATGTTATTTATATATTTTGGATACTAACCCTTTACTGGATATATCACTTGCAAATATCTCCTCCCATTCAGTAGGTTGTCTTTTAGTTTTGTTGATGGTTTCCTTTCCTGTGGAGAAGCTTTTTATTCTGAGGTAGTCCAAATGGCCTATTTTTCATTTTGTTTGCCTTGCCTCAGGAAACATATCTAGAAAAATGTTGCTACAGCCTATGTTAGAGACATTATTAACCTGTGCTATGTTCTAGTATTTTTATGGTTTCAGGCCTCACATTTAAGTCCCTAGTCTATTTTGAGTTAATTCTTGTATACGGTGTAAGAAACTGGCCCAGTTTCATTCTTTTGCATGCAGGTGTCCACTTTTCACAGCACCATTTGTGGAAGAGACTGTCTGTTTCCCATTGCATATTGTTGCCTCTTTTGTCAAAGATTAATGACTGTGTAATTGTTGGTTTATTTCTGCGCTCTTTATTCTGTTCTACTGATCTGCATGTCTGTCTTTGTGTTAGTGCCATACTGTTTTGATTACTACAGCTTTGTAGTGTATCTTGAAATATGGGATTGTCATTCCTCCGGTCCTTATTTTTGAAGATTGCTCTGGCTGTTTCTAGGAGGATTTGTTGTAACTCTGTGAAAGATGCTGTTGGTATTTTGATAGAGAGTGTGTTAAATCTGTAGATTGCTTTAGGTGGTATGGAAATTTTAACAATCTTCGTCTTCCAATCCGTGACCATGGAGTATCTTTCCATTTGTTTGTGCTGTCTTCAGTTTCTTTTATCAAAGTTTTATAGTTTTCAGAGTATAGGTCTTTCACCTCTTTGGTTAAGTTTACTCCTAGATGTTTACATTTTGGGTGCAATTGTAAATGGGACTGTTTTCTTAATTTCTCTTTCTGCTACTTCACTGTTAGTGTACAGAAATGAAATGGATTTTTTTTAAATTTATTGTCGAGTTGACTAAGATACAGTATATACAGTGTGCTCTTGGTTTTGGAGGTAGATTCCCATGGTTCATCGCTAACATCCAACACCCAGTGCTCATCCCAACAAGTGCCCTCCTCAGTGCTCATCACCCATTTTCCCCTTTCCCCCACCCCCATCAACCCTCAGTTTGTTCTCTGTATTTAAGAGTCTCTTATGGTTTGCCTTTGTGCCTCTCTAACTTTTTTTATTTCCCTTTCCCCTCCCTCATGGTCTTCTGTTAAATTTCTCAAGATCCACATATGAGAGAAAACATGTGGTATATTTCTCTGCCTGACGTATTTCACTTAGCATAATACCCTCCAGTTCCATTGCTGCAAATGGCCGGATTTCATTCTTTCTTATTGCCAAGTAGTATTCCATTGTATATATAAACCACATCTTCTTTATCCATTCATCAGTTGATGGACATTAAGGCTCTTTCCATAATTTTTCTATTGTTTAAAGTGCTGCTCTAAATATTGAGAAACAACTGCCCCTCTGAATCAGCATTCCTGTATCCCTTGGGTAAATTCCTAGCAGTGCTATTTCTGGGTCATAGGGTAGATCTATTTTTAATTTTTTGAGGAACCTCCACACTGTTTTCCAGAACGGCTGTACCAGTTTGCATTCCCACCAACAGTGCAAGAGGGTTCCTGTATGAAATGGATTTCTGTATATTGATATTGTATCATACAACCTTACTGAATTCCTTTGTTACTCCTACTAGTCTTTAGTGTTTTCTCCATATAATGTCATGTCATCTGCAAATAGGGAAAGTTCTACTTCTTTCTCTAACCTGGATACATTTTATTTCTTTTCCTTTTCTGATTTCTATGGCTAGGACCTCCAGTACTGCGCTGAATAGAAGTGGTGGGAGTGGACATCCTTGTGTTGTTCTGGATCTTAGGAGAAAGCTGAAATTTTTTCACCACTGAGCATGATGTTAGCTGTTGATTTTTCACAGATGCCCTTTATTATGTTGAAGTGTAGTCCCTCTAAATCTACTTTGTTGAGTGTTTTTATCATGAATGGATGTTCTACTCTGCCAAATGCTTTTTTTGTATCTATTGAAATGATCATATGGTTTTTATTCTTTCTCTTGTTGAGAGATGTGATGTTATCACATTGATTAATTTGCGAATATTGAACCTTCCTTGCATCCCAGGAATAAATCCCACTTGGCCGCAGTGAATAAATTTTTTAATGTATTGTTGGATTTTTTTGCTACTGTTTTGTTGAGGATGTTTGCACATGTTTGTCAGAGACATTAGCCTGTGGTTCCCTTTTTTTATGGTGTTTTTATCTGTTTTTGATATCAAGGTAATGCTGGCCTTACAGAATGAATTTGGAAGCTCTCCTTTCTCTTCTATTTTTTGGCATAGCTTGCAAAGAATAGTTATGAACTCTTCTTTAATGTTTGGTAGAATTTCTCTGTGAAGCTACCTGGTCCTGGACTTTTGGTTATTGGGAGGTTTTTCTTTTTTTTTTTTTAAATTTCAGTATAGTTAACATACATCGTTATATTAGGGTCATCTTGGGAGCTTTTTTGATTACTGATTCAATTTCATTTCTGGCAATCAGGCTGTTCAAATGATATATTTCTTTTTAAATATATTTTTATGAACATTTTTTTACATTTAAATTTTACTTAATATACAATGCAATATTGGTTTCAGGAGTAGAATTCACTGGTTTCTCACTTACATATCTATATCTTTCTGAGTCAGTTGTGGGAGATATATGTTTCAAAGAATTTTTCCATTTATTCTAGGCTGTCCAATTTGTTGGCATATAATATTTTATAATATTCTCTTATAAATCCTTTGTATTTCTACGCTGTTGGTTGCTTATTTCTCCTCTTTAACCTCTGATTTTACTTGAATCCTCTCTCCCTCTTTATTCATTTACTCATTTATTTATATTTTGATGAGTGTGGCTAAAGGTTTATCAGTTTTGTCGATCTGTTCAAACAGCCAGTTCCTGGTTTCACTGATCTGTTCTTTTGGGTTTTTTAGTTTCTATTTTGTTTCTTTCTGCTGTAATCTTTATTGTTTCCTTCCTTCTACTGTTTTTGGGTTTTCTTTGTTCTTCTTTGTATAGCTTATTTAGTTGTAAGTTTAGGTTGTTTCTTTATGATTTTTCTTGCTTCTTGAGGTAGACTTGTATCGCTATAAACTTCCCTCCTGGATTAGCTTTTGCTGCACCCCAAAGATTTTTGACCGTTTCATTTTGTCTGCCCCTGGGTTTTTTTTTCCTCTTTGATTTCCTGGTTGATCCATTCATCATTTAGTAACATCTGATTTAACCTCCATGTGTTTGGGTTCTTTCCAGATTTTCTATTGTGGTTGATTTCTAGTTTCATGGCATTATGGTCAGAAACAATATATGACATGACTTTAGCTATTTTTATTTTGTTGACACTTGTTTTGTGGCTTGACATGTGATCTTTTCTGGATAATATTCCAAGTGTACTTCAAAAGAATGTGTCTTCGGCTGTTTTAAGACGGAATGTTTTGGATATATCTATCAGATCCTTCTGGTCCAGTGTATCATTCAAAGCTACTGTTTGCTTATTGATTTTCTGTTTGGATGATCTATCCATAGACATAAGTGGGGTATTTATGTTTGTTTTTAGGTGTTTTACGTATTTGGATGCTTTATGATGGGTGCATAAATATTTGCAATTGTTATATCTTGTTGGATTGTCCTCTTTATGATTAGAGAGTGTCTTTCTTTGTTTCTTGTTACAGTCTTTGTTTCAAACTCTATTTTGTCCATTATAAGCATTGGTACTCAGGCTTTCATATCACTTCCATTTGCGTGATAAATGCTTTTCCATCACTTCACTTTCTGTCTTCATGTGTCTTTAGGTCTGAAATGAGTTTTTTGTAGGCAGCATGTAGATGGATTTTTTTTTATCCATTCTGCCATCCTGTATCATTTGATTGGAGCATGTAGTCTCTTTACATTCAAAGTATTTATTGATAGCTATGTATTTATTGTCATTTTGCTACTCGCTGTATGGTTTTTCTGGCTCTTCTCTGTTCCTCTCTTCTCTTGCTCTGTTCTCAGTTACTTGGCTTTCTTTAGTGACATACTTGGATTCCCTTCTCTATTTTTCACATATCTGTTACTGATTTTTGATTTGTGGTTACATTAGGTTTGCATATAACATCTTATGCATATAGCAGTGTATATTTTGTAGGTAGTTGGTTATGTTCGTACCATTTTTTTAATGTTTATTTTTATTTTTGACAGAGAGAGAGACAGAGCATGAGCGGGGGAGGGGCAGAGAGAGAGGGAGACACAGAATCCGAAGCAAGCTCCAGGCTCTGAGCTGTCAGCACAGAGCCCGACATGGGGCTCGAACTCACAGACTGCAAGATCATGGCCTGAGCCGAAGTTAGACACTCAATCAACTGAGCCACCCAGGCGCCCCTGTACCATTTTTTAAATAATTTTTTAAAAATGTTTATTTATATTTGAGAGAGAGAGCGAGCAGGGGAAGGGCAGAGAGAGAAGGAGACACAGAATCTGAAGCAGGCTCCAGGCTCTGAGCTGTCAGCACGGAGCCTGATGCAGGGCTCAAACCCACGAACTGTGAGATCATGACCTGAGCTGAAGTCAGATGCTTAACAGACTGAGCCACCCAGATGCCCCTATACCCTTTTTTAAAATGTTTAATGTTTATTTACCTTTGAGAGAGAGAGAGAGAGAGAGAGAGAGAGAGAGAGAGAGAGAGAAAGAGAAAGTGCACACACTGGTGGGGGAGGGACAGAGAGAGGGAGACACAGAATCCGAAGCAGGCTCCAGGCTCTGAGCCGTCAGCACAGAGCCCAATGCGGGGCTTGAAACCACGAACCGTGAGATCGTGACCTGAGCCAAAGTCGGACACCCAACTGACTGAGCCACACAGGCGCCCCCATTTGTACCCATTCTTTACTCCTCTCCCCCGTGACACACGTTTTATGTATATGGTATCACACTTTACATCCTTTTATTTTGTGAATCCCTTGATTGATTTTTATAGATATACTTACTTTAACTGCTTCCGTGCTCCTACTTTCCTTACTCCTGCTTATGGTCTTTCCTTTCCATTCAAAACTATGCCTTTAACATTTCTTGTAGGGCTGGTTTGGTGGTGGGAATGGCGCCCACCAGCTCTTTAGTTCTTGAAGAAGTCTCCTGAGGATTTGTGCCCTTCCATCCTGTGCTCTGAGATTAGTCAACACATCTCCCTCCCATATACCCCAGTTGTTGTTCAAACTGTTGCTTCTATGTTGTACCTCAACAGTTCTTTGTTATGCTGCCACTTGATGGGCAGAGACTGAGTTTCCTCTCACCCTCTGGCTCTCCCAGAACCGAGCCTGGTGATGTTTAAAATTCTAGGTGTTAAGCCCCAGGATTGTTAGAACTTAGAAGTCAAGTGCCTCTGGTTTTCAAAGCCAAACATTATGGGTATTTGTTTTCCCTGTGTGGGTCCCCAGAGCTGGGGGGTGCCTGCTCTGGCTTCTCCTCCTCTCCCTTCTCTGTACCCACAGTGTCCCTCCCTCCCGCAGACAGTCCTGCAGGTGTTTGGTTCCCGAACACGTCTCTGCCCTTCTTATTCTCAATACGGCCTCTTTTCTACATTTAGTTGTGGAGAGTCTTGGGTCATTTCCTGGCTTATTGACACTCATGTGGGTGCATTCATATGATTATAGCTGTAGGACAAGGGGAGCCTAGGATCCTCCTTTCTGCCATGCTGTACACAGTACCTTTTGTAACTTGAGCTTATGGAGGACAGGCTGACAGGCAGAAGAGTCTAGTGGCCTGATACTCATGGCCCAGGTTCATTTTCAGACTTTGTAACTCACTAGCTACCTGATCTGGAGCTGACTTAACTTGTATCTCACTTTCCTCAGCTTTAACATGCTGCCATCCCCTTAGGATGCTTGAAGAAATGAATGAACTCATGCAAATAGCACACTTAGCCAAGTGCTTCACTGTTACTGCGCCCTCAGTAAATGTTAGCTGTAGGGGTTAATTCTATTAGCTGTTTCCCTTGTAAACTACAGAGAGGGCCTTATGATCGACCCAGCGCAATACCCAGAGGGTGCACTCAACGAAGGCATGAGGAATGGTTTCCATTATTCGTAATGCAGCCAATTGCTTTTGATGGGCTGTCGTTTGAGATGAGGAGGGAGATATCTGGGACAAAGAGGTCAATCAGAATCAGTTTTGGATTGCACACAGTCTGGGGCTGGAAGTTCACTGACAGATCGATTCTAATTGGCTGTCTTTGACTACATGTAAATCACTACAAGCTGCCTCTCTGAAAGCTGTTTCACCAGGCCAGAAAAGATTATAATTTCCACTAACGGCACACTAGAATATCCAAGCTGTGTCTGACCACCTATATGTTGTATCAGTATGTGCCACAGTAAATCCCCAGGTACCAAGAGAAGACTGGGCTATCTCTAGGTATACCTGCGTCTGTCTACATGTGGGACTGTCTGCATGTGTACTCAGTGTCTGTGTGTCTGTCTTCGCATATGATTCAGTGAAGCATAAAATGTCAGAAAACTTCACTCCAGTGCAATCCAATTGTATGCTACAGTATGACTCTGTACTCCTTCAGCTCTGCGAGCAGGAATGTCTATACCATTTGTCATTCATTCGTATCTTCCCATCGTCTGGAAGAGTGGTTCTCCACATCAGGCACATACGAGAATTAGCTGGGGAATTAGCTTTCAAACAGCTCTGTTGTCCACACGTCACTCCACGTCTGAAGGTACCAGAAGACACTGGCCTTCTTCAAAGCCTCCCAGGGGATTCAAGTAGGCAGCTAGTTCTGAGAGCCACTGACCCAGGGTCATGCTAATAACCAGGGGCGATCATTCAAAACTCAATCTTTACATGTTACAGTAATCTGAGACTGGAAACTTCCCTACTTTGGGCAGCGTTTACTGTTGTAGATAATGAATTTCAGTTTCCTTTTATTTTTTCTTTCTCAAAGCTACTTGTAGACCATGGATATGCACCTGGATTACTGTTAGTCCATGAAATGACTTTTCAAATCTATACATTTTAATTACACTTAAATTTAGTGTCACTGAACCAGACAGGTTTCTCAGACATGCAGCCTCTTCACCATGACATATACCTGTGCATATAGGTAGATATATTAGGTATATAGGTGTATCTATATTAGGATTGCTAACATTTGTTTTCTGTCGAAGTAAGACTCATGTAAACACAAAGTGTTAAAAGTGTGCAACCCAGTAGCATTTGGTACATTTGCAATGTTGTGCAAACACATCCTGTAGGTACAGAGCATTTCCATTAACTCCAGAGGGAGGGAGGCCCTGTGCCCGTGGAGCAGTCACCGGCATGCCCCCACCCCCGGCTCCTGGCGACCACTCATCTGCCTTCTGCATGGGGACTTCCCCAGTCCAGATGTCTGATAAAAATGCAGGCATACAGGGGTGCCCGGCTGGCTCGGTCGGTTGAGCGTCCGGCCTTGGCTCAGGTCATGATCTTACAGTTCATGAGTTCGAGCCCCTCTCTCTCTCTCTCTGTCTCTCTCTCAAAAATAAACATTTAAAAAATGCAGTCCTACAGTATGTGGCCTTTGGGGTCTGGATTCCTACATGTTATTGCTAATTGTCTTTAAAGAATCTGTCACCATTGTGATTTGAAAATTCCTCAGTGATGTTCAGAACATGTTTCTGTCTGTGGCTCACCTGCCAGTATGAGTCTTATCACTGTGGCTTCCAAAACGTGTCCCCAATCTGTTGGCTTCCCTGCACATCTGTGACCATTGCATTTTAATCCACAATCCCGTCTTTGCCAGGACAAAGGCCACGTCTTTGGCCTGATCTGCCCCCTTATTTTTCTTCACACCAGCTCTTCTGCCCATGGCTGCCAGAGTGATCTTTAAAAATGTTCACGAGACCTTGAATTTCCTATCCTGGCCTCTCTCTCCCTGCATCCCACAGCGCCTCAGCTCCCCACCTCTGAGCATTTCCATTTATTATTATTTGCTGTTCATTTATTGTCATGTCTTATCTATCACGCCTCTGCCTACTTTGAGGAAGAAAGCAAACGGGGAGCTTTCCTTTTGTAGGCAATGTCCCACCTCTAGAACAGGACCAGGTACACAGCAGAAACTGAGGGAATGTTTGTCGAATGAATGTATAAATCAAGTGGGTGATTTTATGGAGGAAGGAGAAGACTGAGGTTCCCCTGGAGAACACCACTTTATTCCTCACTCTTTATGTGGTGGCATTTGGCTCATTCAGAGCAGATAGATACGCTGATGTCCCAGTGGGAAGTACAGGAAAGGCTCACAGTTGTCCTCGGATGCTGGAAACCGGGAGCTCTGAATACAGTGCATGGTGTTGAAAACCACAGAGGCAGGGACGAGGACTAAGAGAAGTTCGTACCTCTAGCCTTGTATGCATGCATGGGGGAGGGGGACACTTTGAATTGTAGACTATTGACAAAAAATGCCACCAAAGCCATCAGCAATAACAGCCGTAAGTAAATACTATGAAAGAAATCTCAAGTGTCATCTCCAGGCCCCAGAATACTTTCATTAGGATGAAGTACGTTTGCCACACCTCAAATTCCATTCATACTGACTTTTTGACTCTCGCTGGGAACATAGGGGGAAAAAAATGGAAAAACAAAAGTGTGTTTTTTTGTTTTTTTGTTTTTTTTTTAATAAATGAGTCTAGTCCACCGGGCAGGTGTAAGGATACTTTATTACTGAATCAGTATGTACAAACTCTAACATGAAAAAAATGAGTCACAGAATATCAGACTATTTACAATACTTTTTTTTTTTTACAAAATGCTTTTTTTTACAGGATTACTTCTCTCTAAATAACATGACAGACACACACAAAAATCACTTTCTTTTATTACAGACATAAATAAATATTGACGTGAAATGACCAGTCTAAGAGGCGTGATCTCTGTTGGCCATTTGGATGAGAAGGTAGGTCTTTTGTTATCTGCACACTACAGTATAATTAAGTAAAGAAATAGTAACTTTACATACAGACCTCTGTTAATCACTCTGTCAATGGTAGAACTTGCTAAAATACTCAGTAGAGGTAAGAAACGGAGTCTGGCCATGCACAATCATAGGTAAGAGTCACCATCGTTATGCATTTATTATTTTCCGTGAGTTGTAAGTACATGCAACAGTTAGCCTTCCTGTTCTGGTTACAACGTGAAGGTTTGTATAAAAAGATTCAGAGATAGTTGGAATCAGGGGAATGAGCAAACTTAGTTACTAAATCCATGGCACAAGGTGTAAGAAAGGGCATTAAATAAATAAGTCATTATCCCAAGTGACACTGACTAGTAGGAAGGACAGAATTACTGTGGGTACTTGCACGATACAGACATGAGTCAAAATTCAGCGTCGCCATCACGGGTTTCAGAGCACATAAGACACACTACGGGGGCTTTGAAGTCGAATGTTGTAACTTCCCGGGGCTTACTCCTGTAATTTACTCAGTTCCTTATGCAAGGCAAAGAATCACTGGCTGTCCCCGGTTGGGGACATCTGGCGGGTAAGGAACCAGGGATGCTGTGCTATACCCCAGAGCGTTACCGGCCCCAGCGCCCCATCTGCTGAGCTGCAGAAAGCCTGCTTTGTAGAGTTAGTGACGGGCTCTTTCAGGTTCCCAGGAAACAGACGTATCTTTAAACTTGGGTTTGTTTCATAATCGTTTCAAAAAACTCCCTGCCATCAATTTTAGTGTCTCTACTATGTCATATTAAAACAACAAATGGCTTAAAAGGGCACATGCTCACTTATAAATGTCGCCCCACGGGGCTCCAGTTAGAAAAAGAGGGCAGAACAGGTAACTTCACCGGCCGCTGTGCTGAAGCCGCCAGCCGGGACTTGAGGACTTGCTGTTTTGGGTGGGCATTTTGAAGAGTGAATACTGTCACTGAATATATGTGTCCTCATAGAAGAGAGATGCATTTAATTTCAATAAGATGTATTCGAGACTTAGCCACGCAGACTGTGTTTAGAGAAAAAAAAAAACAACCCATAGGTTATATCCCTTTATTAGGGCACTCAAATTTTTAAAATTAAAAAAAATGTATATTTTGGCCGATTTGCATATGATTAAAATTCATAGAAGAAACTCATGTTTCTTTAATCACCCAATCAATAGCATTTTTCTTCCAAAAAATGTGAATAATATTTAAGTTACGAATGTTACTGCAGAATTAGATGCTCCTAGGAGCTGCTTTTGATTTCCTAAGGGAGCTGTAAGCTTCAGAACGTTCATGCAAACTAAACATAGATTTGCTCATCGTCTCTTACCCAGATAAAAGAAACATAATTAAACTTTATAAAATTAAACTTATATAATAATTTAATATTTTGTATGTATGTATACACGCCTCCATTTTGAACTATACAGCCATACAAAAATTTGCTGGCGCAAATATTGGATTTGTTCGTGACAAAATAACAGACAAACTTGTAGCCAATGTTAGACATCTTCATTTGCGGAAATTTGACGATTTGAAATTCAGCTGCTGCTAAGGGCACTGGCATGAGTCAGAGCTTCCTGGAAGATACTGTGGTGTTGGGTCAAGCTCGGGGCTCTTTGAAAGGAGGGCTGTCTGCCGTGCTGTGCGTTCCAAATGCGAAACTCTGGGAACCAGGTGACCTCACACCACGTTGTGCTAAGGGTGTCGCAGACCCTGTTGGGAGCTGCAGAAAACACTTAGGAAGCAACACGCGCTTCCTGCTGAGATTCCCCAGGAGCGTCACTTGTGCTAAGCTGCAAAATATTGCCTGTGTCGTTGACTTTTAAAAGTCGTTACCACACAGGAACCAGTTTTCAGTATCTGTCACCACATATCCATGCGTATGGACCGTGTTTCCTAAAGATGTGCATCGACAGGACAGGAAAATCAGTCTCTCTCCATTTTGTAGTGCATTTGCTTCCTGACACTGTGGAGAAGCCACAAGAAGTGAAGGAGTCCTGAGTTCTCTCCTCCAGGAGCCGTCAGGGCGTCCGCACGCTCTCAGGAAACCACACCACGGTAAGTACCCAGTCCCACCATCAAAACCCAAGAAGACGGTACCGAAACCTTCCCCAGTTTACGTAGGTACATAGTGGGATGGGGAAGGCCTTCCTTTTAAATGTTTAACTTCTGACACATTGCTGTTTCCTCATAGAAGAAACACCGGTGGGGAAAATATATAATCCTTTTCTCCAGAAGCACTGTGTCTTTATCCACCTTCGGTAGCTGTGAAAACCATTTCTTCGGTGAGTCTCAAGGTCTGTGATGTATGTCACACACACAAAAACATATCTGTGCATTTCAAACCATAAATGTGGATATTCCCTCAAGAGCAAACTTTATCCGACTAAACGCTTCTGGGTGTAAGGCTGCCCCAAGGTGCACTGCAACATCACATATGGTTGATATGTCTTGACCCGAGTCCATGCTACAAAGGGGTAGTTTGGAGGCAAACAGTACAACAGAATGGATTTGAAAGACTAAATAGCCGTCCTCTGTCAATCATGGCCTCGTGTTTCCTACATTACCGAGAATAGGGAATATTCTAGCATACAAGTAGCTTACTTTGATTAAGAAAAGGCAAAACTTAGTAAGGACTGGAAGATACCCAGTAGTTGGGATCCTTTCATTGTAAGCAAGAGGTTTTGTACATTTTTAGGTTCGTGAGGTGGTAAAACAAAGCCTATCAGCAGCTCTTTTCTGCATTAAGAAAGCAAGGAAAAGGGAAGTAAGAAAACATGTCAGGAAAATGTCTCGTTTTGCAGGATGAAATGTTAAAAAGTATCCCCAGGAAAGAAGTTTCATTTCTCCAAGGCAGACTCTGGATAGCAGCGTGATTGGCTGAATCTTTCCTGTTTTGGATGTCTTTTGAAAACCGCAGTTGACAGACGGAGGCTCATTCGCCTTTGTGTGAACGTAGCTTAGGGACATGCGGAGATGTAAATTAATTGCTGTATTTGAGGTTAACCTTTGTCAGTTAAAAACTACACGTGGTATAAATCATCTTAGGAAAGATCGGAATAAATAGGGCCTAAAAACTGCATCATCTCAGTTGACTCTGCAAATCAAAGCCATCGTTGAATCTAAAAACGTGTTGTTGGTTTAGCGTTATGCTTCGTGTGCATGTGTGGACTGTGTCGAGAATGTGCTCCTCCAAATGCAGGGAGATCTCACTTCTGCAGTCATTCGATGGCGATTCGTATGTGGATATTTTGGTGTCCAGTGTCACGGGCCTCACCTTCCTTTCCTCCGTCCCCGCAGGAAGCTGGGTCCGTCCCCACTGGCTGTGTGTTGCTAGTTTCCAGAGGTGCCCGAGATCAGCAGAGGTTCCTTGGACGCAGAGTTACGGGGGCAGGGAGTTGTGTCGGGCGCCTGCCTGTAGAACCACACGTGCCGGCCCGGCAGCTCAGCACGCCGGCACATTCCTTCACTTCTTAGACGTCATCTGGAGCCATCTAGTATCTTTCTGGGGAAGCCTTGTAATGATGAGGATGCCGATGTTTGAGGTGGGGTCCTGAAGAGTGACAGGACAGACGTATCAGTCATTGCTGCTTTGCAGGAAGCCGGGTACCGGCTGACGGTGAAAGGATCGGAGCCAGGAAGTCTTCCCTCCCACGTCCTCGTCTTCCCTGCTCCGAATCGGCCCCCCCTCCTGCTCTTGCCCACCCCTCGGTTTCTCCCCCAAATCCATAAACTCACCAGAGGACTAGGACAACCCCCTTTCCTGCATCGTACAGTTATCCAAGCACACCAAATCCCTTTCTTTTCTTTTCTTTTCAGGTTTGTTTTTTGACAGACAGAGAAGGGGAGGAGCAGAGAGAATCCCAAGCAGGCCCTGCACTGTCAGCGTGGAGCCCGACGTGCGGCTCGAACTCACGAACCATGAGATCCAGACCTGACTGAAACCCAGAGCCGGACAGTCAGCCTACTGAGCCACCCAGGTGCGCCCCCCCCCCCAAAAAGTCCTTCTATTTCCTCGGAAGTTAAAAACGTAACCAGTCCTCGCATGAAACCCATTTTCAAAGGAGGAGTATCAGGACAGCATTCACCCGACCTTTACAGAGAGAAGGGGCTGCCAAGCTCTCCCAGGCTCATTGGCGTCTGCCTCAATTCTAGCCGCAAACGGTAATCGGGGCCAATGTAGCTAGTGCAATTGTAAATGTAAAACCAGGATTCCTGCTCTATTTTCTTAGCAACAGACAAATCTGGAGGCACCGCTTTGTAAATTTAAGCTGGAAAGAGATGAAGTCCATAATCTAAAAATCGGCGAGAGTCTCAGTGTTTTTGAAATAGCGGGTGACGATTCTTTTTAAAAACCTGGACTTCACAGTAAATCCAGTAGACTGATTTGGGTCATAGTATGAAGAAAATGTATGTCATATATTACACTCAAATATGTGTCGTGAGGAAATAATCCTTAGCAACGTGTTTCCTAGATCATCGCATGTGAAAATCGTAGTTTTTAAAACAATTTCAGATTGCTGTGAGGTTATAGATTTTTCTCCCTCGTGTGTATTTACAGTGTAAAAGGTAAGTAGAGAGCCTGACACGTGTAGAAAACAGAAGGGAGGAAAGGGATGCCAGGCAGGGAGGGAGCACTTAGTCACCAAGCACACGATGATGCTAATGTGGCTAGAATCAAGTCCCGTGCTGGACACACATGGGGCGGAAGGACTTGAGATGAAGAGAACCCCCCGCTTCACAGGGATCTGTGATAACTCGGTCATTTATCGGAGTGTTTCCCCACATCTGCTGACTTTCTGTGTCCCACACTCACTGTGCACCGAGGGCAGTGTGAGGTCGGGCGTCCGGAAAGTTTTGATGGTGGCCGGCCCTTCCCCTCCCGCAGTCAGCACCTGCACTTCCAGTCGGTACAGCGTAGATGGCCTCAGATTGGGCACTGTTAGGACGTAATGATCCTGAGGGAGCCACACAAAAGGAAATGCTCATCAGTGACCCTTTGAAAACAGCAGGCACAGTGCAGACGCATTCTGCACTGGGACCCACAGGCTGGTCCCAGTCAGAGAACAGGTGTGAGTGGTCAAACGGGTGTTAGTGCAGAGACTGGGTGTGAGCACGGAGAACAGGTGTGAGCGGCCAGAGAATAGGTGTGATTGTGGAGAAAAAGGGAGCAGTCAAGAACAGGTGTGAGCATGGAGAATAGGTATGAGCCCTTGAACATGTGACCACAGAGAACAGGTGGGAGCACAGAGGATATGTGAGTGTGGAATAGTTGTGAGTGGCCAGAGAATAGACCTGAGTGTGGAGTAGGGGTGAGCATGGAGAATAGGTGGGAGTGGTCAGAGAACAGGTGGGAACGTGGAGAACAGATGGGAGTGTGGAAAAGAGGTGGCAGTGATCAGAAAACAGGTGGCAGTGGTCAGAGAACAGGTGGGAGCGTGGAGGACAGGTGGCAGTGGTCAGAGAACAGGTGGGAGCATGGAGGACAGATGGCAGTGGTCAGAGAACAGGTGGGAGTGGTCAGAGAACAGGTGGGAGTGTGGAGAACAGGTGGGAGTGGTCAGAGAACAGGTAGGAGTGTGGACAACAGGTGGGAGTGTGGAGAACAGGTGGGAGTGGTCAGAACAGTGGGAATGTGGAGGACAGGTGGCAGTGGAGGACAGGTGGCAGTGGTCAGAGAGCAGGTGGGAGCGTAGAGAACAGGTGGGAATGGTCAGAGAACAGGTCGGAGTATGGCGAACAGGTGGGAGTGGTCAGAGAACAGGTGGGAATGGTCACAGAACAGGTGGGAGTGATCAGAGAACAGGTGGGAGTGGTCAGAGAACAGGTGGGAGCGTGAACAGGTGGCAGTGATCAGAGAACAGGTGGGAGCATGGAGAACAAGTGGGAATGGTCAGAGAACAGTGGGAGCGTGGAAGACAGGTGGGAATGGTCAGAGAACAGGTGGGAGCATGGAGAACAGGTGGCAGTGGTCAGAGCAGGTGGGAGCATGGAGGATAGGTGGGAGCGGTCAGCGGATGAGAGCATGGAGGACAGGTGGCAGTGGTTGGAGAACATGTGGGGGTGTGGTGAACAGGTGACAGTGGTTGGAGAACAGGTGGCAGTGGTTGGAGAACATGTGGGGGTGTGGTGAACAGGTGACAGTGGTTGGAGAACAGGTGGCAGTGGTCGAAGAGCAGGTGGGAAGCACAGCAGCCTCACAGGGGAGACTGGCGGCTCCCACTCGGCCAGAGCCCTGTGCCGAGTCGCCTCTCAGCACCCCGCTCGACCCTGGCAGCCCAGCGCACTTGGCAGGGTTCATGTGTGCCAAAGTGCCAGTTCTCAGGGCTCACCCTTGAGATTTCAGTGTTTGTTCCTTAACATAAGACTTTCCCATGGTTGAAAGTTTTCATCTGCACATCTTGTGATGTGAATTCTTGATCATCCAAAGTTCAGTCAACGAGCCAAGAGTTTTCCACAAAACACAGTATCTGTCAATGCCCAGGACTGAACATGTTTATTTTCATGCCAACACATTCTTTTCAGAATTCAATAAAACCTAACACATTCATAGAATAACTACTTTCTAATTCCAAGGAATTTTTCCTTCCGGACTTGTTTTTTTCTTTCCTTTCTTTCTCAGTGGACCAGGAGTTGGATGTCCTAAGGGCATTTTTAGAGAGGGTAAAAGCCCACACATGGGGTTGGTTTTGTTTTTTTTTTCAAGCCAAGGAATTAAGTGGCCTGGAAGACAGGCCAATTCATTATGGGCTCTCGCCAAATTTGAAGGGGGAAAAGGGAGAGAAACAACAAGCTTCTTTGAGCTGTTTTCCCCCAATTTAACACTTCAAACAGGGCAGGTCCACTTGGACCTGAGGGACAACGGTTAAACCACTTGCCCACAGGACAGGCTGGGGGCTGCTGAAGGAATCACCGGTTATGTCCCACTGACCGTTTTCCCTGCTCACAACAGCACCTATCATAGGTCATGAATACTTGCACAACAATGGCTCCAGAAGAAGAAAATGTGGGAAGACGCCTCAGCAGTATGGCACGAGTACCCCCGCCCCCCAGTGGCCGCTGACGACTAGCCGCGGACATGAGCGACATGCACACAAGAAGCAAGTCGACACCTACGGAAGGCAGTATCTGCGACTGTGAGATGATGCTGTTGGGCAAGCTGTTCTGTCTGCTCTCCGTCGTGACTTCAGCCCAGGTCACCTGAAAGCCAGTCATGGGCTGATAGAGATTGGCCTTGGCCATCTTCCAAGAAAAGTGGCCCGTGATGTTAACATCTTGGACAACAAACGAGGCAGAAAGGTTCTCGGGCTTGGCGAGCACCTTGGCAGGCACGTGACCTGGAGGGAGAGGACATTAAGAGGCAGAGTTAGGCTGCGGGACATGGGAGCTGTTTGCACATATCGCGGGCACTTCAGGCAGCCGCTCCCCAGGGGAGGCACACGCGGTCTGAGCTCGGTCCTCATGCAGGGCTTCAGGCCATCACCTCATGACCTACGGGGACAGTCAGCCAGAGGTGGTCTCAGTGCGGCCACTCTGCTGGGTGGTTTGGGGACTCTTTTTAGGACCCAGCTCTGGGGACGGGAGGAGAGAGGTCTCCGCCACGTGGCAAGATCTGGCCACTTCCTCAAGAGGAGAAGTGAGCGTCATGACCGGGGTGGGTAGTGACACTGTGAGAAGTGATCCCGTGTCAGAGCCGCGTTTCGCCACATCCTGGGGTACTCGTTCTGCCTCAGGACAGGAGGACAGGTCCCGGTAAGGAGAGCAAACGGATGAAGGTCTGGGGAGGGGTGTTGTGCAAAGTACATAAAGGTAGGTCACGTGGCACAGCGGTGGGGTGAAAACGAAGTAATTTCTATGGAACACGCCTGAGTACAAGCACTGGAGAAACCTTGGCTTCGTTTCTAAAGGGGTGATACTGCCAGCAGAGGATGTCACTGTTAGAGGTGACAGCGGAGGACATCGTGCTGTTAGGACAGAATGTGGCCCACGGCCATACGTTGCCTCCCAACCTGGGCCGTCAGATTTAGAAAGCGGGGGACGTTCGCTTTCTCGGGTGTTGTGCAATACAGTTTGGAAATGTTTTCCAAGTGTGGCTGGCATCACAATGCACGTTCAGCTCAAGACGTACCCGCTTCGCCGGGACAGCTCATGTGCCGGTGGCTTTTCCCCTTCAGGGCAGAGCACGGCGGAGTCGTGAAGAAAACAGTTTCTGCCTTCAAGCGGCCCTTGGGCCGAATCGGCTGCACAGTCACCTTATATTTGCAGGAAAACAACAGATCCTGAAGAATGATATAATTTTCCTAGAGCAAGAGAGAGAGGGAATATGCTAGCCATACGTCTCATTAGGGACCAAGATGTGGCAGATGAGTCCTGTTCTAACAAGGATAGTTTCCTGTGCATGCGTGCAGTGTGGCTTTTATAAAAACTACGAAGGAGACACTGTGCATGCTCTGGTTCCTCACGACTGTGGGCCGTCCCATGGCGTGGGACACGGCCTCTGGAAGAGAACAGGACCGCGGCGTGGCAGGACCGAAGCAGCTTCATGGGACCTTCCAGGCCGCGTGGCACGGTTGCCAGCCACACAGGTGGGTATGCCAGACTGTGAACCCACGTCTCATTTGTTCCTGACGTCCAGTGTGTACCAGAGCCTGAGTCACACGTGTACGAGATGCAGGGGCTCAGCCCGCGGCCTCGGTCACAGGTCAGGATGGAGGCCGTAGTGGTGGGCAGAGTGGGGGACAGGCGCGGAGAGGACGCAGCTGGCCCTCTGCCCAGGGGTGACGGGTGGGCGAGCAGAGCTAGGGCACCGGGCATGCCATGGGGAGAGCGGGACCAATGGCAGCCTCTGCCTGAAACACTGCTCTTCGGGAGCAAATCTACACTCCGGATGGGAATCTGCTGGAAGCCCATGTCAGCCACTAAGGACAGACTTCACAGCTACATAAAGAATGCATGCGAGGGGCGGGTAAGGGAGGCCTCCGTAGCTACAGATAAAGTAGCCCGTGCTGCATCAGAGCTTGAAAATAAATGGGTCTAAACGTCCTTTACAAATGGCAGTGGACGAGGTGTGAGCCTTCAGCAGACTGCTTTCTCGGGATTTTCATTCTTATTTCTACCAGATACAGGATACGTGTTCAGCAAATGCGTATTATGACCTTCAGACTTTCTAGAGAGGGTAAGGCTAGGATTGGGTGGTCCCCTGAAAATAAGCCAGATTTCATACAATTCCAACGCACGCATAAGTAAAAAAAAACTACTAGAAGCCTCGCCTCTGCCCATAAAAAATTTAATAAGCCCCGCTTCCGGTCATTTCTTTCTCTGCTTTTCAAGTAGTTTTCCCTTTTTAAAAATGTTTCTTTTTTCTTTTTAAGTGAACGCCACAAACTTTGGGAACCACTTAAGAAAACATAAAAGGAACAACGTTGGCGAGCATGAGTCGGGACAAGTCAAATCCAGTAAAAAGCTGTATTTCTGCAGACCCACTGACATGTTTTATCTTACTGCCTTAAAGTTATGTGATCAAGATAGGATTCTAAAAATACCCCACTTGCTGCTTTAGAAAATCGTCCAAAGAAAAATGTTCTGCTGAAATAGCGTATATCAACAGTTGAGACATGTGGGGCCATGCCTTTGGAAATCTTAGACTGTCCTGCTAGATCACAGACAAGTTACTGGCATCGATATTCTGGACACCTCACCGCCCTCTGCACCGTTTTGCTGTTGGTCCCTTGATGGCCCTCTGTAGCTCGTGCATCAGCCCCAAATATTTGGAATAATACACTGGCTTGTACCGAAGGGTTCCTGCCTGCAAGGACGTAGCGTTCTGTTCGAGTGAAAAGTCAGAAACGGTCCTGGCACACCGTGTGCGACTCAGGGAACGTCTTTCCTTCCCCGGACGAGGAGGAACTAGCTAGCGACACGGCAGAGCAAGATGGGACGTGCCACGGTCGGACGGAAGTTCACAGGCACCGTCCCACCCGCAGATCGTGCTGCCAACTCAGGACTCAGAGAACAATTCAAAGCTTCTGTCCAACTAAGTCGAGACACATGGGGGGTCTCAGAAGCGTTTCCCCCCTGACCTGGGAGTTCCCCACGAACCGCGTCTGCAGCCTCTGCGTTTCAGGCCCTGCCGTGTGCCCCCACGGGACGGAGCCCTCAGCGGATACTGCAGGACTGAACACAAGGACCGTTGTGTTTTCACTTCCACCTCGCGATCACCCAACAGCTAATCCGTGAGAATGAGCTGTGTGCGTCGTACCCCGGGCACAGCTCTCAGCCCGCTGTTTCCACACATCGAGGGAAGTGAAATCGCGCTGAGAATCGGGCGGTGTGACCGTCTCTTACCTGGGTGATGCCAGAAGAGGTCTCTGCTCCGGCACTGCGGTTGTGGGCACAGACCTCCGGGAGCCACTGCACGTGATATCGGTCGACGCTGAGATCTGTAAGGTCAGAAGGCACAGAGAGGACGGTCTGGAGCCACGGGCCGCACAGCCCACGGCTCTCAGATCGCGACAACGGGCAGGAAGGGATTGAAGCTGTGGAGGTGAGCCACAGACGCAGACGCAGAGCCGAGGAGGCGAGCGGGCCTGCGGAACTCACTGTCGGGAGGAAAGCCTGGGGGGAAACCTGGCGAAATGCGAGAACCAACCGGAAAGCACAGGAAAGTCACAGCCACGGGGCTGTCAGGAGGTCTTGAGAGAAACGTAGCCGCGGGGCCGGCGCTGAGCGGAACCCCCACAAGAAAGGGCGGCACTCGGCCGTGGGCGTCTTTGCTCCTGGGAGAGGGAGTGAGCATCCCGAGTGTGAAACCCACAGGTGGCTGACATGGCCGACAGACCCAGGCAAAATCAAAGCGTTTTCCTCACGCTGGGAGCACTGAGCAGTCAGGCGAGCTCCCCGGTGTGCCTCACACGTTCCCCCAGCACAGACCCAGGTGGGCACCTCTCCCTTCCAGCGTGCACAGGTGCATATCCTCACACGCCCGCGTGTCTGATCTCTGCGGAACCCCGACTTGCTGTCCAAGACAGAACGTGGGTTCCCTGGCACAGTGTGTCCACTGTCCACACGCGGCCTCACTCGAGGCAAATCTCTCAGATAAAGGACGGACTGATGATGAGCCCCCCCCCGCCGAGCGTGGGACGAGGAGGTCTGGCCGGCATCAGGTTTATTCACCAACCCATGTGCCCGAAGGTGTGGAAGGACACTGCCCTGCCACCGATTAATACCGCGTCCCCGCTGTTCACGCCAGCTGTTTAATGGAGGTTTCCAGAGGGTTAAACGCTTTGACGGGATCGGGTGGTTCCAGTGGGAGTTCACTTGGAGCACTTTGGATCGAGAAAAGAGGAGCTTTCAATCAGAGAGGACGAGCGGATATCAAGCGGGCACCATCAGTTCCGGGAACCACTTACCAGAGGTTTTAAGAATTACCCAACAGGCATTGGGGCTTTTTTTTTTTCAGGGGAAGAATCATACATTATACACAAGAATGAAGTCAATGAATGAATTCATATGCTTTCTTTCAAGTGGTGCCGTTCCAAGTATACAAACCGCTGCTCTCGGGACTTAAAAGCTCACAGAGCTACATAAACAACAAACAAAGCAGGTAAATGTACGTTAGGCTAGAAGGTAATTTGGCTACAGATTAATACAGAAGATAAGCAGGCAGGTGTGTTGCCTTATTGATTCACTGGCTTATCTCCTTGAGACAGAACTTTGCAGTGAACGTGGGGAGGAGGCCTGGCGGTTGCTGTGGGCAGAGCATGCGGCCGTGAGCAGGCCATCTGCCTGCCACTGCCCAGCTACGGTGTTTGCAATGACGAAAATACCGCGCATGTGGTGGCCCCTAGTCACTCGTGCCCGTAAAGCAACTGAAGTTCGTGGGTCCGAGCCCCGCGTCGGGCTCTGTGCTCACATCTCGGAGCCTGGAGCCTGCTTCGGATTCTTTGACTCCTCTCTCTGCCCCCCCCCGCCTCTCACGCTCTCTGTCTCTCTCAAAAATAAACATTAAAAAACAACATTTAAAAATATTTAAAGACCTTATCTCCTTTCATGCTATAATTGTTTATGATTGTAGAAGCTTGAAATAGACTTCTACTTACTTTTTCTGGGTGAGGTTACAATATTACAACATTTACGATATGCACTTTCCCTGTTTAATAACTTCAAAAAGGCTTGTTACTGACCTCCTTGGCATAGCAACCTGATACTTGGGATCATTTCCTCATTAACAACACTGGCAAGAAGAAACTGCTCTAGGGGCCTTGCCAACTAAATTTGGTAGCAATAAGGATAACCAAAAATACCTTTCCCAGCAAAACAAGTGACAAGAAAGGTCAAAGAGAAAATTTAAGGGACGTAGATAAGAACCCAAAATTGTATCTTGGGGCGCCTAGGTGGCTCAGTCGGTTAAGCGCCTGACTTCAGCTCACGTCATGATGTCACGGCTTGTGGGTTCGAGCCCCGCATTGGGCTCTGTGCTGACAGCTCGGAGCCTGGAGCCTGTTTCCGATTCTGTGTCTCCCTCTCTCTCTGCCCCTCCCCCATTCATGCTCTGTCTCTCTCTGTCCCAAAAATAAATAAATGTTGAAAAACAAAATTTTTTTTTAAAAAATTAAAAAAAAATAAAACATTAGAGGCGCCTGGGTGGCTCAGTCGGTTAAGCGTCCGACTTCAGCTCAGGTCACGATCTCAGGGTCTGTGAGTTCGAGCCCCGCGTCGGGCTCTGGGCTGATGGCTCAGAGCCTGGAGCCTGCTTCCGATTCTGTGTCTCCCTCTCTCTTTGCCCCTCCCCCATTCATGGTCTGTCTCTGTCTCAAAAATAAATAAAAAAATGTTAAAAAAATTTTTAAAAAAACATTAAAAAACATTTTTTTTAAATATTATTTTGTACAGAGACAGCAGGTAAACAGAATGAGATGACAGTATGTGGCCAATAAGTAAAAACTGTATGTTGATACTTGAAAAAATAAAAAATGATTTTTTTTGAGTCACTAATTTTAAATTTCAGGAGCATCAGCAAACGAAATCTGTACTCATGTCTCATACTTAAACTCATGACAATGACTTAACTGATTTTGGCTCTGCTGTGAAAAAGTCACTCTAAACGCAGGCAGACAGAATAAAACTGGTCACCCGCCATTTCTGCCTCAGCGTCTCTCAGGCTTGTCTTTAGTGCAATGAGACCACCAAACGGAAAACACAATTTGATCAAACACCGATTTGGGCCCTCAGGTCTCCGCACATTGCCTTGTAGTTCACTGCCATCGCCCACAGCAGCCCACTGGCCCCGTCAACAGAGTCCCTCCACGTCCCCCGCATGGAGCACACAGGCACTAAAGTGGCACCGATGTGAAGTAAGGTCATCCGCAGCCAGGGACAGTCTGCGGGACGCTTCTCCTGTCAAAGCAGCTCGAGTAGGACAAGCCAGAAGCAGAGCCAGTGTCCCGGTATGAATTTCTGATTCATACCCTGATTATTCTAGCCTGCTAATTTAGCATCCCTGACCCTCATGTTTCCAAAACACTACGTAAATACCACACGGCCACTTGTCTTTACTTTGGGTCTTCTGTGCTCAAGACCATGCATTTTTCCTTCAAAACTGTCCTGACCTTGGGGCACCTACGTGGCTCAGTCGGTTGATGTCCAACTTTGGCTCAGGTCACGATCTCGTGGCTCATGGGTTCAAGCCCCCCATCAGGCTCTGTGCTGACAACTCAGAGCCTGGAACCTGCTTCGGATTCTGTGTCTCCTTCTCTCTCTGCCCCTCCCTCACTTGTGCTCTGTCTCCCTCATTCTCAAAAAAATGAATAAATGTTACAAAAAAAAAAGTCGTGAGATGGGAAGAGACTCTTGTCTGCTCTGGGGCTGACACTCCCTGCTGAGGGGACTGATTCTGGTTTGTGCTAATACTGTGATATGGCATACAGTGATAGCTGAGTGCTCTCGGGACTCTAAGAATCATATGCATTGTTTACAACATGGTTCTATTTTCATAAGAGGAGGTGCTAAGAATGACACATTGGGGGCACCTGGGTGGCTCTGTAAGTTAGGCATCCAACTTTGGCTCAGGTCTGAACTTGTGGTTTCTGAGTTCGAGGTCCGTGTCTGGCTCTGTGCTGTCAGCTCGGAGCCCACTTCAGATCCTGTCACCCTCTCTCTGCCCTTCCCCCATTCACAGGCATTCTCTTTCAAAAAATAAAAAAAAAAACACAAATGACATTGGACACCCGCTTTCAACTCCATCCCCTCCCCCCCATCAGCTCTAGATGAGCTCAGCCTTGCCTGAGTTCATGGTCCGCTTTCTGAACAATTTTGTTCAGTCCCACGGCTTTCAATATCATTTTCTTGGACTTCCAGGGAAGAGGGCACAGGAGGAGGAGCCCAAGCTCACATAATGACACAGATACAGCAAGATAACACCCACCTCAGTGTAAACAACCCAGAAAATGACCTGAAGCCTAGCAGAACAGACTCATGACAGCTACATGTAGGGAAGAGGCACTGTGAAGAGGGTAGGAAGAGCAGAGACATGGTTGGCAATTAACCAGAGCCCCAGGACTGTCCCCGGAGAGAAACTCCATGGGCGTGGACCCTCACACCAGGCACCCAAAGCACAGGGGGACTCACACACGGAAGACAAGGCCCATAACGTCTGGCTTTGCAAACTAGAGGGGCAGAATTTCTTGAATTATTACCATCAGTAGAGCTTAAACATTAAACTCAGCAGGGATGACTCTGGAGAGCTGGAGGGTGAGGAGACAGAGTCCCCGCCTTTAAAGAGACAGCATAACAAACAGTCCTGCTGAGATACAGCACAGAAGCAACAGGATGAGAAACACCTGGGGTTCACAGGAGGGAGATCTGTTTAGTAACCTTAGAATATGTGCTGCAGGGAAGGGATCTTTGGGAAGTTTCTCCAAGAACAACAGTGGCAGGCACCATTTCTCTCCCCGACCTCCCTGCCTCGAAACAGGGATGCCTGCTGCAGGACAAATACTCTCTACCTGCTTGCTAACAATGCTCCTCTGCAGACATGCCCCCTGAAGCCAGATCTGGGCTGCACGTGGCCCTCACAAACCTTGCTAACTCAGCACACCCCTGCCCCCATGTTCTCCTGCGGGACCCACCCTCTCCAATACACCTTTGGCCAGAGCCCATCTAAAAGCAGTCCACCCAGCCTGGCACTGTGCAAACAGTCCTGTCAGGGGCCAACATCACCCCAAAGCAACTCCTGCCCCAGGGCAAGGGGAAGGTAACCAACATGCCAGGACAACTGCAGCTGTAGCCCCAGCAGTGGGCTGGAGGCAGACCTCGGGTCTGACTGCAAGCCCCACCCACCAACATGAGCTTCTCAGAGGACAACACAGGAAGAATGCCTTGCAAATGCCTGGTCTGACCCTACCCAAGCCCAAGGTGACCCCAGGCTGGCCCGTAACAACACAGGAACCAAACCCTGCCCACAACAGGCAGAGAGAGCCATGGAAGACAACTGGCCTGAAGGGAAACACAACTCAGCTACAAGAGCGCAGTGCACACAACACACAGAGCAGACTCCCCTGAGGTGCCGGACTCTGGTGAACAGGGGACACTGCATATGGGGCACTACAGAATTCTTCTTCATAAGGACACTGCTTGCAAGAGCAGGAGACGTCACTGACTTCTCTAACACAGAGAAACACACACGGAGAGTTAGACAAAATGAGGAGGCAGAGGAATATGTTCCAAATGAAACAACAGGGCAAAATCACAGAAAGAGAGCTAAACAAAATGCCTGATAGAGAATTTAAAGTAATGGTCATAAAGATACTCACTGGACTTGAGAACAGACTAGAGGATCTCAGTGAGAACATCAACAGAGAGATAGAAAACATAACGAAGAACAAATGAGATGAAAACATCAGTAACAGAAACTAAGAATCAAGAGAGAATAAACAGGAGACTAGAGGAAGCAGAAGAAGAGAGGCAGTGCATACTGGAGGACACGGTAATGGAAAGCAATCAAGCAGAACAGGAGAGAGAAAACTATTAATAACAACAAATGATAATACACTGAGGGAGCTCAGTGACTACATGAAACGTAATAACATTCACATTATTAGGGGGATATAAGAAGGAGAAGAGAGAGAAAAAGGGGCAGAAAATGAGTATGAGGAAATAATAGCTGAAATCCAAATCTGGGGGAGAAAAACAGAAATCTGGATCCAGGAGACACAGAGAGCCCCCAAAATATCAACCCAAGGAGGTCCACAGAGGATAAATAGTAATTAAAATAGTAGAAAGTACTGATTAAGAGAGAATTTTACGAGCAGCAAGAGAAAACAGTTGCCTACGAGGGAAACCCCCTAAGGTTATCCACTGATTTTCAGAAGAAACTCTGCAGGGCAAAAGGGAGTGGCAAGATATATTCAAACTGCTGAAAGAAAAAAGGCTCGCAGTCAAGAATATCCAGCCAGGTTATCATTCAGAATAAAAGGGGAGAGAAAGAGTCTCCCAGACATACAAAAGCTAAAGGAAGTCATCACCACTAAACCAGCCTTACAAGAAATGTTAAAGGCCACTTTGAGTGGAAAAGAAAGACCATAAGCAAGAATAAGAAAAGCAGTAAACACAAGCAGTAAGTTTTTCTACGAATGGATTCACAAAATAAAAGGACGTAAAGTATGACACCATATACCTAACATGTGGAAGGGAGAAGAATAAAGAATGGTTTCAAGCTTAAGTGACCATTGGAGCACCTGGGTGGCTCACTCGGTTGAGCATCTGACTCTTGATTTCGGCTCAGGTCATGATCCCAGGGTCATGGGATCGAGTCCCAATATGGCCTCTGCAATGAGCATGGAACCTGCTTAAGATTCTCTCTCTGTTCCTCTGTCCCTCCTCCACTTGCTCACATGCACTCTCTCAAAAATAAATAGATAAATTAGACAAGATAGACAGATAGACAGTCAGTCTTGTCTTCAGCTTCATCTTGCCAAGTATGAAAATACTGCAAGCTCGTATTTAGGATATGACTTCAGGATCAAGTGTCTAACTAGAATATGAAAAACAGTGTCATTAAATCAAATGTTTCCTAAGGGGATACATAGGAAAATTCTATCCTAAATGCCTTGCTGTTCTGGTTCTTGAGCTTAAGTTCTTCCTTCCACAAATGAATTAAAAAGTCCTTGAGAAGTATTTTTAAATACTGAAATTTATTTTCAGCATGCTTCAACTATGCTTCAAAAAAGTAGATATCTCTAATTTGTTCCTGAAATATACCTAACTCGAAATAAAAAGTAAAATGTATCCAACAGTGTCTGGCAAAAATTAAAGGCTGCACAATTTTTAATTCAATGTTAATCTCTAAATTCCAAACATCTAATGATCAAGAATGCTGGCCTGACTGAACTCAGAGCTGTGAGAAAGAGACCATCTCGGAGCACCGTGGAATAGCTGCGGTGAGGGGAACTCTCCACACTGATGGCAGGGGACATACACATGGAGAGGCAGCAGAAAATGCCCATTTCTTAGATGGGAGTTTGTTCTCTAAGCATCTCTAACACCAGAAATAGCACCTGGTAGGTAGTACATGCTCAATAAATGTTAGTTGGATGATATCCTTTCACGAAATAATGCCTCATTCTCTTCATATTTGCAAAAATGCTTTGGTGAGACAGACTTCCTGATTTTGTACAATTCTGTAAAAGAATTCTGAACACCTAGGCAGAAGGCATTTCTACTCAAAGTATGTTTTCTCTCTCTAATTTTTCATATTTTTGGAGTGCAAACACTAAGTCTAAACCAAAAAGCCTAAAATAATCAATTGTAGATTCTATTCGGAACTGATGTCTGTAGAATAACAAAAGGACAACTATTCCTTTTATAAATAATGATTGTTCCAGAAATTCACGGTTGAGGATATTTCTTTCCTTCCAGAGCATTCACTATTATAAGCCAACTACCATATGCACTATGGTGGGCTAATTTGATGTTTGAGTCACTTCCCTACAAAATTATATGCTGTGTCATCGTAAATAATACAAAACCACTGAAGCTCTCTCTGTGAGAATATTCAATGTGAGTGAACATATTTGTGCTTCTGAGTTCCTAACTCCCAAGTCCAAAACCAACGTTCTGGCCACCCTCACTTTTAGGAAATGTAACAGATAGCTAGAAACCAATTCCTACTTACCATTTTGTCTCAAGTAGTGAACAAGATTCTCTTCTCCTCTGATTTGTCACCAACATTTAGTTTCTTTTAGGTTTTCAACTCAGCGTATCCAATGGTGGAAATTAGTTACGATTAAAGAATATTCAGGTACTTGTGCCTAAGGCTTTCAAACCATTTGAGATGGGTCTATTGAGTTGTTTTCAGTGCACACAATTATAATTTTACAGAGTGAAAACGTCCAGAAAGCCAGCCAAAGTGTCCTTTTCATAACAGAAAGAGAGCTCATTTTCACATTCTGAACAGAATTCGTAAAATAGTAGCACTGTGTTTTGATTTAAAAGGCGTCTCCTTTCCTACATTTGTGATAATTATGAATGTACGCATGCTTCGTAAGTGTCTGGGGAACTTTGGTTTGGGATTCTGTAGGTCACAGGGTGCCTAACAGGCTTCTAGAAGGAGAACAAATGTGGAGTAAGTTCGGCACACATGCTTCCCACTTCAGAGAGGGCTGGACTCTCCAAAGCTTTCCACAGTCTCCTTCTACAGAGGGTTGTGGTACAGCGAGGCTCCCCCATGTTTTATATGTTAATTTGGCTTTCAAATTTAAAATCAGAAGGGAAATGGGATGGATATAATTTAAGAAAAAGCGCATTCTGGAGGAAGACAAAACTCTAGTTAGAGCATGACTTATTCTTAGTTCCTAAGTGGCCATGCGATCTGGTGAAATCAACCTACATCTGCCAGCAAAGTAACTCTACTGCACGGTGGTTCCAGTTTAATCTGCACTTGAAGACAGATGTGATTCCTTGGTCGTTGTGGGTTCCAGTCATTATTGTATGGGAATATTGACCATACACGTCTGCAATGATCACTTGTATTCCACCCTGTACTGAACGTCAAGGCAAGGGAAAGGAGTAAAATGTCAAAGGTCTGGAAAGGAAACTATAAAATTCTCATTATTTACATGCTACGTGATTGCCTTTACAGAAGAATGGAAAAGAATCATCAGAGGAAATGTTGTAATGAGCAAAGTAATATAACAATATAGTTGGATTCACCATCAAGACATACATAGAAGATGGATTTTTTTTAAGTTTATTGATTTTGAGAGAGTGAGACTGCAAGCTTGGGAGGGTCAGAGACAGGGAGAGAGAGAAACTCAAGCAGGCTCCGTGCTATTAGCACAGAGCCCAGCATGGGGTTCAAACTCACGAACAATGACATCATGACCTGAACCGAAACCAAGAGTCGGACACTTAACTGACTGAGCCACCCAGCTGCCTTGTAAGATGCATTTTTATATATGGCAGCAAAAGTTAGAGAATAAAATGGAGGGAAATGTATGCATGTATATATCATAGGATCCAAATAAACAAACACCTCAGAATAATCATATTAAAAAGTATTACAGGGGCGCCTGGGTGGCGCAGTCGGTAAGCGTCCGACTTCAGCCAGGTCACGATCTCGCGGTCCGTGAGTTCGAGCCCCGCGTCGGGCTCTGGGCTGATGGCTCGGAGCCTGGAGCCTGTTTCCAATTCTGTGTCTCCCTCTCTCTCTGCCCCTCCCCCGTTCATGCTCTGTCTCTCTCTGTCCCAAAAATAAATAAACGTTGAAAAAAAAAAAATTTAAAAAAAAAAAAGTATTACAGCTTCCACATTATATATTACAAATTACTGTTGGGAGGAAATTTTAAAACCTGAATAAATAAAGTGATATGTCAAGTGTGCAGATTTTTAAGGAGTGAATTCTCCAGTCATTACCATATATTTATTACTTTTTGAGAGACAGAACATGATCAGGAGCAGAGCAGAAGCAGGGCAGGGTCAGAGGGAGACACAGAATCCGAAGAGGTTCCAGGCTCTGAGCTGTCAGCACAGAGCCTGACGCAGGGCTCGAACTCAAGAACCGTGAGATCATGACCTGAGCCAAATTCGGACGCTTAACCAACTGAGCCATCCAGGCGCCCCTCCAGTCATTAACATATAGATTGATTGTAATTTCAGTAAAGATCTCAGAAGATTTTTGTGGAAATCGAGAAACTAGTGCAAATTTTTATACAAGAATACAAAGGGCAAAGAATAATCAAGACAATTTGAAAAAAAGTAAAAAAAAAAAACTGAAAGGCTATTATTAAAAATATGTATAAACCTACAGTAGTTAAGACAATGTGGTAATGCCAGAAAGTTGGAAAAATATGCCAAATGCCTCTACAGAAAGTTAAAGAAATTAACTTTCCCATAATATTTGATTTAGGGCCAAGGTAGCAGCCCAGAGCTTTGGGGAAACAGTCATTTTTTTTTAATGTGTCATTTAGTTTTAAGAGAGCGTGCAAGCAGAGGAGGGACAGAGATCAAGGGGAACAGAGGATCCAAAGCAGGCTCTGCACTGACAGCAGCGAGCCTTACACGGTGCTCGAACCCATGAACCATGAGATCATGACTTGAGCCGAAGTTGGACGCTTAACCGACTGAGACCCCCAGGTGCCCCAAATGTCAACAGTTGTGAAGAAACCGCTGGAACAAGAAGAACTCCGACACCAGTCTCCTGTATGGCACATGAGTGAATACCGGAGCAACACTGCCCTTCCAGAAGAAATGGAAGAATTGTAAAAACTGAGCTCTTGAAAAAATCTATTTTTGACACTTCTCTAAAGAAGACATCCGGATGGCCAACAGGCACATGAAAAGATGTTCAACGTCGCTCCTTATCAGGGAAATACAAATCAAAACCACACTCAGATATCATCTCACGCCAGTCAGAGTGGCCAAAATGAACAAATCAGGAGACTATAGATGCTGGAGAGGATGTGGAGAAACGGGAACCCTCTTGCACTGTTGGTGGGAATGCAAATTGGTGCAGCCGCTCTGGAAAGCAGTGTGGAGGTTCCTCAGAAAATTAAAAATAGACTTACCCTATGACCCAGCAATAGCACTGCTAGGAATTTACCCAAGGGATACAGGAGTGCTGATGCATAGGGGCACTTGTACCCCAATGTTTATAGCAGCACTCTCAACAATAGCCAAATTATGGAAAGAGCCTAAATGTCCATCAACTGATGAATGGATAAAGAAATTGTGGTTTATATACACAATGGAATACTACGTGGCAATGAGAAAGAACGAAATATGGCCTTTTGTAGCAACGTGGATGGAACTGGAGAGTGTGATGCTAAGTGAAATAAGCCATACAGAGAAAGACAGATACCATATGTGTTCACTCTTATGTGGATCCTGAGAAACTTAACAGGAACCCATGGGGGAGGGGAAGGGGGAAAAAAAAGAGGTTAGAGTGGGAGAGAGCCAAAGCATAGGAGACTGTTAAAAACAGAACAAACTGAGGGTTGATGGGGGGTGGGAGGGAGGGGAGGGTGGGTGATG
Organism: Prionailurus viverrinus; assembly: GCF_022837055.1. Taxonomy (NCBI): domain Eukaryota; kingdom Metazoa; phylum Chordata; class Mammalia; order Carnivora; family Felidae; genus Prionailurus; species Prionailurus viverrinus. The sequence goes on from NC_062579.1 coordinate 2,431,707, forward strand.
GGTATTGAGGAGGGCACCTTTTGGGATGAGCAGTGGGTGTTGTATGGAAACCAATTTGACAATAAATTTCATATATTAAAAAAATAAAAAATAAAAAAATTTAAAAAAATAAAAATTAAAAAAATTAAAAAAAAATAAAAGAAACAATCTATTTTTTGTATGTTTTCAAAACACATCAGAGAGGATAAAAGTGCACCAGGAGATCCAAAAGGACCATGTCAATAACACAAGATAAATATGCTACGAATAAAGAAAACAAGATGAATTTATCCCAAAGACAGCCACTCCAGCAAATACTCAGAACGAAGAGAATGTATTCTGAGGGCAGATCTTTACTGAAGAATGAATCATAGCATGGAACTTCTGAAGGCACCTGACTGGTTTGTTTTAGTGGAGCACTGGGATAGTGTGGCATGTCTGTGCACAGTAGCGATTCAAAAATGTCACCGGAAATGTGCGACAAGGTAGAATGCCCATATGTTATACGAAAATGTGTGTTTTACATATAAATAGTATATATGGGGGGACATACACATAAAACAAATGAGGGAAGAACAGAAACACAGATAACTTCCGACAGGACATCCACCTAAATGCTGTTCCTATGAAATACTACTGAGATAAGTGACTTTTTTCCTCCATTTCCACCTCCAAATCCAATTATTTGGGTTGCCTTTTTTTTTTTAAACAAAAAGCTCATTTAGAACAAAAATTTACAGCACAAAATAATGAGTATTTTGGAGACAAGATCGGCCTTCTGAGAACGCAGTGAAGACAGGCTAACGTCCCTGAAATGTTAACGTGCAAGCAGCTGACTGATACTGATTTCCAAATGTGATACAGATTCCCAGGAAAGACGGGGCTGCCCATCCAGACTTCACAACAGCAAGGCATTAAAAAAAAAAAAAAGGACTAAAGTGTTTTGTTCAGCTCCCGTGTTCCTTAAAATCAACACCATGTCTCGACTTGACTTTCTCACCAGCACCCTGAGATCACTGGGCTACTGAATGAAAATAACAAATCATCAAAGAGCGTTGACGCACCTTCAGTCTTTTTCCAGTAGACCTTCACCTGCAGCTGGTTGTCTTGATAGAAGGGAGCTCCGATTTCCAGGAGGCGAGCGGGCCGTCGTCTTTGGAAAGATGGCTGTATGTGCACCACACTCTTCCTGGGTTTCCCAACTTGCTCTTCTGAAAAAAGTACAACACTGTGATTCCCTTGTTAAACGTAATCGGTGATCAGTATACGTTCACCCCGGCGAGAAAGGCGCTCTGGTGCAAAGAGGTATAGACAGCATTTCTCATTATAGATTTTTTTTTTGTAGTTATAAAGAAAGTAAGTAAAAGTTTCCATGTATCATGGAAACAATACAGATAGCTTTTCACAGAAGTACCAGCATCATCTATCCAACACCTGGGGTGAGGCCCTAAATGGAAACCTTATTCAATCAACTTTGTATGGGAAATATCGAGTCAGCAAATGCAATGCAATGCAGTGGTACGTTAGATGGCGGAATAGAATTTAAGCGTTCTTTTTTCTTCCTTCCTTTCCTCCCTCCTTTCCCTCCCTCCCTTCCCTTTCTCCCTTCCCTTCCTTTCTTCCACCGGGAAAACTTTCTCTGAATGAGGTAATCCAAACTTTGATTTCCAACACTCTGAGCTAGGCTATTTCTTATCACATCGCTGGTTTGTGCCACAATCTGACTCTAGTTTTACTGTTCTTTTTATTTTGTTGTTTTAATTTAGCTGCATCTTTCCCATTTGTGCTATTCTTAATTCCTAAAATCTGCTGGGTTCCTTCGTAACTACGTTCAAGACTCCATTAGCTCAGAAGGCACTGGCGCTCCTTGTCCGTGCCTGGCATGACGCTCTGTCCTTCAGAACTCACCCTACGCTCTTCTAAGGGATGATTTCCCAAGATGTACAGAGACAAACCTTCCTCAGTGCACCTATACGTTCCCAGCTTTAAGTAACTTTTCCTCCCCTTTAATTTGTCCCTCCAGCTGATCTCGAACTCCTGTAGCAGCAGAACCTTCCTCTAACCTCGCTTGGATGTCCACTGCCTGGCTCAGGGACACACATGTAGTAGTTGCCTAGTAAGTATGTACTGGATGAAATGAAATCTGAGTTCATGGCTCTAGAGCTGTTACCAAGCATTCACTTGTCTGGGTCTTGCAGAATGTTTTACTTATTTTGGCATGGTAATCCTTTGCCACGGGATTCAAACATACTTTTTCTGCAGGGTACACGTGCTTTGCTGTGTAAAGGGCAATCAACCTCACTTTTTCTCCAGGTATATATTCCTGGTGGTGTTTGGTGTGCTCGGTGAGCTTTGCCCACAATTTTATTTGTATCCATACAGCCATCCTATGAAATAGAACAGGGTCAATAAACTATCAGTAGAGGGCTGGACTGTAAATACTTGCAGCTTCGTGGGCCACGCGGTCTCTCCCGACTACTCACTCTCATTACAGCACAAAAGCAGCCATAGACTATCTGTAAACAAATGAGTATGGCCATGGGCCAATAAAATTTTATTTACAAAAACAGGCGGTGGGATGCAGATAGCCTGCGGGACATCGTTTGCAGATACCTGAGCAACTGGCATTAGCCTACACATATTACAGACAAAAGACGGAGGAATCAAAAATACAAAGAATAATGTCCAGTTTCACACAATTCAAGCGGTAGTGAAACTGAGCTATAATCCCAGGGTCATCGTGTGTCCATCACTAAGTGCCACCTCCTTTTAGAGAACAAGGTGAGAATATACATCATTTAATAATAAGGACAGGTGCCTGAGTGGCTCAGTTGGTTAAGTGTCTGACCTCGTCTCGGGTCATGATCTCACAGTCTGTGAGTTCAGGCTCCGCGTCGGGCTCTGTGCTGACAGCTGGGAGGCTGGAGCCTGCTTCTGATTCTGTGTCTCTCTCTGCCCCTCACCTCGCTCCCACTCTGTCTCTTTCTCTCTCAAAAATAAACATTAAAAATAATAATAAGGATATGAGAACTTTCCCCTGGCCTCACGTCTCTCTTACCCACCCCCTAATTTTAGAAGCAGGGTGAGAAATCCCGCAAGACTTCTCTGCTTTCTCAATTCCAAGCAGCCCCTTGGGAGAGAACGGATTGTGCTGCACTGATTACATCCCGCTAAGAAGCATGTTATGGAACCTTCTCTGACATGGGAAGACAGGAGCAAGAGGGAACAAAGCAGGGGCAGGGAGGACACTCCTGACCTGGGTGAGGCAAGTAGAGGAAAACTGAGGACCCCAGCACCCCGATGCAGAACAACCACATGGACCGTCCACTGCTGCTCACACTGCCGTGCCCCGATACCTCCATTCCCTCTGACACCACTGTGCCCACTGTCACTGTGGTGCCCACTTACACTACCATGCCCGCTGTCACCAGTGTGCCCACTACATCCTCTGCTCCAGGATTCAAAGGAAATGGGTGCATTACTCAGGTTCTAACTTAGAGTGTCTTATCTTAAATAGTTCAAATAAATGGATCCCTGAGAAACATTAAGTTTCAGGCTTCTGCACCCAAAGCCAATGTGTGTGTCGGGGGTTTCATCACATCACCAGCAGTCCTCAGACACCAGGTGGGGGTCCTACCATTCAGCTAATTCTGACGCCATCCACCTGCAGATGGCCTCGGATCCCCCTCTGACACCATCCACCTGCAGATGGCCTCAGATCCCCCTCCGGGGACACCATCCATTTTGGGGGGGGTCCCCCTCCAACACCATCCACCTGCAGATAGCCTTGGATCCCCCAGGGTAAGGGCTCCATCCTACGAGACAGCCCCCACTGCAGACACCACTCACATGTCCTGGTTGGCACCTGTGACACTCTGACTATCCGCTATAGGTCCCCAACTTGGATTCAACTAATTTTCTAGAGTGGCTCACAGAACTCACAAACATTTTACTCACTAGAGTACCTATCGGTTTATTATAAAGGCCCTAACTCAAGAGCAGCCAGAGGAAGAGCTACACAGGGTCAGCTATGTGAGAAGGGGCACACAGCCTCCGTGCCCTCCCTAGGGGTGCCACTGTGCCCACACTGCCACATGTTCACCAACCCAGAAGTTCTCCGAACCCTGTCCTTGTGCATGTTTATGGAGTTCCAGTGCCAGGAATGGGGTCGAAGACCGAATACATGTTTCTTATTTTAAATCACAGTATCACAGGCCACTTTGAGAGGTCCTATGTCATCCTCCAGAGAGAGCCAGTGTGCCCAGCAGCACAGAGAGCTCGGAACCCAGAGAAGACTGAGCCAGGACAGAGAACACACAGGGCTCTTGGCCGAAACTCATTCCGTTCCTGGTCACCATGGAGGTGAAGAATCCTGCTGCCCGCACGCAATGTATCTGTTGACTAGCTAACTAAGGATTGAAGATTTTCGCAAGCCATGTAGGTTTCTAATCCCTGTACTATTAGGGAGTGACTTTGAGAATTTGCCAAGGACCACCAAAATAGAGGTTTAGACGCTATGTTTAATCTCTATGTGAATTCTATCTTCCTGCCTTCTTATTATAGCCTATGCAAACCTTTATTTCTCATTACGTATACGTAAGGACATAGTTTTCTGTATCTCAAGAGTGAACTGGCACTGGTCTCTTGAACTGCCATTGGTCCCTTGAAATGTTTCAAGTAGAGAAATGCATCACCATGTAGTGCTGCTGAGGCCACATGTAATGGACAGATAGGCATGTGCGTCAGTCCTAGGAGCCTGGACCTGACTCGAAAGGGGCGTCCTGCACTTACACTACTAAATAAGAATGGAATAAAATCATTCCTGCATACTGTAGAAAGATACGAGGTCTGATTTATGCTCTTATTTAATAGTCCCAAAGTTAAGAGAAGTGAATGACCAGGCTGTTTTTTCAAATGTCACAATTCTGATTAATTTCACAGATCAGGAGCTCCAGGATATTTTCTCTCTGCTCCATTTTTAATTTGAAGAGCTGGAAGAATACCCCAGCAGCATGAGGCAACTCTAAAACATCAGTAATCTGTCAACCCTGGAAAGATTCTTCCAGCCTCCAAAAGAGCAAGCAACATTTCCATTCAAGACGCTGTTACATTTTTCTTCCTTCAAGAGGCCCTTTTACAAAATGGCAGGAACATTCAGCCTTTGTTGGCGTAGAACTTTTTGTCATTAAAGCACCTAGCAGCCTGCAGACCTGGAAAATATAATTCAAAAAGTAATTTACATGCTGGCATTTACTACTCTCTTTCCTATAAAATATAATTTCCCTTGCTTATTCTATAAAGTTGTAATTATTCTTTACTTCTCATCGGTCTGTGATGAAATATACGGTGTTCTTGTAAAAGTCATGTACTAGCATTTATGAGATTATATATCACCATCAGTGTATGAAATCCTGACAAATATTCAGCTATATCCTGCATAATCTTTGGTAAAGCCCATCTCTTCCAAGGGATACCCTGAGACAAAACAATATGTGCCATGACAGGTACTCTGAACTATTCTCTCGTTTACTTTTCCTTTATCACCTTTCTGAATCCACATGAGTAAGTTAATCCTTAGAATAAAGTGGCCTTTGATAGGTTAACTCTTGTATCTCTTTATTGATCAGTTAAAACATTATCTAATTTTAAAGATGATTAGAAAGTGACATTAGTGGGGCACCTGGGTGGCTCGATTGGTTAAGCATCTGACTGTTGATTTCAGTCCAGGTCACGATCTCATCATGGTTCATGAGATCAAGCCCCTCATCAGGCTCTGTGCTGACAGCGTGGAGCCTGCTTGGGATTCTCTCCCTCTTTCTCCCTCTCTCTGCCCCTTCCCAGCTTGTGCACGTGCTCTCTCAAAAAAAAAAAACTTAAAAAAATTTTTAAAAAGTGACATTAACATTCACAATAAACCTGTCTGATGGAAAGTTGACTGACATTGTAGATAAGATAGGGATTACTGATTGTGTTTCACAGATATTTATGGAGCTGTACTTAATGCACCACACATATAGGTGCAGAGCACAATGGACAGATAACCCATGTTCCATGATCTAGATGAGATTTTTGGGTTGGTGGATGTTCTTTTCCATGTTGGGAAGGGGTGGGTCTCAACCCCACATTGTGGGGTCTGCCATATGCAAAAGGAAGGATGTTTCCACTTCATATTACAGAGGACAGGGGAAGATAAACATGATGTGTTCATATGTATGGGGAACTGTGTGCCATTCTGAAAGGGAGGAATGTGCACTATATTATGCTTTATGGCTTAAGATATGAGAGAAAGAGAGGTTTACAATCCCCCGTGAGAGGGTGGGAGAAGAAACTAGTTAAAGAGGATCTCAGCGAGCCAATGGGCTTGTGTGGCGATGCCCCAGGAAGAGTGAGAAAGCCCTAGATGTGCTGTGGGGATCCAGAGCCCAATCAGAGCTCTGTGTCCACGGGGACTTGCCGAGGCACTCCATGTACCCCCACAATAGCAAGCTGAGGTCAGATTCTTCACTCCTTGTTCTTGGTTGTGGGAAGAAACACAAATTATGCGAGTCTGCAATCCCACACCAGCTTCTAATGGGGAAGGAATGTTGTTTACCAGAAAAACCAGGACACATAAAGGCAAACGTATTTTACACAACATGAAATCCCTCCCACCAATAGAAGAAAAAGGTCTTTGGTGAAGCAGAAGTCTACAGGACTCAGGTCTGAGAAGGAGGCTGGGGATGAAGAAGGGGACAGGAGTGAAGGATGAACTTTGGGAGAAGATGACTAGGGGACACTCTTGAGGGTGGAATTCAGAAGAAGGAGAAGTATGTTACACAGTTGCTATTTTCTAAAGCACATGTGTGCTGCCATCTACAGAATGGATAGTTAAGAAAGAGTGAAAACAGATACTAATTAGGAGACTTGTTTAATTGTAAGAAAGCGATGGGAATGGCTCAAACATGGCAAAGACCTTGATAGATCCCAAGAGCATTTGACATTAGAGACAAAAAGGACTTTCTGCAGTACTGCATTTCTGGAGAGAAAGAAAATAGAAACATGAAGACTGGCCTCTCAATCTCTGGCATGAACAGATGGGTGAAGGGGGGAGCCGTCTGCCATGGGAGATCCCGGGAGAGGAGCAGGTGTGCTGTCTGAGCACCTGCTAGCCACCCCCGTACAGGTGCTGAGCTGGCAGCCAGACACAGGGAGAGGGCATCAGAAGCACAAAGATGGCCGCTGAGTCCACACACTCACTGAGTTCTCCCAGGGACAGCACTACCTCCCCCCCCCCTTCCTTCCTTCTCCCCAACGCTGAGTTCTCTCCACACACAGCACGCTTTCCAATCTCTGCGCATGCGCACGCACACCCACCCGTGTGTGGGTGGATGCCCATGCCTTGTGGGCCCACGGGGCACTCATGACTCTTGAGGGATCTCATTCCCCACCGAAACTTTTCAGCTTCTTTCGTGTCCATTATGACTACGTGTGCAGTGGACTGATGTCTGTGCCATCGTGTGTACATGTTTATCTTCCAAACTCAATGTTGGGCAGAGCTCAAAATACATCTAGTGCTGCAATAATGTGTATGTGTGCGTATGTCTACGTGCATGAACAGTAGATGCATGTGTATGTTTATGTGTGCCTGTATCCACGTGTGTCTGTGTGCACGGACATGCACACATAAACAAATACATGGTACATATGTACTATATCGTGTATACTTGGTCTATAGGTATATATTCTATATACTGGACCTATGTTTATGGTACAATACAGTATAATATAGCAATTACCTCCATCATTAGGGACAGTAATGTCATATTTTGTGGCCATGCACTTCAGGTTGAGGAGTGGATGGATGACAGGATTAAAAAAAATCCATGAAGTTACTACACCTATAGAAAAGTTTCCAAGAGGAATTTTAGGTAAAAGTTGTATTATATTCAGAGAGATGCTTAAAAATAGTAGACTGTTTCAAAGACACTTAGTTTCCAAAGAGATGGTTTCTCATGGAGCTAGGAAGCTGTTTCTAGAACTTTTTTGAAAGCATCATTTCAAACAGACCTGCTCATTCCGATCCTATTTTTCCCAGGTGGTAGAAAATAATTATAAGCAATGACTGCGTCTAACTCTGCAGAGCGTGGCTTGCCTTTCCTATATTCAGACAGGCTTCTAGCACTTTCTACCCTTCTGCAGCAGGCCCATGATGAAAGGCAGATACCATGGGGCTCTACTCCTAGGGAATCAATATCACATGGTCCTTTAATCTCTCCCATTCCTGGAAACCTTGCCACGCGCTTCTCCTGAGCAGTTCTAACTAGCCCCGTCTCGTGAACAAAGCCCAAGACAAGAAAGGAACTTATTTTCTGGCTCAGATATGACTGCCATGTAAGACTCTCCTCTTGTTTTGCTCAGTTTGTGGCAAACATACTGGTTTAGAAAAACTGGAAGCAAGAAAAACCAATATGGGAAAAATTTACTCAATGGAATATTAAGTAGCCTTTCAAGAAGCAACGTGACCACTGTGGAATACCTGTTACCACAGGTATGTCACCCATCCCCAGGTTTAGGAGACGTAAGTTTTCTTGCTAAATTTCCACTATGACACCAAAATATTGCATATTCAAAAGATACAAATTAAAGTCAAAGGTAAAACTGAAACATGGCTCAATGACCAATCTCAAACACACAAATGTTTGCCTACTTTTGGCAACACGCAAACAAACAAAACCCCAAATTTGGATTTTGCTCTGTACGACCTACAAAACTTGAAGACTTCCTTCTTTCTCTCGCTACCCGTGTTGACACACAGGAGTCATCTCGATGGGCAGGGACGCTACTTCCCAAATTCAGCAAACATTTGGCCTGGGTAGCAGGACTCAACAATATACATTTCCCATACAGAGCGTGCAACTGACACATTTTTTGCCCCTGCAATAAGGATCAATATGATCAAGCAAAGGTTAAACACCAATTTGCTGAAAAAGACAAGCAAGTATGGCGTGGAACCCAAAAAGTAGGTTTTCTGTAGCTACAGCTGTCCCTCCCGATGGCTCACTGCCACGTCTGGGGCCTCGAGGGTTGGACATGAGTGGCTCTGGTAAGGACGCACCGTGGAGCCTGCCAGACGCTGGGAGAGGGTGCCATCGGGGGAGAGGCACACAGCGAGGCCAGAAAGGCACGCCTCCACAAGGAGAGGGCACTTACTGTGGCCAGTGGGGAGTGCGGGCGTGAAGTTCAGGGACAGGATAGGACGCTTACTGTGACTGGCAGAGCGTGCGGGCGTGAAGTGCAGGGACGCCTTCGCTCCTTTCAGGCGCGTCTGCCCCCAGTATGCGATGGCCTGCAGCTCCACGGTGTAGCCACTGTCTGGCTGCAGTCTGTCCAGGATCACCGAATTCTGGGACTGCAGGAAAAGAGAAGATTCGCCAAGCCCGTTACAAACCGCTCTGCCTCTGCCACTCCTCTTCCTCACAGAGCCAGACGGTCCTCAGGAAGCATCTCATCAGCCCCTGCCGTACATGTGCCCTTAAGGGGCGCCTGGGTGGCGCAGTCGGTTAAGCGTCCGACTTCAGCCAGGTCACGATCTCGCGGTCCGTGAGTTCGAGCCCCGCGTCGGGCTCTGGGCTGATGGCTCAGAGCCTGGAGCCTGTTTCCGATTCTGTGTCTCCCTCTCTCTCTGCCCCTCGCCCGTTCATGCTCTGTCTCTCTCTGTCCCAAAAATAAAATAAAAACGTTGAAAAAAAAATTTTTTAAAAATCCAGTTTTACTATCAATATAAGTAGAACGCCCAAACATATTATTTGGGAATTGTGTTCCTTATCCAATTACTGGATCCTCTTTCATGAGTATAGAAGTGAACAATTCTACAACGCCCAGGTGACTCAATCAGTTGAGCATCAGACTCTGGATGTCAGCTCAGGTCATAGCTTCCCACCTGTGGGATCGAGACCCAGTCAGGTTCTGTGCCGACACCACGGAGCCTGCTTGGGATTCTGTCTCTCTGTCCCTCCCCTGCTCACTGTCTCTGTCTCTCAAAATAAATAAATAAACTTTAAAAAGTTTGAAAAAAAAAAAGAATAATTCTGCTCTTGACTATTCTAGACACCACCTCATGGAAAAAAGAGACATGTTTGCCATAAACTGATGGAGGCTTGTGTTAGCAGATACCTGGAAAAATTATGAGTTGTCCTTAACTGTATTTCTTTGATATTTATTCTAAATCTTCCATGAGTAAATTTCAATCAAAAGTGGTAGTAAAAATCATCCCGAGAAAATGCTTTAAGATTTTTTTAGTCATTGTCATCGTTAATGTCAACCACTCATCAGAGCTTGTGTGTGTGATGCACAGCCTTAAATGAAGCAAGTCAAAAACCTGTTTATTTGCCTGGTGGCTGGAGGCCAGAGAGTAATTCTACCAAAGACTGGGAGATCCAGTGACATCGGAGCGAACCAGCTGTGGGATGGTGGCTCCAAGACAGGAGCACAGCTTCAATAAGTCTGAGTCTACTGCTCTTCCTAGGGTTACAGGAAAAGTAGGATACCAAAGTCCCTTGCAAGAACTCACGGTGAAGAAAAATAAGGTTACTGTCTTAGAATTCAAGACGTCTGTCAAACTATTACGCATGTGTTGACGTGAAAGAGCTCCTTGGCTGCAAGACTTGCCTACAAGTGGTCCAGGTGGTGGTATTACCAGTTATGAAAGCCGGACAGTGTGCATCAGTAATGTAACACCCAACCGCAGGCCACTGGTGGCACGCACTTTCCAGTGCGGACGATTCCAGTGTTATGTGTGTAGTGTGCCTGCTGCACGAAGGGCATCGTCTGAGATCACCAAAGACGGAATCACAGACACAAGACCCTTGTGTAAATTCCGCAATCACCTATTGGCATTCTGGTCTTCATTTTGGGTCTTGTGAGATCTCTTTTCAGCAAGAGAACATGCTTTTCATGGGCATTCCAGAACTGTGAGCATGATCCCTGCTGTAAATTATACATGGCATCGCTGTATGGTTCGGGCTTTTGAGGGATGAATTATCAGAACTTGGCCATCCTCATCAGCTTGGCTCTGCAATGCTGATGGGGCTGCATTTCCAGAATGGGAAGACTGAGCGTCAGACTCCAGACTGTGGCTGCTTCTCCCAGTGAGGTGGGGACTGTGCTCTGCGGCCCACTACCTGGTACCGGTAGAGAAAAACCCTCCCAGGGCCTCGTGGTGGACGTTCTACCTCTCTTAACCTTTAGCGTGTCTGCCTAAACTACCGATTCTCAATTTCTCCTAGTCACGGTTTCCTGTCGGATTGCCTAGCCTTCTCCCTAAACTATTATCTCTCAGGTAAAAGAAAATTCACTTTTGAAAAAGCATCCCCTTTGAAAACCCCTTCTCTCCTTATTTACCAAGGATATTAGAATGGTATCTTAGGAAATGGGAACCTACTGATTCCCAAGAAGAAAATTCCATACTTTCTCACATTCTTACGCATTTTCCCAGTTTCTAATCTTAATGTCAGTTGGTCAGATTTTAACATGGAGAATTCAGTGATCCACATGACCTACAGCTTGCCCGCAGTGGATTCAAAAACAGAAGTCCCCCGTAAGACAGTGACCTACCATTTTGGCCACTCTGGCCCATTGACACTTTCAATTAAATTTGCAGTTCATGTTTTACTTATTTAATTGATAAAGAATAGAAGTAAATTGCAAAGTTTCCTGGTAACCCGTGATGCTGTTTGGTGACTGATGGTGGGTGTGTTTGTGTGTGTATGGGTACCATACGCGTTTCACACATCATATTCTGCTTCCGACCCCTATGATCCCTTCAGATCTCCCTATGAGATAATCATGCATTGCCAATGATCGCCTGCTGTGAAGTCCTTCAAAATAAAAGATGGAACAGTCAGGAAATTTCTTAAAAATAAAAACAAACTAGGCATCACAGCTAAATATCAAGGATACGGAGTTTTGGAGACGTGTTTTAGAATTCTAAATGGCACAGAAATTGGAATCTTCACCGCAAAAAAAAAAAAAAAAAAGTCCTGCTATCCTTGTTTAAAACATTTTCAAACATTTGTTTTTTTATGGAATTCAACTTTACAAATTAGGAGGAAGTTGTTTATGTAAGTTTTGTAACAACAAAGGAATGTGTACCAAAAGGAAACCGGGTAACTTTTATGCACCGGGCAATTTTTATGCACTAAGAATTTCATACAATGCAAAATGTTCACTATCATAGAATCTCATTTCAGAACATGGTTCAGTGAAGATTTTCTTTCTTTCCATCTGGAAAATAAACCACTCCGAGTTCTTTTAATCAATGAGAGAAATATATTGTCAAACATGCATTTTCTAAGCTGTTTACTGTTCCACTGATTAGGTTACAGATGGAAATACCTTGCAACAGAAAAGCCAGGAACATTTGCTCTTTGATTTACAAGGATCTCAAGCACACCCAAAGAAAAAGATCTAAATGTAAAAGACATTTTGAATTATATCATTTTCTATGACTGGACAGTTAAGACAAAAATGATTTTTGTTCCTTCTCTTTCAGGAGTTTGGCCTGCTGTTTGGATGTGAGTCAGTCAACGGACTAAATGCAGCTGTTTTGTACCTAAAATGTCAAAGGCAAAAGCATCTGGCACAGCCCTCCATTCCTCGAACTTCCTCGGCCCAAACGAGAGGGATGGGAACCTTTCCTTCACCCATTCCTTCTCTCAGCTCAGCAGAGGCCACCTTTTCCCGTCAGCTGCCTTGACCTCCAGTACAACTCGGAAGACAACACTCTTCTTCTTGTTCCCACTTACCCCATCCGTAGTCTTTCTCCGCTTCTTTTTTGTTGGGACAAGTGACTTGGTGTTGACTGTCCAGCTCCAAAATACCTTGTAGTGATGCACGGGGATGTCTGGTTCCTCGGGGAGATCCCAGACGATGGCCACGGTCACGGTGCCATCGCTGTTTATGGTGGAGTTGGCAAGCCGGAGATTGGCAGGCGCTGGGGGTGCAGAGGGATCTGAAATCCGGGAGAAAGATAAACCATAGGACTTGAGCACCCGGGTGACAGTGAAACCCATGTCCTTGTAGGTCTAATGACTACATGGTCAACACATGAGCACTGCACGGGCCATATTTGTAATCTAGAAGGCTCCTTGGAGGCATTTATGTATCACCAAAACCCAGCTTCATCTTTACTGTGTTTGAAATTGATAAATGTTTATAAAACATGGCAAAATTCGATTTAGGTGGGTTGACATTAAGTAGGTCCGCAACGCAGAACTGCCTTGGAAAACTCTGGAAAGAGAAAGAGAGAAATGCGGCTCGTATGACTAACTGTTTTCATCTCAGTGGTTCTGTAACTTTTGATCCTCACTTCAAACAAGAGCAACAAAGGGATGTCAGCAAAAGTAAAGCAATTTTTGTCTTTTTTAAAAAAATATGTATTTATTTTGAGAGAGAGAGAAACAGAGGCAGAGAGAGAGGGAGGGAGAGAGAGAGAGAGCAGGGGAGGGGCAAGGAGAGAGAGAGAATCCCAAGCAGGCTCTGAATTGTCAACACAGAAGCCGATGCAAAGCTTGATCTCACCAACTGCGAGATCAAGACCTGAGCCCACATCAAGAATCAAAAGACTTAACTGACTGAGCCACCCAGGCGACCCAAAAGCATTTTTTTTCTTAATCTACATTACAAATTGGATGACATATGGATGACAACCGTTTCTGTAATCTCGCCATTTCTGGCTTGTCGCGTAAAGCAAAAGCTTCTTCGCCTCTCACAAGACAGATGAGGTTACTCTACAGACCTCCACTTTCAATATACATACAAAGATAAGCACCTACACAGAAAGATAGATGGCCTTTCCTTCATTCTCCGCTACAAACTGAACAAGTGTAGATGCCACTCACCACAAACGATTTACAGATGGATTTGTTTGAAGATGCTTTCCCAGAAAAATGCTGTCAATAATTGGAAGGGTAATGCCATGTGCATCACAAGTGCCAAGAAGTTACACCTAACTTGATATAAATGAAGATGACTGAGGGGATTTAGCCATGTTTTTACTGTCAAGATTGTTCGTGGTTTTAGAACAATGGAAACATGGATTATTTTTTTAAGTCTCTTACTTTTCTAGAGGTATATAAGGACTGGAGGCTTGGTTGATTGCTTAATTTTTATTTATTTTATTTTATTTTATTTTTTTTTTAAATTTTTTTAACGTTTATTTATTTTTGAGACAGAGAGAGACAGAGCATGAACAGGGGAGGGTCAGAGAGAGGGAGACACAGAATCTGAAACAGGCTCCAGGCTCTGAGCTGTCAGCACAGAACCCAATGCGGGGCTCGAACTCACGGACTGCGAGATCATGACCTGAGCCAAAGTCGGCCGCTTAACCGACTGAGCCACCCAGGCACCCCGATTGCTTAATTTTTAAAAATTTTTTGTTTATTTATTTTTGAGAGAGAGAGACAGAGTGCACATGGGGGTGGGGCAGAGTGACAGAGAGAGAGAGAGAGAGAGAGAGAGAGAGAGAGAGAGAGAGAGAGAATCCAAAGCAGGCTGCAGGCTCTGAGCTGTCAGCATAGAGCCCAATGCGGGGCTCAAACTCACAGACCTTGAGATCATGAACTGAGCCAAAGTCGGACACTTAACTGGCTGAACCATCCAGGTGCCACAGATTGCTTAATTTTTTTTAATGAGAACAGGAGAGCCTGGGTGGCTCAGTTGGTTGAGAGACCAACTCATGATTTTGGCTCAAGTCATGACCCCAGGATAATGGGATTGAGTCCCTCTTCAGGCTCCGCACTGAGTGTAGAGCCTGCTTGGGGTTCTGTCTCTCATTCTCTCTCTTCTGTGGTGATAGATAGATAGATAGATAGATAGATAAAAAGATGAGAATATTTCATTGTTGTTTTTCAGGTAAGGTGAATCCAAAGCATGTTACGTGACAGTGTTGATGAGGTGGTTCTAATATTGTCAACTTTAGGAACCTTCTGGGAGCACCCAAGACATACACTGGGATACGCTGATTCGGTGAGTCCAAGTGGGGCACCTCTATGGATAATTTATACGTTTACATAAACACGTATTTATGTTTTATGTAAAAGATCTTTCTCTGTGTAAAACACACATGAAAGTCTGATGACCTACCTGCAAGCTGGATCTTGGAAAGCATCACACCTGCCTGCAACAAGCCAAGAGGTGTGAACATGACTCAGCTCAATGTAAGCTGGAACACACTGGTCACAGTTACCCTGGGCGTGGGAAGCCCTGGACTCCTTGCTGTGCTGGCTGAGCAGAGCCCCAGGAACCGAACCTGGGTCATCGATGTGGCTATGACACCACCGAGCACTGCCCGGTGTTACAGGCACTTTCTCTACCTGACACGGCTCTGCTGAATTTCCCCTTGGTCCTGCGGGACCCGGATTCTCTTCTCTGCCTGATCCCCCCCCCCAGCTTCATCCCCATGCTGCCGTGACTCAACAAGACGGCATCCGGCCCCCGAACTCAGGGACCTCTTCTCTCTCATGCACTGGCACTTTCTAGGGATCTCGTCCAGTCACGGCTTTACCCAAAGTCTGTGTGCTGCTGACTCTCAAATGTATGTCTTCCACACAGACTTTGTCCCAAACTCAGAGTCAAATATTTGGTGGTCAAGTCAGCTGCCTTTGGAGGTGCCAGGGCCAACTCAGAACTAATGTGTCCAGCACTCACGTCATAACTGTCCCCACGCCATGGGAGCCAACCCTTCAATAAACAGAAACTCCTCCTTCCACTTAACCAGACTGAAAACCTAGAAGTCAGACACTTCTGGGGCTCTCATATCCCCTCAGCAAACTCTGTTAGCACGGACTTCAAAATACATGCACAATATCTGCACCACAACCAGCACCCACACCACGCCAACGCCCTCCTTCCCCCATCACTGCCAAGGCCTCCTCTCAATGCTCCCTCACGTTGTGGCTGCCTCCCTGGAGCCCGTCCTAAATATACAGCCAGGCGTCCCTTATTCTGCACAGCCCTTAGTACCAACTGACTTACAACATCCTTTATGTCCTGTCCGCCTCCACTCACAAGAATGAAAGCTGTATGAGGGGAAGATTTGGTTTTTTATCTGTTTTGCTCACAGATCCGTTTTATCTGTTTGTCTTCCCAGCATGGAGGCCAGTGCCTGGCACACATCAGGCTCTCAGCAAACAGTTGCTGGATGAATAGACGAATGACTTTGATTTGTGAGGGCGGTATTTCTGTTTCCATTTTAAACCTTGTCAGTTGGAACAGGTGAGTCCTAACAAGACAGTGAAGTGAACCAAGGGGCTGTCTCTGGCTTGAAACAAGAGACCGGAAGCAATCCCTCTTCCTGTAGGATTCGACCTGTATCCTAGGAAAAGGACCTACTGACTTTTCTGTGAGGGAACCTAGTTTGCAAGCTAATCATCTCTTCAAGGCAAGAAAAAAAATGTTAGTGCATAAGGATAATCACAGGTATACATGTTCTCAGGGATGTACCTGAATGTCTCTATGCTGAAAACAGGTGAATTCTCCAGTTATTGTAGGTTCATAGGAAGAGCTCAAACTCATCTCCTCTCCTAATAGAGAAATTCAAGTTTAACAAGGTCTGCTAGTATTAGGTATTGTGTTGTCTTAATATGCTCCATTCGGTACATAATTACTTAGTTCCCTAGAAAACTGTCCCGCACCTTGGATGTGATCATAATAATCCAGAAAAATACTCTCCCGTTTACAAAACGTTATGAAACGTGCAACATAACTCATGAGAACCACCTATGCAGAAATAATGCTTTCAAATATTTGAACTGGTAATATGTGCTTTATCTTACCTTAAAAGTAAAGCCCTTTCTGACAACTCACAATATCAAGACAGCATACTTCCGTTACCAAGATGAGACATCCCCAAAATAATCACTGTCCGATTACGAAGCCAACGGGAATTGTAGAGAGCATCTGGTTATTGCCCTGATTCTCCTCTGTAAGCCAGATACTCACGTGGCCATTCGTTCACTGTAGATGTCAGTGGAGAGGCAGCCTATCCTATGTGTCTAATCTGAAGGATTTCACTCGCAGTCTTAAAATTCCCATAGTCAAGCCATCCCCTGCCTTGTGACATGCTTCCCTTCATTACGAAGGAAAATATATTCCCTTTGCTGCATTACACGAAATCTCTTCTTTCCATTTGCCCGATGTCTTAATTGCATTAGAATTTAGAAATGTCTGCTTGGAAGTCTGCATGTGAAAAAGAAATACACACACAATCTATTATAATAAAGCCGTAAGGTACTGTACAGCTTATTCATTGGTGCTTTTTAAAAGAACGGTAAAGGCCTTAGGATTGGAGAGATGAAGTGACTTGTCCAAGGTCATTCAGGTAATGGTGGCAGAGGAGTGGGGAGTGAGAATGAAAACGAGGGAAGAGGAAGGTGAGGCTCTAAAAACACACCCACACATGCCACATCCCTACATGTATTATATATCCTCACCACAACTATGGGCCAGTGTCCCTGGACACAAAACTTGGAAAGCCCTTTCACGGGGAAGGTGTCCGTGCTAGTAGCCTAGTGCAGGGCCTGACAAATGTCCTCAGGGAAGGGGCAGAGAGTAAACACTCCAGGATCTGCACACCAGACAGTCTCTGTGGTGACTACCTCACTCTGCTGCTATAGCTCAAAAGCAGACATGGAAAATACGTCAACACATGAGCTGTGTACCAATAAAACTTTATCTGTAAAAGAGAGCAGCGAGCCAAATTTGGACCCCAGGCCATAGACGGCCAACCCCTGAGTGAGAGTCCTTTCAAAAGCAGTGATACCATTAGCTTTTTGAAACTTGAGACGAGCACCATTTCTGATGTTACAAGTGTATGGTTGTGCTTTGTTGAGTCAACGTTGGAGTTTTGTTTCCATTTTACAGATGAGGAAATGGAGGGCTGGAGAGTTTACATTCTAGAGTGTGTGTGTGTGTGCGGGGGGAGGGTCAGAGTCACATCACGAGACCAGTGCTCTCGGACCCCTCCATCTGGGCTGAAATCAGGGCACTTCTCCCCCACCTTTCTGCTGCTTTCCACTCCCTCTGTGAGATCTCTCCAATTACCTGCAGAAACATTTCAGAAAGCAGAAAGGAATCATGCTTCCAAAGATAACTGAAAGAGCAAGGCTGGGCTAGCTTCTGCTTACATACAGTTTCCAGCACAGGCTGTGTTGACCATTTGCCATGAATGGCCAATGTTAGCTCTGGACAGAAACAGTTCCTTGCATTAACGATCTTATGTGGTGCTTCAAGCCAAGGAGGCGTGGGTTTCAGAAGGAGAGGTTTAAGGTTTCACTCTGTCTTTAACTTTAGGTGGGTGACGAATGCCACAAGTGAATGGGTAGCATACAAACAGCAAGGAGAACAACCCGTATAAATAAATAATATACACATACACATGTATATTCATGCGCGAATAGAGGAACAACATACGTTCTAAGAAAATGGATGTAAATTTTATCACCTACTTGATTTCCTCAAATAATATCGAAAGACCAAACCTCCCACTGAAACGCATCACAGTAATATGTCTTAAGGGAAGTGACAGTGACCAAGTGGATATTTAAAATTTTTTTTAATGTTTATGTTTGAGAGAGAAAGAGAGACAGAACGTGAGTGGGGGAGGGGCAGAGAGAGAAAGAGGGAGACACAGAATCTGAAACAGGCTCCAGGCTCCGAGCTGTCAGCACAGAGCCCGACGCGGGGCTCAAACTCACAAATGGTGAGATCATGACATGAGCCAAAGTCAGATGCTTAACCGACTGAGTCTACCAGATGCCCCCCAAGTGGATATTTTTAAAGCAGTGGTATTACTACCCACAAGTTCTCCACCTGAATTAGAAGGTTGGTTCTAATAGGTCAGTTTTCTTTTTCTTTCCAGACTCAGCAGTTGGGATAGTTTTCCTTCCCTCACTAAGAAAGGAAGGAAGGGGGACGCCTGGGTGGCGCAGTCGGTTAAGCGTCTGACTTCAGCCAGGTCACGATCTCGCGGTCCGTGAGTTCGACCCCCGCGTCGGGCTCTGGGCTGATGGCTCAGAGCCTGGAGCCTGTTTCCGATTCTGTGTCTCCCTCTCTCTCTGCCCCTCCCCTGTTCATGCTCTGTGTCTCTCTGTCCCAAAAATAAATAAAAACGTTGAAAAAAAAATTTTTTTTTAATAGAAAAAAAAAGAAAGGAAGGAAGGAAGGAGGAAGGAAGGAAGGAAGGAAGGAAGGAAGGAAGGAAGAAGGAAGGAAGGAAGAAGGGGGGAAGGAAGGAAGGAAGGAAGGAAGGAAGGAAGGAAAGAAGGAAAGAAAGAGGGAAGGAGGGAAGGAAGGAAAGAAAGAAGGAAGGAAAGAGGGAAGGAAGGAAGGAAGGAAGGAAGGAAGGAAGGAAGGAAGGAAAGAAAGAGGGAAGGAGGGAAGGAAGGAAGGAAGGAAGGAAAGAAAGAGGGAAGGAGGGAAGGAAGGAAAGAAAGAAGGAAGGAAAGAGGGAAGGAAGGAAGGAAGGAAGGAAGGAAGGAGGGAGGGAAGGAGGGAAGGAAGGAAGGAAGGAAGGAAGGAAGGAAAGAAAGAGGGAAGGAGGGAAGGAAGGAAGGAAGGAAGGAAGGAAGGAAGGAAAGAAAGAGGGAAGGAGGGAAGGAAGGAAAGAAAGAAGGAAGGAAAGAGGGAAGGAGAGAAGGAAGGAAGGAAGGAAGGAGGGAAGGAGGGAAGGAAGGAAGGAAGGAAGGAGGGAAGGAAGGAAGGAAGGAAGGAAGGAAGGAAGGAGAAAGGAAGGAAGGAAGGAAGGAAGGAAGGAAGGAAAGAGGGAAGGAGGGAAGGAAGGAAGGAGGAAGGAAGGAAGGAAGGAAGGAGGGAAGGAGGGAAAGAGGGAAGGAGGGAAGGAAGGAAGGAGGAAGGAAGGAAGGAAGGAAGGAAGGAAGGAAGGAAGGAGGGAAGGAGGGAAGGAAGGAAGGAAGGAAAGAGGGAAGGAGGGAAGGAAGGAAGGAGGAAGGAAGGAAGGAAGGAAGGAAGGAAGGAAGGAGAAAGGAAGGAAGGAGGGAAGGAGGGAAGGAAGGAAGGAAGGAAAGAGGGAAGGAGGGAAGGAAGGAAGGAGGAAGGAAGGAAGGAAGGAAGGAAGAAGGAAGGAAGGAAGGAAGGAAGGAGGGAGGGAAGGAGGGAAGGAAGGAAGGAAGGAGGGAAGGAAGGAAGGAAGGAAGAAGAAAGGAAGGAAGGAAGGAAAGAGGGAAGGAAGGAAGGAAGGAAGGAGGAAGGAAGGAAGGAAGGAAGGAAGGAAGAAGGAAGGAAGGAAGGAAGGAAGGAAGGAAGGAAAGAGGGAAGGAGGGAAGGAAGGAAGGAGGAAGGAAGGAAGGAAGGAAGGAAAGAAGGAGGGAAGGAAGAAGGAAGGAAGGAAGGAAGGAAGGAGGGAAGGAGGGAAGGAAGGAAGGAAGGAAGGAGGGAAGGAAGGAAGGAAGGAAGGAAGGAAAAAGAAAGGAAGGAAGGAAGGAAGGAAGGAAGGAAGGAAGGAAGGAGGAAGGAAGGAAAGAGGGAAGGAAGGAAGGAAGGAAGGAAGGAAGGAAGGAAGAAGGAAGGAAGGAAGGAAGGAAGAAGGAAGGAAGGAAGGAAGGAAGGTGGGAGGGAAGGAGGGAAGGATGGAAGGAAGGAAGGAGGGAAGGAAGGAAGGAAGGAAGGAAGGAAGGAAGGAAGGAGGGAGGGAAGGAGGGAAGGAAGGAAGGAAGGAAGGAGGGAAGGAAGGAAGGAAGGAAGGAAGGAAGGAAGGAAGGAGGGAGGGAAGGAGGGAAGGAAGGAAGGAAGGAAGGAAGGAAGGAAGGAAGGAGGGAAGGAGGGAAGGAAGGAAGGAAGGAAGGAAGGAGGGAAGGAAGGAGGGAAGGAAGGAAGGAAGGAAGGAAGGAAGGAAGGAGGGAGGGAAGGAGGGAAGGAAGGAAGGAAGGAAGGAGGGAGGGAAGGAAGGAAGGAAGGAAGGAAGGAGGGAAGGAAGGAATCACCGTGCAGTATCTAGACACACAACTCGTACGTCTTTAGAAAGCTGCCGAAGGTACCCTAAGTAGTAAATAGTTCTAGGACACACGTATCGTGGAGTCTTGCCCAGTGGAAATGGCACACACAGATCAGCTGTGGGACAGCATAAAAAGTCACAGGTCCCGAGGAGCAGGGGGGACTTTACTACTATCACTGATGTCTGTTCTCATTTTACTAACACTCCATAATGTACACACAGAATAACATCCAGCGTGAGACTTGTGTGCTCTGAAAACAACACGGTCTTCGTCCTTTCCTTTTTAACGTATCCTGGGCTCACGGGAAAACAGACAGGAAATGTGTAGGAAACGCCTCAAATTTGGAGGGACATGAATATAGTAACTAGAAAATGACATATTAGCTTAGCAACAGAAGGTGGACTTTTACAGTGTTCCCTCTACATCCCTTTAACGTTTGCTGTTTCCGAATGGTCAACTGATACTGACCAGTCTTAAACATCCAAATGTTTGCCTGCTTTCGGCAACATGCAAAAAAAACCAAAAAACCAAAAACCAAAAAACAACCAAAAACCCAAAATTCGGATTTTGCTCTGTACAACCTACAAAACTTGAAGACTTCCTTCTTTCTCTTGCTACGTACATTGACACACAGAAGTCATCTGGATGGGCAGGGACATTACTTCCCAAATTCAGCAAACGTTTGGCCCAGGTAGTAGGACTCACCAATATACATTTCCAATATGGGGCAGGCAACACACATGCATTTTGTGTCCCTTCAGTAAGTATCCATACGGTCAAACGAAGGTTAAACACCAATTTGCTGAAAAAGGCGAGCAAGTATGGCGTGGAACCCAAAAAGTAGGTTTTCTGTAGCTACAGCTGTCCCTCCCGACGGCTCACTGCCACGTCTGGGGCCTCTGAGGGTTGGACATGAGTGGCGCTGGTACGGACACACCGTGGAGCCTGCCAGACGCTGGGAGAGGGTGCCATCAGGGGAGAGGCGCACGGCGAGGCCAGAAAGGCACGCCTTTCTCGGGTTATTGCCACCGTCTGACACAGGAAGGGGAAAGGGGACCTTTAGGAACGCGGGCATTCCTTTTGTGAAACTGTGAATGTATTTATTTTGAACCACAGCAGAACATGTCCGTGATCTGCTGTAGCAGGAATCCCGTGGCCGTGGAGCCCGAGCCCTGCAGACCCCCGCATCCCAGTGTCAGTCCCTGCACCTCACGGCTTCAGGACGCATGGCTAACTTGGGAACCCAGCTCCTCAGCTGGCCCGGCCAGCGGCCAGAGCTCTGCCCGTGTGTGGACACATGTCCCCGCGGAATAGCGTGCATCTGAGGACTGAGTCCCCACAGCAAGGAATTCGGTCGCCCACAGTGACAACCAGTATGGGAACCGGCCTCTTACACTCTTCCTTCTCTTCCTCCCTGCCTCACCTCCCATCTCCCTTGTTCCCTGGACGGCCTCCCGAGTAAGCCACTTGCGCTCAAAGCTCTCAGGCGCAGTGGCACCCTCTGTTCCTATGCGCCGTGCTTCCCGTGGTTTGTTCCAATGCAACAGGACACAAAAATTCTGGTACACCCTAGGATGTGGCAGCGGGGTGAAAGAAAGGCGCTTCATCCTAGCAGTGACCGAGGAAGGTAAGTCGCCACGTGGAAGCATTACCATTCCTAGTTTCCAAATCAGGGGACAGAAACCAGAAAGAGACATTATGCATTAGGATACCGAATTATTTGTCATCTTCATTTTTAATGTCAAAGCCGATTTTCCTTCTTAAGTACCGGGGGAAAGGTGGGAGAGGACTTAAATAAGTGAATACAGAAATTATCCCAACCTCTCTTTTGGGCTTTCTGTTGCCAGCAAAAATTACTGATTTTCTCTATTTTATAATCACGCATTTCTTCTGGGGGACGTACGGGCTAACAGCATCTACCAACGTAGCAACAACTCAGAACTTTCTGTACAAATCATCACTCTGAGGGGCTGAGATGAAGTTATTGGAAAATACATGAGTTAAAAGGAAATTAACTTAGTTAACAGCCAATCCATTCTGGCAAACCACAGACTAATTTTGTATTTAAACATAACCATAAAGAAGAGAATGACAAGAATTTTGGCTTCTCCACGAAAATCAGGATTAAGGCCAATGAATAGCAGGCAGAAAGCATAAGCTAAATGAAACCCATTTTATCAAGTTTTTTTTTTCTTTCTGTATTTAATTTGCCTTTTATTTTCAGATGTGTTTATTGTAGATGGAAAAAATCCCTTCCCCCTTCGCCTTTCCCTTGACCCAGACTTAAGTGATCAAGGCTGGCCCTCTACCCAACTCAAATACACTAGAAATTACTTACCCTTTGCACAGACTATTATTTTAGAAGCAATAATTCTTTCTCAAAGCAATTTTAAACCACTCGAGGACTTACAACTGGTATAGTTTCAGTTCTGGAGCACAGCGGGAATAAATGGGGCTTTATGAAATGAAAACGTACCATTTTTTGAAACATGGCAGTGTTAAAATGTTTTATTTCCTGCTTTTGCAAACATGCTCCATAGCTATAGATCTCCCTGGGAGGAACATTCTAGATTGTGTGATTCTTGCACGCTCACAAACCTAAAGTGTTTGTGCAGGTTTCGTAATCACCTCTAATATGGTTTCAGCGAGGCCGCATCACAAAATGATGGGAGTATTATAATTGCGCTCAACGGTTGAAGATTTCCTCCAGGACTTGTCCAAAGGATGCCTGACCATTTACAAGACGGCGACACATCTTTCCCCAGTTACCCGATCTCGTCAAATGGAGAATGGGGATCTTACTGGGGGAAAATTGTGTTAACAACCTTATTGGAATTTAACGTACATATGATAAAACTCACTCACATTAAATGAACCAGCCAGTGACTTTTCGAATTTACTGAGGTGGCCCACCAGCATCACTCACTGGCAACTTCACTCTTCACTCTTCCGGGCAACTCACTTCTGGCTTCGTCCAAAGTACCATCACCTTCGCCCAGGATCGTTAGAGTGGCCTCCCCCGGCATCCCTGCTTCCCCCTCCTCTCCCCTCTCGTCTCCTTTCACACACATCTCTTTCTCAGCAAAACCCTCGTCTGCCTTCGCTAAGACTGTAAAAAAAACGAATACCCTTCCTTAGTATTGTCCTGAGTTCTATTCTATCATCAGTAATCACTATCCTACTTTACAACAGTATTTTGATTATTAATCTTACTGTTTCCTCACACTCCCAACTGGAATAAATATGTGTGTGTGTGTGTGTGTGTGTGTGTGTGTGTTCCACAAGAGCAGATAGTTTTTTTCCTTTTGTTCATTTATTATCCCCTGTGCCCAGAACAGTGCCTGATACATATAGGTGCTCAACAAATATTTGTTGAATACAAAAAGGAATGAAACATGAGTGATCCAAGGAGAAGGTAAAGATGCAAAACTAACTTTGTTCTACAGCAGGGAGGCTCCTGGGGGGTTCTCACAGGGGAAGACAGTGCCCCACAAATCACTGTGAATACCACAAGTCCCTCCATTGTACACTTAAGAGGAATGATTGTAATGATGCAATAATTATATTTCAAGGGGTTTAAAAACTGTTTTCCCAGTGAGGCCCATTTCTACATTTGATGAAACTGGAGTAAGGTGGGGAAAGACGTGGTGTCACCCTGTAAATGGTTAAGGATCCTTTAGACCAGTCCTGGAAGGAAATGTCTTTGACCATTTATTTAGCCAGTGTATTACATTTCCACAGTAGTGTGATGCATTTTTGCTGGAAAAAGACTAGGATCTACTATGAATTCTGCAAACGTCTTTGGTTTGCAATAACGAGGCTGGGATGCTGAGGGTTGGATGTGTTTGGAAAATGAGTAACTAGAAGAGAGTAATGGTGACTGTGATGTTTCCCCAACATGGTGCATTCTCATTCAACAAGAGCCCCTTTAAATTTGAGGGATGCAGCCGTGATTCTAGACGACTAAGGTGCTCAGACACACGGCAGGGATATTGGGACAGCATGGCCTGGCTGCTTCCTCGGAACGGGTACCTCTTAGGCAGTTGGAAGCTACATGACCGGCCCTGGAAACTCAACAGAGCCCTGCCCAGATCCCACCCCATCCCTAAAGGTGTTCCACATCTGTCTCCAAAGGCTGCAAAGTGCTTCTGCCCACGTATTTGCAGCCCTGACCTGAGCCACCAGACGACCTGCAGCAGCAGAACAGATGGTTAACACAGTTCGGCCACTTTGTGCCTGGCTCGCCTTTGACTCATGACACCGAAGTTGATCCTCACCTCCGAACCCACTGTGAATTAATTATTTCACTTCCCTCTCTAAATCATCAGGCCAACTGGAGACAGCCTCGAGACAAGGTCTGATGTCCGTGATTCCACTTTTAAACTTTGTATTTGCCTCCATGGAGGGAAAAAATGCACTTTTCCTTTCTTAAAAGTTCTTTTTCAAAAAAAAGAGAGTTAAAAGTCTACAACACACACTGTAATAGGATCCAAATATGAAATTATTTCGGTTGCAAGCTTTCCACTGAAGACCAATCCTGCGGCAGAAGTCGCAAGTCAGAGCAGCCCGTTCAAACCCTCCCGTAACATACGTATGACTGATGTCATAAGCCTTCTGTTATGCATTAATATCACAAAGCGTTTTGTTTAAAATAAATCTGAATTCGCTTCCACGTAAGACGAGAGCGACCGGTTAGTAGGTGAACAAGCCGACCAGCCCGGCTCTGAGATGAGGTTTTGTAACACACGTATAATGAACGCTGGAGGGGCACAGTCATCTAAACACGACTGGGGGAATACACATGGAGGGAACACTCATATCTAACCTGGGTATGCCTTCAACTACAATACGGTGACTGTGAGGGGGTGACTCGGGGTTTAGATTCTGGGTGTGGTGAAATAAAAGAGATTAACTCACATGCAATATGACAACCGTTTCAAGAAAAGCCGCACAGTCTAAAGTAGCTCAAACTAAACCCTCCCCCTCCAAAAATTAATTCACTGGTGACTGACACAGAATATCTCGAGGCTAAGACTCAACACAAGTTGATAATGGAAAACCACCAGTTCGAAGTTGAGAAAACCCCACTAGATTATCTTGTGCGATGTTTGGAAGGTATAAAGCCCAATGACGGTCTTAATCGTATATTCACACGCTGCCTTCAAACACATCTGGTCCTTTTCGCCAACAACAGCAAAGCCACCTGCTGAGCAGCTGTGAATAGGAACGTGGGGACACGAGGGATGTGCATCCCAGGTATGCCGGGAGGGGGAGGGGAGCGAGGGGTCAGGAAAGTGAGACTGACCTTTGGAAGAGCGGAAGTGTTTGCTGGGGGCGGTGAAGCCTCGGGTCCCATGCACGTTGACACCTGCCACTCGGAACTGGTACCACCTGCTGGGTCGTATGTCAGTCAGCTGGACCCGCTCATCTGTGGTCTGGGGGGGAGATGTCACAGAGCACAGAGAACCCTTTTACCCAGACATGTCAACTGGGTCTGTCATAAAAGTGCACCACCTCATCAGCCAACGCCACGCTGCCTTGACGTCCCTGTGCCCTTGTGCCTAAGTGTGGGGACCGTGCTCAGTTATGAGAAGAGCTATCAGGGGTCAAGGAATTTCTAGGGCGTTTCAAGTGTTTAATTCCATTCATAGGTATTTCACCCCAAAGAGTTAAAGATCTCTGGAGTCAAAACCATATGAACATGGCTGAGCTACTTGAGTCTGGTGACTAAATACAGCACTAAACCCATGAGGGTTTTAATCGCTAAGTTATACATATGAGCGAATATATCCATGAGCTAATCATTACATTATAGGCAAGAAAATGAAATCACCTTTCAATTATAGAAGAAAAATGCCTCTTTAACTTGCTTGCCAAATAGAATCTTGGGAGTCAGATGGAGACTCACATGCTTTAAAGAGCGCTAACAATTTCTGGAAGTATGTTGCAACCCGAGCCTTTTTTCCCTATTTGAGTAAATCACGTATGATCTGCAAGGACCCGGTCGTGCTTCTCAAGGGTGAGGCGTGTTGATATCTCTCTGTCCAATAAAATGTCCAAAGGAAAAAAAGTGGGCAGTGGTGAAGGTGCCCGGGTTTGGCTGCGTCTCCTGCTGGAGTCACAAGACTTCAATTAACCTCCCACCTCATCAGAGCTGAGGGGAACCATACCCGCTTTCCCGACAATCTGTGGGGGCGGACCCCTGCACTGACTTCAAGAGCCAAATCCCCACATGCGGGGCCTCACTGACCCAGTGAGTTGCCCAGTGCCAAACCCAATGTGCGCTCAGTGCGTGAAAGTGAGCAAGTGGGATTGAACTGAAACCTCCTTAGCCCGGGTCCACAATAACTTCTTGCAAAGGGGTGTCACATTTACTTTAATATCTAAGGGAAGAGAAACATTTCCGAGACCAAGGGAAAGCTATGAACTCTCACATGTGGCTTTCTACCTCATTTAGCAAACTGCGAGGCAACCCTTCCACAGACATCACCATTTACTTTTAACTTTTAGTTTAAAAACCTGAAGCCAGCACGTTCCCCATAGCATTTAGCAGACAAAGAAGGCAGGGTGGAAGGAAGAGAAAGAAAGATGTGAACTAGTTAATAATAATAATAGTAATAATTACATTACTATTAATGTATTATATATTAATATAAATAGAATTGTAATATAAAATATTATACACATTTATAAAATTTATTATTATTATTCAAGATCTTCTCTATCTTCAAAAAAAGGAATAAGAGACATGATCTTCTTGTCCATTACTTTCATAAATCTTTAAATAATTCGTAAAATTTACAAGTGAGATTGTCCCATTAAGGAACATATCATGTATGTTGGCTGTATGCCGAACACCTTTATGTTTTAGTAAAGCAAAAAAAAAAATTTTAAGAAAATAGGAATCAGGGGCGCCTGGGTGGCGCAGTCGGTTAAGCGTCCGACTTCAGCCAGGTCACGATCTCGCGGTCCGGGAGTTCGAGCCCCGCGTCAGGCTCTGGGCTGATGGCTCGGAGCCTGGAGACTGTTTCCGATTTTGTGTCTCCCTCTCTCTCTGCCCCTCCCCTGTTCATGCTCTGTCTCTCTCTGTCCCAAAAATAAATAAAAAACGTTGAAAAAAAATTTAAAAAAAAAGAAAATAGGAATGAAACAATTCCTAAATTTATTTGAGCAGGCATTTTCCCCACTCGTTTGTTCATTTATTTAGGAGTGTCTAAATTATTTTAGTGTTTATCCTCTTTGAGATACTATTAGAAAAGAACCAACTTCCTCCTCCAAACACTTGCACCCTGAAACTGATTCTGCATCTACTAGAAACAATAACGGGAATCGGGTCCTTGGGGAAAAATGACCCGATCCACTTAAGGTCAGAATCTGTGCCTCCAGACACATGTGGAGAAGGCGTTTCAGCTGCTGAGGACATGAGGCAGGTTCACACTGAGAATCTGTTCATTTTCTAGAACCGTGTAGTTTTCTTGCAGCTGGCAGTCCGTTTAGCAGCTCTTAAAAAGAAAGAAAATATTTTGCTTTTCTCATCAGCGAGACAGAAAAGGAAGCAGCACGGGTCAAGATAAACCCCAAGCGTACTCCATGCAGGTGGGGTATCAGTGTGTAAGCTGAGCGGGACGGAGGAAGCACTTAGCAAAGATTTAGGAGCTGACGGCTACTTCCCACTAAGGGCTTTTGCGATAGGAATCTTCCTCCATGCTACTCAAGTCCTTGTGTAGAAGGAAGGCTTGAAATCCAGGAGAAACAGGAGTCGTGTAGATGGTCCAATGGCCCGTGAACTAGTCCTAGTAGTGTTATGTTTCTTTGACTCTGGCCGGTGTTAAGTTTATCTCCAGGAAATGCAGTTCTTGGAGGAAGTAAATGCGAACACTCAGATTAGAGAGTTATCTCCACTGCACATGTATTTTGAGCAAAGTAGGCCAATAGTCAAGTTGCTAGTTGTACCGGGTTATATCTGTGGACTCGTCCTGTCTTCCGTACACACACATGCTATTATGTCCGCGTCTGAGTGAGTTATTTTGTCAGTCAGGCTACTCTGGCTAGGGCACAGCAAGTTAATTTTCTTTTTTTAATGTTGGTTCATTTTTGAGAGAGAGGAAGAGAGAGACAGAGTGCGAGCAGGGGAGGGGCAGAGAGAGAGGGAGACACAGAATCTGAAGCAGGCTCCAGGCTCCCTGCTGTCAGCCTATAGCCCAACACTGGGCTCGAACATGCAAACCATGAGATCATGACCTGAGCTGAAGTCGGACGCATAACCGACAGAGCCACCCAGGGGCCCCAGCAAGTTAATTTTCTGCCTGCAGGTGTGTGGTCGACATTGCCTCAAGGCGGGGAGGGGTAGGGCGCAGGAAGCACTGACCTGGGCTACCGTCTGCCAGTGTGTGGCATCGTCTTCACTAGGATGGATTCCATAATTCCACCTTCTTTGCACCACGTAGATCACAGGCTCAATGGAAATATTGAATTTCGAGGACCACTTAATCTCCAGCTGTCCAGACTGCAGTTCTGTGAATCTTAACTCTTTTCTGGGCTTCAGGGGGACACCTAAAACAGGACCATGGCAATTAAAATGATCAGAGGTAAAGCTGAGGAAGAAAACCTTTAGAAAAGACAAATCTCGTGTAATGACAACAGATCCTCACTTCCTCCCAGGAAAGTGGCTTCTCCCTATCAGGGTTTCACATTTGAGAGCTTCTCACACTGAGGTCAGCCCACCACATTTCAGGAGAATTACCTTCTTTTCTTTTAGCTTTCCCTTTTTTAAAAAGAGACTCTAAACTGGTTCCTGATTCTGAACAAGCATTTTTCACCCAGGCATCTTGAGAGCAATTCTTTTACGTGCGTTCTTCTGAATAAGCCATGTTACCGAGTGGCATCACACGCGGTTAACAAGAATTCATGTGACACCATGGTCGTGAAGAGTTTGAAGACACTGTTCCCATCCAACATGCTCTGTTTCTGCTGATACAGTCTAAAGTCATTACAACGTGGTTCCCCGGTCTACTTGCCTTTCCATCTCAGAATGTTTGCCTTCTAAGGAAAAAAATTATAAGCCTAAAATGCTCTCATGTGGTCAAACATTACAAGAATGATTTCCAAAGCATGGGTCCTTAGCATTCCCCAATTGATTGCTGGGCTCCCTCCTATAGACTTATGGCTTAAAATTGAAAAATGATGAATTTATAATGTTTGGTTTTGGCACGAGTGACCGCCTTGCTTCAAAAGTCCCTCACAGGTGGCTCATTTTAAAGTAGTTCATCATTCTGATTTCTTTTTTCTCCCCATGGTGCATTCAAGTGGTCTGGCGACGGACAGATTTAAGAACCATAGTTCCAAATGGTAGCCATTATGGGAAGGGAAGTTTAAAATAAGATTATGTACCCATAGGATGTGTAAGACTAATTGGATTAGGTAGAGTCCATGGCACCACGAAGTTCAACGCCACGACAACCTAGAACTTCACATGCCATTAAGATCATTTTCTCTTGAGAATGAGCATTTGCCTAACACGTTGACAACTCGTTTGAAAACGGTATTTGATAACGCTCTATTTCGTTTTCCACTTCTTCATTTTAAACAGAGAGGAAACTGAAAAATGTGCAAATACGAAACGTAGATAATACCTAATGCCTGTTAGTGACGTTACTGAATATCAACTCTGATTTCACGTTGACCTTAATTTATGCTGCGTCTTGTTTGGGGACACTTTAAAGTCCTTAAACATTGAGGTGGGTGGAGTTGGGTAATTTTTAAACAGCACCAAATATATCCAGTCAAAGGTCAATGAGTTGTACAAAATACTTTCTAGAAAACATTCCCCATACCCACTGCAGTCTCCGTTTTGCTTTGCTGATGGGTTATGTGCATCCCTTTTCCCCTTACTACAATGCTGGTGTCTCAAGTGATCTTCAATGTGGGTCTGTGCTGTGGGGGAAGGGTTAATTACCTCCATTTTGAACATCAAGTAGTCAAGTCTGAGGAAGATGAAGTTGCCTACAGCGATGACCTGATCTCAGGTTTCTCTCTGAGTTTTCTGCTTGCCACATTTTGAATTAGGAAGAGCTACTGAGAAAAGTAGAGAAAGGAGGCACTTTTCACAGCTCTGCATGTCCCTTAAAGATTCTGATTTGAATGTCCCTGATGTTGCGGGCTGGGGTGGAATTTGTCTCCTGTTCTGACATTGTGTGACGGTTTATTCAGGTTCAAGTCATAAACTTTTGTTTTCGGTGCACAACCTTACACTGAGAGTCACATTCACTTTCAGGCCTAGAGTGCTGCTGCTAAGTATGTGACCCTCGATTCTGTACCCTGATTTAGGGCTGCAGGTCCCACTGTCCACCTGCTGGCCAGATGAATTTCTTCGCACGAGTCCCAACTCAAATGCCCCTCCTGAGGATGTCCCCACTCCTGATGGTATCTGCATGGCAACTCTATTCTTTTGGATCGCTAAGGGACCTCTCGACTTGCTCTTGGACCTACCAACACCTCGTGGTTTGACTGCAGAGTATAATTTCAGGAATTCCCCAGTCATCCTGTCTCCACGGTGACCACCCTTTCTTAGGCCCTCTATCTCCTGTCTGGACCTTCCTAACAACGTCCCGTCCCATGTCCCACAAGCCTATCTTTTTAGTTCCCCCTTCACAGTGTTTTGTGGCTATGATTTTCCTAGAGTACGGGACAGATTGTCCCCTCCACCTTCTCAGACTATTCAATCACATCTTATTTTCTGCGGAACGAAGGGAAACTTCTCAACATCACGTCACGGCATTGATCTTTATCATCTACCACCAGTGATCTCTCTGTTTGTCTCTTGGTACATTTTACATATTGGTCACACAACCTACCTTTACACCCAGCTTTTCTAGAAACACACTGTCAGCTGCTTCCTACCACCACGACGCGTTTATACGGATTTTTTTCAGTCTGAATTGTCTTTCCTATTTTCTGACCATGGACACGTGAATACTCCTGGGCTCAGTCTGAATGCCGCCCCTCAGAGCGACCTACCCTAAACCTCCCCATTGGAAATAAAGGTCCCATTCTCTGCTCTCTCTTCGAAGCTTAGCCTGCAACAGTCAACATGTGCACTTAACTGCCTCTTACTGCAGCCAGGTCATTTGACGATGTTCACTTTCTCCTTCATTCCCACACCTCATCATGGCTCAGGAGAGCACATTCTGTCACAGCAAATGCTCAGTAAATGTGTCCTGAAGGAACAGCCTAACCCCCTGTCAGCAGAAATTAAGAGGATACAGGAACGCCATCTTGGCACCAATGGGCAACCCCCTCGCTGCCGGAGGGCACTCACTTAGCAGAAGGAAGAAAACTTAACACAGGTATTTGCTTACTCTTACGTTTTTAAAAAGTAAGTGCTAAACAGTAACAAAACTATGTTAGTAAGTTTACAAAATGGAATCGTTTTATTGCATTGACATAACTTTCCCAGTTAA
Source organism: Prionailurus viverrinus (assembly GCF_022837055.1). NCBI lineage: Eukaryota > Metazoa > Chordata > Mammalia > Carnivora > Felidae > Prionailurus > Prionailurus viverrinus. The sequence continues at coordinate 2,464,132 of NC_062579.1, forward strand.
AAAGAAAAGACCGATTGCTAACCATTGCTGATATGCTGGAAAATCTGAAAGTTCGTTGCAGATGAGTTTTAATCCCAAAGTAGCTTCTCTAAAGATTGAGATCAAATCTCGACAAAATGATTGCATCGTGTTTGCACTGCAGGCAGGGTACTAGGCACCCTTTCTGCCAGGGGGGGTATGCACATGGGCAAGGAGGGAGTGGCCTCTGAGGACATTTCAGGATTCACGCGGTTTCTTTGTGCTGAGTAAAGAGAAGAGGACTGGGGAGTTCTTTACACGCATAAAGCACATTCTCTGAGACTCCCCATCCAAGTTTCTCCTTGGCCCTCCTATGCGTAATCCTCCAGCATAAATGCACCTCCGATAAATACTCTGGCCGCTGAAGTAACCTGAACTCATCAGCAGCAAACGCAAGCATAACAATCCCCTTGCTAGATGGTTTTAATCTTGAATATCATTCAACGACCAAGAGCCTTAATCGAACATAATGAGCATCAGAGTGATGTCAGTTCCCATTTCTTCATTTAACAATCTCTTTAATTATTACGTACAACAATCTTGCGATTTGCATGTGGAGAAACGACCCATCTGCTTTGCATTAGGGTCAGCTGGCTCCCTTGACTGGAAGGAGCTCCAGGACTCGGCTGTAATTGTGTGCAGATGGGGCTCGGCCCCTCGGCCCCCCCCCCCCAGCCCCGAGACACCCGGCCCCCACAGCCCGGCCTTCTGAAGAGTCCTAGGTAGCTTAGCCAGCATCCATGCTGCACAACCAGATGTGCACCAGGCATGCCTTCTCCGTGTGTCCTTTATTACGTAAATGACTAGAATTTTTCTTCTTTAGTTTTGAACAACCTAGTCCCCTGAAATCTATGCTGTTCTGTCAAACATGTTATCCTATAACATCCCACCGTATGGGACATTACAGGTGCATTTTCTTTAAAGCGTGACAAGTATTTCGGTGAAACCCAATGATGTAAAAAACTTTGCAAATAGAATGACAGAAAACTCAATGATCACAGTCGGCAGTTGTAAATCACGAGATCTGATAACTCCTGTAAAAATGTTTCTATCGTGAGTCTAAATGTTATGAAAATGTAGCAAGATAGAGTGTTCCAACGATTCAATAATTAGCCACTACCCATTATCTCTCACAGAGCTAATCAGTACTCAGGCAATTTGTGTTCATATCACATCCAGGAATCGGGTCACTGTATTCAAAATGCTAAAAAATGGATTTGTGAAAAGTGTTATTAGACCATCTCTAAAGACCTGAGCTTTAAATATTTCAAATATGAAGACATTCATGGAGATATTAAGTCAACACCATCATCAGATCTTTCTGGAAACAAAGCGATACATGATTAATGTTGGTTTGCGCATGGTAAAGAGAAAACAGAGATCACGGAGAGCCACAAATTGATCTCAGTCTTTACATTTGGACAACAATTTCAGGTTCTCACCTTCCCTACCCAAATGAGTGCCAGAGCTGCGAGTCAGAAGCACCAGTTTGGGCAGTAAAATAAAAAATTATATCACCTTCTGGAGGGAGGAGAGTGTAGGTCAGCTATAAATCAGGCTTAAAACAGACCAGGGGGGTGGGGGAGTCACAAGTGCCCGATGTGCAAGCATTGATGTTTTACCTGTGGAGAATCAGCCTTTTCAACTTCCCGAGACCATGCTCTGGTTTGCACCGCAGGGTACTGGCCGCTCAGGGGACATTTACCTGCGTTAACGTTTGCAAGCATCCCGGGGTGTGGCTAACAATGTTATTTGAAGGGCGAAGGAAAAGCTGTCTGTTGTCTTGCTTTCTTTTAAACTCTAACACAAGTCTATAAGGTCAACTTAGAGACAACGGCTTAGGACAATTCCTACAGCATAAGCCAAATTAAACGCTCAAATAGAATGCAGTTTGTTGACCATCGTTTCAAAACATGCATTGATTTTAAGAGCATCATCAGGTTTGGAAGCTATAGAATCTAGGAAGTCCCCCTCTTCCCTACCCCAAACACAGGAGGCTGAACAGAACATTTGTATGTATTTCTGTACTTTAAGAAAATTTTACTAACCCAATAAGCTTTCATGAAAGGAAAAATACAGTAGAGGCCAGTACATATCAATTTACTGCAAAAGTTGAGATGATTATTTGTCCACAGGTGAGCGTTATATGCATGAGTACTCTGATAAGGAACTACTGGACCTGATGTTGTACCCCAACAACTTACAGATCAGTGCTTTTATTAAAATATTTGATATTGGGGGGGCACCTGGGTGGCTTAGTCAGTTAAGCGTCTGACTTGGGCTCAGGTCATGATCTCGCGGTTTTTGAGAGCGAGCCCCACGTCAGGCTCTGTGCTGACAGCTCAGAGCCTGGAACCTGCTTCGGATTCTGTGTCTCCCTCTCTCTCTACCCCTTCCCCACTTACACTCTATCTTTAAGATAAATAAACGTTAAAAATTTTTTAAAAATATATCTGATATTGATACATCTTTTAACTGACCTACACTGTATTAATACAGTGATTTCAGGCCCTGCTGTGGTAGTTGGACAGACTCCAAGTGAAAATACCAGGAGAGGGGCGCCTGGGTGGCTCAGTCGGTTAAGCGTCCGACTTCAGCCAGGTCACGATCTCACGGTTCGTGAGTTCGAGCCCCGCGTCGGGCTCTGGGCTGATGGCTCAGAGCCTGGAGCCTGTTTCCGATTCTGTGTCTCCCTCTCTCTCTGCCCCTCCCCCATTCATGCTCTGTCTCTCTCTGTCCCAAAAATAAATAAACGTTGAAAAAAAATTTTTTTTTTAAAAGAAAATACCAGGAGAGCTGGCCCAGCTGGGAACCAGGGGGCAGATGTATTCCCGCCACCGAATACCAAGTCGTCTGAGAAACAGCTTGCAAGCTCAGTGTCAGCACCTGCAGACTGGGGTCAGGACCAGCCGGTCTCACCCAATGATGGGTGCCCTCTTCCTAAGGAAACAGACGGCACAGACCTAGCCTGAGCAGCGAGCAGAGGGCAAGCTTCTGACCCGTGGCTGGTTCGGGACAATAAGAAGGCAACGTGCAGGCCAGAAGGATGGTGGGGGCTGGTCCCCCACAGACGAGCCCAGGGGGATTTGGGTGCGGGATGTCTGGCTGGGTAGTAGGTCTTTCTCTCCTTGCACAGCCAAGCGCTGGGTCCAAGAGGACCCTCTACCTGGGAGACAGGGAGCCATCAGCCCCACCACGCTCCTCGGTGCGACTCCAGTCAGGAACACGATTACACGCTTCGGGTAGCTAATCAGCCAAGGCTGTGGCGGGAAGCATTCTGGCCGGCTGTGTGGGGCCCCTCCGACTTGCACTGGTTGCACCTGCTCGCATGCTCACTGCCATGGTCAGACGTCCCCCGACGTGGAAACCAGCCCGCCTTCAGGGACTGCCCAACAGAGCGTAGGGGAAAATACCTACCTGCAGCTATGTGTATGCTCAAAAAAACAGTAATATAATCCTAGTCTCATTGGGCAAAAGTCATCATCAGGTCAAGAGACTGTTCATCCTATTTCTAATGAGTTCTGCATGAACTGCCCGTCTCCATAAAAAGCCAAGAGCTACTTTATAGAAGGAGAGAGACTTCAACGCTTCTTTTAAAAGTCCATCATATTTAGTTAAGCATAGGTTTAAATTTTTTTTTAATTTTTTAATGTTTATTTTTGAGAGAGAGAAAGAGACAGAGTGCAAGCAGGGGAGGGGCAGAGAGAGAAAGGGGGACATAGAATCCAAAGCAGGCTCCAGGCTCTGAGCTGTCAGCACAGAGCTTGACATGGGACTTGAACTCACATCACGACCTCACCCACCTAGGCGCCCCTTTAAAAGTTTTTTTCCTAAAGTTTGTGTTTTTTTTGAGAGAGACAGAGAGAGAGAGAGAGAGAGAAAGACAGAGTTAAGCATAGGTTTAAATTGCAAGTCTCTTTTAATAATTAATCATTTTATGCTGGCCCTTCACAGACTATTTCCTTTATTCTTGGTGAACCAGGCATATTTGAAATTCACACTGACTCTTCAATGCTTTTTAAATAAAAAGCATATTTTAACATAGAATGCCTCTTTAAAACACCCTACTTTAAAAACACTAAGGGTTTTACAAATGGGTTTTCAACAATCATTATAAAAGCATGCTATTTTTGTGGTAAATGCTAATACTTAAATAGCAAATGATCTATAATAACAGAGAAGGTTTCATAATAACAGACTTTAGAAAAATTAAATGGTGTTTGGTTTTGCAAAAGCGATTTTATGTAGTTTACAATGAGAGGCATGAAAACAATAAAACTTTAAATCTATTAAACGTCACCCAGTAAGAAGGGGAAAGCGGCAATTATTTTGAATTTGAGACAGGTATTTATGCCAGTTTTCCAAAGATCCTATGGAAAAAAGAAAGGGGGGGGGGTGCAGTAAGAAAATAAAAGCCGGATGGATTACACAGGTTTCAGACTGGAGTAATTCTCAGTGTGGGCCAGAGGAGACCGGGGCAGGGACAGAAGTCCTGGGAGACGAGAGTGATCTAAGAGCGGACTTCTGAAAATAGTTCGCCAGCCGGCACATAATTCAAAACGGGCATATTGCTGGCGATAGTGTTTCATGCGGTTTAAAAATAACTGACCTATATTTGGAAATAATATATATTTGGTGTGAAAGAGAGGAGAATCAAAGATGATTCTCTCTACTTATAATATTAATAATAATATTTATATACATAAATGGTTTGATGAACTGACTCCCCATCTCTGGAAGATAGCTCTTCCTCCCCCTGGTTCTCAAGACACAACTCAAAATAGTGACAGTCCACACAATGACAATCGTGTTCTTGGATTATGCCAACAGGAAATCCACAATACTGGTGCATTGGTTATGCATTTCTCAAGGGTGCCCCACCCCCAGCCCATTTTTCCAAGGATTTAAATCCATTTACTCCAATGTACCCAGGGCAGCCGAATTGATTTATTCTTACTCGAGAAAAGTACGAGAAAGTTCCTGAAGTGATGTTGTCCTCCTGAAATGTTAAATGTGATAAGGATGATTTGCTCTGCCCCAGAATGTGTGTGCTGTGGCTGATCTATACAATCCGGTGGTATTTTCAGATGTTTGTGGCACAAAGTACACTTTCTTACCATTTTTCTTCTCTTCCAATGGTGCCATCTTTGTTTTTGGTTTTCGTTTTTGAGAGAAAGAGTAAGTGAGTGGGGGAGGGCAGAGAGAGCCTGACGTGGGGCTTGAACTCACCAACTGTGAGATCATGACCAGAGTCGAAACCAAGAGTCAGGCGCTCAACCGACTGTTTCCCCTGGGCACTCCCCGTAGTGCCATCTTTGACTGACACCCTTCCCCATGCACACACAACCCCACTGTGAGGGTCCCTTCACAGTGGGTGCTCTGCTCATTACCTTTGTACAGCGTCTTGGGCACCTGGCAGGTGTGTCCGCACCCATTGGAACAACATTTCTTAACCCCAGAGCACTCATTGTCAGCTTCACAACTTTCCACACAGGCGGCGGCAAATCCGCTTGCTTTCTCGGGGGCCGGGCAGTCCCCCTGCTTCACCGCTAGGATGTACTTGAGGAACTCACAGCTCGTCAGGCATTCGTAGTTCTTCTTGGGGAACAGAGGCTAAAGAGAGAAGAAGAACCATTCTCTTATTTTTAAGATGTAAAATTCTTAAGTCATCTTTGCACTCGACGTGGGTCTCGAACTTACAACCCCAAGGTCAAGAGTCACACACTCTTACCGACAGAGGCAACCTGGTGCCCTTAAAAGAGAACTTCTCTTATGACAGACTCAGGACGCTTGATTTCCAAGACATCAGAAAGGAAGGTAAAAAATTCTTACTTGGTCAAAATTTCCCTGGAATATTTTACAAAAAAAATAGATTTGTTTTCTTTTCCCCCCAAACCCATAATACTGTATGTTAATTTCTAAAAGGAACCCGACCCTTGAATTGTACCTTTCCAGATACACATGAATTATACAAACACACATTCACAAAGTATTACATGGTGAGTTAAATGTGGTTGTCAAATAATTGATTACAAATATTCATAAAGGATGTTAGTACCATTTGAGGGGCTCTTTCGGACCACTGTACACATATTTTCATTCTCTAATGAGTCATTTAGTTTTTGCACGGTCAATACTAATCAAGATGTGTTTGCTGTAGCCCTACGGAACATTTACAACCCTCACATCAGTTAACACATTTAGTGATAGCTTATCAAATAGTAGTCTAAGCCTCAGTTAACTGAACATATTTTAATAATATCCAGCTTCTAGAGTTAATGTGCACATGGGACCTCTTATCAATATGGAATTGTCAATAAATTCTGCAGAAAACGAATGTGAATCATTGTTACCTGTGACACAGTCAGGTTCTGGATAGCATATGGCTGATGATATTTCAGTTGAGCCCACAATCAATGAAACACTAGAGAGAACAGGTATTCCTTGACTTGTTTAGAGAGTCAGTCGCATTATGGAAACAGTGTGAGTAGTGGAAAGGGTCACTTATCAGATGTGTCTTTTTCCTTAGGAAAAATGGTTCAGGACAGCATTTGGTGATGCTTCTTTTGCTTTGATGGCTGGTTGCCAAGATAGCTGCCCTAACCCCAACCAGTCCCCTAAACCCATTGTCAGCTGCAATGCACCTGTTCAGCCAGGTAAAGTCCCAGCCCTCCATCCATCCCCTTTGTAAGGGTGCCATGTTGTTGCTAAAGAAGGTTTTGTGAGCCAGGCTCCCAGGCAGTGGGGATGGCACTCCCACACCCACCCTCTGCCAAGAACTGGGGCACTGAGTGACACGTGGCGAACTGCAGGCACCCCGCCAGGAGGGGAACTGTCTAGAACTGTCCCCTCCGTGTGCACGAAGTGCTCACCTGCATGGGCTTGAACTCTGGTGAGGCTGTGCTCAGTCAGCCCTAAGCAATGCCAACAGCAGTGTCAGAGAGGGGCTCCACTCAGAGCCTTCCTCCTGGAGGTAGGAGACCACCGAGGAAGGTTCTCTGTTTACTGTTTGATGTCAAATAGGAGTCAGCGACAGCAGAATTACATGTGGTGGCACTGGTGACCACGAACCGGGGTGCAATGTGAACAGCATGTGGTAGGTGCTGTTCCACACTGCTGACTAGCCATGACTCATGACTGGTAGCACCTGGGGACCCCTGAATGGCACCCGGCAACACTTCTGGTGGCTGAGTCAACACGGGCCTCACCGATGACTGCATAGGGCTCACCGCTACCTGGCAACATCTGGGCATCTCCTGATAACGCTGCCCACCACCTGGTAAGACCTACCCTGTGTTACCAGTTGCTTCTCAGTGACTGAACACGAGTCTCTACCACATGCTGGGAAACACCTGCCAGCATGCTGACCACTGCTCCTCACTGATGACCGAGTTTGACCCTCTACGCAGCTAGCGACACCCACGTCTTTACCTTGCTTCCAAAAAGGGAGTTAATGATAGCCAGTTTACTCCTCATGTTGATGGTGACTGAAATGTCATTGGAAACCACAAACATGGTAACTCCAGCACCAGGACCCGTCCCAGTCACCCAGGAAAACTCCAACCCCAGGGCAGTCCTCCATGCTGCTTCTCTTCTCCTTCCCCCGATGGTGCCTTCACAACCTGCCTGAGGCGCCTGGGTGGCTCCCTCGGTTAAGCGTCCGGCTCTTGACTTTGGCTCAGGTCACCATCTCACAGTTCATGGGATTGAGCCCTACGTCTGGCTCTGCACCTGGCATGGGGTCTGCTTGGGATTCTTCTTCTCGCTCTCTCTCTGCCCCTCCCCTGCTCCTTCTCTCTCTCTCTCTCCCTGTTTCTCTCTCTCAAAATAAAATTTAAAAAAAAAATGTGCTTACGAGTTATGACGGCAAGCGCTACATTAGGTGTATTTTACCACAATTAAAAAAAAACTTACCTAAGGGCGAGAAATGTGTGCATACTGTGCGGACATGTGTGATATCAGATATGAGCACTCTCTCACAGACACGTGGTCTTTCTGATAGCGTAAATCTAATGTACTTTCAGGTGTCAATGCTGTATGACCATTAAATATGATGGAAGAGTTCAGACTCTGACAAAAGTGGGAAAACTGGAAGCACTGGCTAGAAAAGGTATAACCCCAAAGCGTAAGTCACAATCGTGGATGTCAAATAAATGATTATTAGCCAAAACAGTGTCTCAACTGAAGAACTTCCCGGGTAAAACCTACAAGAAAGGCCATGCTTTCAATACAGAAGTACCATAAATTTGTAGCTCATTTTTTAACTGCATAACACTGAAAGCCTCGTCAGTTCTTAAGGCTTTTCTGTCTTAATTTCACAGTTCATTTTTCTGTTAGGTGCTAGGTGTGTTTCCCTTCACTGGCTTTTGAATTCCTAAATTTAAGTCCAACCCTAACTGTGGAATCAAGGAAGGATGTAAAGGGATCCATAACAATGACGGAGTGCTGGCCAGTTTCTCTCTCAACAAAACGTATACATTACATGCACTGAAAGAAAATATTTAGTTACCCAAGTCAATTGGCCTGCATGGGCTGAAATGGCCGTGTACAAATAACTTCATTAAATCTGGCAAGTGTTTATGGCTTGCTAACTGGGATATCACCACGACTCAGTTTGCGCTACGGCACGATCACATCGGCCTCTTTCGTCTTCACGTATGAAAACAGGGTATGATTTGAGATTCAGATAACAAAGTGTGGGCTCTCTGCTCACGTGACTCTCACCATCACTGCGCCAACCGCCATACCCTTGAACTGTGAGAGACTTCCCGGTCAGAGACAGTATCTCCTCATCTTAACAATTTACTGATGGAGCAAATGGGGCAGAATTAAAAACAAATAAACAAAAACAGTGGCCTTCCCAGGTCCGAAACATTTGTTCCCAGTGAATGTCATGTAACAGGAACAGTGATAATTAGCAGACTCATTTAGATCTTCCGGTTGATGTAAGAGGCGTTCTGTACGTTTATTCAATATTTCTCCTTCTTGGTATGGATTCAAAACTGTGATTTTTTGTGTGTGCATGTGAGTGTTTGGAGAACCGTGGAAACAAATGCGTGAACAAAAAAAAGTTCATCCTTGCCCTGGAGCTTTCTCGACGGGTACATGAGCCTGAAGTAATACAAATAACGTTATGAATATTACATGAGATGGTGCATACAAAGGACGAAGCCCTATTATGCACCCCAATGGGTACTCAATAGCAGTGGAGTAATTGGTGTCTCTTTTCTTTTCCCATGCTACAAGTTTACTGTTTAACATTTCCAAATTCTTCTGTTATTCCGACAAAAATGTTTTAAGAGCCACAGACAGAAAGTTGGCTCTGCTTCTCCACAGCGTGACCATCACAAGTTTCCAACATGCTACTGCCAGGTTAAGTTCTGAAATCTGTGTGCGGGGACGTTGCCCTGTTGGCACTTATAAGAAAGAAAAACGTCTAAGTTTGGGGGTTCGTCTTACAAATGCACGGATTTGGTACAACTATCTTACAGATGACTTGGATTCAGTGGTTCCATTGTTTATTAAAGGCAGATTTTAATGTTCTCTATCAATTATCTTGGATAATTATCTTGGATTAGGTTGAAAAACTATTAGTGGTCTGAATGTAAATTGGAGAATATATGGTCTCTGTATGCAGGTCTGTCACTATGCCTTTAAACATAGCTTATTGAGAATGCACTAGTTGAATGGAATAAAGACAAAAATGAGTGCAAGTCAGTGAAAATGATGTGTGAATATTAGTATTCTAGACATAAAGAAAATGTGTAAATTGGGCCACTAATGGCCAGTTATAAATCCTGTGAACATAGGTCACTCGGTGTCAGTAAAGATACTCCTGACCAATAAGCACCTACTATTTCTTATGATATTACGAGTTAATTACTGGGAGACTCGTCAAGAGAGATGTGAAAAATTTAGGGAAGGTGTAAGTTACCCCCATCATGATGAGTACAGTGGCCATCAGCTTCATGGGAAACGAAAACGTGTGGAAACACGGATGGATGTGCTAAATGCTATATTTGTTTATAAAATTGTACCAGCTACTAACACAAACTGTTCATTGTAAGATTAATGTAATTCCAACTCCTTATAAAACTATTAATATGAGGGGTGCCTGGGTGACACAGTTGCATCCGACTCTTGATCTCGGCTCAGGTCATGATCTCATGATTTCTGAGTTCGAGCTCTGCATTGGGTTGTATGCTGATGGCACCATGGCACGAAGCCTGTTTGGGATTGTCTTCCTGTCTCTCTGCCCTTCCCCCCCTGTGTGCTCACTCACTCCCTTTCTCTCCTTCAAAATAAGTAAACCAAAAAAATTTAAAACTACAAACGTGAATAATTTTGCAAATCATACAAATCATACATCTTTTGCTAAGTCATTGGCTCTAATTTAAAACTGGGGAAAATCATGGTTACTATGCTCATTAATTTTTGTTCATTCTTTTTTCTGCCCTTACCCAACACAAAACTAAGAACAGAATACTCTTCAAAGATCATGTATTTTTCTAGAGTAGTTAGTATCTACTGGTGTCATCATGCAGTCAAATAAGACAAAGTATTATAGTCAATGAAAATACCCTTGGTGCAATGGATTAGGTGAAAATCCTTAATATTTTATGGAATATTATATATTGTTGATTCTTATAAATTTCTTATAAATCTCTCCTACATCCCATCTCTCTGCTTAAAAACTAAAATATGTATTTTAGTGCCTTATCTGGGCAATATTCTAATAAGCTCAACTTACCTGGCAAACGATAAAAATACAATGAAATACTAACAATAAATACTAGGTTACCAGTTCTTGGATGCTTTTGTGGAAGATACTATTATCTTTGTTTTGTTTGGTATAAAATGCAAGGTATTGTACGATCAAATAATCTGTGCAGTAATCATGGAATGATGAACATAAAAACATCAAATTCAGTAAATTATCTTAATATGTTGGAAATCACATAAATATGAGGCCTCAGATATGGAGAGAACATCGGACTTGGTATTTAATTCAACTCAACAGGACTGTGTCATGTATCAAATATAGCAGTCTTTGAGAAAAGCCAGGGCTTGGGTGGGTTTGTTTTTTCCTGCTTCAGCCAATACACACCTAAAACGTTGACGGCAGAATCTGTCCCCCAGGGGCTTTGCTTGCTTGTCTCACTTATTCCTCCCCAGTCCCCATAACCATTATGATCTCCATTTTACACACGAGGAGACAGAAACTCAGGGAGATTATAATTTATCTGAAATCACAAAACAAGTAAGAGTGTGGGCCACTCTTGCAACAGTGTTTTTCTACAGACCATCCCATATCTCAGGGGAAACTAAGAAGGCAGCAAGGACTGTGGCTCTCAACTTGCTTTCCTAGGAGGATCACCTGGGAGCTTCTAACACTCTTAAAATGTCAAGGCACAGAGGGAACACATTCTAAATAGGTTCTGATAAACAAGCATATGTGGAAATCGTAGATATACACGTATATATGTAAACTATATATATGCAAATCAAAAGACAAGGAATTTTATCCAGGAATATTGATAAAAATCAGCAATACTTAGACACAGTTTGTGCTACTGAACTTCAAGGAGAAAAATATAATTTTGTGGCATTATCAACAATAGCCAAACTATGGAAAGAGCCCAAGTGTCCATTGACTGATGAATGAATAAAAAAGATGTCATATAGATACACACACACACACACACACACACACACACACACACACACACTGGAATATTACTTAGCCATCAAAAAGAATAAAATCTTGCCATTTGCAACGATGTGGATGGAGCTACAGTGTGTTATGCAAAGAGAAATAAGTCTGTCAGACAAAGACAAACACCATGTGATTTTATTCACATGTGGAATTTAGGAAACAAAACAGGAATATACGGGAACGGAAATAGAAACAGAGAGAGAGAGAGAGAGAGAGAGAGAAGCAAACTATAAGAGACTTTTAACAATACAGAACAAACTGAGGGATGCTGGTGGGTGGGGTGGGGGGATTGGCTAGATGGGTGACGGATATTAAGGAGGACACACTTGTTGGGATGAGCACTGACTGTTGTATGTAAGTGATGAATCACTGAATTCTACTCCTGAAACCAATACTGTACTGTATGCTACTTAGCTAGAATTTAAATGAAAATGTGGAAGAAAACAATTATAAAAATGTAATTTTTCAGGCACCCAGGTAAAAAGGGCAAATTGATTATGATGGAGAAAATATGGTTTTCCCCATGTCAATTTCTCCCTACAAAATTTAATGTGTGAAGCTAATATAGCAATGTTTGCATAATAGTAAGAAAATAAACTATACATATACATATATATATATACACAAACACACATAAAATCAGCTAAGCTGTTATTCAAACGTACATGTGACAGAACCATTCTCAAAGAAAAAACTCAGAGAACATAGCACCCGTGAGGATTTGTTACAAATCGATGCAATGCCAAATTCAGCCATTCTACAGATAAGCAGGAAACAAGAATAAATGGGCTAGTACAATACTCAGTACTCAAAGAAAATCATGCAGATACTTATATATTATGGGAGAGAAGCATGTGCAATCCAATTTGGACTTCATGTACAGTGGTAGGCAAAGTTTGTTGTGAACAATTTCAAAGAAAATGGCTATCAATGGACTCCTTTTTAGAAACAAAAGATACCACATTTTTTTAAAGATTTTATTTTGTTAATATTTTTATTTATTTTTTTTAAATTTTTTTAACGTTTTATTTATTTTTGAGACAGAGAGAGACAGAGCATGAACGGGGGAGGGGCAGAGAGAGAGGGAGACACAGAATCCAAATCAGGCTCCAGGCTCTGAGCTGTCAGCACAGAACCCGACACTGGGCTTGACTCATGAACCGTGAGATTATGACCTGAGCCAAAGTCAGATGCTTAACCCCCTGAGCCACCCAAGCACCCCATAAAAGATTTTATTTTTAAGTAATCTCTACAGCCAGTGTGGGGCTCGAACTCACAAACCCTGAGATCAAGAGTCACATTCTCTACCGACTGAGCCAGCCGGGCACCCCAAGATATGATCAAATTTAGAAGCCAAGTGTAAAGAAATAGGTGTAAAAGTCTTGATCACTTTATCATCCACATAAATATATACCTAAAATTAAATAAACCAGGAATTATGGTGAAGGAAGAATATTCAATGTAATAAAACTAACAATTAGGAAATAATGTTAGAAAAATTGGGAGGTACAAAGACTGGTGTGAGGAACATATAAGTAACTTGCGTGGAACTTAATTTTAGGGCATCAGTATATAATAAAGCAAATATAAAATTTTTTAAATAATGCTTTTGATCTCATAATGCTTTTCATAATCATTTTCTCCCCCAAATTTGAAGATTCCTTTTTCTTCTGTTAAGCTCAAACAGTATTAAACTTCAAGCATTATTTTTAAAAAACTATCAAGCATTGAGATACCAGATAAGATGTTCGCTTGATGGTAATGTATTGGGCTCCCCCAGACCAGCCCAGGTTTGCTAATTCACTAGGGAGACTCATAGGGCTCAGCATATAGTCCTACTCTGGGCTATGATTTATTATAGTAAAAGCAAGAACAGGGAAAACATGCGTAGCATGAAGTCCACAGGAAACCAGGTAACACATGTGAAATGCCGTCACCAGAGACATTAAGGAGACACTCAGTGCCCAGATTTTTGACAAGGCTGGTCACCAGGCTGCGGCCCAAATACCCAGACAGCCCTTGAGAAACTGGTGGCCATCACAACCATACTGTTGTACTAATAGTTTAGGGACAGTGAACCCCTCTTACAGTTAGGGAATGGGGGGAACCCACCCCAAACCTGAGTTCCCACATGCCAGCCAAGAACCAATCTTTTAATTAGGAATTTCTTTTTTTTTATGTTCATTTATTTTTGAGAGAGAGAGACAGAGGTGAGTGGGAGAGGGGCAGAGAGAGAGAGGGAGACACAGAATCTGAAGCAGGCCCCAGGCTCTGAGCTGTCAGCACAGAGCCTGATGCAGGGCTCAAACCCACGGACCCTGGGATCGTAACCTGAGCTGAAGTTGGGCGCTTAACCGACTGAGCCACCCAGGCGCCCCTAATTAGGGATTCCTAAGAGAGTGGTCTTAGGTTTGCTGTGGTAACTCTTTTGCACAGATAACCATGGATATTCTGGATGGTAGAATCTGGAGTAATACTTTGGTTTTACCCTCCTGTGTAGTTGTTACATTAAGTTTTTAATGTGCATATATAATTTCCACAAAACCATAAAAACATTACACTGTTAAAAAAAATCTCTAGTTGCATCTTTCAGAGAAGGAACATAAATACTACTAAAATAGGAAAAAGTAGTCTCAATTCAAATGTTTCTAATTTATGCTTGGAAATGCAATTATAATTTGCCTGGAAACTCAATCATGCATCCTAATTTATTAGATGGGATTACAATTAATTTGGTTCCCAGGCAAGTTAGAGACCCTGACCATGAATAATATAAATTAGGAGAACATCAGAAACATGCGTTAGGGAAGTCACTTCCAATGAGTACATGTCCCATTTGTCAAATTATGGTCATCTTAGGTTTACCTCAACTTCCTCTTGGGAAGAAAATGAAGAGATTAAAAAAAAATTTTTTTTACTGTTTATTTTTGAGAGAGAGAGAGAGGCAGACTGTAAGCAGAGGGAGGGGCATAGACAGAGGGAGACATAGAATCTGAAGCAGGCTCCAGGCTCTGAGCCATCAGCACAGAGTCCGGCGCAGGCCTCAAACTCACTAACCGTGAGATCATGACCTAAGCCGAAGTCGGTCGCTTAACTGACTGAGCCACCCAGGCGCCCCAAGAGATATTTTTAAACTACTAATTTAAAAAAAGTGTTAACCTGGAATTCTATACCTATACCTTTCATGTGAGGATGGAAACAAACCAGCAACTAAAATTCTGCATTTTGAGAGAGAAAAAAAACTAGGGGTTTCCCCTGTTAAAAACCATTTTTTGTTGGTTTCTTTTCAGTCCTTATCAGCAATTCGCATCTGCTCTGTCTACAGAATATCACAGAAGAAAACACAAAAGACTTCAGACAATCAGCGCGCAACTCCGAGTGAGCCCTTGACAGGGCACCCCAGTATCCAAGCGGGACACGCGCATTCTCCTGCATAGGAAAAGCCCCTGCTTCCACGGGCTCAGCTCAGCGACGCCTAATGGAAATGCAGACTCTGGGTGCCCACAGCATGCACCTCCCGAATCAGAACTAGCACGTCTAAAAGATGCCCAGGTGATCTGTGTGCACAAGGGAGTGTGAAAGGCGCCGTTCTGGGCCATTCTACAAGCTGCAGGAGGCATCTGCAGATGTGAGTGTCTCTCCATGTCCTCCCTGGCTTCTCATTCCAGAACCCTGGGCTTTTTACCCAGAGCACCTGTAACCTCACACCCCTGACAAGCCTCGTTTCCCCCAGCATACGAATGTATTCAAGTCTTCCCAAAGGAAAGGTACACAAAAATCACGTCCTTAAACTGAAGGTTCCTGGCCACAGCCCCTCCCCTCCCCTCCTCCCACACAGACACTCTTAACAAATGGACACAGACAGTTGTGTGGATTTGGTCGACATTTCCTCCTGTACTTTTTATTCCACAGCCCAGAGTTCTACAGATGGACGACCACTGCTCCACAGAAACCCTCTGACAGGGTTCTAGTCACCTCATGATGACAAAATCCCTTTTAAGTCTGTACCTTACTGACCTATCGCAGAATTCACAAGTATTAACCGTGCCCTCCGCTTTGGAGTGGCTAATGGCTAATCTTTATTCAATGTTTCTCATGTTCAGACCCTGGTTAAATGTTTTACATGCATCTTTTATTTTTTTACTCAAATTTGATGCTCTTGCAGTTTCCATGCTATATTCCCTTAACGCTTCCCACCTGCCTTGTCCCTCTTTCCAGGTGAGCTAGGTCTTTAAATCACTCAGAATAATTGCCAGTCTCCACTTCTTGTAAAATTTCAAAACTCATCAATTCTCCTCCAAGTGGACCGCATATAATTCTGTATTCCCCAGCGTCATACAAAAATTCAGTGAAAACTGGGTGCCTGCGTGGCTTAGTTGGTTGAATGTCCATCCAACAGCTCCTGATTTCGGCTCTGGCCATGATCACGTGGTTTGTGAATTTGAACCCCGTGTTGGGCTCTGTGCTGACAGCACAGAGCCTGCCTCACATTCTCTCTCTCCCCCTCTCTCTGCCCCTTACCCAGCTGCACTCTGTCTCAATATAAATAATCTTAAAAAAAAATGCAATGAAAACTGAGCACCTGAGTGGCTCAGGGCTGTGTGCTGAGTGTGGAATCTGCTTAAGATTCTCCCTCCACCCCCACCCCTGCTTCTGCTCCTCCGTGCATGCGTACTCTCTCTCCTTCTCTCTCTCAAATAAATAAATACATAAAAATAAAAATTCAATGAAAATTTTTTTCATTTCAATTTTTTTTTTAAATGGGGGTGAAACAGCCTACATTCCATGGAGAATATGTCCCATCAAGCCAATAAACTACTGAAAAACCCTAAGAAGTCACTCAATATTATTGATTTTCTCATTTTGCAGGACTATAAAATGTGACATAATGAGGGTAGCTTCTGTTATAAGAGGACCGGTAGGGACTCCCGGGTGGCTCAGGCGAACATCCAACTTCTGCTCCGGTCATGATCTCACGGTTCATGGGTTTGAGGCCCATGTCGGGCTCTGTGCTGACAGCTCAGAACCTGCTTGGGATCTTCTCTCTCCCTCTCTGTCTGCCCCTCCCCTGCTGGTTGCTCTCTCTCAAAAATAAATAAGTATTAAAAAAAAAAAGAGGTCCAGGACACCTGGGTGGCTCAGTTGCTTGAGCCTCTGACTTTGGTTCAGGTCATGATTTCACGGTTTGTGAGTTCCAGCCCTGTATCAGGCTCTGTGCTGACAGCTCAGAGCCTGGAGCCTGCTTAGGATTCTGTGTCTCCCCCTCTCTCTGCTGCTCCCCTGCTCATGCTCTCTCTCTGTCTCTCAAAAATGAATAAATGTTTATAATTTTTTTGAAGAATTAAAAAAAAAAAAGAGAGAGGACTGGTAGAGGCAGCCTCACAAGAACTGTAAAACGCCATAAGCATGCCTAGCCATGTTTCGGTCCCAGGACACCTGCGATTCCTAAGGTGAAAGGAAAATTGGGACGGAGTCTGCACTTTCCCCACTGCCCAGAGATCACAGTCCAGAAATACAAGTATCACCTTGAAAGGTAAATGTTTATCATTCGTAAAAATAAAAGGAAAACGTTTATCATTCCTAAAAATAAAATTTTACTATTTATAAAGTAAGAAAAATTAGCACTTTGTGAACATGTGCTATTCACTGGTTACCCCAGCCTCCACTGCCTCTCTCACCTACCACTCCCGGCCACGCAGCAGATTTCACTAAGGACAGTGAAGCTTTCAGAAGAAAACTTCCACAAATCCCACACTGACACCCACCAACGTAGCTGAGCTCATTCTCGTATCCTGAGAACACACACACCTTGGCATACGATACCATGTTCTTGCCCACCATTCATCAGCATCCTTCAGTAGCCCTAACTCTTGCACAGATGTTCCAGAACAGGAGAAGGCACTGCTTCCATTCCCGAATGCATGCATTTACCCAGCACCCAAGATTTTAAGACGCACAGCTGGGTTTTGGAGCATTGGAAGGGTAACATGTTTGAGTGCAAGAGACCCTCTGTAGGAGCGTGATGAATCTTCACAGCTTTAGTTTCTGACATGCATTTTCAGTAGTATTGGAACATTCCATGGCCCAGTGCACCCAAAGTAGTAAGGGGCCTTGTTCTTCCCCCTATTCCTTGAAGGACCCTTACTTCACTAGGATTTTGCATCATCAAAACTCCCTTCTGGTTTAAGTGTGTTCAAGCGACAGATGGTGGGGCCAACAACTTCCCATGAGAAACAGGCTCTACTTTATTTCCTGGTGGGAGAAGGACAACTTTATCCTCTACTCTGTTCGCTGGAATACAGCAGAGTGAGGAGCAGGTGCCGGGGGCAGAGCACAATGGACTAGAGATGGACCACCACCTGGATTCCAGATCTTGTTCCTCTACCGACTAAACATGGAATCAATCTTGGGCAAATAAAACCCTTTTCCTCCTTGTGCATCCGTTCTGTTGACCATCAAGTTCACCTGGTAAAAGTCAGACACAACTTCCAAGAATGGTTACGAAAATCAAATATAATAAGCTTGGAAAACATTCTGAAAGGCAAAAAAACACTAAGAAATGAACCAACAATCCTATCTCTGGTTGAGGGCAAACCTCCTTCCTATTCGTATTTTCACACTGACGAGAACTGGATCTATCAGAATCCAGGTTGGTCCGAGAACAGCTTTACTACAAACCCTGGATCCCTCTCTCAGTGGCATATCCTTGATGCAGATTAGGCCTCAATTCTCTGTGACCCTAATGCACACTTCAAACTGCCAGTGTTGAGGTCCCAGTGAGTTCATACCAGGATGTGAAATCACAAACGTCAGAATTAAAGATGAGAAGCGTGTCCTCCAGCAAGGAGGTCACTCAAACTACCATGTGTCACGCTTCACCAAAGCTCAGACAACATCAATTGTAATGGACATAATTATTTTATGCCATTATGAAAGAAAAAGAATCCTTAATGATTTAGACTCCTACAATTGTAAGAAAGAAACATTTAAATGTGAAGAAATGTGCATTTCATGATCAGGAAGAAAAATGGTTTAAAAATTATTTTTTAAAGTTTGAAAAATAATAAGATAGAGGTAATAATTAATAAACTAAAACAATGTAGCAGGACCTTTCTATGTATCTGTCATGACCCAACATGCTCCAAAAAATGACACAGGGAAAATTATCCCATGTGATCCATAGAAGCAATCCTAAAAGATGCTTGCTCTAACACATTTAACCTCTTCATTTAAAGCATTTTTAACTCTGACTGAAGCCCAAAAAGTAGCAAAAAGTAGAATTGTATAGAAAATCAAATGAGAAGTTCAAGAGATCAGTATGTGAAGAAGCCACAAACCAATTCTAGGTGTATTAACATGCCTCCAAAAGTCTCTTCCGTGTAGGAAAATTTATTTTAGGACTAAAATACCAAGAACAATCATGCTTTGTTTAGAAACGAGTGCTGGATGGGGCGCCTGGGTGGCTCAGTTGGTTGGGCGTCCGACTTCAGCTTGGGTCACCATCTCGCGGTCCGTGAGTTCGAGCCCCGCGTCGGGCTCTGGGCTGACAGCTCAGAGCCTGGGGCCTGTTTCCGATTCTGTGTCTCCCTCTCTCTCTGACCCTCCCCCGTTCATGCTCTGTCTCTCTCTGTCTCAAAAATAAATAAACTTAAGAAAAAAAAAAAAAAGAAACGGGTGCTGGTGACACAGATTAGGAAGTAACAACATTCTGAATAGTTGGGCAGGTTTTGTGATATAGTTAGGACCGTTGCTCTTTTTTCTTGAGGCAGGAGTTTGAAACCTTTTTCTGTCAAGGGCCACACAGGAAATAGTCCCAGCTTCATGGACCACTCAGCTCTCCTGCCGTAACACGGGAGCTGCCCCAGACAGTCTATACACAACCCGGTGTGGCCACGCTCCTATAATACTTTCCTTATAAAAACGGGAGGCAGCCCAGTTTTGCTCCGGGGACCATGGTTTGCAAACCTGTGCCTTAGAAGACAAATAAAGCTGAGATTGTCTTACAAATAAACACATTGGGTCAAACATATCTAACAGTTTAGCTCTTCTACCTGTAGAAGAATCTAGAGTCCTTCTGGGTCTCAACGTTTAGGAAAGTTTAAGGTCATGAAAATAGGGAGCCTGTATACACTCTTAGTAAGTCGCTGATAACTGAGAGGAAGGCAGCATTGTGTCAGGTGTGCCTCAGTGAGTGAGTGAGTAGTGAGGTCTGCCTCAGTGAGCGAGTGAGTAGCCTCCAAAATGCCACAACAGGGGTCAGTCCATCAGGATTCAGTCTACCTCAACATAACATTCAGCCATACTGCAAAAGAGAAAGGAAACATATACAGAGCTGTACAAGTGACCAACAGAACTGAAATTGAACAGCGAGGCTCAAGTTATTTGACTGTGGGATGAGGCGTGCCCACAGAGGGCTCACATTAACCGGTCCCTATCTTTCCCGCCTCTTGAGTTTCAATTAACCTCTCCTGCCAGACTAGGAATCACCATTTGTACAGGAGTCCCATTTTAACAAACTGCATTTGGTTCAGAAGGCCTCATGATTGCTTCAGAGGGAACAGTTATTAAAGAAGCGTGCTGTCACATTAAGAGTTTCCAGGGACAGAGGTTTCAGATGAACCTTCTCGGATATCGGAAGTAACAGTGTCAACCCAGAGTCACAGAGAGTAGGGGGTAATGTGTTTATGAAGCAAATAGCGTGCTACATCTTGTTCCCCAAGATCCTACAACAGCATATTTTAACTCCTGTGGATGTATGGTTTATGCGAAGCACAAAATACAAAATATAAGTAGGTGTGTGTGTTAGGGAACATACAAGACACTGCCTCAGCTCATCACCTTTGTTTTACTCCTGATGACTCTGCTCTGCTCTACGCTTCAAGGGGCCTGAACCATTTTAGTGTATTTGCTTCTTGGAGTAGATACACCTTAGAGTGAGCCCCACAGAGTCACAACCTCTCCTGATGTCTGCATGTGTGAATGTGTGTGTGTGTGTGTGTGTGTGTGTGTGTGTGTGTGTGTGTGTGTGTGTGTTTGGGGGTGAAGGGCTGCTGACTCGCTTCTAACCAGTAGAATACAGAAAAGTGGAATGGATGTCACTCCTGAGAATATGCTGTGTTATATGAGACTTGGTTTCAGCAGACTGGAGATCAGGCTTCTCCTGCTGGAGAAGAGCCACGTTGTGACCTGCCTGGGGTGGGGGGGCACACGTGAGGGACCTGTAGGCTACTTGCAAGGGCTAAGAGTGGACCCCGGCCAACAGCCATTGAGAAAACGGGACCTCAGTCCTCTAACCATAAGGAGATGGATTCTGCCAACAAGTGCAATGAGCCTGTTAGCAGAGCGTCAGCAGAAGCGGTCGAGCCCCCACACAAGAATGGAACGCGGCGAACACCGTGGTTACAGCCTTTGTGGGGCCTGGAGGCAAAGAATGCATTTGAGTCGTGTCCAAACTCCTGACCCACAGAAACTGTGAGATAATATATGGGTGTTGTTTTAAGCCACGAAGCTTGGGGGTAATTTGTTAGGTACCAGTAGATAACTAATAAGAGATACATTAAATTGAATGCCAGGTCAGCATATGTTTTCTGGAGAAGTCTGGCCTGAATCCCTGAAGAAGCCAAAATGTTTTGGGAAAACGGATGGGTAATATGTCAGCTCCCTTGATGGAGGACAGAAACCATGATTTACGCTACTCTGGAGCATCCCCACCATCCAGAAAAGGGCTGGCGACAAAGACATATGAAGCTTCTTCTTCCATCCGATGTGACACTACATCATTAGCTTCGCTGTGAGTGTCCTTACAGAGCAATTGGCTAAAAAAACTTTGCGTATCTGCCAATTGGATGTATTATTCAGGCATTTTCATGTTTGCGATTACAAAATGCTTCCAAAGACTTAGTTGACAGCAATCCTCGGGTCTGAAGTGCTTCTGGCAACACAGACGTCAGTCCGTAAGAGTTTGCAAACCGCCAATATTCCAAGCAGTCACAAAATGTGGAGTACGACTTTTGGAGCAAAACCAAAGCGAGATTAGGAAGACCTCATATTGATCATGTTCGTAATTGAGAAACTTCCATTCCACTTTTCCCAAACAACGCCGAACGCTCTCCTGGGAGAACCCAATTACACCACCACCTTCATAGTTGTCCGAGGCATGCCCAGCCCCAGCTGCACCTGGACACAGGGAAAAGTGTCAGACTTGGTCTTTCTACCTAGAGTTGGGGAGCCATCCGACTTGATGAGCCCCAGCCTCCCAGTGCTTCTGCACATGACTCTCATGGACTTGCTATGTGCCTTCTCTTATCTCCACGTTTACCTGGAAGGCCAAGGATATCAGGGGACTGTGGAGACACTTTATCCCCCATAAAATTGATGGAGCTCTTATTAGCCCAACTCCACATTCATATTCTCAGGGTAGAATCTGCGCACCATCCAAGGGGACACACAGGCAACGGGACCATACGAACACCTCACGCGGGGGAAGGCTGGACCACTAGGTCTCTCTGGAGGAGCTCAGAAGAGTTCCCTATCAGCCTCCAGTTCTGTTCAGAGAAGCCTGGTAACATCATGTCACTCTGATGCTATGGGGCGTGTCTTCTGGTTGGCTCCCCACAGCTCCCTACAGAGCTTCTTGGATTGCCACAGTAGACTCCCCAACCACTGCTCTGCACAGGCCTTGTGGACTTCCCCCATTCTCCTTTCTTCAAGAGGCCAGCATGCACTCAGCCCGACTCCCGCTCCTCCTGGCTATGTCTGAGCACATCCTAGGCTGGGTCAGACCCCAGACCCCTGGTTTGCTCTGGAGGAGACAGCCCAGTAGAGCAGCTGTCCCCTCTGGAGCATGACTGATGAGTTTAGACAGGAACTTTCCAGGACAATAACACCCTTCATGACCTACCTGAGAGCACAGGGCAAGTAAGATATCTCCCGTACAGTTAAAAATAGCTGAGCCTTCTGCCCA
This sequence comes from Prionailurus viverrinus, assembly GCF_022837055.1. Taxonomy (NCBI): domain Eukaryota; kingdom Metazoa; phylum Chordata; class Mammalia; order Carnivora; family Felidae; genus Prionailurus; species Prionailurus viverrinus. The sequence continues at coordinate 2,486,829 of NC_062579.1, forward strand.
GGATAGGGGGTGAACAATGACGTGGAAATGTTGAGCACCACACTACATATAAAATGGGTGTCTTCTCCCACCAGCAGGTAAACCTCAACATCATGCTGACAGTTACTTGCAGAATATCCCATGAGAGCAGCCTTAGTTTATACCTTTAAGAAGGTTCTAGTCTCCTGGGGCGCCTGGGGGGCTCAGTCAGTTAAGCGTCCGACTTCAGCTCAGGTCAAGATCTTACAGTTCATGGGTTAGAGCCCCGCATTGGGCTCCGTGTTGACAATTCAAAGCCTGGAGCCTGCTTCGGATGTTGTGTCTCCCTCTCTCTCTGCCCCTCCCCTGCTTCCATTCTGTCTCTATCTCTCTCAAAAATAAACATTTGAAAAAAAATTCTTTTAAAAAGGTTCTAGTCTCGAAGCATATGTAGTAAAAGCTATTCTTGTGTGTCTGATTAACCAATAATGGAAGCAGAGGGTCACTAGGTTTTAAGAAATCTCAATAATGTTTTTCTTTTTTACATGAACATACACACACACACACACACGCACACGGAAACACACACAGAAACACACACACACATCACCGAAGTAAACTGATCTCCCCGACCTGCAGAAGAACGCGGGTGCCCTTCCACACCAGTGATCCCCGCGGAGATTTACACCACGTGCTACGGTTCCCATGATGGACACGGGCGCGGTCTTACCTCACAGAGGCTGTGGCACTGCTCCTTCTGTAGGTCCCAGGTGTCCTTGCACGGCTCCAGACACTGGGAGAGAGCAACAAGAAAAGTCAATAAACAAACGGACAGGAAAAAGGCCAAAGGAAGAAACCCCGTGCACCTCACTTTTCCATGTCTGCTCGTTTGCTTTGTTTAGCAAAGCCAGCTCCTCAGTGGATCGCACCAACATTGTATGAGCAGGGCCATCCCTACAGAACAGGAACCAACACAACCAGAGAAGAGTTGCCCCGTCTGCAGGTGCCATGTAGGGAAGGTAGTGGTGCCCACCACCAGGCAGAACACTATTTAGATGACAAGTATTTGTATTCAGTAAGAAAGGTTCTCTAGGGGCTCCTGCCTGGCTTGGGTCAGTGGGGCGCACAGCTCTTGATCTCGGGGCTGTGAGTCTGAGTCCCACGTTGGATGGAGACATCCCTTAAAAACGAAGTCTTTAATGGGGCGCCTGGGTGGCGCAGTCGGTTAAGCGTCCGACTTCAGCCAGGTCACGATCTCGCGGTCCGTGAGTTCGAGCCCCGCGTCGGGCTCTGGGCTGATGGCTCAGAGCCTGGAGCCTGTTTTGGATTCTGTGTCTACCTCTCTCTCTGCCCCTCCCCTGTTCATGCTCTGTCTCTCTCTGTCCCAAAAATAAACAAACGTTGAAAAAAAAATAAGTAAAATAAAATAAAATAAAAACGAAGTCTTTAAAAAAAAGGACAGAAGAAATGTTTTCTACAGGTTGTTGTCACAGATGAATTTTGTTTTTTCATAAACTACCATGGACTTGTTTTCAACTGGCAACATGGGCCTGTTTTGTCTATTTCTTTTTTTAATTTTTTTTTAATGTTTATGTATTTTTTAGACAGAGGGAGACAGAGCATGAACAGGGGAGGGGCAGAGAGAGAGGGAGACACAGAATCCGAAACAGGCTCCAGGCTCTGAGCAGTCAGCACAGAGCCCGACACGGGCTTAAACCCATGAACTCTGAGATCATGACCTGAGCCGAAGTCGGACGCCCAACCGACTGAGCCACCCAGGCACCCCTTTTTTCTCTATTTCTATATGTTCTCCCGCAGGTGACTGGGTGAAGTTTCAGTGTGTTAAGTATATGTAATAGGTACTTGTTAACTAATGCCTTCAGCTCAATGGGTCTACCAGTATGAACATGTATCCAATTACTCTGCCAAAATGCATTGAATACACTGTAACATAAAGACTTATGAAATAAATATAAAGAATATATAAATTCAACCTAAAAATATTAAAAAACTATTCAGAATACATAATAAAGCCTGAATATTTGTATAAAATCTGTCACCATATATATATTTAAACACATCAGAGGTGATGGCTAGGCTCCATTGTTCAATAACAGCCATCATAATAAATATTAATAATAATCCACAGCACATATAATAGTATATATTATATATGAAATGTATACATATTTATATAAGTAACAATAAAGATTATGGGATAAAGTATATATACATGTATAATATAGTTTACTACTATATATAACACTAGTATAATATATAAGTTATAGTACTATATATATTACATGTATACTACATACTTTATATATACTATACCATGGATCTATGTATCTATACGCACGCACACACACACACACACATTGATGTATACTGCAGCACTATATATACACTACATATACCACATAAAATACAGTACTATAAATAATATATAATACTATATACACTCTATATAACATATAGTAATACATAAGAGATAACACCCAGTCCTCATGGTTGAAATTAAAATGTTACATTAATACAGTGGAGATTTGATTCTCAACTTTATGTTTTAAAGCAAGTTTTAATTAGTAAAAATTAACAGCCTAGGTGGCTTAGTTAGTTGAGTGTCTGACTCTTGATTTCAGCTCAGGTCACGATCTCAGGGGCTAGAGATTAAGCCCCGCAGTGGGCTCTGTGCTGGGCATTGCGCCTGCTCGGATTCTCTGTCTCTCCCTGTCCCTCTGCCCTTCCACTGGCTCACACGTTCACACGTGTTCTCTCTCAAAAAAATTAACAGTTATGTAGCTAAATGTCAGTCATCTAAATACCCAGGCACCCATAAGGTCCTTATTATTTTATCTATGATCGTTATTTCATTATTGACAAAGTTTTCAATTGAGGTCAAAATTCTCAGTTAAATTCCAGATATGCATACTCTAGAACTCAGGATACATACTGAAAGTGTTTTTTCACTGTCCTTGGTAGTCACCTACCCCTGTGTTTTTAAAATAAAGATCTAGTTTGGCGGCACCTGGGTGGTTCAGTCCGATAAGCGTCCGCCTCTTGATTTAGGCGCAGGTCATGATCTCAGGGTTCATGAGTTTGAGCCCCACATAGAGCTCTGTGCTGACCACACACAGCCTCCACAGATCCTCTGTCCCCGTCTCTCCCTGCCCCTCACCCACTTGCTCTCTGTCACTCTCTATCAAAAATAAACACTTATATATAAATAAATAAATAAATAAATAAATAAATAAATAAATAAATAAATAAAGTTAGACCGTAAGACTCTATGGTGACACTTAATTTTCAGGTATCCATTGTCTTTTTCTTTTCATCAAAAAATATATATACATATGAAAACAAAGTGCTGTCCATGTGTCAACTATCAATCTGTCATGACAAAAGTGCTCAAACTGTCATCACTGGCTGATAACATGAACTTCATCTTGTAGTTTATCAGAAATGCAAATTCACAGCCTCTGCCCCTAGGCTTAGAGTCAGAATCTCTGGGATGGGGACCCAGAAATCCCTTGTAACAAATTCTCCCGGGAAATTCTGAAGTTTACTAAACTTTAAAAAGAACTGCCTTATTGTGGTATACCTTTCTCAAGAGATACCTGTATCAAATCAGCACATTGTGGGGCGCCTGGGTGGCTCAGTTGGTTGAGCGTCCGACTTCGGCCCAGGTCATGATCTCGCAGTTTGTGAGTTTGAGCCCCGCATTGGGCTCTGTGCTGACAGCTCAGAGCCTGGAGCCTACTTCAAATTCTATGTCTCCCCCTCTCTCTACCCCTCCCCTGCTCACGCTCTGTGTCTCTCTGTCACTCAATAATAAATAAACGTTAAAAAAAGTTAAAAAGAAATCAGCACATTGTACAACTTAAACTTCTACAACACTGTGAATCAAATCTCAATAAAGCTAGGGGAGCAAAAAGAACGGCTACAGGATTCGATGGAAAAAGAGAGTTCACAATGTCTCTTGTTTTGTTTTTTAAGAAAAACCTATTTCTTGTAAGAATATTTTATATTCTTTAGTGTTGCAGAGGAACAATTCATTTTTCAGTTATCTCAATCTTAATTTTTTTTTACTTTATTTTTTTTTAACGTTTATTTATTATTAAGAGACAGAGAGACACAGAGCGTGACCAGGGGAGGGGTAGAGAGAGGGGGGGACACAGAATCTGAAGTAGGCTCCAGGCTCTGAGCTGTCAGCACAGAGCCCAACATGGGGCTCGAACTCACAAACTGCGAGATCATGACCTGGGCCGAAGTTGGTCGCTTAAGCAACTGAGCCACCCAGGAGCCCCTAATTTTTTATTTATTTTAGAGAGACAGACCCTGCAAGCATGGGGGGTGAGGCAGAGAGAGAGGGAGACAGAGACAATCCCAAGCAGGCTCCACACACAGAGTCTGACATGAGGCTCCATCCCACAGCCCTGGGATCATGACCTGAACCGAAATCAAGAATTGGACACTCAACAGACTGTGCCCCACAAACGCCCGTATTTATTTTTTAAAACTTGAGCTCTTTCATGATACTTCTCTATGGCCTGCACGAATTTGTCCCCAGTTCACTGGTGTTCACCCCTCCCAAGCATATTAAAGCAAATCACAGGTTTTGCCAATATAACAGTTCTAAAAGAACACCGGTTTCTAACAGCAATGAAATTGTTTAAAAACTTGTCTACCCAACATATTTTACGAGTTCCTTAAAGAGTCAGTCTTGTTTCCTGAAGGTAAATCCACTTCCTTATCCTCAGAGCTCTCTGTATGTTTTTAGGCATTGATTCCTAGCCACAAAGTTTAGTAGTCATTTACTAAGTATATGTAGACCTAATTCCTTCTCAAGACCATTTGGGGATAATAAATGGCACTCTTGAGGATACCTTGAGATTTTGTTCAGTTGAAGACATGCCCCATCATGTTTGAGGACCACTCCATAAGGTCTAGGCATTTTTCAGAAAGACAAGTTCAGCTATACTTACAAACGAAGTCTTTGTCACTTCATTCAGGAAACCTAGAACATCCGTTCCACGTAAAACTGCTCGATGCAATGTGGCTAACAATGTCTCAAAATTACGTCATTCTAGCTTTGGATCATTACCAAACATGTAAATTGTGAAAACACGATACTACATACGTGCTTAGCTGCATTGTCACAACTACAGACATCAGTGCATTAAAAAGTTTCAATCCTTGGGGCGCCTGGGTGGCTCAGGGGGTTGAGTGTCCGACTTTGGCTCAGGTCATGATCTCACAGTTCATGGGTTCAAGCCCCGCGTCGGGCTCTGTGCTGACAGCTGGGAGCCTGGGGTCTGTTTGAGATTCTGTGTCTCCCTCCCTCTCTCTGCCCCCTCCCCCCACTCATACTCTGTCTCTCTCACTCTCAAAAATAAACAAACATTTTAAAAAAGTGTTTTTAAGTTTCAATCCTTTGAGACCTCCACAATTCCACATAATCCAATTCCTGACACTGTGGAACAAATACCTTATACGAAAGAAATATCATTTCCAAACACAGGCCTACTTGTGAAATGCTAATGGAAGCAATACATAACGCACTTGTCTTCTTGTTAATCTGAAGTCTATCTGCCAAGTGCAGCATCAGTATGTGCAATTCATTTAAAGTTCTATTTTAATTGCAGGCTTTGCCTTATTTCCAATAACCAGTAGTCATCAGTGTCTAAAGATATATCACGAAATGTTATTAATGCCAACCAACATTTTCTTTTAATAATCCTCTGTGAAAACTATCTGACAAGAAAAGCCTGGATATAGAAATCAGAGTAAATCTTTGCAGGATAGATCTGCCAAAGCTCTATTTCTTTAGAGTGCTCTTAGCCAGGTAGAATGATTGCAATAAAAGCCAGAGAGGGGGAGAACAAAAGCCCAACCATTTCTCGCACACTTCAAACAAGAAAAAGCATCCTGTTTCTCCAGATTAAAAAAAAAAAAAAAAAAGGTTTGTCAAAGAAGGCAGACTGAAATCTCATTTCCATGAGAAAAAGGTTACTACAAGCAGACGATTGCTTTGGAATTTACTACATATCACAACTATAAGTACCCTGATCAAATGACAAAAAACAACAACAACAACAAGTTACTATTTTAGCAAGTGTTTTAAGCTTTCACACTTTAGGATGATCAACTCCATGAAATTATGCCTTCCCACGTTACTGCTTCACGCAAAGAAAGAAAAACTTCAAAATTCAGAGAAAATTTTTAAAAAATCAGCCGACAGAGCGAATCACATAGATCATCACCTGGAATTTAGGCATCAATTATTTTTCACTTCATTGAGAAAGACACAGTTACAATATCACTTCCTTAGGTGATAATTCTGTATTACATTTATATTTTGACATACAGTAATACAAAACCTGTACACACGATCTTCTACTAAAATGTAAGCACTGAGCACTGAATCCTTGGGACATTTACTACAAGATTCTTCATGTACAGTACCAGCTCAATAAACATCTGTTAAGCAAAGTTATTGATGAGTTAAAATGTTTTTATAAGCAGTTCCTGGAGCTGGGACACTCAAAGATGCCCAGGGACCAAGCAGATAATGAGTGAGAGTGAAGGAGGAATAAGTTACTATTAGTGGGAGTACCAAAAAGAATCGTAAAGTGGAGAGCTCGCCCAATGACTAGGACACAGTGCTGTTCACTGCCTTCTAGCTCTCGGCCAGAGCTGCCCAGCATGCGAAACTTCAGAGATGCCAGGATACCTACTCTATGTAAACCTTTACGACTTCTAAATGTATTGCACAGCGCTGTGTAGGTAATTTTATTGCTATTTCCTTACAGCATAAAATATTAGATACATTATTTTAATTGCTCTAAGTAAGTGGTTTTGAAATGGGAGTAACTTTGTCCTTCCAGGGAACGTTTAGTGATATATGTAGATAGTTTTGTTTGTAACAAGTGAGGACAAGTAACAATTGCTTCCAGCAAGCAGAGGCGAGGGATGCTGCTTAAACATCATACAACACACAGGACAGTACCCCCCTCACCACCCCCCACAAAGTGATAAAAAAAAATTAGCTCCAAATTCAATAGTGCTGAGGTTGAGAAATTTCTTTAAAAAAAAAAAAAGGGCAACGGAAATGCAGTGGATTAGTCGTAATAACAGAGTTGATCCTGAGAAACAAGTGGCCCAGGATAGAGGAAGGAAATGTTAACTCAGAACCATCACCTCTAATTATGCCACAATTCTACATGTTCTGGTCACATCCATCCTTCTAAGACATGGTTTTGAGAATGTGAGTTCTCTGACAAAATTAGACAGTAATTATCCAATTAAGCCCCAAATATATAGATTTACATACAGAACATCTGGTCAACCAGCAAATCCTGCGTAACCAACTTCTTCAGCCTCCTATGACCTGCTTTGCCATGAAGCTGGTCTCTTTTCTGTTCCCCAAAAGCAAGACCCCTCAACTTCCACTGAGTTACTATATTTCTTCCTTAAAGAGAGTCTATTCTGGGGGCGCCTGGGTGGCGCAGTCGGTTAAGCGTCCGACTTCAGCCAGGTCACGATCTCGCGGTCCGTGAGTTCGAGCCCCGCATCAGGCTCTGGGCTGATGGCTCAGAGCCTGGAGCCTGTTTCCGATTCTGTGTCTCCCTCTCTCTCTGCCCCTCCCCCGTTCATGCTCTGTCTCTCTCTGTCCCAAAAATAAATAAACGTTGAAAAAATAAATAAATAAAATTAAAAAAATTAAAAAATTAAAAAAAGAGAGTCTATTCTGTCCTTGTCCACTCTGACCAACAGCTCTTTCAAACCACCTGCTTTTGACCACTGCTACATACACAGCACACATGGATTCCCCGTCTGCAACTCAAGCATTCCCCAAGACCTCTCACATTTTATTTTTCAGTTTTTCATGGAGACTATGAGTTGTACTAAAGTCACACTATCTCCAGTTGACTATAAACTCTTCAGGAGGGCTGTGTCTGCTGGCCGTGTACAAGCCTCGTTCGCAAGGCATGTGGCACCGAGCGCACCAACACCAGAACAGATTCTCAGGAACATCCCGTGCACCACAGAAATGCAGCCAGCGCAGAACGGGGGCCCAGAAAGCCTGGGTGTGAGCCCCATCTCTGCCATGTGTCTAACCTACAGCTGTGGGAAAATCACATATTCGGTCTCCACGCGCTAACTCCACCAGGAGAGTACAGTTGCTCCTATTGTCCGAAATTTTACTGAACGTCAAAGAGCGCCAGAACCCTTTACGGATTTATAAAGCACTTCTGAAATTATTTGTTTAGTGGCACCTCATCACAACAGATCTGTGGAGGTACATACAATGAGGTACTATTATTCGTAGATTTTACAGAGAGGAAACTGCAGTTTAGAGAGGTTGAGTAAAGAAAGGAAGTGACTGTGGTGGAAACTTCCGGAACTGGAAGCCGGACCCCTCCTCTGGCACACTCAAAGGAATGTTACTTCCATTACAGAACACTGTGCTGTTCACGCCACCTGCTACAAATGCTTCACAGGATGATGTATGTGAAAGGGATTTGGAAACTGAAAAGTACTTCACAAATCTGTAAGATTATGGAATTACTATGATCTCGGAAAGGATTCAGCTCCAAAATGCCCTAGGTGTTACAAATTCCAAGGTACTTATGAAATCATAACCAATAAGACTCAGTATTTCATACCACAGACGAAGGGACCCAACTCCCACGAGCCAAAGTAGTGACAGAGAGGGAAATTATTGCTACTGCTTTGGTGAACCTCCATCTGGACAGGTTAGCACAAATTTCCATACCTTACATTTAACCAAACACTTCCATAAAAAGAAATTATATTAACTTATATACATTACCAGCAAAGGAAGTTATATTACCTAACTAGCAATTACAATAAATCCTGAAGCACAAAAGGTTGGTATAAAATTCAAATTTTCACACATGTCCAATAATCAAGGAACAGAACCCATAATTACATTACATTAAATAAATAGAACCCATGGTTAAAACAAAGCAGCCAGCATTCTGTACAATCCAACCCGGTCAAATTAACATCTGCTAAATCAACAAACAAGGATTAGTGTTTCCTATATGCAATGTATTCATCTAGTCTCCAAGATGAAGGAAAATGTGTCAGCCATTCTGCCCTAAAGCAGTATATAATTTGCATGGAAGAAAAGCATGCAAATAAGTCTAAAGCAATGAAGCATAAAATAACCAAGAGAAGAATGTGTCAGAAGACCCTAAAGAAGTGATATGTATTTCCATATGGGAAAATTGGAGAGAATTTCATAGAATTGAGGACTCATGAATTAACTTAGAAGGAAGAGCAGGACTTGAGCGATTTTAGCAGATCTGGGGCATGGATGATAGATGTGGGGGGATATGGTGCAGGAGAGCTAACAGAGGAGAAGGCGTGGCAAAACACAAGGCTAGCAGCATGGCCCTTGGAATTCAGTGAGAAGCCACTAACTCTCCTAGAACAGACAGGTGCGTGCCTCACTTTGTGTTTAAGACAACTTGAGTATTGGTGCAATACAACGACTTATAAAATATATATATTTGGTCCTTCAGATGACCAAAATATATTTGCCAGATATATTTAATCTTCGTCCACAGTTCCTGCAAATGCTTCAAAGCCATAAAGGTGAATGGGTGTCTTGTTATTAATGAAGGTGACTTTAGGAACGCCCACCCCCACCACCACACCAAAGGGCAGGGGCTGATTGACAGGAGGACCAATCACTTGATCAGAAGGTTGCAAGTTTCAGTCCCACCTTCTGACTTCTGGGGAGGGGAGAGGGGCTGGAGACTGAATCAGCTAACACTTAGTTGATCATGGCTATGTAATGGAGCCTTCATAAAAACAAAATAGGACTGGGGCACCTGGCTGGCTCAGTTGGAAGAATAGACAAATCTGGATGTTAGGGTCCTAAGTCCAAGCCATGTTTGGTGTCGAGATTACTTAAAATGAATATATAAGTAAATAAACTTAAAAAAAAAACTACACACACACAAGAGGTCTGGTTTTTTTATTTTAATCCTTTCCAGATACCTTTCACGTTTGGGCAAGCAGAACACTTCCATGTGTCACAGAGCTCGGCCCCAAGCTCCATAAAAACAGAAGCTGCTTTGTTGGGGACCCTGTCCTATGTATCTCTTCACCTGCCTGTTGATTCATATCCTGTATCTTTTTGTTTGCTTGTTTTATTTATTTACTTTGAGAGAGAGAGAGAGAGCATGTGCATGGGAGGGGCAGAATGAGAGAGAGAGAGAGAGAGAGAGAGAGAGAGAGAGAGACAGAGAGACAGAGAGACAGAGAGACAGAGAGAAAGATCCTAAATTGGCTTCATGCTGTCAGCACAGAGCCTAACTCAGGGCTCTATCTCCCAAACCACAAGATCATGACCTGAGCTGAGATCAAGGGTCTGACACTTAACCGAATGAGCCACCCAGGTGCCCCCCCTGTATCATATATTTAATAAACTGGTTAATGTAAGTGCTTCCCTGAGTTCTGTGAGCTGCTCTAGGAAATCAGTCAGCCCCTAAGAGGGAGTCATGAGCATCTCCAATCTATCTCCAGTCTGGATTTGGCATTGGCCAATGAAGCTGGAGGCAAGCTGGGCAGACTCATAGGATCTGTGGGATCTGATGCCTCCCTGTCATGTCCGAATTGAGTTGAATTAATTCTCAGACATGCTGCTGGTGTCTGGGAATTGCTTGGTGCTGGGGCGGGGCGGGGGGCAACCCCTCACATTGGCATTGGGTCCAGGAGCCCTGAAAGAGCTGAAATAGGAGTTGGATTACAGAAGTGAGGTCTTGCAGCAAATGAAAGCAGAGCAGTTTTTGCAATGTCTTCCAAAGCTTCTGTCCACCATTTATAGCATTGATATGGCATCTGGATGGCACAGAACACTGGATACAAGGAAAAGGAGCGTGAACCCATGAAAGGCAATGTAGGGCTGCTCCAGACACAGTTACAGGTTTGCCTTGAGATAGGCATGAGGGAGACATGAGAACAGGAAAACACCCCAACACTTCTAACCTCCATCTGAAAGGAAGCCATGGTGTCCATCAGATGGAGGGTGTGGGAGAAACAAACGTAGGGCAGGTGTTTAACAATTGAGGGGTTCACGTGAGGAGTTCAAGGTGTCCAGTGGATGTACACAAAGGAATGCCCAACAAGCTACTGGAATTGTGGACATGGAGTTTTGGAGAAAGGTTGAAGAAACGATGGGCATTTATAAGTTTCTCTGCTTTTCCTCTTACACCATTCATTCATTCGTTCATTCCTTTCATAAATATTTCCAGAATTCATCTACCACAGTGTCACACTAGGTGATAGGTCTGCTAAATCTATGAACTACACACACAGGAAAAACTTCCTCCAAGTTCTCTAAGTCTACCAAAGGAAAGGGAAAGGGAAAGGGAAAGGGAAAAGAAGGAAGGAAGGAAGGAAGGGAGGGAGGGAAGGAAGGAAGAAAAGAAGGAAGGTGTGTTTGTTTATAAGCAAACATCCATGCTACACGTGAAAATGGAAATACAGAAAATATGAAGATTAGAGTGTCAAGACTTTGGGGAGTTGGGATATTCAAGAGCTACAATGGCAACACTGAATACTTCAGCAAAAATGTTTTTCTCTCCCCTTTTTCTGTTTGTGAACAGGAGACTGGAACTCAGGGAGATATAAATGTTGGAACATGTTGGTGAAGAGAAGGAAGGCATGGCTGAAGATGGAAGAGAAACAGGAAATAATCAATTGACCAAGGTCCCAGAGAATGTTTCAGGGGCTACAATATGGAAACATAGAATTCTAGAGAGGCAAGGAATCTCTGCTGGTCATCTATCCCAACCCTACATCCTCCAGATTCAGAAACTAAAATATCTTTGTAGAGACCATGGCTGGTCAGCAGGATTTCGGTCCACGGCTCTATGATCGGACACGGGTCCTTCAATTCCAACGTTCGGCTTAGAGAATGTAAGAATTTGGATGTAGGGGTACAAGACAGTGTTCAAGGGGTACAAGAATAGCCGTTCCAGTGAGAGTTTTCTAATACAGTGAGAAAGTGATCAGATGAAGGTGTCCTCCGTAAGTGCAATTCTGCTGGTTGAGCTTCAGAGGTCTCAGAGGCAAGAGCACAGAAGTGGATCATTCCTGCCAGGTCTGCGGACAAGAGACAGACCATGGATCCTCAGAGTCAGATTAATCTGGAGGAGAACTCCTCATCTACCACATGCTACATGTTTTCTCCCCATTAGAGCTTTATTTTAACCTCTCTGAACCATACGTTTGCGACACAGAAAAGAGTACAAACATTTTTGCCAAAGAAGATCATGTTGAAATAAATTTTCTAAAGACAATCTTTTAAAATACCTACACAAAATAGGTGCTTGGTGAATCTGGTTCTGTTCCATATCTAAAGGACCAATGAAAAGAATTTTAGTTCTTTCCTGTTTCCCTGATACCTACCTTTTTTCTTTTAATTGAAGAAGAAAATACAATTTCTTTTCATTCCTGTCTCTGAAGCATATTCCAATAATTGTTTTAAAAGTGCCATTTCTTTTTTTTTTGCCAGAATTCCAACAGCTATGTTTGGGTGGGGTGGTATTATTCTTGTGTGTGGCCAGAAGGTGGGATCAAAAGGAAAAATCTGAGACTAGGGCACTGTGCATTTTGTAGCACATATGGTATGCTTTCACACACACACACACACACACACACACACACACACACACACACAATTTCCGTTGGATAATAGGGAAGCAAGTAATAGTTTATATTTAATTTTTGTCTGCATTGTTGCCTGGAGAGAAGGAGTAATTTTTGCGTTCCACATACAAATACACACAAAAATCCAACTTTTCATTTCAGACAGGTATAGATTCATAGCATATAATAATGCTATCAAGAGAAGTTTCCAAAGACCATTTCTGTTTTCTAAATTAATGGCAGCAGTTTCTCTGGGAAACTGTAGATCTGGTTTTTAGATGAAGTGGGTTTTTTTTTCAATATGTTTCCTAAAATATGTGCACCCGACTGCCTTTAGAAGTATTCGTGGACTCCCTCCAGCTCTAAATTGGTATAGAAATTGTTACAATCCTGTGTGTCGAAAAGCGCACTGGGTCTTGCCCAAATAATGACATCTTTTGGCAGACATCCTATGGAAGTACAGTTGAACCATCATCAGAGCCTAAACCACAGAGGATTAGCATGCCAACCCAGCACAACAACGTTACGCCTTAGACATCTCATGTCGCAAATCAACTTTCTTTGAAACGATCAAAGGATCATTCCTCTCCCACCATGTCTGTCTACAAATCTGGGCTCCCTTTTATCACAACTATGTCTCACAATAAAGGGAACTCTGACATCAGAAGCTTTTTAGATTTCAGTGAAGGTGTTGAGAAACAAACAAACAAACAGAAAACAATGGAAGTGGGAAAATGACATTAATCAAGGTAGAACCATTGTCTGCTCGTAGCTCTTTCTCACCTAAACTATGTCATTATGCATATCATTAACTCTCTGGAGGCAGACAGGTCACCGAATCCTGTGTCACTGAAGACCACACGTGCTTTCTTAGCGTCCAGATATTCTGCCTGTTCTTCTGCTATGGAATTTTACCGCAGCACTAGAGTTTCAAATACTATTCGCATGGCTATTTCTCACATCAAAAAGATACTCATTACAAAGACAAAGTCACAACTTTACAGTGGAAAACACAGGCAGAGACTGCCTTCACGAAGCGACAAAGGTAACGTCTCCAGGAATGGGAGAGGCACAGCATCACCACGGGAAATATCAATCAAATCCACCATGAGGCTCCTTCTATGAAGCAACAAACCTCTAGTCTTAAAAAAACAAAACAGGGGCGCCTGGGTGGCGCAGTCGGTTAAGCGTCCGACTTCAGCCAGGTCACGATCTTGCGGTCCGTGAGTTCGAGTCCCGTGTCAGGCTCTGGGCTGATGGCTCAGAGCCTGGAGCCTGTTTCTGATTCTGTGTCTCCCTCTCTCTCTGCCCCTCCCCCGTTCATGCTCTGTCTCTCTCTGTCCCAAAAATAAATAAACGTTGAAAAAAAAAATTTTTTTTAAATAAAAAAATAAAAAAATAAAAAAAAGAAACCAAAACAAAACAACAAAAAAAAAACACAACACTAACATCATGAAAGACCAAGAAAGAGGAATGCTTCCAAACTAAAGGGGACTAAAGATCTGTAACAAGCAAATGCAAAACATAATGGGGGGCCAGATCCTGAATCAGACAAAACAATGCTAAGAAGGACATTACTGGCACCACAGGAACATCTAAATGCAGACTATACATGGAGTAGCATGACATCCAGGTTAATTTCCCTGAATTTGATAATTCCATAGTAAGACATGCGTGCTGAAGCACTGAGGAGTAAAAGAGTCATGAGGTCTGCAACGCGTTCTTAAATGGTTGAAAAAAAAATAACAATTATGAGGGCATACATACATATAATTTTTTTATGTATACATAGAGACTAAGTGATGAGGCAAATATACCACACACACAAAAAGTTAACCACTGGCAAAGCTAGATTGGCGTCAGCAACTAAAACCAGGGCCCAAGGGTATCTGGGTGGCTCGGTAGATTAAGCGTCTAACTCTTGATTTCGGCTTAGGTCATGCTCTCACAGTTTGTGGGTTCAAGCCCTGCATCGGGCTCTGCACTGACAGCACGAATCCTGCTTGGAATTCTCTCTCTCTTTCTCTCTCTCTCTCTCTGCCCCTGCCCTGGTCACACTCTCTCTCTCAAATATAAATAAACATTGAAAAGAAAAAAAAAAAAAAGACAGGGATGGAATCTGACACACCATCTGTTTTGGTAAAGAAAATCTAGGGGCGCCTGGGTGGCGCAGTCGGTTAAGCGTCCGACTTCAGCCAGGTCACGATCTCGCGGTCCGGGAGTTCGAGCCCCGCGTCAGGCTCTGGGCTGATGGCTCAGAGCCTGGAGCCAGTTTCCGATTCTGTGTCTCCCTCTCTCTCTGCCCCTCCCCCGTTCATGCTCTGTCTCTCTCTGTCCCAAAAATAAATAAACGTTGAAAAAAAAATTTAAAAAAAAATCTACTGGAATACAGCCACGCCCATTCACGCACATGCTATCTGTGGCTGCTTCTGTGCTACAATAGTTGACTAGCTGCGACAGAGACCGTATGTCCAAAAGGCCAAAAAAATTTACTCGTCTGTCATAGAAAGTTTGCTGTACCCTGATTTAGATAAAAGGTATGTGGAAATCCTTTGTACTATTCTCATAATTTTTCTCAGTTTTTAATAATCAAGCTAAACACTAGAAGTACATAAAGTATCTTAAAATGACTTGAAATCTCAACATCACAAATTTTCTTCATCTGGCATCATTAAAAAGCTATTATGGACATACATCTACTGCCAAAAGAGGGTTGAAGATCATAAAGTGGGCATCGATAGGCTTATTTAAATAAGGAAGAGTGGAGATTTGCACAGACGCTTCAGGTCTGGAAGCCAAAACAACCACTCATCTTTCTCCAATACTGACCCCCACGCAATCAAAATAACTCAAAACCCTGTCCCAGCCATTAGTCGGGTCTTAGAGGCCGAATTAAGGAGAGCCATATTGAGCACCCAGAATCTCAAGGTTTCACGCAGTCAGATTTTGCATAGCCTGGAATCACCAGTCACAGCATCCAGCAGGCTTAAACAGCCAGACCCCATCTCCTGAGTGAAAGCCAGAATTTAATCTGCACAGCATGCTTTTGACACCACAGAGCCCCCAGGTTAAAGAACTTCTCCTTGACATGCTTCAAGTTGAATGGAGATTAGGATTTCTATCACTTCATGCTACATTTAAAAGCTTATGCAAGTCTAGCGTTGATCCTTATCTCCGTATGTATTTTTTCTACACATTTTCTTAACAACACACAATTCCTAAGAAATCATGTAATCGGTAGTGTTGGAGAACCGTGTCAATCGTATTCCCAAGCCGGGTGGCCTCGAGTCCTTTCTCCCTGTGCTACTGACCTTATAAAACATTGCACACATCACAGGAGAAATTAGATTGTTACTTGTCCCCATGTTAAATCTCACAGAGACAATTTTCAATACCTTATATGTGCTGTGAGTTAATAAGATTGTTCCTATCAGCATTATATATGAATGGCATAGGTAGATACACACTGTCAGCTTATTATTATTTCTGAGAAATTAAATCTGTGTCTGAGAGGTGAGTGGGTTGTAGGAGGTTCTAAAAGACAACCTGAAAGCAAGTCCTTATTTGGACAAATCAGCAAGACTGTCAACACTAATCCGTTCCAGAGAGAAGCAGTCTGTAACATTGACAGCTTAATATCTTATCTGTGTGGCTTGGTTGTCTGACCTGTCAAGCTCAAGGAAGGCATGGCGTGCTCTTGAAAGGACCAGGGAACCGAAACTCACAAGGACTTCCATGCTTCCTGTCTGCCTTGCCAGATCAAATCACCCCAGCTTTGTCCACATGAAAGCGTCTCGAAGACATTAGTGCATCCCTCAACAAACCCATTCAACTTGGCCTTATGTGGTAGGTCTGCTCAAAATTAACAAGGGAGTCACAATATTCATAACGTTCCAGAAGCTGGAAGGAAAACACTGCCATAGAGGGTATATATTAGTTATGGGCGGGAAGCCCTATTTATATAGAACATATTTGACCTTTAGTCCAAACTCAGAACTCACACAATCTCATTTAGATATGTGATTTTGTTCTTCCTCTGCTCCCAAAAGACTGATACTGAGTTTCTGGTGTCCAATAGAATGCCATTATAATAAGATAACAATTGAAGCTACTTGTGAACCCTTTCACAACTAGCAGCAAGTGAGAACTCAGTAAGTGTGGATCACAGCTAAGGTTTTGTTTAAGGTTCCTACTCTTTCAGGGGAGCTTGGGTGTCTCAGTCGGTGAAGTGTCCGACTTCGGCTCAGGTCATGATCTCGCAGTCCGTGAGTTTGAGCCCCACGTCGGGCTCTGTGCTGACAAGTCAGAGCCTGGAGCTTGTTTCGGATTCTGTGTCTCAGTCTCTCTCTCTGCTCCTCCCCCGCTGACATACTGTCTGTCCATCTGTCGGTCTCTCTCTCTCTCTCTCTCTCTCAGAAATAAACATTAAAAAAAAATTTTTTTTTAAGGCTCCTAGTCTTTCAGGAGATTTTGCAGAGCCTAGAATGGCTTTCTTTATACTGTGGGCAATGCAGACATGGGTTCCCAATGGTACTTTCCTTGACCTGAAACACATAATCAAGAACCCAACCACAGGGGTGCCTGGGTGGCTCAGTCGGTTAAGTGTCCAGCTCTTGATTCTGGCTCACGTCATAATCTCACAGTTTGTGAGATCAAGCTCTGAGTCGGGCTCAGTGCTGGCAGCATGGAGCCTGCTTTGGAGTCTCTCTCTCTTCCTCTCTCGCAGCCATTCCCCCTGCTCTCTTTCAAAATGAATGAATAAACTTTAAAAAAATGTAAGAACTCAAACATAGCAGTCTCATTTTGTTGTTTTGTGTTTAAGTCAGCTAATTCAACACTGTTTAATGAACTCAATGTTTACTCTGGACTCCTTTACCCACTCATTCATCTGCTGAACAAAAAATCGGCCATAGAAGGCTACCGAGTGCTTGAAATGTGGCCCATGTGACTAATAACCAAATATTTAATTTCACTTCATTTTAATTCATTTAAATCCAGAGAGCCATATGTGGCCAGTGGCCACCATATTGGAGATGACAAACTGAGTGTTAGGAAAGTACAAACCTGTGCATTCAACATCCAGTACACTCTCTTTTTAGCGGGAGAGGAAATAAAAACCACGTTTCCCAGATGACCTTGATACTAAGATTCTGGATCAGTTAGGCTGTGCTAATTAACATACTTACGCAGCACTTGGGGACAGAAATGAAGCAGAAGGTAGTTTCTTGCCTGTCCCCTGTTCACTATTTCTACTGTCACCCTCATCTTCCTTCCGCAGCATCCTGCATATGTGGACAGGCTTCATCAGGGGGAGATTCTTAACTCTGATGTCATTGTTCCAGAGAACCCCCCCAAGCAAGAGAGAGAGCCAGCTCTACACTGGTCTGGAGTCATTTCTGGAGGTTGGGCAGATAGCCCCATCATTCCTTCAACACTTCCAATTTGAGAAGCACCTCTTCCCGTGTTTAAATTCCTTCCAGTTTATGTACCTAGAGTGGTTTCTTTTCTTCATTCTCACTGCCTGATACAACCGATCAAGATGCTAGATGTGTACTCAGGCTTAACCCCTACACCATCAAAAATGCAGAGAACGTAGATTCAGCTTCTCTGATTGTCTACCGTGTCACCAATGTTCACCTCTAATCCCATGACCCCTTCACTGTGCAGTAAACAAGAGTAAGTAAACAAAGTAATATTCTCCACCTGCTTTACTCCCCTCCCTCCCTCTCCTGCATATACATTTACTGAGCTACATCTACGTGTCCAGCAGTCCGAGGCACAAGGGCAGTACACGTCCACACAGACGTTGAAGCCTCCCGGCTTCAACCTCAAGTGCAACAGATGACAAAATTCATGGCACCATTACAACGCAGTGGGTCAACGCTACGAAAGAAACGTAGAGAGATGCACTGATGGAGCAGGCTACCCCTGACACAGAGCTGGGCAAAAGCCCTCAGGATGAAGTGAAGTGTAGGCAGAAAACAGAGTAATGAGTAAGAAAAGAATGAGTAGCAAAAGAAGGGGGAATGGAAGGTTATGTTCCTGTAAGATGTGATCTTCCGAAGCATGAAAATAAAGCTGTAAATTTCAGCAATGCAGACCCACCCGAGAGGTTTCTGCTGTGTTGTGAGATGAGAGACATAACGTGATTTACAACACACAGAGTAAACTCTCAGCTTGTGGGCAAATGGAAGCTGGGATCTTTGCAATCCTTAGAGTAATTGCTGAATGTGTTTCCAGAAGCATAGCAGGCAGGACGTCGAAATGCAAAACAGAAGAAAGAAAATGACTCTGTTACTGAAGAAATTTATGTTCCCTTTATCAGAGACAAGTGATCTAGCTTCCTATTTCTCCAAATACCCAGTGCCGTTTTACAAGAACAATCCTTTAATTACCTCAGAAAGACAGCACAGAGAGGTCTGCTTTACGAAATGCTAACATTCCCTAAGTAAGATATATGCCCTTGAGAACAACATATACGTGGACACAGCGATATTGTATGGCACTTATGACGTAGTTGACTGTAGTTAATGACTGCTTATCCCATTCAGGGGAAGCTTAAAAACAGTCTCGCTCACACATAAATTTATTCAAGAAATTTAGGTAAGATGTGCAAACCCCATAAATCTGAACAGGCAGTTTCGTATAATTTAGGGCCACTACATTTAACAGTCTAACTGGCCAATGACGCACGGAACAAGCAGTAAAGGGTATTTCTTTCACACATTTTGTTACTTGCTTCCCAATTCAGTTTGTTCAGTTCACGTGTCAGTTCACAAGAGTGACCCTACACACCTTGAATCTGCAGAATAACATGGTAGCCAAACTCAACCAAGTCACCGCTGACTGATCATAATACAGCCACGTCACTGAGAGCCAACCAGATCTGCTTTGTTCCTGATGGACTTAGTGCACTTTTCTACGTTGTGGAATGCGCTTCTTCTATTTCTTTAATATGCAAGAAACGTCTTTATGTTTTTATTCAAAACATTAGAAACTCGCGCCCGATGCATTAACTTTAAACAGCAAATGTGACGGACTCGTGCACACACTTCACTGCAAAGAGGAGATTCAGCAAAGTAAAGCATCAGAATGCCATCCTCCAAATAGTTTTAGAGACTCAAGACTTGTCCAACAAGGCGATTCAGCCCTTCCTATGCACTAATGAGCTCCTCTGTCTTTTATTTATTTGGGACATAGAGTTGCTGTTGGTTAGTGAGCAAAGCCAGTGACACCCACATGACTCCCTCTTGGTCACTTTCGCCAACCCACCCAGCCCATCCCCACCCAGAAGCCCAGTAAACCAGTGACAACAAAATGCTCTTGTGCCCTGGGTCGACTGCTCCTCAGGAGTTTTATAGACCACCTAACAATCAAAGAAGGGGGTAAAGGCCGCCTCTGTGCCCGCAGTTACTTTGTCTTTCCTCACCGGCTCCCCACGTTCCCCGCCCCCCACCCCCAGCACTGCCACCACCATATCCTCACACGGCTAAGCAGGCAGAGGCATGGGGCTTTTCAGCCTGAATTTCACGGCGTGATAAAATGCAGGGGCTGTTTCCCTGGGGACCTCAAAGCCCTCCTTTGTGAGCCCAGTTGAGGGTCAGGTTAAGTCCTGCATTTTGGCAGCAGGAATCTGTTTGCCTTCACGCTGAGGTCTGCTAACGGGGGCGAGAGGAAGGGAATTCCATAGAGAAGCCAGTCTCAGAAAGCGTTTTCTTGGAGGCACAGCCCCCTCTGCCACTAGACAGAAATCGGGCAAATGTGAATCCACTGCCCACCGCGCTGATAGCCCTACCAAATCAATTTGATTAAGCCGCGAGGGACAGGGCCTTCTCTTTCTTGCAAGGCTGAGTTCTCACTTGTTGCTTTAAAGAGAAAGAAAAGCAAAGCACAGCCTTTAGCTCAGACATTTTAATCACCAAGAAGAACTTGCAAAAAATAGTACTGGAAAGAATGAAGATACATTTCTTGGGTCTTTTTTTTTTTCCTCACTTGCAATTAGATCGGAGAACTTTGAAATTAATTCTTCTCAATACAAGAAAGCTGTTGTTCTATGTAAAGACAGTGTCCCCAGTGAAAAGGTTTACAGCACATGATTAATGTCGATTATTTCTGTAAACTATCATGACAATTTCTGCTCCAGAAGGAAACCGACCGGTAGAGATTGCCCTTAAATACGTAAATCATTGAATATGACACGCATCAGTAGTTTGAACACAGAGAGAGTTTCCTAATGTAATCATAACTGACACAACAAAGCTTTCTCATTGTAACAGGATTATATTTCCTTCTAGAAAGCTGTCCCAAGATTAGAAATTTACTTCAGAAGTTCAACCTATATGTGGAAAGATAAGCATTTTTAAATTAAGAAAATAAGCAGGGTAGTCAGACAGATAGAATGCCCAAGGAGTAAGGAATTTTTCAGGGGATGCAAGCAATAAGGAACAAAAAATTTTATGAATCTGACGAGTCATTGCAAACATAATTGGATATAGACACACATACACATGCACACATGCACACACACACAAAAGCAATACATTACCAACTAAACAATTCATCTTTGGTAAGTGGGGGAATAATCCGATGTCTGGAATAAGAAGAAGGAAGCTCTCAACAAAATGTTCAATGAAATAAAATAGCAATCCTTACATTCATCTTCTCATTAAACTTAGTTCTTGTGATCATTTTGTTTTTACTTTCAGTGATGTGGATGCAATTATTCCATCAGTTTTTAAGTTTATTTCTTTTGAGAGAACAAGAGAGACAGCATACATGCGCTAGTGGGGAAGGGGCAGAGAGAGGGATAGAGAGAATCCCAAGCAGGTCCCACACTGTCAGCACAGAGCCCCATGCGGAGCTCAAACTCACAAACCACGAGATCGTGACCTGAGCCAAGATCAAAAGTCAGATGCTTAATTAACCAAACCATCCAGGCGACCCTCCATCCAGGCGACCCTCCATCAATCTTTTAAAATAAATTCTAGACATACCAATGCAAGAATTGGCACTCCGTTTTATGGATTCCTAACAGTGCTTATGTTACCCACAAGAGGTCTTTATGTTGGGGTGGGGGGGAAGGTGTGTTTGCAACTTGTACCCATGGATCTTTGTCTAATCAGTCAAAATAACTATCAACCCAACATACCGGTGACTATAACTTTAAGCTTAAAATCAGATGTTGCACTAATGAATTGGGCCCTCCTATTCTAAGTTACGTTATTATTCTGTCCTGCTTCTGTTTAAGATTTAGGTTGATGAGAATATCACTATGTATAGTACCTTTTGGCCTTACCATTATATGAGATGCGTTTCCCACGTGTCATTTTGAAATGAAATGCTTTTACCACAAAAGGATCTCAATTTCAAATGCGAGCTCCTTCGTGTGCAACTCAAGGTTCCTCTGGGAAAAGCACAACGAGACAGAGGGAGCTGTGTGCAACCTCACATTGATGGGGGAACGTCAACATATCCAGCTGTCCAGCAGCAGAAATGTCCACACCCTCCTCAATCAGAAGGGTGGACCAAAAAAACTTTCTGCAAATGTTGGCAGGGCATCAGTTGACTAAAATTTCAACTGCTGGCCTTCCTGAAGAAAGACTTCTTGTCTGAACCCTCAGATTCTATATGCAAGACACCTGAACTTTTTAAATGTTAATAAATGGCCTTGTGTAACTAACATAGTGGTAGATTTATGGAACTGTACTTTGTTTTTACTATTGTTTTCTCTTTTTATATTTCTCTACTCACCTTTTGAATCTGTGGTCCTTAAGCTCTTTTGTTTCTTCTAGTTATTTTGCAATCTATCTTATCTTTCAAACTGTCTGAATCTAGAAAGTTGGGTCCACCCATTATATATAAGTTTGTATGAGATTTCTTCTCCTTCTTCTTCCTCCCCCTCCCTCCCCTTCGTCTTCTTCTCGAGACATAGAGTGAGCAGGAGAGGGGCAGAGGAGGAGAGAGAATTTGAAGCAGGCTCCGTGTTCAGGAGTTTCATGCAGGGCTTGATCCCATAACCTTGGGATCATGAGGTGAGCGGAAATCAAGTCAGATGCTCAACCAACTAAGCCACCCAGGTACCCCTAGTGGTTTTTTTTCTTCTTACACGAAGATTGGGAGTAGGGAGGCTCTATAGAGACATACAGATGACCTTGGATTCTGGAAAATAGGTAGTTTTAAGACTTTCCATAATTTGCTTTTTCAAAAGAAGCAAGGCTATCTCTAGCTCTAGTAGGCATCCAACCTTAGGAGAATCTTTTGCTGGGGAAGAAGAGCAAGATGATCATGTCTATCAGACTCTGTTTTTTTAAGTTAATCATAAGGAAATGCTGGTGAGTTCAGGAACAAGAGTAATCACCATGGCACAATCGAGGAAGACATCTTCAGGCATGTGAATGTGAATTTTGTAGTCCTAGTGATTTTGGAAGCACTGTCAGAGTTCTGAAATACTTTGCTACACTACAAGGACGTCATATTCCTCAGCATGATCGTAAATGTAAAGGACTAACACCTATTTTCCATCTATACTTGGTTACAATAGAAAGCTTTATATCTTTTGTAGATGGCAATTATTAATAAAGCCTATTCCTGCATGCTAAAAAAAAGGGGGGGGGGGAGGGGAAGACTTGAAAATAGAATACTTTTTTTAATTTTAATTTTTTAAAATTTACATCCAAATTAGTTAGCATATAGTGAGACAATGATTTCAAGAGTAGATTCCTTAATGCCCCTTACCTGGTTAGCCCATCCCCCCTCCCACAACCCCTCTGGTAACCCTCAGTTTGTTCTCCGTATTTGTGAGTCTCTTCTGTTTTGTCCCCCTCCCTATTTTTATATTATTTTCATTTCCCTTCCCTTAGGTTCATCTGTTTAGTCTCTTAAAGTCCTCATATGAGTGAAGTCATATGATTTTTGTCTTTCTCTGACTCATTTCACTTACCATAATACCCTTCAGTTCCATCCACATAGTTGCAAATGGCAAGATTTCATTCTTTTTCATTGCCAAGTCATACTCCATTATACACACACACACACACACACACACACACACACACACCACATCGTCTTTATCCATTCATCCATCGATGGACATTTGGGCTCTTTCCATACTTTGGCTATTGTTGATAGTGCCTGGGTGCCTGTGTCCCTTCAAAACAGCACACCTGTATCCTGTGGATAAATGCCTAGTAGAGAAATTGCTGGATCATAGGGTAGTTCTATTTTTAGTTTTTTTGAGGAACCTCCATACTGTGTTCCAGAGTGGCTGCACCAGCTTGCATTCCCACCAACAATGCAAAAGA
This sequence comes from Prionailurus viverrinus, assembly GCF_022837055.1. NCBI lineage: Eukaryota > Metazoa > Chordata > Mammalia > Carnivora > Felidae > Prionailurus > Prionailurus viverrinus. The sequence goes on from NC_062579.1 coordinate 2,510,777, forward strand.
GATCCTCTTTCTCCGCATCCTCGCCAACATCTGTTGTTGCCTGAGTTGTTAATGTTAGCCATTGAATCATACTTTAAGAGAATATTTCATACAGCATTTGTAGGCTAATGACATCAAGGTCGAGGGCTCGATCCCCATGTGGCATGATTTGCTGTACGCAAAGCAACCTGTTCCACCTCGAAAGGCTCTCTGAGCAGGCCACTGGTAAAAAATGCACTATCCCTCTTGTGGAAACAGGCAGGGTTTTTCAGCCTCAGCACTAGTAACATCTGGGGTTGACTAAATCTCTGTTCAGGAAGACTGTCCTGTGTGTTGTGCAATGTTAGCAACATCCATAGCCTCTACCCACTAAATGTCAGTAGCATCTCGATCCCCACCTGTGAAAGGGGAGGTCTCAGAACATTGACAAATGTCCGAGGGAGAGGGAGGCAGGGCAAAAGTGCCCCCAGTGCAGAACCAGTGGGATAGGGTGAAGAGCCTATGACTAAGCTCAAAACCGTCACCATCAGGAGAAAAGCATCCAGAACAGTCCTACTGGTTCTGAATCAGAACCCTTGTCGCCATGATATGGATGTCTCAATAACAGAATCCAGATGGGAATTCTGCCATGAGGCTAAAACAAGTAGGTCAGAACAAAAGCAACTCACTGCAACCATTCAAAGGATGAAAGAAAAGAAGAAGTAAAACAAATAACAATTCTAACTAACTCTTGAAAATAACTTTAGGTGCTTGCAAAGTATTTCCAAGCCAACATTGCTTTGAATAATATTTCTGTGGGACTTCTGGAATATTCATGCGAAAAAAGTCAAATCTGTTAGCTTTTGAGTGAACAGAATGTTTTCAGCTAGAAGCTATTTTAGAAATACTTTCCCTCTTAGCTTTCCCTCTCAACCTTCCTGAGAAAACCCAAGACTTCCATGAAGATGAAAGAATGAATCATTATATTATTGAAATCCTTGCACTATACTTCTTGGAGCCAAACAAGCATCTTAACCACATACATTTTGATTTGACCTCATTTCAACACCAGGACCTGTTTGATTCAGCTCAGCCATCTAAATGGGAACAACAAACATCAAAACTCCCCACAAAGCACCTGAAATGCAGTGAAATTCATTACATCGTAATCATGTCACAAACTGACAGACAAGCCAATTAAAAGTTTAGACGCTTCTCAGATTAATCTTCAGAGTAGAAAACAATTTATATGCCTCTAAAGTTGACCAAATAGTATATTAAAATAGAATAATTACATAAAGACCATTTTATAACAAAGAAAACAAATTTAATTGGATCACCTGCTAAAAAGAAGCTTCCAATAAGTAAACATTCAAAATAAATAACTTGGCCATAATTCTGGAGTCTAAAATAAGCAAAATCATTCAAAATAGGCAATTTTTAACAATTTTGCTATACCTAAGCCAAATTGAAGAGTGAAAGTTCTTTATATATATTTTATAAATGTTTGTTTTTGAGAGAGCAAGAGAGACAGAGCATGAGCGGGGGAGGGGCAGAGAGAGAGAGGGAGACACAGAATCCTAAGCAGGTTACAGGCTCCGAGCTGTCAGCACAGAGCCTGGCACGGGGCTCAAACTCACGGACTATGAGATCATGACCTGAGCCAAAGTCAGACGCTCAACCGATTGAGTCACCCAGGTACCCCACTATATTCTTTATATTTTGACCAAATACTATCACTTCATAAAAACTAAGGAATCATGGAAATGTGTTACTCTATTTATAGAGTAGCAACATTATTTTTAAAATACTCCAATGAATCTCTGCAAAATCCAGATGTGTTAGTAAACAGCCAATTTTAACATATATAAGCTCAGTTCCATTTTAATTTCTTGTACATCTCTTATTTCTCTAATAGGGGCAGCTGGCTGGCTCGGTCAGTAGAGCATACGACTCCCGATCTTGAGGTTGTGAGTTTCAGCCCCACCGGGTTGGGTGTAGAGATAACTTAAAATCTTTAAAAGTGATGTTATAGATACGTGGATATATGGTAAGTGGAAGGACGCCATACAGAAGGAGACATACAGTCTAGATGTGCAGTAAATAAAATTGGAATCCATGACTGAAAATAACCTTGGTATTTTTTCTTTAGCATAAAAAAGCAAGCAAGGGGGGCTACTGGCTGGCTCAGCACGTGAATCGTACGACTGTTGGTCTTAGGGTTGTAGGTGTGAGCCTCACGTTGGGTGTAGAGATTACTTAAAAATAGAATCTCAGGGGAAAAGATAAAGGAAGCGAGGAGCGACACTCTCCCGAGTCAGCGTCCCCTGTATCACCAGACCCTCTGTTACAACGGCTGCAATAGAGAAAGATTCAAGGACGTGAAGATGCACCAGACAAATGCTCTCCTGCCCTAGTCTACTTCTCTTCCAGGAATGATACCTGAATTCCTTCAGCACAAAACCAGGGCTGGAAGACACAGCTCACCAAGGCACCGCCAGCCTTCCATTGCGCCCCATGCCTTTACCCGCCAGCCACGGTATCTTCCCGGCCCACAGAGAATGCACCTGCTGCAAATTCCTATCTGCTCCTTCACCTCATTTTTTTTGCCATAATCCTATCATTATCTTCTCTTATACTCACGAGGCCAAGACTTTTGTCTTTGTTCCCAGGGATAGCCTCAGAGAAACTCTGCACGAGAAGAGGGTACTCGATGAATGAACATCCAATAAGATCCCATCACCCTGAGGCTTCACAAGACCAAGTCCTACAATTTAAAACTTTCCTCCAGCAACAACAGCCCCCTCGAGTTTTGCCAGCACGAGACGGTGCTCCGACAAGCACCAGCACTTCCCGGAAGTCTTCTCAGCACAGCACGCTGCCTCTCTCCACAGGGGTTGAAGTAGATTTCCCAGGGAGCTGAGCAAGCTCCACGTCTGGGCTCCTCACTCCACACTTGGAGCCCCTCCTCCAAGGCCCCGGAAGATGGCCTCGCAACGTGTTCACAGGCAAAATTGGCAAACGTAATGCCGTTACTCATGTTTCTTCATTACGTAAGTTTGCGTTCCACACACCTGAGTCACATTTCGGCAAGCGGCTTCGTCTTCGGCAGAGGGCTGGCCAGTGTGTGTTGTATCTGCTGCCCAGGACAGCTGCCCGGGGAGCCCGCCACCGCTCTAGAGGTGGTGCGATCCCCTCATGCAGACTCACAACATCTCCCATGGGCTTCAGGGATGCAGGGACTCTCCCAGGAGTTCTCCAGGCTGCTGCAGAAGACCACAGCATCTCCGCACTGGATGAATTGTTGCCTCGCAATGTGCGCATACACCTGTCTGTTGATGTACGTCCCGTGTGCCCTTTATGAGAACCGCCCTAGAGGCTTCTTGGATAATCAGGAAAAGGCAAGTGAGAATCAGTGCTGAAGCATATTCTATTTGCAAGTGAGGGTAGAGCATTGCCCGAATTTAGAGCTACAACATGGGACAAGTAGAACAATTGTAGGAATGACAAAAAAAAAAATCAAAACACAGAGGATCGATGATGATACAGTCCCATACAATAGAGTCTGAAAAAGAGGCACAGGCTGATAATGACGGATATCACCGGCAGGAGGCTGTCCTTTTAACCACGCTGCGGAATCAAACCAACAGGAGAGGTGTAGACGGAGAAATCCAATTTGTAGTCACAGAGGGAGGACTGGGGGAAAACCATTTGAAAAGGAGTCAAGGCTTAACAGAACTAGTTTATCAATGAAAGACATTTCAAAGCCTTAAAAGAAAAATTACTAATGCCCATTGCTAATTAATCATTCTACGGATTCTCATGCAAATGCTCTTTGGGTGGCTTTGATCCGCACTGACACCTGAAAGAAAGCACACAGTGTCTGCAGACTGGGGAGATACTGGGAAGGCATGGGGCGCCGGAGGACACAGAGGTCTGTGCCTAATACCCTGGGAATTCTGGAACCGCTCGCTCGGGGCGGCCAAGCAGCAGAAGGCGCCATCCCGGCCGGCCCCAGGGACTCAGAGATGGCCCGTCCCTCTCGGGCCGCAAGACACGTACCCTCATCAAAAGCAGATGGCCTTCCCATGCCCTCTTTCTTAAAACCGATGCAAATCACCTTTCAGGACTCTCCAGTACCACCGCGTGCGTGAAAAGGAGAACAGAATATGTTAAGGCCTTGAGGAACTGGGTAGAAAATGTTCGATAAAATTAGCCAGAGAGCGGCAAAGTAATAGAACTGTCACCTCGTCGAGGAGGAAGAGGAAAGATTATCTGGGGAACATTAAAGACGAGTCCTAAAATTTCAGAGCAATATTCTGATCTAACAGGCAGTCAAGGGTCATGAAGTTCACCGTTTTTACCTGACTTACAACAGAAGTGTGTCAGAGGGACGGGCCTCTGCTTTGTGGGATTCTCAAGCGGGTGCACTGAATACCATTTAAAATGATATTAACTCAAGAAACAATTTCCCAAGTTGAGATTTCTCCACTGGCTTCTACAAGGCCACACAATCACTTCCGAGTGGGAAATCGTGCATAAAAACGGGCAGACTGCTGGCTTTCCTATGTATGCGAACCAGGCTCCTGTCTAAGGGTAGCTGGAAAGCCACTTACACTCCTCGAGTTTCCATCACAGTTAGTGATCACAGGGATCAGAGGTCCTGTCTCAGGGTGAAATCTCCCTATTGGACACGCCGTTTGGACAGCAGCTCGAGAGAGAGGAATGCCATTAGCAGCACCCTGGTGTAGTCAGTCTTTGGCTTATGTTTTTAGGTATGATTTCAAACAACACATGCATTTATACACAATAGAAAACTATCCTAAATTGGAAGTGAATGAGAAGAAACAAGACAAAATGAGCACAGAAAATGGAACCAATGAAGTGTCTGATACCCAATTATACTCTCCAGAGGCCTTGCCGCTCTTGGGTGGGGACCACGAGCATGGGTCTGAGCTTCCTCCCACCAGCACCAGAAGAACTGATCAGTCCGCACAATTCAAGTGTGCCTCCGTTCAGAGCCAGGAAGGAGCCTTCCTGACACAAATACTAAAAAGGATTTTCTCCTCACGTTCAGAAATACCACATTCTACTAAGAGAATGGACTCAAGAGTGCCTTCGTAGTAGCCATGTTGAGGGGCTCACAGAGTTCCTTCTCACGGCATGTTTCACGAGAGGGTAGCATCTCACCAAGGCCAAGTCAATACCCGCACTTCTAAAGGGTTCCACAAACTGTGAGTGCATCAGCAGTCCTTCGTCCCATTTAGAACACTGGATATAATTCACAACCCTCACACTCATTCATTTCTTTCATGCTCATTTTTGTCATGTGCTCATCTCTTCACTGCCTCTGTTGTCATTTTGGTGATTCTGAGGTGGAACACAGAAGGCACAGAGCTCAACTGAGAGTGATCCATGAACAGGTGTATGTGAACCCACTGTCCTGTCACATGGCTTGGAAGCTGTCCTGCAGTGAAAGGAAGTGCCCACAGAAAGTCTTACTGTCTACACAGGAAGTGAAGCAGATCTCGTTGGCACCGCCTTCCAAATACCACACTGTCTCCCTCACCCCCTCCAGATGACTGATACACGTGCAACTATGCAAGACCTTCAGCGATTCCCTTTTGCATCAATCAATCAATCAATCACTCTTTTTCTCAACTCCTTCTCTCCCTCACCTGGCTTAATTTTTCTCCTTTGCTCTCCTTGCCAACTACCACATTTAAATTTGCTTCTTGCGTTTCTTGTGCATTGCCCACATTGGAAGTAGCTCCATGAGGACCTGGAACGCTCTACCTTTTCTTTTTCTTTTTTTTAATGTTTATTTATTTTTGAGAGAGAGAGACAGAGCATGAACGGGGGAGGGTCAGAGAGAGAGAGACACACACAGAATCTGAAGCAGACTCCAGGCTCTGATCTGTCTGCAGAGAGCCCAACGCGGGGCTCAAACCCACGAACTGTGAGATCATGACCTGAGCCGAAGTCGGATGCTTAACCAACTAAGCCACCCAGGTGCCCCTCTACCTTTTCATTTTAGTATCACTCGAGTCCACAACAGGGTTTGGCACCCAGTAGGCATTCAGTAAACATTCAACGAACTGGTAAAGAATGAGCTGGTGGGATGCCTAGGTGGCTCAGTTGGTTAAGTGTCCAACTTTGGCTCGGGTCATGATCTCACGGTTTGTGGGTTCGAGTCCCACATCAGGCTCTCTGCTGTCAGCGCAGAACCCACTCTAGATCCTCTGTCTCCCTCTCTCTCTGCCCCTCTCCCACTCACATACTCTCTCTCTCCCTCTCTCAAAAATAAAGATTGTAAAAAAATTTTTAAAGAATGAGCTGCATAACACAGGACTGAAGATACAAAACCAAGGTCTTCATTTTCCAGTTGACTTTATTGAGTAACAAGCATGGTGCCAGGTGCTAAGGATTCAGCGGTGACCAAAATAGACACGGCTGGAGCCCTCAGGGAATTTTCCAGTGAAATCATTTGGCACTGATCCTGAACAGGATAAAATGCATGGTTTTGCACCTCAGCTTCAGCCTCAGACCGTGTCTCTGACCTAACTTCCAACTCCAAACCTTGCAGCCTCAGCCAGCACGATACCTCTGTTGTCCAGGCCATGACCCTAGTCGTTGGAGCTAGACCTGTGTCTTGTCTTCCTTTGGTCTGCATCCCTGATTGAGGCCACCAGTACAGGACTTTAGGATTCGTGAACCATATTTCTGTCGACGGGCATGCCATGAAATTAAACACAACCCCATTCCCTCCTGAAAATAAATCTGTGCCCTATGACTAGGAAATATAATACCATAAAAAACAAATAAACTATGGTCTTGTTGAAGGTCTATTTATATGCCACTGATCCAATGAGATATTTATCTCAGCAAAAAAAAAAAAAAAATACTTCTGATCTTCTCCTAAGAACTCGCCATGATGAAGATTTAAAAAAAAAAAAAAGGTCCTTTCTCAGCATACAAACAAGATTTGGCGTTCCTTGATTCTTGCTTTTATCTCCATTTAATTCACCAAATGTAGGAACTAGATCAGACTTTTAAGAATTAAACCTTGCACAATGTCCAGTAGCCAACTTAACCCAGGGCCCACTCTGTGATCTCTATCCCATGACTACAGCTCTCACTTCACAGGTGGTGACATGACTTACCCATCTGTTTATCCTTCTAGAATAGTCTATAAGCTTCTTAAAATCAGGGGCTGTGTGTGTCATTCAGAGTTTGGTAAGCCAAGGTCATCTGGGGGCCAAACCAGCCTGACACCTGTTATTGTCCTGCTCGCAATGAAAGCATAGTTTTTAATTTAAAGGTGGTTGAAAAAAAATCAAAACAAGAATATGATTTGGGGAGTATGCGACAATTATATGACAATCAAGCATCAGTGTCTGAAAACAAGGCTTTCCTGGCACACACGGCCATTCATTTACTAAACATACTATCTGTGGAGGTTTTCAGGCCATCAGCAAACAGCTGAGTAACCAGAACAGGGTCACTACATCCCACAAAGCCCCAAATCCTCGTGATCTGGCCCATTAGAGGAAGAATTTGCCAAGCGCCTATCTAAATCATCATCTCCTCCCCATAACACGGGGGGAACCCGGAACAGAGAGGGCAGGGGGCATTCATCAAATGTTTATTAAAATGAACCAAAGTTGTTAGAATTCTAATGTTTGGAAAGAGTCTCAGACCTCAAAATTGCTCTTTTATCTCGTAAAGCACTTTCTTAATATTTAGCATTTTTTAAAGTTCATTTATTTATTTTGAGAGAGACAGCAAGTGCAAGTGGAGCAGGGACAGAGAGAGAGGCAGAGAGAGACAGAGAGTCCCAAGCGGGCTCTGTGTTGTCAACATGGAGCCCGACGTGGGGCTCAAACTCACAATGGTGAGACCATGACCTGAGCCGAAATCAAGAGTCAGATGCCATCCGGGCGCCCCTCATAAAGCACTTCCGATACCATCAGCAAAACAGGGCTCTGGCAGTTACAAAGCAAGTTCATCTTCTGTAGGAAGCTCACTCACCCACTGTGATAAAGTAGAAAAGACGCTCTATCCGGGGGGATGTCAGTCCACCAGCAGGAGCATCAGTGGACTAAGCGGAGTGGGCAGTAGACCCTCTGAGTCCCAGAACCCTACAATCAACACACAGCTCCATCATCAGATGCCAGCACGGGCCTGGCCAGGTGTGGCATCTGATGGGTATCGGTGGAGGAGAAGGGAAGAGCATGAAGGCATCAGAAAACTGAAGGAGGCCTCCCGGGTTTCCAGCTGCCATGTCTGCCCCAGCCCCCTGCTTGTGTATTTCCAACACCTGCACAGGACATCTTGCTGCACGCCCGCAAATGCCTCCGACTGGGGAAAGAGCCTTGCTTGTACCACAGCAAAGTTAATCCTGCCACCTCAGTACGTGGGACACGGTGGCCCTGGTGACCAACACTGACTGAGCACAGAATGCTTCATTGTAGCCTTTCTGCCTCCATTTTCTCATCAATACAAGAAGGACAAAAATATACCTCCCAGTCCTATGCAGCAATATTGAAGGCTCCCCTTTCTTGGCTACCCTTTAGAATATTTGGTCATACCCTATTTACCCAGCTGCTGAGAACCTTTCCTGCCCTACACCTTTGGACCAGGCTCCGAATCTACCCATTTGTCTCAGTCCACTAGGACACTTCCTCATCCAGGCTGCTAAGTGTTTCCACCCAGATTACTGGCAGCATCTTTTACCTCAACATCCTCCTTCCTAACTCACTGTTTAAAATCTATTCTTCCCACGGAAGCCAGAACCTTTACGCCTGGGATGACCCCGCCTGCCCACGAAGTTCAGACTCAACAGCTCCCACAGCCCTGCATGACTTAACCTTGCTCGCCTCTTAGCTGTAGCTCTAGGCATTCACCAACCTCAGGCAACTGTAATGCTCTAGCCACACCCACATAGTATCTTAGAATTTGCAGTTGGTGTAGACACCTTGAAAGTACGTGGCAGTCATGAAGACTGTGGTTTTAACCTCACAGTTTGGACAACGGAAGGTCAACATGTTCCCAACAGAGAAGTATGGAAATAGGGAAGTAAGGCGGGGGGTGGAAGAGTCCAGGATACATTCGTGCAAAGGCTTATGACACACATAATGGGCTCAATGGTACTGGGGACTGTGGGAGACTGTTCTCCCACTCAAGTGACAGGGAAGCCAAGGTATTGATCCGCCCTCTCCTGACCATCAGGGTATATAACTCCCAGCACCTGCAGCCTCAACCCCACTTGGTAGAGGGCACAGGTTCTCAGGCAGAGTGTGACAGGTGCTCCAGAAAAAGCCACAGGTGTTGAAGGGATCAGCCAACACCACAGAGGGGATACAGAAAACTCCTGTCTGTACCTGGCTCTTCCAGTGCTAATTCTTCACACGTGCCCTTGTCCATTTTGCTTTCTTACAACATGTTGCCACCTGCCAGGAACACTGACAAAGCCCTCCACCTCCCGCTGCTGCAATGAGCTAACGCACCTTCAGGCATTAATGTCAATGTCGTCCGACGGTCTGGGGTCCTTCTGTTATTTGCCCTATCTGTTCACCAGCAGCAATTTTCAAGTTCTGTTATAATTTCCTCCTGTTGTCTTCTTCCCCCCATAAGACTGGGCACTGCCTCAAGGTTGTCGGGTTCATCCCCAGAGCCTAAGATATTTGGTAAGTGTTCGGGGAATATCTGCTGGCTGGATGAAGGGACTTATTCTAGGAATAAATGTATGAATTGATTTAATACTTGCTCTTAGGAACACTGTCATTTGAGAAGGGGCCCCAAGAAACTCTAATGCGATGACTATGGACGTGACCCAGGCTCCTTGAGTGAGTCAGTTTGGGGATGTCTACCTCTTCCAGTTTTGTTCTGTGTTGAAAAGGCATGCACCAGAATGCTCTGGAAAACAGTGACCCATATATGCCTTAACCCACAACTACATTCCAATCTTGTAGACTACACAAATTGTATTTCGACGCCCTATGTACACATACCCCAGAAGAGGTGGGGAGGGTCTCTTAGACTGTAGGTAGGCCCTCACTATGTATTTATCACAAAAGCAGAACTGCATGGTGCAGACAGTGAGATGTGCCGGGTAGAGAGAGACAGCCGGAAAGTTAAAGAACAGACACAGGGGACCAGAGAAATGCTACAGCACAAATTAAAAGCATTTTTTTAATGTTTATTATTTATTTTTGAGACAGACAGAGACACACAGACAGAGTGCAAGTAGGGGAGGGGCAGAGAGGAGGGGACACAGAATCCCAAGCAGGCTCCAGGCTCCGAGCTGTCAGCGCAGAGCCTGACGCGGGGTTCGAACTCGTGAACCGTGAGATCGTGTCCTGAGCCGAAGTCGGACGCTTAACTGAGTCACCCAGGTGCCCCCCCTTTCTAATTTTTTAATGTTTATTATTTATTTTTGAGAGACAGAGAGAGAGAGAGTAAAATCATTTTTAAAGAGTATGTGACAGATTACAGCAGAAGACAGACCAGTCCAATGAGCAACTATCAGGAACTTGGTAGATGTATCCATTTGCATGGGCTACCATGACAAAGACCTTCCCGCTGGGCGCCGTACACAACAGAAATTTACTTTGTCTCAGTTCTGGAGACTGGAAGTCCAAGATCAGGGACTGGGCAGGGCTGGTTCCTCCTGAGGTCCAAGAGGGAAGGATCTATATCAGGCCTCCCTCCTTGGTGAGCACACTCTATCTCGTCCTGCGTCCTTGCATGGTCCTCCCACTCTGTGCCTGTCTCTATCTCCTCTTCCTCTAAGGACAACAGTGCTATGGGATCAGGGCCCACCCTAGTGACCCAATTTTACCTAAACTACCCCTTGAATGACCCTAAATCCAAAAAGTCACATTCTCTGGTAGGGGGGAGGGGGGAGGGCTTCAACATAGAAACCAGAGGGAGGGCTTATTTCATCCGCAACAGGAGACTTTTTGGGATCTCCATTACTCATGTGATTTTCATAAAGGATTGAGTCTGACTGAAACCACTTTTAAAAAGCATAAAATTGAACAAAAAATCAAAATGGCTGCACTAATACTTCAGCAAAGCTCGATTTTAGGGGTGCCTGGCTGGCTCAATTGGCAGGGTGACTGAATGTTGATCTTGGGGTTGTGAATTTGAGCTCCATGTTGGGTGTGGAGATTACTTAAAAAATAAAATCTTACAGTCACCTTTTTCTCTCTTCTGGAAACCTCCCCTCCTGCCTTCTTAGCCCTTCTGTTTCAGGAAGCGGGTATCACCCTGAACACGACTAAGGAGGCACAGACACAATTCCTGTCACAACTGGCTAGATCCCATATTTTCTTGCAAAACGCCCCAGCAGCTTCCTCCACAAAGCCTTGCAGCTTTCTGAAGGCCGTCTCCTGCTGCACTATCCTTTGCCCAGCAAAGCAATAAAGCCATTGTTCCTCTTCATCCCAGACTCTGTCTTTGCATTGACTCTGAAGCATAGAGGACGGTTTCCGATGTGACCATAAGCTGAAAAGCTGGCACTAACCAGGAGCGAATGCTGCCATGGTGAAAATAATAAACAGCCACCAACCCCACGCCGCCCATGTGGCCAGCGTTCCCCATGGCATAGGACTGCTCAGTCTTGGACACAACCAGCCATGATCACGGTCAGCAGTGTCACTTGGGAGAGCACGACAGACAGCACCATCCACCCTCCAGCCTGCCCTCCGCAACTGGGAGGCAAGGACAATCACATTCTGTGGGGCCAAACATCAAAAAAGGGAAAGATGGTCTCAGAAGAGCTACGAGACTACAAGAGCTACAAGCTACAAGAGTTGAAAGCAGTAATTGGAAATGGAGTCGACTAAAGGGAACAGAAACAGCACACTGAGCAAAGAAAAATCAATGAAGGCAAAACAAGAAAGGAGAGTTCACCAACCCTGGTTCTTGGTAAATCACACAAAGCTCGTTTGCCCACAGCTTTTGATTATGTTCAAGGCAGATGTGTCTGTGTTTCTGTGGTGTGCGCAGGCCCCCAAAGTCCAAGACCCCCCTCCCAGCTCTGCAATTAAAGCAGCGATCACAGGATCTTGTTCTGTAAATGGCCAGTCAACATTTTAGGCAGGGCTGGCTTCATGAGTGTATGGCCCATGGTGTCAACTCAGGGCCACACGTTTAGAAAGGACCAGCCATGAGTTAATGCTTTGCTGGTGCCATCTTGGAGTTCTTCATTTGCAAAAGCGTCTTCAGTCCTTAACTGAAGCATTCTGCCTTTTATCTAAAAAAATAAATCCAGGGGGCACCTGGGTGGCTCAGTCAGTTAAGCGTCTGTCTTCAGCTCAGGTCATAATCCCGTTGTGTGTGGGTTCGAGCCCCACATCGGGCTCCATGCTGACAGTGCAGAGCCTGCTTGGGATTCTCTCTCTCTCCCTCTCTCTCTGCTCCTGTCACACAAATAAACTTTAATAAAATAAAATAAAATAAATCCAGCACGCTAATTCCTGACAGAAAGCATGGTGGGAATTTTTTTTAAATACTTGTTCAAACATATCTGTAACCACATTACTGATTCTGTATGGCGGATTATTTCACTTGGACTTTCCTCCACACAATTGGCAATTTGTATGTATGTGTATAAACGATTTACATCTATCAATATGTGTATGAGTTTATGGCCATAAACTAGCACAATGACTCGGAATTCCAACTTCACGTGGGGAACATGGGGATGTGAGACTACCAAATGCAGAAAGATGTCACATGTAGAATGGAGCTCTGGTCTGGGGAAGGAGGACACCCACATCATTACCAGGTATTTCTGTACCCACAATGGGTTTGTCAGACAGTTTCCCAGCAAACATTCTGCTGTGATTTTTTAAAGTAGTTATCAGTAATCTCCAAGACAAAACAGACATTGTACCACTGAAAAATAAACTTCTGTGCATGCATGCATACACACACCCCTTTGCCTTTTCAATTGGCCTCATTCATAAACAGATTCACCCTACTCAAATTACCTTAAATTACAACCTCAGAACCAATTAAGGTGTAAGCTTAAAACCTGCTGCCGCCAGAGATCTCATGGTGTCTGTAGAGAAGCTCTCCCGAACAGTAAATTCTCTTCAGGTGCAGAGGACCACAAGGAAAGGAGGTGCTGGGCTCTGTCTATGTTGCTCTCATGGGTTTGTTCACATCCTGTTCTCCAGCACCATGTGTCTTTATGCAGAACCAACTTCTATCACTTTGGGGACACATTTCACAGGTCTACATAGGCAAATATTTTTAGATCTGTGGTCTCACGCTGCACTTTCTTGTAAACACCACACCAGAAACAGTGTGAACTCAGGGAGGACATGTTCCCATGGCTCCTTGGAGAAATGCCCACTGATTGGTAGGTATGGGGCGAAGCAGTGACAAGATGAGCCCACAACATCCTGCTGTGCTAGGAATTTCATAAGGGCTCAAAAATCAATCGGCAAGCACAAAGACACAAGAGTGTGGCTGAAGATGCTGTTGGTGGCCCCAGCAGTGACAAACGGAGATCGATTAAAAAAAAAAAAAAGTGCTGTGACGGATGACAGTCCAGTGAGGCGAACAAAGACTCTCCTGGACCGAACTCTGCACAGGCTCCTCTGAGTTTGTGTTTTACTCCATCCTTCGGGCAGTTCTCAAGAGCCCTGTGTTAACAAGAATCCTGCTAAGTCAGTACAGCAGAACCCGCACCCTGGACATCTGGTCACCTTGGATATCTGATCAATTTCCTCATCCCCAGCATCCTCCAAGTGATGTCCACCTTCAACAAGAACCCTGTCAGGTAGGTGTACCCAGGATCCCCCTTCAGTGCTGGTGTTTGCTTTTAGTCACTTTCCTTCCACTCCCCCCACCCTGCTCCTTGGCATAAACCCCACTCACCCGTGCCAGGTTCAGAGTTGAGCTCATGCTATGCTGAGGTCTCTTTGCTGCTATTGCCACAATTACCGACCGAAATCTGTTTTTTGTTTTTGTTTTTGTTTTTTTACCACTCTGCTGTCAGGCTCTGGTGTTCTTTGCAAAGTAAATAAGAATGATGAGTGGTACTGATACTACAAACATGAGCATGACGATAAAGCTCTTCCTTAGACCAGAGTGCAGATTAACGCAAGCAGAGGGAAAGAGGAACGCGGTGGCTCCCAGAGCTGGCCGCACACCGAGCTGTGCCCGAGAGGCGAACCATTCCCAGTCTCACAAGTGCCTCAACCACCACTGAGAGGTGACACTAATAACGAAGTTTTCTATTCCTAGGAAAAAACATGGGAAGGAAATGGTGCCACGTGTCAATATTGGAATTGTGGAGCTATGGGTGACATGTGTTCTATTTCTGTTCTCTACGTTTTTTTTTGGTAAAGATTTTACTTTTAAGTAATCTCTACACCCAACATGGGGCTCACACTTACAGCCCTGAGATCAAGAGTTGCATGTTCTAATGACTAAGCCAGCCAGGCGCCCCTCTGCTTACTTTTGAATGGGTGTGTATTGCCTTTATCATGGAAGCAGCATTTTTTAAATCTTTTTTGTTTATGTTTAGTTATTTTTGAGAGAGAGAGAGCATGAGCAGGGGAGGGGCAGAGAAAGAGGGAAACAGAGGATCCCAAGAAGGTTCTGCATTATCAGCACAGAGCCTGATGTGGGGCTCGGACCCACAAACCATGACCTGAGCCAAGGACTCAAACCCATGAACCGTGAGATCAAGACCTGAGCCAAAGTTGGACGTTTAACCAACTGAGCCACCCAGGCGTGCCAGCAACATTTTTTATACTATGCACTTACTAGAACAACTACTAAAGTTTAAAACATCAAATTATTTCCTTCTTGAACCTACTCAAGAACGATGTGGATATTTCAGGTAATGAAATGTTGGGGACCCAATTCATGGAAATGTTTAAAAACTGTTATTCTGTTACGTAAGTTACTGGTATTAGAAAATAAAGTGGTCACTTAATTTGACCCTCAAGACATGAAAGCAGGTAAATGTGGCAATATTCACAGCGCTCATTCTGGCAGAGCTATTGACTTTGGAGGATACTACTTAAAATTGAAAACACTGGCATTCCCTCCATCCAAATCATACACACTCCACAAAAAGCGACAGAGACAGAGAAACACAGGGAGATAGAGAGGAAGGAGGGAAGAAGGCACAAAGGAAAAGGATCCTAAAATTCAAACTCATTGCATACTCTGACAGATTTTCAGCAGTATGAAATCTCCTTGTTCATATTTCTCCACATTTGACACATTTTTAAAAAGATTTTAAGTAATCTCTACCCCCAATGTGGGGCTCGAACTCACGACACTGAGATCGAGAGCCACATGCTACTGAGCCAGCCGTATTTAACATTTTAAAGATTAAAATGTAGGGGGCACCTGGGTGGCTCCACCAGTTAAGCATCCAACTCTTGATTGCAGCTTAGGTCATGATCTCATGGTCATGAGATCGAGCCCCACACTGGGCTCCACACTGAGCATGGAACCTGCTTAAGATTCTCTGTCCCTCTCTCTCTGTCCGCCTCCCCTGCTCACGCTCTCTCTCTCTCTTTCTCTCTCAAAATAAATAAATAAACTTAAAAAAAAGGAAATCTCAAAAAATATTAAAATTTAGCTATGAAGAAGCAAAGGAAAAAGAGGTTGAGAATGTCCATTTTTCACTAGTAGCAGTTCAGTGATTCTCAACTCACTATTTATTAGATGATTTTTGCCTAGTATCATAGATGTTTTGATAAAACATTAAATAATGCTGCTACTGTGACCCAAGGGGACATTCATTCTCTCTCTCTCTCTCTCTCTCTCTCTCTCTCTCTCTCTCACACACACACACACACACACACACACACACACACACACACAGTGGAGTAAAAAATTTTCAACTTTTAACTTTTAGTTGTTGCATCATTATAGTTTGGCCACAGTGGAATTTCGGAAGGCTTCATTTCTATGTTCCAAATGCATAAGATCGTGTTTATGATATGGTTAAGACCCTTAAGAAGACACACTCAATATTTTCCAATGTCCAAGAAGCAAAAATAGAAAAACTGATTTTGTAACTAAATGAAATGATGGTATGTGCCCAGAACACGGAGATTTATACCATTTATGGTAAGTGCCCTCAAGTTTGTATTTCCTCCCAGTCTCTAGACTTCTTGACGCTGGAAAATCTCTCTCACCCCCACTCAATTCACCTTACGTGCCCTGGGATGAGGTCCAGGGATGCCCAACAGCTGACCGCATCACCTCATGCCAACAAACCACCCTCGCGCTTCCCACCCCAAACAAACATGCCGAGTGCCAACAGCAGGAGCCATCTGGGACAAAATACATCCCACTCTAGGCCAACTGGACTCATGAAAAGAACAGAAATCCCAGCCATCAGCGATGGCCTTGGGCTGAATAGTGCAGAACTCTGTGTACATTAGAAATTATAAACCGTGTCCACAGTCTTTCACCCAGCCCTACCCCGTCCTGTGCTCAGTGTTGCTGAAACTTAGCCTTAAAATTCTAGCACACAGCTAACAAAATGCGAGTCTAAAATGAGGAGAAAACTGAGTTTGCATGTACTCTACAAGAGATTCGAGCCTTCCCAGTACTACGCCAATGCAATCTTCCCTAATGTCAGGCAGGTTTTAGAATGTCATCCTTCACATCAGAGAAAAAGCCAGGACAGCTTCTCATCCTATCATTTCACTTTTCAAATAGAAAATCAGAGTTCTGGAGAACAAACAACACAGGGCTTCCACAGCTGGCAGAGACCAAGAGTTGATGGGAACGTAGGTCACCATCCTCATCCAGGTCACTGCACTGTGAGGTCACGCTGACCCAGAATGGCATCAGGGACACACTGGGTTCCTTTGAGGGGGAGGACAGAGCCAGTTAAGGGATTTCGTTGCCAAAGACCAGAGAGGACCAGCCACTTTCTTGAGGGCCACCCCCTGCCCCAAGTCTGCGCTGGGCTAGAAGGGCAAGACTGAGGCATGAAGGGGCAGGGGAGGGTGAAAGGTCAGAGCATGGACTGTAGGGCCAAGTATCCCGGGTTCAAACTCAGTCTCTCGTAGATTCTCTATATCTAGAACAAGGGAAAGAAGGGTGACTACTTGAGAGGACTGAATGGGGTCCAAGTGAGTCAATACCTGCACAGTGCTTACAACTGCCACGAGTACTTTAGGTCTATTCAATTAAAACAACAACAAGGAAAACTTCTATGCCCACAGCAGCAGAACTGCTATTATCAAGAGAACGGCAGGTATCAGCTTCCAGCACAACACCGACCCAGGAAAGGCGAGTCAACAACGTGGGAACTTCCCAGGGTCCTACCTAAAATCCCAATTGTTTGATTCAACAAATTTGATCCAAGAGCTTTAGGTTGAGGCAGTCACCCCCAGCTCGAGCTGGGGCGAGGGGTCCAGAGGGACATGGGGAAAGGTGGTCCGAGGGTACATACCTCCAGTTAGAAGCCCAGTAAGTTCTGTAGACTCAGCACGAGTCTTGAAAGCTGCATACTTGAAAGCTGCTAAGATAACAGATCTTAAGTGTTCTCACCACACACGCAAAAATGGTAACTATGTATTAACTCACTGTGGTCATCATTTCACAATATATATTCTGTATATCCAATTATCACATGGTACACTGAAACTTACACAATGTTGTTGTGCCAATTACATCTCAGTGAAAGTGGGGGGGGGGGGGGAATCAAGCATTTGGACCCATAAGAAGTTACATGTCACTGCCTTTTTCATTCTTCTCCTTGCTTATCTGAGCCTCTTGTCTGTCTCCGGACAGCTTTTTACCCTGGAGGTCAGGGGAGGCAAAGCCGCCCTCAGTAACTGGAGATATCTGAATCTGCGTGTGGGAGGTTAAGAAGGGGCGCTCAGCAGTGACTTCGTCCTTCAAAGGTATAACAGCAAGTTCTTTCATTGTGGCTACACAGACAACTAGCCAAAAAATGAAAACGCGGGTAACAATCCATAGCCTTTGTTGGAGACAGTAAGATCAGTGGGTGTCAGGAGTGTGCAGGGAGGGAGAGAGAATTGGAGGGAGAGAGAAGTAGGTGGAGAGCAGGGGGTGTGAGGGCAGTGAACCGCAGTGTACCATACAATAATGATGGAAACATGATGTTATACATCTGTTCAAACTCCTACAACATACAGCACCAAGAGTCAAGTCTAATGGACCACACTTAAATTTTTTTTTTTAACGTCTATTTATTTTTGAGACAGAGAGAGACAGAGCATGAACGAGGGAGGGTCAGAAAGAGGGAGACACAGAATCTGAAACAGGCTCCAGGCTCCGAGCTGTCAGCACAGAGCCCGACGCGGAGCTCGAACTCCCGGACCGCGAGATCGTGACCTGAGCCAAAGTCGGCCACTTAACCGACTGAGCCACCCAGGCGCCCCAAATGGACCACACTTAAAGCAGGAGGTTAAAGACCGGGCCACTGCTTTTGCTGTAAACCTAAAACTACTGGGGGGAAAAAAAAAACCATCAGAAAGTCTATTTAAAAACTTCAAGATCTCTTAATATTCCCTTACATATGGCATACACACGAACACTGAATTAGAAACGATACCTCCAGAAAGAAACTTATCATAAGTACAAAAACTATGTTGAAATTAACGTCCACTCAAAGTAGGTAGACAGAGTTGATATGGTAGATGATAAAGAAAATGCAACCCAGAATTCTTCCTTAAAATTTTTTTAAATGTTTATTTTTGAGAGAGAGAGAGTGTGAGTGAGGGACGGACAGAGAGAGAGGGAGACCCAGAATCTGAAGCGGGCTCCAGGCTCTGAGGTGTCAGCACAGAGCCCGGAGCAGGGCTCGAACTCACGAACCGTGAGATCATGACCTGAGCCAAAGTCGGACACTGAACCGACGGAGCCACCCAGGTGCCCCACAGCCCAAAATTCTATACAGAATTGTTTTAAAGTACACATGAGGAACTATTGTCTTAATGATTTTACCAGTAAAAGCAGTAAAAATGCCAGTTTGCATGGGATGTAGATAATCAATGAAATGAAGAGATTACAAAACAAACAAAAAAGAAACATTCATCTTTTTTGAAATCGGAAATACCTCCCTGAAATAGGTGTTGCAACTATGTTATCAATACCTGGTTAGAAGTAGAATATTCAGGGCGCCTGCCTCGGTGGTTCAGTCAATTGAACATCCAACTCTTTATTTCAGCTCAGGTCATGATCTCACAGTTCATGAGATCAAGCCCCCCCCCGTCTGGCTTTGTGCTGACAGCGCGGAACCCGCTTGGGATTTTCTATCTGTCCCTCTCTCTCTCTGCCCCTCCCCCAGTCCTGTGCAAATGAGCATGTACTCTCTTTCTCTCTCAAAGTAAATAAACATTAAAAATAAATAAATAAATAAAAGTAGCATGTTGGTGCTACTTTTGGAGAATGAAACTGCTTGTGGAATGAAACAACATCAGCAATGGTCTGCCAGTCGCCAGCATTTGGGCTCATGGCATCCTTCTTCCTGAGCTTACAAAGCATCTATCAGCATGGCACCTGTGACCTACATAAATCATGAATTCCCTTATGTGGTTGTCATTTTGTGAACCTGAAGGCAAAACTGGATTTTTGCAGTCTTCATGTGGGGGAAGAAAAGGGCGGGAGATGAAGGCAATGGCTGTGGCCATACAGTGGAGGGAGCCTCGTAACTGCATTCCGCGTTGACCCAGCCTCTGCTTCCAGCAGTTGGCTGCATCACTGTGTCCGCCATTTTGCCTTCTTACCAAATCCAAGGTTCCAGTAAGTGCCATCCTCATCAATATAACAATGCTTGTTAAACTACCAGGGAGGGAAGCAATCACAAATACTCTTCAACAAACACTGGAATTAACCAGTGGTTTTCCAAGGTGGCCATAAACACTGTGTAACCACGGACTCCTCAAATTTATTGATTGATTGATTGATCTATTTATATTTATTTGTTTTTTTTATTATGAAATTTATTGTCACATTGGTTTCCATACAACACCCAGTGCTCATCCCAACAGGTGAATTTACCATCACCTCCTCCTGGTGATGGTAATACCCATCACCTACCCACTCCTCCCTCCCACATAAACCCTGCATAAACCCTCAGTTTGTTCTCAGTTTTTAGGAGTCTCTTATGAGGACTCCTCAAATTTATATCCCAAGTCCTGACTGTGTTTCTGAACTAGAGACCCCAGTTACCCTACGGTCCATTTACGAGCTCCCCTGGATTATCTCCCAGGCTGAAACTGATCGTGTCCAAGAGGAATTTTGGCGTGGCTCTCCCCCACACCAGGAAAATCCCAGCTCCTCAACTTCTCTTTCATCTCAGTAACCGACCCATGCTTCTCCCAAGGTTCCCAGAAACGCAGGCATCTGAATGGAGGCTTCCTTCTCCTCACACCCTGTGTCCAAGCCTGGCCAATTCTGCCTGGGTTTAACCCACATCCATCCACTTCATGCTGCCTTTACCATAGTTTCACATTTCTGCCTGAATTTGTCACATGCTTCTTCTGAATGGGCCTCCAGTTTCCATTCTCGGCCCTGTTAATCTTCCCCCAACGTAACTTTGCTGTAACACACCCCCACACTTATGACTCTTTTGTGACTTCTACCGATAACACTTCATACAGACTATAGAATCCTTGTTCCTCTGAGACCCTGCAGAGGTCAGGCCCCTGCCTGCTTTCTTGGGTCTTGGCCACCAAGTAACAGCTTCTTAAAGTTCTCTGAAGATAGCAAGTTCTTTCCTGCCCCAGTGCCTTTGCACATGCTGTTCTTTTTGCCTAGAAAGTTCTTAAGCCTATTCTTCAAAATTTCAGAGCAATTTTGTCCTCATAATCTTCTTACATTTCTTATTATAGTACCCTATTCAACAATCATATCTCTTATCTTATTATACCTTATCATTTTTCAAACATTTGACACAATGTCTATTCATTTTTGAAATGGCTGCCTTCCTTTCTTCCTTCTGTGTTTGTAATACCACCTGTGCTCCATAAACACAAGGTCTATGCCTATTTGCCGAGCACGTGGCATAGAAAGGGTAGGTATGGCATGGAACTGATGGAAAATGAGTATTTTAAATGAAAGAATAAATGAATTCTTTGAAAGTAAACATGAGAAATATGTTAGATATCAGAATTCATTCCTTTACTAAGTATTTACCATCTCCCCCTTCATTTTGTCACAAGAAGGGGAAAAGTCCTTCTCATAATATTTATCATTCATTACATGATATGAAGGTACCTGTTACATTATGAGAACACTTTGCTTCAAGAGAGAGGTTAAATACTAGATTCTCACCAACACTGCTAAGAGGTATCTATAAAAGGTCAAATGATTTACTTTTAGGAAAGATGTTTTCATCTCCATGAGGGAAGATTGCTTTATTTAAATATTTAACATTCAAATATATTTTTTTCCAGAAAAGTGGGTCAAGGCATGTAACAATCAGATATGAGGATATTTGTAGATAGGTGCAAATTACATGTCCTTTCTGGTTGTTGCTAAGGGACACAGTGTTCAATTAATCTTCTGAGTAGTAATTTCCTGCTGATTTCAAAAGAGAAAAAAAAAAAACAAAACATCTTTCTGAACCTTCAGTACTGAGTAGCAATGTAAACTTGTCCAAATGTCCAGACCCGTCATTGAGTCATGTGTGTTTTATGTCTTAGGAAATATCTCTGCACACATAAACAACCTTTTGTCAAATAAAGCAACATTGACTTATATTTTGTATTATGATGCTGCATATTTTGTGTATGAATACTTTATGTGTACAGAATACCATTCACAAAAAAAAAAAAAAAAAAAAAAAAAAAAAACTTGAATGACAGTGTGAGAGCCCAGATAGGTCAGAGCATCAGACTTTTAATCTGAAGTCCAGGGTTCAAGCCCCTATTCTGGCACTTTGTTTTAAAAATTTGAATGACAGGGGCACCTGGGTGGCTCAGTGGGTTAAGCATCTGACTCTTGATCTCGGTTCAGGCCATGATCTCACGGTTTGTGAATTTGAGCCCCACATCGGGCTCTGTGCTGACACTGTGGAGCCTGCTTGGGATTCTCTCTCTTTTCTCTCAAAAATAAATAAATGAACTTAAACAAAATTATTAAATAATTAATAAATAAAATAAAATAAAATAAAATAAAATAAAATAAAATAAATAAAATAAAATAAAATTTGAATGACAGAGGGGAACCTGGGTGACTCACTCACTTAACTCAGTCGGTTAAATATCCAACTCTTGATTTCAGCTCAGCTCATGATCTCACGGTTTGTGGGTGGGAGCCCCGTGTCGGGCTCTGCACTGACAGTGCGAAGCCTCCTTGGGAATCCTTGTGTCCCTCTCTCTCTCAAAATAAGTGAAAATTAAAAAAAAAACCTAAAAACTAAATGACAAAAATCAATTTTCTTAAATTGCATGCAAAAATCAGTTTACCAGAGAAATCACAGACATACACACACACACACACACACACGCACGCACGCACACACACACACACACACTAGCCTGTTTACTTCCCATGGCTCCCTTGACATTAGAAAGAATTAAAACTTGAACCCACCCCGTCATGCCAATGAGAGTTTACAAACCTACTTTTATACAAGCAAAATGTCAGCCCTCAATGGTCACCGCATGTAACGTGCCTGGAGAGCCTTCCATGGAGGAAATCCTGCTGTTCGGGCCCCTATCTGTGCATATAAATTCCTAATCTGTCAGCTCAGGCCCCCGTGAACAGTCTATTTAGGCCTGGCTGGAAGCAGTGGGAAGTCGAGCCATGGCGGAGAGTCCCCTTGTCAAGTGACCGGAGGTCAGTGTTATAATCTCTGCTGGGGCCAGGGGCGCGTCTGCTCCCAGCGTGAGCCATTCATTGCTAACAAGTTCCGCTACATCCGGGAGAGCCAGGAGCGGTGGGCAGAGGGGCTTATGTCCTGTCCCCTGGACGAAGGGTGGACAATGGGACACCCTCCCCACCTCACTGGCCAAGCGAGGGATCTGGAAATCTGTTAATTCATCCGCTGGGGCGTGCATCCTGAACACCACTCATCTCCTGAGTGTAACAGAAAAACTAATCAGTTCGAGGGCAGATGATGTCACAGAGGAAACAAGACGGAAAAGGCATTTTCTTCATTGCTCTAGGGCAAATAAGATCTAGCAAAATGAGAGAACCAACCAAGACAGTAGAACTCTATCTAGCAGTGCATACTAAGTCACTATTACTGGGTGTATCGGTTCACTATCCAACTTTCTGCAGACACACGATAGCATAAACCAGAGTACACAACTATTTTTCACGTTAGAATTGTTGGTTATTTTACATGTCTCTCAACATAAAAGTAGGAAGGTGTGGTAACGTGATTTTAAGATACAACCCATGTTTCATTTTTATTTTCTTTAATTTTTTAAGCTTATTTATTTTGAGAGAGAGAGAGAGAGAGAGAGAGAGAGAGAGAGAGAGAGAGAACACAGGTGGGGGAAGAACAGAGAGAAAGGGAGAGAGAGGATCCCCAGTAGGCTCCACACTGTCAGCACAGAGCCCCACACGGGGCTCGAGCTCACGAACCGTGAGATCATGACCTGGGCCGAAATTAAGAGTGGAACACTTAACTGGCTGAGCCACCCGGGGGCCCCAACGCAGCCCATGATTTAAAACTGTTAAATCATGACCCCATCAATTCAGTAAACACTAGTCAGAGCTCTGTGCACGGCTGACTCCCGCGCATCTAATGAATCTCTGAAACTGTTGTGCAACATCAAATTTGGTTCTTTTCTCTATTCATTGAGGTCACCACGAGCGACGTTTTGCCGTTCTTTTCTTTTCCCACAGACTGACAGGCGCGTTCATACGACACGGCGATGCTTCAAACCCAATCAGAACGAGGAGACTTGGCAATTTTACCTGTTTCTGTTCACCATCGTTACAAACTTCATGGAAAAGGAGAGTCTCTGTCCGACAGAACTGGAGACTTTTCCCAAATGCGGTCAAATAAACAGTAGCCTGGTTCTTGCGACAGCTCGGGACAGTCCGCCGCCCCCGGGGCCCAGGATGACACTTGTAACAGTGTCGCCCTGAAGGACCCCCACCCCACCTTACGGCACACACGACCCCTCCTCACTCCCAAAATGTTCTCCATGCCAGTACCGTGAGGTTATCAGACATCGGCAGGGACTTCCGTTCTGCCTTAACATGGAAAGGAAAGCTGACTTCTGGTTTTAAATGATCGAGTTAGGTCAGTTTCCCCAAACTGCTACAGAATGAATGCTTAGTTCATTTTGCAGGATGAGTGCGCTCAAGGGCCAGATGTGCACGGGTATGGAGAAGCTAATACCGGGAGGAAAGAGACAGTCGAGAGGGTTATAATGAGTTTGACACCTTAAAGGCGGGCCAGCCTTGACAAGGACCAGCTTCCCACCCACACTCACTTCTTCATTCCAGGTGTCAGCCAGCTGCGTGGGGACACTCAGTTTGTCCTCATGTTGCAAATGCCAGCAGGAAAGGAAACTTCACAAGCTTCCCAGAAGGGCCCCCATACACCAAATGTAAGGACCTTTTGGCTTATCTCTTTCCTTTTTAACGAGGAACTCATGGTCTGGATTTATTTGTTTAACATGGGACAGAGAAGCGAGACACAGGATCAAGGTGCAAAACTGTTGTGAGGGTTCAGAAAGCACATCCTCCAAGTCTCAACTAATTTATGTTTCCAAAACAGTTATTCTTGTTATTTTTTTGTTGTTTAGAAATAGGGAAAAAAAAAACACGCCACTTTCTTTCGTCACTTCTGTTATCATTTCTGTGATAAATCAGACCATAAAATAAACAAGTTTCACAAATACAGGACAAATTGCGCCTTACAGTGACCAACGTTACTCACTAGGTGATGGCGAGGCTTCGTGTATTTTTTAAGGTGTTAAAGACATAGACAGGTCCTATGAAGAGCATGAAGCTATAAGCCGGAGGAGTTCACAATGGGATGCACGCAGCCCCTTCCCATGGAATCCGTAACTCACACATGGAAATCCCTGATCCATCCTTGAAACGGGAGCTCAGGAGCAATAGAGAAAGTCCAAATAGATTTTCTCGGGCAAAATGCAATATCTGTACATTCTCTGTCCCTGCCAGGCCACCTCCGCCCTGTCAGCTCTGTGTAATATGATACCAAATCCTCATACCCTCAGCCCCTTTTCCATCGTGGAGTCACTCGTCCCGAAATGGATATGCAATACACATGCGGATCCCAGAAGGAAGTCCAGAAATGCAGTCTAGCATGCCGGGACCACCATACATCTGACTCAAGAAAGAGACTTTTCAAAACCCCAAAGCTGTGACTTTGGCACCCCTTGCGTAGCACATATTTCCTTTCCAAAGTTGAGAGAGAAAGAGAAGCTCCCAAGTATTTTATAACATAATGTATTCCACATTTTCAGAGGCAGCATTTTTAGGCCAAAACATGTGGTAATACATAAATACATAAGTCGATCGTATGTTGCCTGCAACTCTCAAAACAGAGGACCAGGCTCTCCACAAAAGGCATGGTCACCATTTCAGCAGAAATCATTCCCTCTGGGGTGCTGCTCTGGGACACTCCACCCATATGCCTAACAGTCTCAAGAAATTAATGGCAACAGCAGTCTCCATCTGAAGGCGGAGCTGAAAATAACCAAGGCTCGTAGCCTTTGGCAGGATGCAATCATGACAATGCTTGAATAGAACACGCCCATCCCTTGGTCTTAAATTCAAACATTTCAACCCCCACAGTCCCGTTCAGAAATAATTTAGAGGTGAGGCGCTTGGGTGGCTCAGGCGGTTGAATGTCCAACTTTTTTGGCTCAGGTCTTATCTCACAGTTCATGAATTTGAGCCCATGTTGGGCTCTGGGCTGACAGCTCGGAGCCTGCAGCCTGCTTCAGATTGTGTGTGTGTGTGTGTGTGTCTGCCCCTCCCTCCTTCATGCTCTGTCTCTCTCAAAAATAAAATAAACATTATAAATAAAAAAGAAATAATGAAGAGGAGTCTCTCCTTGGGTGTCCTAACTGATATCCCTTGCTGTTGTAACCAAAATGCTGTTTTGACTGATTGGGGTGTGTGTGTGCATGTGTGTGTGTGTGCATGTGTGTGTGTGTGTGTGTGTGTGTGTGTGTGTGCATGTGTGTGTGTGTGTGTGTGTGTGTGTGTGTGTGTGTTAATTTAACTCAAATGGCAGAGAAACTCAACTTGGGTATTGAGTTCCATATATCTGGTTTAATATGATACACTTTGATTTCCTCTCCAAAAGGCCAAGATGGCCAAGATGGCTTAGTATAAGTGTTTAAAGACATCCACAACTTTTCTCTCCAAAGTGCAAGTACAGAAAATGAAGGCCCACGCGTTATGTTATCTTTATTTGCATGAATCAGTATGGAGAAATGGTCTTCCCCAAAACGAAAGAATGAGCTGATCCTCTTTGTAAAAATGCTGCACTATTTGTCCATAAAAACTGCTGAAGCAGGGCATGGGAGGGGAAGGACGTCTTTTCTTCTTTAATGAGATCTTCCAGGAAAAGATATTTAGGGAAACATGATCTGTCAACTTGGGAAGAACCCATAGCTGTCTCAGACTTGCTCCACGAGAAACAAAGAGTCGCATTTAATTCACATCTTGCTTTCCCATCGAGAGCGGCTTGGGAAGCTGAGATGTAAAAACCATGTTGGGTTTGCAGAGTTGGCCAATTTCTACGTTGTACACTGACTGCTTCAATCCTTAAAAACTGGAGACAGAGTGGAAAGGGCACGCGTCCCCAAGCCGGGAGACCCGGGCTCCCCTCCTCTGACATAAGGATCGTCACGTCAGGTTCGTTGGGAGTCCATTTGTTCCTTCACATGTCGGGGAGGCCAAGGAAGTTGCCTACCTTCTCATTCTTAGAAATCTGTAAAGTGGAGAGCTTATCTGTTCTAGAGTTCTGCAGAAACTCAGTGAGATAATTGATGCCAATCACGGAGTTCTGCACCAACAACGAGTACAGGTACGAACATCATTAGTCGCATGGTTTCGGGGAGACCGGGATCTCTGACGCTCAAGACAGACAGTCGATGGAAAAGAAATCTAGAATCTGCAGTAGCTCGTCCTAAGCACCTGCTTGGCAAGAAAATGCCTTCCGCACCCTTGCTCCTCCTCCCTGGACGGTACCTCCTGTCTCAACTTAGGCAGTGCCCACCGCTCTACCTGTCCGCAGTGAGGCACAGCATGGTTGCATCTGTGCTTTGCCTGCAGCCACGAGTGCTCACTGGGCCCCTGGCATGCTGCGAGCGTGGGGTTTCTGCACCTCGGCGCTATTGACGTGTTGGGTCAAATACTGCCCTGTGGGGGCGTCCTGTGCAACACAGGGTGTATAGCAGCATCTCTGGTCTCCGCCCACCAGCTGCCAGCAGCATCTCCTCCCCTCACCTGTGATAACCAAAAACGTCCCCAGACATTGCTGAATGTCCCCTAGGGGCAGCACAATTATTTCTGGATGAAAACCACTGGACTAGTGTGTTTGGGGAATGAATTTTTTATTTTATCTGATACAAATCAATTTATATCTAAATAGCAAATGTGGTGAGTGAATAGGATATTTGGCAGAGCTGCCTGACAACTTCTGAGATTATTATAAAAATCTAGGGGCGCCTGGGTGGCTCAGTCGGTTGAGCATCCGACTTCGGCTCAGGTCATGATCTCACGGTCTGTAAGTTCAAGCCCCGCATCGGGCTCTGTGCTGACAGCTCGGAGCCTGGAGCCTGCTTGGGATTCTGTGTCTCCCTCTCTCTCTGCCCCTCCCCCACTCATTCTGTCTCTCTCTGTCTCTCTCTCTGTCTCTCTGTCTCTCTCTCTCTGTCAAAAATAAATAAACATTGGGGCGCCTGGGTGGCTCATTCGGTTAAGCGTCCGACTTTGGCTCAGGTCATGATCTCACGGTCTGTGGGTTCGAGCCCCACGTCGGGCTCTGTGCTGACAGCTCAGAGCCTGGAGCCTGCTTCGGATTCTGTGTCTCCCTCTCTCTCTGCCCCTCCCCTGTTCATGCTCTGTCTCTCTCTGTCTCAAAAATAAATAAACGTTAAAAATAAATAAATAAACAAACAAACAAACATTTAAAAAAAATCTAGACTGACTGTGGACAATTATGTTGGGAAGTTTGGAATATTGTTTTCCGAAAGGGCTAAGCTTAGGTTGAACGATCAAGCTTTCAATTTATTTACATATAATTATTTATTTTCCATCTTCACCGTCTTCAACTCAGAGCAGTGAGGGCAACCCTAACCTAGCAATGTGTACAAAGATATAAAATTAACAGTAAAAGCCAAAAAAAACAAAAAAACAAAAAAGCAAACAACAACAAAAAAACACTGCAGGGGTTTTCTATCCATACCTGCCACCCGGGGAGGGAATAATGAGACAGACAGATATCTACCAGTAGCAGGCCCAGAAGCAAAGGAAAAAGTAACAGCCGTAGCCACCCCAAGCTGTTCGTGCCGGCCGCAGGCCTCTGCCCACGAAACACACACCAAGCAGGAGCAGGTCAGGATGGTTCTTGGGCGGCAGCAGGGTCCTGACCCCACCAGCTCTCTGCTGACCTGCTGTGGTTGTCCCTCATTTCTATCACTGGACTCTGAGCCAATGCCAAGCCCTTGAAGGTGTGGTTCTAAGGGTTTATCGGACACTTTGAAAAGTTCAGTAACTATCCCCTCATCTGAAGAGTGAAAACAACTCCCTATCAAAGTGAGATAACTGCGGTAGGTTAGAGAATCCTGTAATAGACTGAGAGTCCCAAAATGAGTCCATGTTCAAAGGGAATATTAAACCAAACAGTGCCCATGCAACTGCAAAACTCACCTGAGCCCCAAGTGCAGAGACAGAGATGTCTTTCCAGTTCTATGTCTCAAGAGATGTACAGATACTGCTCAAAAGAAACAATATTCAGTACGGTAAAATTTTATATTTCCCCTTCAGATTCTTGGAGGGTGTATCTAGTAACAGATTCTGATGCCAGGAACAACCATTTAAAGTACAAAGAGAAAACATGGGCTCTAGAGGCACAGTCCCGCCATCTTGCCCACAACCAGCCAATTTCAGGAACGTCGGACAAGCCTATTCCACCCGAACTCAGCTTGCTAAGCTATAGTATGAGTAAAATAGGAGTAACTATCCCCTCATCTGAGGAGTGAAAACAACCAAGCCACTTCCTTGGGTTATTGCAAAAACTGAAAGGGCGTCTTTAGAGTACCCCAACCCATCTATTTTTCCCACAGCACAGTCTCTAAACTTCATCCCGCTTTACAGAGTGCCCAATCTCGGTGCTCAAAGGTACAGAAGAGTAAGATTGCCTCGCCCACCCTTCAAGGAGCTCAGGGGAGCCCTAGAGATTGTAACCACAATCTGTCTCCTCAAGGAGACGCCCATCTATCTAAGGAGACAAACACATAAACACCAAGGTAGATGAAAGTCCACGTTGGAAACAGACCACTTACTGTGGGAGCCCCTGGGACTCCACGGGTCATATAATCTGGAAAGAAAATGCCCAAACGAGCGAACAGCGACCAAAAGAACATAATAAACAACTCTCTTTAATTGTGAAACAAAAGCTGTCAGGCATTTGTTATGTTCAAGGGCTTTTCCAAAGGACGGGTTCAAGAAGCTCTGATTCACTGAGCGCTTACACAGCTCAAGAGTCCTAGAGCATACAGAGTCGTAACACTGTCCGCCAGCCTTTATTTCAACAATTTAGACTACAAATAATAATAATTAACTGAAGAAGACCTGGCTTTGAAACATGCGCTCGATGCTAAGTGAAATAAGCCAGACACCAAAGGGCAAATCCTGTCTGACTCTACTTACAGGATGGACCTAGGGCAGATAAGTTTGTAGAGACAGAAGATAGGAGGGTGGGTGCCAGGGGCGGGGGGAGAGGGGACAGAGTTTCCGTCTGGGATGACGAGAACGTTCTAGAGATGGAAGGGGATGATGATTACCAACAGTGTGAATGTACTTACTGCCACTGAAATGTGCACTTAAAAGTGATTATAATGATTTTTTTTTTTTAAGTAAGCCTAAACTGCTTACTTAAAACAATCAGTGCTAAGGAAAGAACACGGGAGAAGAGCAGACACTTCCCTCCCTGGGAGTAGCTGCAGACAGAATGCATGAGCTCACTCCTGTGCCTGCCGTGTGCTCACATCTTATGGGGTAAAGTGTTCCATGTGCCCTGTCATCATGGCAAAGCGGCCCTTCTGGTCCATGAGCACGCTGCTAACAATGAGAGACTCCTTCCCTCAACAGAAACAAAACTCACATCTTAGACACAGTATCTCCTCTTTAAAATAACGGTGATGGGGCGCCTGGGTGGCGCAGTCGGTTAAGCGTCCGGCTTCAGCCAGGTCACGATCTCGCTGCCCGTGAGTTCGAGCCCCGTGTCGGGCTCTGGGCTGATGGCTCAGAGCCTGGAGCCTGTTTCCGATTCTGTGTCTCCCTCTCTCTCTGCCCCTCCCCCGTTCATGCTCTGTCTCTCTCTGTCCCACAAATAAATAAACGTTGAAAAAAAAAATAAAAAAATAAAATAAAATAACGGTGATAAAAATTCCTGGAACATAGCTTGTCTGAATGAACTTTAGTTTGTGGTGAAATAAAACTAACTAATGGCTTGGGGCACAGAATAATTTCCATGAGGATCAAAAAACAAACAAAAAAACCACCGCATATTAACACTTACTAAAATGGAAAGTTCACTCAACCACGTAGAGTGACCGTTGCCACTAATCAAAATTATTCTAGATGTGATGCTGCCCCCACGGGGTCCAGTATTCCCAATTTAGCGGGTTAGACACTTGCTATGCAAAATGTAGTCTGTGGACAGACAACATCACCATCACCCAGGAACGTGAAATGCAAAACCTTGTGCTGTATCCAGACCTGCTGGATATTAATGTGCATTGGAACATCTCCAGGTGATGGGCTTTAAAGTTTGAACAGTATCTGTTCTAAGTGAGTGGCCTCCAAAATGGGGGTCTTGACACAAATGTGCACTGTACCAGTAATTTGTAGTCTCTAATGGCAAAAATAGCCAGTAAGTGTCAAATAAATCAATGTGGGCAGATCCTAGACAATTCATCTAAAACACAAATCTCACACATTTGCATCTTCACATGGTTCCTGGACTGGAAAAGGAAGTGGGTAAAGGAGGGAAGATACAGCCCAAGCGTGAGAGTGACCAGCTGCCCCCCTGGGATAATGCCAAGACAAGAATCAGAATAACATGTAAAATAATTAAAATTTTTAACCGATAGGAAAATGATTTCCCGCAGAGCATTACTCATATAGTGTATATTAAATAAACCCTGCCTGAAATTTCACACATTAAAAAAGTTACACTAGGGGCGCCTGGGTGGCTCAGTCGGTTGAGCATCTGACTTCGGCTCAGGTCATGATCTCATGGCTCGTGAGTTCAAGCCCCGCGTCAGCCTCTGTGCTGACAGCTCAGGGCCTGGAGCCTGCTTCCGATTCTGTGTCTCCCTCTCTCTCTACCCCTAACCCACTTGCATTCTGTCTCTGTCTCTCTCAAAAATAAATAAACATTAAAAAAAAAAAAGTTACACTCTGTCATCTAGTTCCGTATCACTCAAGACTCCTTTCTCAGAGTAGTCTCATGGCCACGTTAGTGTGAGAGGGCACCGTTTTCCATCATAGCTAAATAAATATGCGAGGGCTCGGGGGCAATGCTATGATCACTTTTCCTACCTGTTCATTTTCATTTCAGATGTCGAAGACATAAATGAGTTCCAGTATTTCGTACTACTGCCATTATTTGCAGATCTGAAAAATGCCCAATGATTAAAACCAATCTTCCATCATTCTAGGGGCGCCTGGGTGGCTTAGTCAGTTAAGTGTTCGACTATTGATTTCTGCTCAGGCCATGATCCCACGGTTCTTGAGTTCAAGCCCCACGTCGGGTTCTGTGCTGACAGTGCGGAGCCTGCTTGGGATTCTGTCTCTCTGCCCCTCCCCCATCACATGTGCTCTCACTCACTTGCTCTCTCTCAAAATAAAGAAACTTCGAAAAAAAATCTTCCATCATTCTACGTGATTTTCCAAGTGAGGCAGACTGCATGCTGATTCCAAATCCCCTTTCTAGAACAGGATGGTCCATGACCATAACTGTATACACCTCCCAGTCCCACTGACGTCACTCTGAGCTCTGTGACTTTGCTTGGCTGCTGGGCTGTGCAGTGACTTGTGGAAAGTACCACCTTGGAGCAAATGTTTTCAGATCCTCCCAAGGGTCTTCCTTTTTTTTTTTTTTTTTCCCCACCCCTGCCTCAAAACCAGCATCAATGCCAAGTTCTAACCAGCAGGCCAAGCTAAAGACCCTAACAGGGGAGAGGAAAAAGTTTCCTCCCTACACAAGTCTCCCCACCTAGCCATTCTATATGGGGCAACGAAAAACAGTATCATTACAAACTAGTGCCGTGTGAAGAGGGATATTTTCTCACAAGCATTCAAGAGAATACAGCAAAAATCTATCGGTGGAGACATTCTCCAGCCTCTCAAATTCCTGACTTCCCTCTTTATTCTCTTCTCTTTACAGCCTAAGTACCAAAAGAAGGGGTCACCATACCCTGAATCAAATTTTTCCCTTTCCACGTTTTCCTCAGCTAACATGAAGTCAGGCTCCTGTCATCCAGGCTCCTCCAGACCCCTCTTTCAAAGTTGCCAAGGACACTGGGGTCTGTTTTACTGTCCTCACATCTCCTTAGCCACGGGACCTGCAGGAGCCTACTGTCTACATCGAATCCTGCACAACAGCCAAAGAAAGTTAATACTTTCCCTTCCCTTCTCGGGAAGATGCTCTGAAAGCCAAATGGTATTCATTTATGTGACAATGTGTGCAAACTATAAATCTTAACCGAATGATAGATATTAACTTCATAAGTGAAGATCAAGGGAAAGTTGCTATCAACACATTTCAGGAGGAATCTAGAAGTCATAAAAATGTCACATTGCCCCTCGTGTACGTTACGGCCACGAGAGAATCCTACTGATCACAGGGGCCTTCTGAGAGCACAGAACTTAAGAATTCTGATTCAGACTACTAAATTTATATCCTATCTACATCCCATCCCCTCGTCCCACTTAACCCTCCAGGAGGTTTGGGTCGGGCACACAGATGGCCTATAATTAAAGCCTAGCCAATGTAAAGTGGGCTGTGAAGGAGAAACAAAGTGTAATAAAGAGGGGGTGAAGGTAATGAGGTTCCACCTGCAAACACACAGAAACAAACTACAAGACAGATGATGAAGGGAATGGAGATATCTCCTTCGCACATGGGAGAGACTGACTAGTTGGTCCCAGGACTAAAGAAATATAAAGGTCGGGGCAGGCTGCACATAAGACAGACGTTACATCGGCCATTAGCGGAAAAGACGACTTTGACAACAGCAAGCCACGGAATGGACGCAGCCGGCTCTCGGCTCCACACGTAAAGAATGTGAAAGTCACCGCTCCACCTCGGTGGCGGCAGACCTGGTCTGTAACCGGCAGATGGCTGGAGGCTCAGTGAGTTAAAAAGTCCGGTAATAAAGGGCCCCACGATATTGTGAGATTCACCTCCAAGAGCTCAACCAGATCACCACAGCAAATAGTGGAGGAAAATCCCCTGCAAGATTCTGGCAGGTGGGGCGGAAAACGAGCCACTTTGAAATCTGCCGGGGGGGGGGGGGGTCTCTTCCCAGCGGGCCTGCCTTCAGGGACACCAGTCAGGCAGACCCTAGCCTGCTAGAGTCTTATCGGGACCTAACGGATGTGGGGAAGAGAGATACCCAGTGCCAACTGGCTTTAGCCATTCCCTCATACCTGAAGGGGGTGAGGGTCTTGTGAGGTTCACAGCCCAGAGGCACAGGCTCTAAAACACTGAGAACCAATCATAAGCTGCAGGACACTTGCCCTCTGCACGCACCTCTCCACCATGTTACTCAAGGCCGGTTTCCAGCAGTCCCTTTTACCTGCTACGTCACCTCCGGCTCTCCAGAGGAAATTACAGGGCGTACGGAAAGGCAAAAAAACACAATCTGAACAGGAAACACAAGCGTCAGAACCAGACATGGCAGGGATGCGGGAATTATCACACCAAGAATTTAAAACAACTATGATTCATATGCTAAGGGCTCTAGCAGAAAAAGTGGAGAACACGCAAGGACAGACAGAAAGGCAGCGTCGGGACAGAGATGAAAAACCCACGAAGGAATCAAAAAGGGATCCTGCTAGCGATAGAGCATAAAATAAAACAAACCAAACGAAACCCGGGGACAGAGAGGAAGAAGGCCTTTGTGAGGCGCTTACTCATGGGTAAGAACACAGCTGAGTCAAGAATCCTACCAGACTCTAAACTACAGACCCAAGAAGCTCGGGGGACAACAGGCAGGACAAAACACCATTCCTTGGCACATCACTTTCAAATTACCAAAAACCAAAGATTAAAGATAAGGGCTGAGGGGCGCGCGTCAGGCAGTTAAGCATCCAACTCTTGGGTTCAGCTCAGGTCATGATCTCGCAGTTCGTGGGTTAAAATTCTTTTTTTCAACGTTTATTTATTTTTTGGGGGACAGGGAGAGACAGAGCATGAACGGGGGAGGGGCAAAGAGAGAGGGAGACACAGAATCGGAAACAGGCTCCAGGCTCCGAGCCATCAGCCCAGAGCCCGACGCGGGGCTCGAACTCACGGACCGCGAGATCGTGACCTGGCTGAAGTCGGACGCCTAACCGACTGCGCCACCCAGGCGCCCCCAGTTCGTGGGTTAAAGCCCCGCATTGGGCTCTGCGCTGACAGTGTGGAGCCTGCTTGGGATTCTCTCTCTGGCTCTTTTTCTCTGCCCCTCCCCCCATTCAGAATCGTTCTCTCTCTCTCTCTCAAAATAAATAAATAAACTTAAAAACAAAACCCAAAATATCTGGAGGGGGAAAAAATACCTATAGAGGAATGCAGATAAGAATACACCCAGCTTCTCCTCAGAAACAGTGCCACCAGGAAGAGTGGGAAGAAACATTTAAGTAGTACAGGGGTAGGAAACACCAACTAGAAATCTGTACCTGTGAAATTATCTTTCAAAAGTGAAGGAGAAATAAAGACTTGCTCAGACAAACGAAAAGTGAAGGAATCTGTTGCCAATAGACCCGCCTTGCGAGCAATGTTAAAAAGCTCTCCTGGAAGAAGGAAGGACATGAAGGAAGGGATATGTAAAGATAAATAACAAATTTTCTTTTTCTTGCTCTTAATTGATACGTTTGTTCAAAATAGTATATTTCAGGGACCAAGCCATGCTTGAGCTCCAGCAGAGGGGATGGCCACATAGTCCAAGAGACGCGTGTGAAAACTGTTCAAGAGGATGGACATAAGGGGAAGGGAGAAGAAGGCACTAAGAAGGATTTGGAGGGTTTTTTTTTTAAATGTTTCTTTACTTATTTTGAGAGAGAGAGAGGAAAAGCGTGAGCTGGGGAGGGGCAGAGAGAGAGGGAAGAGAGAGTCCCAAGCAGGCTCTGCACTATGGGCACAAGAGCCCAAGGCGCGGCTCAAACTCACGTCACAAACTGTGAGATCATGACCTGAGCCGAATTCAAGAGTCAGAGGCTTGGGGCGCCTGGGTGGCTCAGTCGGTTAAGCGCCCGACTCTGGCTCAGGTCATGATCTCGCAGTCCGTGAGTTGGAGCCCCGTGTCGGGCTCTGTGCTGACAGCTCAGAGCCTGGAGCCCGTTTCAGATTCTGTGTCTCCCTCTCTCTCTGACCCTCCCCCATTCATGCTCTGTCTCTCCCTGTCTCAAAAATAAATAAACGTTAAAAAAAATTTTTTTTTTAAAAGAGTCGGAGGCTTAACCGACTGAGCCACTCAGGTGCCCCAGGATTTTGCAACGTTTCACTCATGAGTGAATATTCACGTTTTTACTTAATACTGAAAACCCAGGGAGAGAGATAAGTGTAGGGATGGCAAACAAGCAACTCAGCCCAGGTCACGGAGCTTGTGAGTTACACCATCAGCCCAGAAACCCAAAGCCCAGACCCTCCACGATGCCACTCACCACCCCTCACACAAACAGTGGAAGAAATGGGTTTAAATTAGGACACGGTAACTGCAGGAGTTTCTATAGGACCGTCAAGCAGGAGCGACCAGTATGGAGCTGTACCCACCACTCGGGAGAGAACTATCACAGCCGTTTGTGTGTGTACAGATGAAGGTATACCAAGAACAAAGCAGGTAAGGAAGGGACACGTCCTTGGCTAAAAACGGACTTCTCACTCTGCCTTCCAAATATCAGGGAGCAAATGCCAAGGTCCCATTTGTTAGATTTCCATGATTCAGAAAGAGAAGCTTCAAAATTCTAGTCTTTACTTAACATTGGATTTGTGCTATTATAAATGCATTACTGACATTATCCTGCAAGCCAAGGAGAATGCAGTCCTGTCTTAGTCCTCTCTTAGTCCAGATCGAGACACAGCCTTTCAGCAGAACGACATCAAACATTAGAACATCGGGCGTTTCAGCATGGGAGCACACGCGCGTGGAGATGCGTCTCTCCCAGCCCGGATGGGTTTTTTCTTGTCAAATACTATACCAGGATTGGGCAGAAAATGCCTTTAGAAGCAACCCAGGAAACCTTCCCCGTGTATGTAATTTAACATTGCATCGGAGTTCACTCCTCCTTATATATTCTCCATTACCACTTGGAAAACAAAAGTTGTAAGGAGTTTCATTGTCTTTTTGTCTCAAAACGACAAACGAAACAGGGAAACAGACACAGCATGCGCAGGACAAAAGGGAAGAAGGGGTCAGGAGGGAGCAGTACTCCTCAGCTTTAAAATACAGCAAATAAACGTATTCGCCTCGAGTCCGTCCTGGGTGTTGGAAGCACCGTCTGTCTTTAAAGAGACTGAGCAACAGGCCTTTTTGGCGATCGGAACACTCTTCGATGCTACCTCATGCAATACTTTCGAGTTGGCCACGATTTACAGTTGATTAGCCTGCATAGTTGAGTTGCTTTCTCAAAGGATCCTAGGAAGGGATTATTTCTGTGCCCAAAGAGCCCTAGAGAATAGGGAGGGCCGCTCGCGGCCGTAATGTGAATTCCCCGGACTCCGTACACTGTGCTCATTGAAGCAGATAAAGCAAAGTTAAAGAAGCATTTAGTTCTTCAGAATGCCAGCCTTAATAAGTATCTTTTTGTGGAAGGATTTAGGAGGAGGGGAGGGTTATCCTTAGTGCAGGCATTATTTCCTCGTACAAAAAGGGAAAATGTGCATACAGTTGGATGTAAAAAGCCACGGCTCACATGCCCCCCTCCCCTCCCCTCCCCTCCCCAAGGAAAAGTTGCTGAACACACACTCCCAAACACGAAGGCATGAATCTTCACAGCTTAATGGTCCCGGGGCCATTGTGCAGTTTCTCTTGGGAAACGCAGCTCATTGATCTGCAACCACCCAAGTTCAACCTTTCAGCTGTGAGAACTGGGAGCTGCACGGCCCTCAAAGCCCCACCTTCATCAGCAAGCAGAGCCCAGGACGAGCTGGGTTCCGAGCTGTGTCCCCGAGGAGGCGCTGGACGGCTTCCCTTGCACTCAACAATGCTGCCCGCCAGGAAAGTCTGCAAAAGGCTGAATCGGCCGCATCTGCGGGCGGCCCGACTTCTCAAAATGATCTTTGCTTGCACGGCGCACGCTGATCTTGGCCCCAGCGGCTTTCGCAGCCCTTCCTGGGAACAGTGTTCCTTCTGCAGAACCTGGTGCGGCATCACGAATTTGTAATCACTTGAAATGCATGTCGTTCAATACGGCGATGCCATGTAATCCCATTTTTCTAACCACCAGCAAATCTCTCCTGTTCTTCCCTGCCTCATCCGCAGGTTGTCTCACAGCGTGAAGAGATACGAGGACAGGGACGGAGCTATTGGTGGAATGAAAATCACATCGTGATTCCCACAGTCACTTGACTGCACTTTCCACTGTAGTTGAAGAAGTTGAAAACCCAGTTTATCTACATGTGTTTCTCTATGCTTAAAAGTTTCAATATGGGCTCCCAAAGCCGACGGCAGACTGAGAAAGTGCTTCATAGAGACCAACACAAACCATTACCACTACTATTAACAGAAATGGGAGAGGGACAGACAGAGAGAATGAGAAAGAAAGACATCTTTACAAAGTGCACACTTTAAGTCATTTTTTTCCTCCACACAAATGGAAAATGAACTCGCCCACATTGGTAGCTACGCGCTGAAAAGACCCAGTGGAGAGAGGTCCTTTCTTTATTGTGTAGCTTTAAAGACTATTCTTTGACCTCTGCTATTTATGACTTAAGATCTGTGAAGACGGGCCAAAGCCCTTTGGTTCCAAAGGGTGCACACAAACAAAAGCTTTCCACCTTTGCTCCACTTACCTCATTTCCCATCAGAACACGTTTATACTGCACTCCCCCTGGGCTCATCATTGAAACTGCACTTTTTTGTTTCTTTTGCCCAGTTACAGCCATTACCTAACTGACCAGAGGCAGCCACTGCTCCCTTCCAAGTATGATGCCATAATCATCACGACCCAGCGAGAAGACCGTTGCCTTGAATACAGATGTCTTGTCAACTCATCTGGGCTAACCACAAAATCGTGGATGGAATAGTCCAGGAAACCAGAGGAAACTCACCAGGCACGGTTTCAGCCACAATACGGCAACTTTTTGTTATTTGTTATTTCATGAGTTTATAAACTTATCACTGGCCTTTCTCACTCTTTTTAAAAAAATTTTTTTAATGTTTATTTATTTTTGAGACAGAGCATGAGCAGAGGAGGGGTAGAGAGACACAGGGAGACACAGAATCTGAAGTAGGCTCCAGGCTCTGAGCTGTCAGCACAGAGCCCGACGTGGGGCTCGAACTCTAGAGCTGTGAGATCATGACCTGAGCCGAAGTTGGACACTTAACCGACCGAGCCACCCAGGTGCCCCTGGCCTTTCTCACTCTTTTTTTTTTAAATTTTTTTTTTTAATGTTTTATTTTACTTTTGAGACAGAGAGAGACAGAGCATGAACGGGGTGGGTCAGAGAGAGAGGGAGACACAGAATCCGAAACAGGCTCCAGGCTCTGAGCTGTCAGCCCAGAGCCCGACGCGGGGCTCGAACTCACGGACCGCGAGATCATGACCTGAGCCGAAGTCGGCCGCTTAAGACTGAGCCACCCAGGCGCCTCTGATTGTGTTTCCAAATCGCATGAGATTAATTTCAGTACCCTTGTCAAAGATAGCTCCTTTTGTTTATGCTTTAGCTTCCAAACAGCCAATTCAAGGGGAAAACACTGTTGGTTAAGGAACGCAGTACCCATAGGAGGAAAAAACAACAACAACATCTACCTGTTTCTGGGGAAACATCATTAGTACTAATAATGCCAACACAAGGAAGGCTGCCTCAAGCTTCCTTCTAAGGATGGCAGGGAATAACAGCCCAAAGCCCCCAAGTTCCTCAGGGTAGTCCCAAAGGCTGGGTTTGTGGGACAGCTTCTAACAATACTATACATGTTGCTAGCAGCAACGTGCATCCCATGAAAACCACTGGCTAAAGGACAATTTTGAGGTGGCAAAGGTACAAAGTATAGTTTTGGAATCAAGACAAAGGTTGCACAGCATCTGGAAACGATATACGCCCCGGACACATATAAATCATGCTTCTCCCTGGTGACCCCTGGTACCATGAGGCTACAGAGAGTTTGATACCCTGCCCCTGGGCAAGTGTCAGGGGTATGGCGGCTTTGTTAACATGTCACTGCCACGTCATGGCCAGGGGACCTTCTGTTAGCTCCAGTATCCCCTGCAAAAATAAAAGATCCTAACAAAGATGTTTGCCTGAGGAAAAAGGTAATATGGCCTCTGTGTAGACATGCATGGAAGGTAAAGGGAGTGCTTGACAAAGATCCTCCTTAGAAAAAAATTATTTTCTCCTTCAACCCAGAAAATAGAAGGCATAACCTCAGTAGCGTATCCCCGATAGCATGGCCACAAGAATTAAATGGAAAAAACAAATCTCCGGCTTAGCCATTACACACATACGCCCTTCAAACCACCCAAAGAACATCATGTTTTGAGCAATGAATCTGACAAGGGGGTTCTCTGACCCAACCTAGCTGCAGCAGGAATATACCAAGGTATATTTATTTATTTATAGGGCGATGGAAGTTCTTCTGAATCAAAGAGGTATAAGAACTTTTGAGAAAGGAAAATTAGTTTGCAGTCGGTAGCCTATACTTTTCCAGGCAAGTTAGATAGTGTCCTTGTTCACTCAGGTAGCAAAAACAGATTTCAAGAGAGTTAAAGTCAAAACCGAGACTTTGGGGGCCTGGCTGGCTCAGTCAGCAGAGCACATGACTCCCGATATTGGGGTCGTGAGTTTGAGCCCCACGTTGGGTGTAGAGATTATTACTTAAGAAGGTAAATATACTTTAAAAAATACATAAAAATAGGGGCGCCTGGGTGGCTCAGTCGGCTAAGTGTCCGACTTCAGCTCAGGTCACGATCTCGCAGCCAGTGAGTTCGAGCCCCGTGTCAGGCTCTGTGTGGACAGCTCAGAGCCTGGAGCCTGTTTCAGATTCTGTGTCTCCCTCTCTCTCTGACCCACCCCGTTCATGCTCTATCTCTCTCTGTCTCAAAATTAAATTTAAAAAATGTTAAAAAAAATTTTTTTAAATACATAATAAAATAAACATTTATTTTCTTGTAATGATTGTTCTCTTAAAAACATAAAGAAATCATGTGCCCAAGGAAGATTATGCACCAGCGTAACTCAGATGTCTGAGAGGAAATCCTGTGTGTGAATAGGTAAATACAACTAGACTTGATCTTCATGTCAAGGATCACCGACAGATAGAGCCCAAATTTGCACACCCAGCCACTGAAAGTCAATGTGGTCTCCTTTCTAAAACCTAACACTCCCCAACCTTCAGTCCACATAGGTGCTCTCTGCCAGCTGCCAAATCAAACCCCAACATCTTCAAGCAATCGGCACTCATCCGTGCTCCGTGAGCCTTCTGATGAATACATTACAACTTGAACACATCTGTCAGACCATAATCACCATGTAATGCATCCTGACTGAGATGTTTTTCATATGTTCAAACAGACTCCCTTGCTAACGCCAGCTTTCGGGAACCCTTCTTCAATCGCAAACCAAGTTAAGAGCTTTCGCTGGCATCTTCTTTCATCGGACGAGAGGAGAAATTAATAGCCCGAAAGAGTAGGCAAGGGTGACAATGAAGACTTACATGGAGGTGATTTTTCCTTCCGCAGGTCTCGGCTTTGAAGTTTACAGCAGGTGGAAGAGTGTTTCACACCCATAAAAAATGATACGGAAAATCAGAACCACGTTGGGCGATTAACATGTCACTTGTTGGATTTAAATCTAAATAAGAACCCGTTCTTTTCCTTACATATTGATTGTGCTCTGCGCCTAGCAGGGAGCTCTGTGTGTTCTTTCAGGCCAGTTTCTAGGATAAGGAAAAAAAACCCTGGAATGTTCCAGCTACTGCAGGCTAATGATCACCCAAAAGCACACTAATATGTTTGATAAAAGTTCCCAGCACGAGGGGAGAACACACTTACCATAAGAATGACATACGAGGAGAAGCAAATCAGCGACACCAGTTCAGGCTGCCTTCAAAGCTGGAGGCTGCAATTCGAACTGGGGACGTGCATTCCAGGAGGCTGGGGCGGACGGAAGGGGGCACAAACCTCTAATTGTTTCAACCATTAACTCCTGGACCCACCTGCATTCTCCCGGCTGGAAGCCTTCAGCCCTTCTCACACATCTCAGCAGGCCTTCCTCACCATCTAAGAAATGAAGTTTTAGCACTAGATGCTTAGCTACCCCATTTATAAGTTATTTTTGCTTTTGTCTGCTTCAGATTCTCTCACCTTTCTCTCTCTTGTTTCCCCCTCTGACTTTGCATCACAGATGATATCCCTTTGCGCGTTCCTGCAGAGGGACACTGGACAGCGTACCGGAGAATGACGTTTCACAAATAGTCCTGACCCCAGCCCGCTGCTCATTTGATTTCCATCTGCATTTACACCGTAAAGTTCAAGGACTCAGGGCTCCCTTGAAAGAGGCTTCATCTCTTGGTAAGCGCTCAGGACCAGGGTTCATCTTTGGGGACCTAAAATCATGCCATTCTCTGGCATGATGTGATAGGACCGTCAGGCAATTCAACCATCTTCATGACCCATGCTAATATGATGTAGGTACAGACGGCTTTGTCAAAACCACACCAGTCCAACCTTCACACACCCAACAATTTCTTCTCATATGCATTCCATGCAAATTTTAATTCCACCACTGCTTTAAGGAATTTCTGTCTTCTCTTCTCAGATCATGATATCCTAGTTACTTTCTCCTGAGAAACAGTGTCATGATCTTTACTGATGGAGAGACCATGGGTACAACAACTTTGTCCTTGAAGTTGAATGTATAAAGTTGGGGAAAACTATATGAATATCAGTATTACCATAGACTTTAAACGTTTTCATCCACTATTTATTAGAGTTGCAAAGAAGTAAACAATGTTCAACTTTGGTCTTAGATTTTTGGACACAGAGACCGTCCACGTGTGTCCGAGTTTTCACTTTTCTCCTTAAGATATGTTTTCCTTCAGCTTTATGGATTCACAATCATTATCATGTAAATGATAGAAAGCATCTAACACAAAACAAAAACCTTCAACAGTCACATTCCATTCTATTTCAGAGGTTTGACCCTTATCCAGTAAATTTCGCAGATGTCAAATGAAGCTGTCCAGATGTTCATACAAGCAAAACCAATACCCCTCACCTCAAAATCTGGCTCTGAATAAACCTGGAAGAGGACTCAGAATTTGGAGTTGTAGCCCTTGTAAGAACCAAACTCCCACGGTGATCAAAGCAGCCTGCCAAGGCACCAAGGCTGGGCCCTAAATTACTGCTTTTCAACACATCTCCTCAAAACCAAATGGGAAACAAGTGGAGTGCGTGAGTTATAGCACCCAAAAGGAGAAGGATGAGGCCCCAGGCTCCTCACAGATAGGTGGGTTGTCATCAACAGTGCTATGCCTCCCTACAAGGTAGCAGAGCATCATGGCAAAGGATAAATCTTTTATAAAGTGGATGTATGACACTCATGCAAACATAAAATGAACACGTGTCAAAGATCAGATTGAACCCATGATATAGTGCAAGGACCAGTAATAGGTTACGTTTGGTTCAAAGGAGAAATCCAAGAAATATATAAATATATTCACATGCAACAAGACTTACTGGAACGGATTAACAAATAGATGCAAAATGGTCTATTCATGGGGGAGCATCAATTGCATTCCACTGGCCACAATCCATTTGCATTTCCATGGACAAGAATCATCTGCATTATTATCAGCTTTCTACCATTTGCAGACTAAGAAAATAGCTCAGAGACAATGAACCCTGGAGATAACTTGGAAGGGTCTAACCCAAGACACTCATTCTGAGTCGTTTTTGTTTTGCTCATTTTGAAGTCCTTCACAATTTTTCCTGGCTCGCATAATCCCATTCCAACAGTGGGTTTTCCAAAAATTGTGATTTCTTTGACGTTTTCTTACTATTGTCTATAACGCATCCATTCAAAAATCCTCACACACCAACCAACAATGTTCCACAAATGATGTTAGAAACTGTCCACTCTTGTTTGAGTTTGAATACATCAAGATACGTCTTTGTATTGAGGGAAGAATGCATTTTATTGTTTTGTTGAAGTTTGGTTTTGCACAAGTTAATGCAATGCCATAGAACAGACTGGCGAACTCTCACCAATGGCCTGGCACCTGTTTTTGTACAGCTGGTGAGCTAAGAATTGTTTTTACATTTTTAAATGGTTAGGAAAAAATCAAGTTGCATGACATGTGAAAATTACATGAGATTCAAATTTCAGCGTCCATAAATAAAGTTTTATTGGAACACAGCCACACTCATTTGTTTATGTATTCTCTATCGCTGATTTCACGCGACAACGGCAGGCTGATTGTTGCCACAGAGACCTTGCGAGCTACAGAGCTACAGAGATGAAAATAGTTACTGTGATTTGCCGACCCTGGCATAAAGTACTAGACGCTAATTACAGTGTGTGTGTGTGTGTGTGTGTGTGTGTGTGTGTGTGTGTGTGAAGAATAAGCTTCCCCACACCAACGAACAAGTCTGCTCCATCCTCACACTATCTACCTGGAGATGCCATCAGTTCCCACAGGCAAAGGCTCAGTCCTAGAAGGATGCTTTCCTCTCACCACTTCAGCTTGTCATCTGTGCTTCTGACCACTAGCTGGAAATCAGACATTTCCACACCTCCCATTCCTTGAATTCAAGCAATTTCCTAGAATGGCTCACAGCACTCAGAGAAACGTGTTACTGACAACATCATCAGGTTATCATCTGGCACATAACTCAGGAACAGCCAGATGGAAGAGAAGCATGGGGCTTCCATACCCTCACCAAGGGCACTGCTTTCTCAGCACCTGGCTGTGTTCACCAACCTGGAGCCCTCCAAAGCCCTCCTTCTGCGTTTTTACGAAGGGTTCACTACATAGGTGGGATCGATTAAATCACCGGCCACTGAAGGCTGAACTCCTGCCCTTGTCTCCTCCCTGCAGGTCTGGGGGTGGAACTAGAATCCTCCACTTATGGAGGTCACCTTGGGCAGGATAAGTCTCACTTTAGGATCAGAGTTCTCAACTGCACTGTGAAAGAGTTACATTGGAATATTCCTTAAAGGCTTCTAGCTTCAGAATTCTTCTCTCCATCCTTCCAAAAAGAGCAATCCCAATGGTCCACATCACTCACATTCCCTCACCTCCACCCACCCATCTAACTTTTACCATAAACATCCAGAAGCTGGGGTCTCC
This sequence comes from Prionailurus viverrinus, assembly GCF_022837055.1. Lineage (NCBI taxonomy): Eukaryota > Metazoa > Chordata > Mammalia > Carnivora > Felidae > Prionailurus > Prionailurus viverrinus. Next base: position 2,555,653 of record NC_062579.1, read on the forward strand.
TTCAAACACTTCTGTCTTTCGCAAATATTGCCATCCAGGTGAGTCGTGAATGACTTACAGGTTGTGAAAAACCTCGGGGGTGGGGGGGTGAGCAGAATCTGAGAGGGCCACGCTCACTTATACAATAACCAATTAACGGATGAGTTCAGGGGAACCCCAGAGTGGTAGAAAGGGAGGAGAGCTAGAATTGGAAAGGAATTACGGGATCAGCAAAGAGCAAAGGAAGGACGGATCCTCAAAGTGCACAAGTGCTCCAGCGGGTGAGTAAGGAGAAAGTGGGAAAGGTGGGTCATTGCAATACTGGGGACTCTTAAGGGATCCCGGGCTAATTTTTTCAAAGGAATGAAGTAAGATTTTTAAAAAGGGGATTTGCTCAGGAAGCCAAAACAGTAAAAAGTAACGGCAAAGACCAAACGTGCTGTTGTATTACTTAATCATGAGGGCCTGGGACACAGAACAATTCAGTGAGTATTTGTTGAAACTCAAATCATCAAACTCTATTAGAACAAGTAAATGAAATGTAAAGAGAATGTTAAAATAAAAACAGGGCTGCCTGGGTGGCTAAGTCGGTTAAGCGTCCGACTTCGGGTCAGGTCATGACCTCACGGTTCGAGAGTTTGAGCCTGCATTCGGCTCTGGGCTGACAGCTTAGAGCCTGGACCCTGCATCAGATTCTGTGTCTCTTCTCCTTGGCCTTTCCCTCTGCTCATGCTCGCTCTCTCTCTCTCTCTCTCTCTCTCTCTCAAAAATAAGATAAAATAAAAAATAATAAAAAAATTTTAAATAAAATAAAATAAAAACATAAGTGAAAAACCTGAACAAGCCATCCCATTGTGTTATATGGGAAAAATTAGGAAATTTACATTACATTTGGTATAGAATAATGTGTTAAGGGACAGATTTAATTAAAAGAAGTTCTTAAAATAATGTACATTGTCAAAACTAAACATTTTATTAGGACATTTTATTACGTTTTTATACCACCCCACTAATGTTTCATTCCAAAAAGTATTTAGGACTGCTTAGATTAAAACATTTAGATAAAAATGGGTTACAAAGATTTAGATAGAATAGAAAAATGCCTTTCGGTTTTATGCCAAAGGCATATGTTTACTATCTTAATTAGAAGATCTTGGGGTGCCCGTGTGGCTCAGTGAGGTGAGCATCTGACTCTATTTTGGCTCAAAGCATGATCTCATGGTTCATGAAATCAGGCCCCACATCAGGCTCTGAGCTGAGAGTGCAGAGTTTGCTTGGGATTTTCTGTCTCTCTCTCTCTCTCTCTCTCTGCCCCTTGTGGTCACATGCATGCATGTACACTCTCTCTCTCTCTAAATTAGTTAATTAATTAATTAACATTTTTAAAAAGTACAACCTTGGGGTGCCTATGTGGCTTAGTTGGTTGAGCGCCTGACTCTTGATTTTGGCTCAGAACACGATTTCATGGTTCGTGAGATCGAGCCCCAGATCTGCACAGAGCCCCCTTGCGATTCTCTCTCCCTCTCTGTCCCTCCCATGGTCACGAGTGCACTTTCTCTCTCTCAAGATAAAAAAAAAAAAAACATTAAAAAAAAAGAAACAGATGATCTTAATATTTAGTTATTACTAAAAGTGAAGTCCTGAAAATAAGTTATTCTAAAAGGCATCATTTTGGTAGATTTGGTATATTTTAAAAGTTTTGCCCCTTATCATCCTAAACTGACACTTAGTTCAGGTGTCAATTTTGCAAACAGTTTATTTTGGAGTACCCGTGTTCCTCTGGGCTACGTGTTTTCTCAGTGTGAGGAATCACCTTAATGGAAGAATTTCTAAGAAATCCATTTCTCCAGGCATTTGCGGAATGAAGCTGAACCAGTAGAACGGGCCATCTTTAAACAGCCTCTTCTTGATTTCCCATTGGACAATGGAGATTGAAGAGAGAGAAGGAGAAAACATTATTCTTTCCCTAGAGTTGGGCCACAATGTTTCCAGGAAGTTATACATTTCATAATAGCTATAGAAGTGGTCTGGGGGAAACCAAACGCCCCAGGGGCATCAACTTCTACAATGGGCAAAAGATCTTTTGTAATTTTTGTAAGGTTCTATGATACTTAAAATGTGTGGAGAACACGATGGGAAAACTACTGGCTTCTGACTCCATCAGAACCCAGTTCAAATCCCATCTCTGGTACTTGCCAGTACTTAGTAGCTGAGTGACATTATACAAAGATCATGCAAACTTCCTAAGCATCCGTGAAACAGAGATGGTCATGCCAATTACAGAGTCAAGATCAGGTTCACTGATTCAGGTCCATCTTCACAGGACAACAACAAAAAAGTAAAAACAGTGACTTAAGTAACATAGAAAATTTTCTTTCATGTGTAAATAATTTAAGAAGTCTAAGACTTATAATGGGGACTCCATGGCATCAAAGACCCAGATACCCTCTGTCTTTCTTATTGGTTATTCTCACACTGGCCTCCATCGTCAAGGTAACTCATGGACCAAGACGGCTGCAGGAGCCCCTACCATCGGTCTGCATCCTAAGCAGTAGAGGACAGAGAAGGGGAACAGCCAGGAGTGCATTTTCTAGCTAAATCAGTTTCCTATAGAGAGGCATTTCAAAAGTCCTTCACGATCATTCCAATTGCATTGAATAGGCTTTTAATAACTTAGCAGCAAAAAAGCTTTGGGAAATGTAGACGATTAATTCTAGGTGATAATGTGCTCAGGTGAAGAACTAGGTTTGGGTTAGTAGAGGAGAAAGTGGATTAGGAGGTAAAGAGCAATCCACCTGCCTACATTAGAGAGTATTTCATGAGAATTACAATTCCTGTATGTAACAAGCCCCTGACGGGGCTCCACACGTACCACATGCCTAGTAAATTCCACTCTTGTTTTCCGCCATATAAGAATATGCTGAGAAGAGAGCTGTGTTCTTAGTGTCTTTTATAATTGCAGGGGCGCCTGGGTGGCGCAGTCGGTTAAGCGTCCGACTTCAGCCAGGTCACGATCTCGCGGTCCGTGAGTTCGAGCCCCGCGTCAGGCTCTGGGCTGATGGCTCAGAGCCTGGAGCCTGTTTCCGATTCTGTGTCTCCCTCTCTCTCTGCCCCTCCCCCGTTCATGCTCTGTCTCTCTCTGTCCCAAAAATAAATAAACGTTGAAAAAAAAAATTTTATAATTGCCAAAATGCACAGAGCAGTGTTCTCAGTCTCGGCGTTTCTGACACTTAGACCAGATGACTCCGGCTGTACAGGGCTGTGCTGTGTGCTGTATGCTGTTTTTCAGCATCCCTGACCTCCACCCACCAGATGCCTGTGGCTTTCCACCATCAGTTGTGACAAAGAAAACTATCTCCAGCCATTGCCAAATGTCCCCTTGGGAGCAAGATCGCCCCAGGCTGAGAACTACTACCTAAGCCTACAATGTCCTACAATGGACAATGAATGAGTCACTACTCTATATTATCTAGGAGTCTGAGTTCATAGTGCTGATGTCATTATGGAGAACAGAGTACAGGGCAAAGCTGTAGATTTTCCTAATGGACAATAATCAATCTTGCAAATTCGTACATATGCAAAATGGATTACATATTACTTTTCTCCTAAATGTAATGCAGTAAAGATGTACTTTGAGGAAGGACAAAATGTAATGTACAGGTTTCATTCATTCATTCATAGTGGCTGCTTACTTTCTGGTGAAGGAGACAGACTCTGAGAGATAAAGGAATAACTCCATGGTGCCACGTTAGGGTGTAAATGAAGCATGCAAATGGCGGGGGTGATCTGGGGAGGCAAGGCTGAGATGGGAATGAGGGGTGGGGGTGAACTGGGTGTCTCTCTGAGGAAGGAGGGCTCTGTGGGGAGAGGAGAGCAACCGCGAAGGGCTGTAAAGTAGGAGGAGATGAAGTTGGAGAGAGTTGGAGACACAGGGCCAATGTTTTGGTCTGAGCAAGATGGAGAGAGATCAGAAGGTGTGAGGTACACAGCAGCATGACTCAGCGTATACGTGTAGAGGGTCTTTCCAGCAGCCCTGTGGGGACTACACGGAGGCAAAAGAGGAGGCTGGGAGACACAACAGGAAGTTCATGGATTGGTCCAGGCAAGAGATGATGGCCCACGGACCAGGGGCAGGGGTGGGGGCAGTGAGATCGGAGGAAGAGCCCATATTTGCAGACGGTAAGCAGAAATGATGAGCACGTGTGGTTTCTATAAAACATTATGTAAACCTTGTCTATCATCATTACTTCTGGGTGTTATTTCTTACTCTTCAGTCCCAATATTTGTTCAAAATAGGTTTTGAAGTTGTTCCTTTCTGTTAGCACGATGCAGAAGGCAGCGTTCTAAACTTTGGAACATGTCTACCCCTTTGGTGAGTGATTCCAGGACTGTCATCAAATATGTATGTGCTTGAATTTTCCCATTTGTAAAATGGAGTTACTATCACTCACCATTTACCTCATTAACCTAAAGATTAAGAGGAAAAGACTACATAGGCTCCACAAATCTCAAAAGAAATGCAAACTGTAATTATCTGCAAATGTGCCCAGTGGTGAAAATTTCCAAAGGAGATAGACCGTGATTAATATGTAAGATTCATTCCCAAAGATTCAGACTAAAGACAACCCTTAAACTTATGTCAGCTTTGTACTATATTCCAAAGTTGCTGGTGGGGTTAGCTGTGACTTATTAATGCATTCTTGCTCTCAGGCAAAAAGGAATTGATTTCTCTGCTTGTGAAATTCAGTCTCTCGTGTCAGCCTTGATCATTCGATAACAAGATATGGTTTAACAACCTGCTGTCCCGGCAGGGCGAAGGGTGTTTAATTAGGATACTTAAAAGAAAAAAGAGTTGAAATGAACTTTTCCATTCAAATTTCTTTGAAGGGTGTAAAAAAGAACTACTTTTTTTTTTAACGTAATAGGGAAAAAAGGGGTAGCTTAAATGAGAGAATGCTGGCAATTCGTGTAATACTCAACTAATATAAAACTGGACAAAAGCAGTACTTAGGAGACTTTATCAGCATCATGGCATCATCTCTCTCTCTCTTCCTCTCTATGTTTATATACACACATACTTACCTGCAATCGTGACATAAACAAGTTACCCAACATTCCAACTAAAGAACAATTAATATAATAGACACCAGAAAATGTCTTCTCAGAACAAATGTTTATGTTATTACATAAAAAGAGGAACAGTGCCCAATCCAGACATGTCATTTCTGCCCAAGATTTAGCAAGTCAGAGCTAAGCAAAGCTTATTTTCACCAGATTATTTCACATTCACCTAAGAATTCTGTTCTATCTTGAGTGATAGTCACATGTATCCCATGATATAATGTGTGCATGGATGTTGGAACGTTATCATTATAATAAAGTTCTTGGCTTAGGAATATTATGCTACAATCATTTACTGTGAGATATGTGTTTGAAAGACCTCTCCAAATAATCGTGTTCCTCATAAATATGCTGTTTCAGTATTATGTATGGCTCAGATAAAATTTTAGTCATACAATAAAGGACTGTTTCAATTTTCGGTCTAATAGTAATGTTTATGACATAAATTTCGTCAAACGCTATTATGATCCCAAAGTTGCCAATATTTTTAGCCAGTAGTAAACTTTACTCATTTATATACTACATATTACAAATACATATATATTCTTTTTTTTTTCTTAATTTGCAATGTTTTGGGATTGAGGTAAAATGTATGCTATGAAATGTATGAATGGCAACTTCAGAGTGTGTGTGTGTGCAGGAAGGAATATTCAAAAATGGAGAAGACACTTTTGAATTTAAAGGATCAAACTAACCAGCAATTCTAAATGTTCGGCAACCAATTCCAACCTGCGTGTGGATGGTCGGGGGACAGTTTACCCCAGCCGTTCACCAACGTTCCCGCATCAGCTGAGTGTCCTACAATTTAACTCAATTCTGAAACCATGTACCTGGCGACAGTATCAGATTGTACCAGTTAAGGGCTCAGTCCCAGGAGGCTGCTCCCCAACCCCTCCTCCATGCCCCCCACACCCATTTTGATGCCAACCTGGCAAGTCCCCTTGTCACCTGTGCTTCTGACTGAGCTGGTGTAGATGGGAGGGTCCAATTGATCCTCTCATTGGTTTCCATTCATTTGCTCGGGCGGCTCACCAGGACACATGAGAATCACTTTACTTACTAGTAATTAATCAGTTTAGACGGGTTTATTATAAACAGATGTTAACTCAGGAACAGCCAGATGGAACCGAAGCCCAAAGCAACGCACAGGGAAATGACGATGATGTTCCGGGTACATCACCTGTCCCCAAATCTACATCTGCACGTGTTTACCAGACTGCAAGCTCTCCGAACACCCTCTTTTCTTGTTTTTGCTTTTAAATGGAGGCTTCCTAACCTAAGCAAAATTGATTAAATCATTGGCAGTTGATGGTTGATTCAGCCTCCAGCCCTCTCCCCTCCCTGGCAATCAGGGGCAGGGGTGCTGGAAGTTCCAACCTTCTATTCAGAGTGGGTTCCCCTAGCAATGAGCCCCCATCCTCAGACGTGTTCCAAAAGTCACCTCATTCACATAAACCCCACTGTGATGGCCAGGGGTCATTATGATGGTAAGGGGAGGACACCCATTCACCTGTAGAGCTCTGAAGGGATTCTAGAAACTGAGGACAAGAGACCAAATATAACAAAAGACGTTACCATTGCTCTTACTGCTCAGAAAATTCCAAGGTTTTGGGAGCTGTGAGCCAAGAACCGTAGAGAAAGATCAAATATATGGAAAGTATATTTTGGTCATCTGAATGACCAACTGTGCATTTCTTATGAGTGACAGTATCGCAAATTCCTGCAAATCAAACTACGTACAAAATCACGTAAGGGTAGGTAGGATGCAGTAAACCTTCTGGTTCCAACCCGAAGATGTTTTCTCCTTAAAATTTATTTGGATTGAAAAAGGTACAAACAGAGAAATAAGGCGACATACAGAAGAACCGCCACAGGTATCTTGATTGAACTGAATTTGCACGTGATGAAACGTCACAGACAGATATACATACATTGCACCCGTGTCGGTTCTCTGCTTCTAATGGTGTTCTACAAACATGGAAAGCGTAAGCATTTGGTGGGGAATGGATGAACAGTACACGTACCTTCTCTGCTGTCTTTGCCACTTCCTGTGACTCTACAATCATTCCAAAATTAAACGCTTTTAACAACACGGATACAGTTGTAGGGAACATACCTTAGAACACTGCTTGTGATTCTGACACCAAACCAGGGAACCGTTGTTCTGCAAAAAGAAAAAGAAATATTGGCTCATTCAATAATTTTCTAACTCATGGCTACATAGTGTGAATTTCATTTTTCAATATTGTCATTAACAAAAGACCCGTTTTTGCCCTCCTATCATTCTCTCTTCCTAAAATAGAAAGTGCACTTCTAATGTAAGTCCAATTTTGGCCTTGACCCCATGATAGAAACAAAGACATATAAATTAATGAGGATTTCAAGCTGCCTAAAAGGAAAAGTGTCTGAGCCATGTCTCCTGCTGGCTGCCTGGGAGTCAGACCTCACTGAAAAGCCTTCTCTTTCCCTGTCACTGGATGTGTGACGGGGGACAAGGGATTTACTATCCGTGTACCTCAACTGATCCATCTGTAAGACATAACCATATGCCACGCGTGAGGTCACTGGCATAAGGAAATGAAATAATACCCACACGCCAGTTAGCACGGCCTGATATTCACTCGGTACAGAACAAAGATTAGGACTATGGTTTACTGTCTCTAACGTTAGCATTTCTGCTGGGAAATCTCTTACTCCACATGACTGACATCTTGGTCACGACTCCTCCTTTGGCTCGGATAGGTTACATGAGTGTGTGTTAGGCTGGGGTAGCTGGTAGGGATAGTAAAACCAACCACCCCATAATTTAGATGTCGTGGCCTCCAGCTCTTGGAAGTTCACGGTTGGGTATGGCATCAAGTAAGTCCATTTCCTCTGTCTGAATCTCTAAACTTTGAATTTTGACAACATCATATTCTATTCATAGATTAGTATTACACTGGCGCTCAGTTCAGAGAAAAGAAAATTAATATATCTTCTTAAAAATCCTTTTATAACAAGCTCATGGAGATATAATGTATACACAGAAAGCACACTGTTTTAAAGTATAGAAACCAGCGGTCTGTAGTAAAAAGTATGCTCTAAATACTAAAAGGTATATTCAGAAGGCTGTGCAACCATCACCACTATCTGTTTTTGGAACATTTTCACCAGCCCAGAAAGAAACATGTATCCCTTAGCACTCACTCCGCCATCTCCCTCCCTCCAGCCCCTGGCAACCACTCACCTACTTTCCTTTTCTACGGACTGATTCTGGAAACCTCATGGAAAAGGGATTATACAACATGTGGCCTTTTGTGTCTGGATTCTTTCACTGGGCATCATGTTTTACATTTTGCTAAACGGTATGGTATTTTTGCTCTGTCTGCATTGCCACAAAAACCATACGTCATTCCTTTTTATTGTCCAATCCCATTGTATGGATATACCACATTTTTCTCTTCTGCTCCCAATAATCTGTCTCCATATATCTTATGTCCAATAGTATATGTTCTTAATCTAGGATTCCTACTGAGTCAATCTCATCTGTATAGGATCAGAAAGTTTCCTCCACTAGGCTCGGATCATCGTGCTAAATGGCCTCAGCCCCACGTTAAAGCTTTAGCTGTTACATCTATCACATGGCCCTAACTCTCTTCGGCAGCCTTATATCCCCAGATCCCAGAATGTACCTCCAGTTTCAGCTAAACTAAGATCAACCTACCCGTCTTCCTACTGACCCGGCCCAGCTTCCACCCCGATCCCTTCTAAGTCTTTCTTTTCCTGGATAGATGGGGAGGACCTCTGGAGAACCTAAGGGTGTCTTCACTGCTTCTGCATTTGCTGGGCTGCTCTGGAGAGAAGTATGTACCCCATCCTCTCTTGTCTTAGGATATAGGTCTTTTATTTAAGTCAGCTCCCAAACTAGACTGTGGTCCCAGACACAGCGCTTCCTCTTTCCTCTTTGCTTCAATGCTTCACACCAGCAAATGGACCAGCTCCTGATTCTCACAGAGACGGCTTCCATCAAAGGTCACGTGAGAGACACTGGGGCTGCAAAGTCAGCATGGCAACTGCTGCCTGGCTGATACGGTAACACCAATGGGGTAATATGCCTTTGACAGGATTATTATCAATAAATGGTACTATCGTACTAATGACCACATCTACACAGCAGGCACTTGCTTTGGTGTTTGCCATATTCAGCCTCCCCAGGCATCCCATGTAATGACATAAACTTCATTTACCCATTTTTAAAGTCAAGAAACTGGGAAGCCAAGTAAAATATCCACATTCATGAAGCAAATGGTTAAACACAGTTGTCACACCACAATGGGTAAAGGTTCAGCTAAACAAAGGGTGACTTTTATGGAGCATTTTGAAGGAAATCTCCAGACTCAGAACCTTGGAAGGACGGGAATGAATTGGTTGGGATGGTCCTGAGTATCGTACATTCCAGAAGCAGCAGATCAGATTGAGGGGTTGAAGCAGAGAATAGGAGGGGTGGTTGGGTAAATAGATAGAACGCAGATTACAGTGGATTTGGACTTATTGCTGGAAATAAAATGTGTTATGTCGTACATGTCAGAGGGTTAAAAAAAAAAAAAGGAGAGGATTGGACAAGTCGTGTACCTACAACACCTTGACTAGTTTCCTTTTGTTTCCTTTGACTATAGATAAAATGGCCAGACCTCAACAACAAAACACCAAAACTCCAGCAAAGACTGCCTTCGGCTGCCCAGCAAATGCATCCTCTAGTGCCTGGCACCATGCGGAAACCCAGTGCTCCCCATGGTATTGGCTCATACACCTGTCAAAATTACAGAGAAACTAATAGTCACAGAGCCTATCTGCTAAGCTGTTTACATTCGGGGGGAATTAACATCAATGCATTTCCTCAACCAAGGCATTTTCATTTTAAGCAAAATTTCCCACTAATCACAAAATGAAAAACTATCATTATATACAGAAATATTTGGGGCAATAGCAAGCAAGCATGAAAGATCATTTTGGTCGTAATAGTTTTTTTTTGTCACTGAAGACAGTATGTCCTAGAATGCTTAAGAAGATTAAAATTATAATCCACATAAAGTATTGAGCAAAATGTTTGGCACGGAGTTAGAGGTCAGAAAAAAAGTCCATTATGATTGACGTTACTTTGTTTGCCACGATTATTGTTTTCAGGAGTCGGGGAGTAATCCTGTACTTAAAATCTCCCAGTTCCTCTGTATAACCCAATGCAATCTTATTAGTGAGGCTCAGAAGAGGCAGCCCATCATGTTTTTCTCCTTGGATGGTAACAATCCTGCCATGTTTGCCAATATGATGACTGGGCAATGGTATTCTTTTTGGTTTAATTTCCTTCAGCCATTTGTATTTCCTTTAGAGTGAACAGTCTGTGCATTTTACCATTTCTTTTCTGAATCCTTAACGATAGCCATTGTAGCAGCTACGAGGGCCAATTAGATTGAATAATCATTTGTCTATAATAGGTGTTGTAGAAATTTTCCAGTGATCGTTGGCCTTTTGACTTTATGCATGAGGTTTGCTCCATGAAAAAATTTTCTATACACACACACAAACATGCACACACATAGATATGTGTCTCTACATTTCCTTTTGGTGTTTTAAGTTTCCTGTTTTTCTTAAAACAACCCCCCCCCCTCCCGCCCATGTAAAGGTTTTGCAGCTGTTCTGTGCTTTTGCCTTTATCAATCAGCCTTTGGCATTCTATTTATCTCTACAAAGAACATCTAAAAATCCTGCCTAATAGCATCAAGGATGTGGGTAAACCCCTGATTTAACTCCAGCTACTGTGTTTCAGCCAGGTGCACACACACTACCATCCACCTACATTGCTTACCTGTGATGCTCTTTGAGCAGGAGAGTAATGGAAAAATACAAGAATCCAGTAGTTTTCAACAACCCGCCCCAGGGGAAGTTCTTAGTCAGATTACAATAGCCTTCCCCAGTTAAGCCACTTGACAACAAAAATAAAATACAGTATTGGCAATCAAGTCTTGTTCTGGGTTAAAGCCAGCAAAGATAAAGAGTCAAAGTACATCAGACAAGAAAGGCGTTTGCCTGTTGAATCATTATTGTAACCTCCAGGTAGGATCAGACAGCGGGACTTTGGTAATTATATAAAGATTACATCCTGTATTTTATTGGTTTAACTAGATCAAACATGAATGCTAGTCAATCCAACTTTCAAAGAGTTTATATAAGTTCACTCAACTGCACCCAGACATTATTTCAATGACATTTTCAAAGTCTCTTCTAGCCTTTTGATTTTTTTTCTCCTTAAAGAAAAATAATTCTTCAAAAGCTTCAGGTAAAGAAAACACTTCGTTCCCTCAAAGACAACCCACAAGGATAAAGATAAATGAAAACTAGCTATCGAGATACAACCATTTGAAAAAAGAAAAGAGAATGAGAACAGATCCCACATATTTTCCTTAACATAACCAAGTGTAGGTGTGGAACAAGGACTAATCAATTTTCCATTTCAGAAACATAGCACTAAGCCATTGGCCAACAGCAGTATGGAACATTTGAAATTGAAACTATCCCAGAAAACCCACTATGGACCAAACATTTACCATTCGACCCTACAAACTGTGACTTTCAGTTAACCATTTTGTTCTTATATTAAACACAAGTTTTTGGGGGCGCTTGGGTGGCTCCGTCAGTTAAGGATCTGCTCAGGTCAGGATCTCAGGGTTCATGGGTTCAAGCCTTACATCGGGCTCTGTGCTGACAGTAGCCAGCCTGATGTGGAGCTTGAACCCACAAACCCTGAGATCCTGACCTGAGCCAAAGTCTGTCACTTAACCGAATGAGCCCGAGAGAGAGAGAGAGAGAGAGAGAGAGAGAGAGAGAGAGAGAATGAATCTGAAGCAAGCTCCATTGTCAGCTCCATGCAGGGCCTGACCGGGCTCAATCTCACAACTGTGAGATTATGATCTGAGCCAAAGTCAAAAGTCAGATGCTTAATTGACTGAGCCACCCAGGGACCCCTCATTGTTAAGTTTTTTAAAATGAAAACATTGAGGGGAGCCTGACTGACTTAGTCAGAAGAGCCTGTGACTCTTAATCTCAGGGTTGTGAGTTCAAGCCCCACACTGGGTGTAGAGATTATGTAAATAAATAGAATTTTTTTAAAAAATAAAAAATAAAATGAAGGCATGGATTAAAATTTAGGAATTCACTTTAATCCAGAATAATTTCCTATTAATTTGAACCATGGAATAATATACTTAATTTCATTTGTTATCATAAGGATGTGCTTTTCTACTGTTAACATACTTGGAACTTTCTCACACATTCCACAGCAGCTAAAAGATAACATAACAGAAGGACATTGGATGAGGCATTTATGTGGCTTGAACTATTTTTTTTATTTTTATTGTTATTTTGAGAGAGAGCACAAGCACAGGAGGGGCAGAGAGAAGGAGAGACAGAACCCCAAGCAGGCTCCACACCATCAGGGCAGAGCCTGATGTGGGGCTCAAACTCACGAACTGTGAGGTCATGACCTGAGCCAAGATTGAGAGTCAGACCCTTAACCAAATGAGCCACTCTGGTGAGAGATGTTCATCATAGGACAGGCTATTCATATGTGGGAGCACGCAGTCTACAGATCTCTGTACTTCCTACTCAGTTTTGCTGTGAACCTAAAACTACTCTAAAAAATAAAATCTACTGGGTGCCAGTTAAGCATGTGACTTCAGCTTGGGTCATTATCTCACGGTTCATGAGTTCAAGCCCCGCATAGGGCTCCATGCTCAGAGTGTGGAGCTTGGTTGGGATTCTCTCTCTCTCTCTCTCTCTCTCTCTCTCTCTCTCTCTCTCTCTCCCCTCTCCTTCCGTCTCCCCTTGCCCCCTGCTTGTGCTCTTGTCACTCTCAAAATAAATAAACTTTAAAAAAATCTACTTCAAAGGATAGGAAAAAAAAGAGAGCTTTGTGTTTATACTTGTTCGTAAGTAGGATCTCTTTCTAATGTTATGGATCACTCTCAGTTATTCGATGGCCTTTCATCCCCTACTCCCTCTCAAAAAATTCTCTCTGGATTCTACAAATATCTCACATTGAGCTGAATTCTGTAGAACAACATTTGGCCATACACAACGTACCTCTCTCCAAATGCCCAGCACTGGAATGCATGCCTGGCCACACTGTCTGGGTGTCACCTCTTCACACTCTGCAGCTTGTTTGGGAATGAGAACCTTCCATCAGGAACCTGTGCCTCTGCCAAGCCAGACCCCCATGTGTCCTTTGGGTCACTGCAAATGCTACTTCTTTGAGGAAGCCTTCCCTGACCACCTACGCCCTGACTATCACAGACCCCCTGTTACACACACTCGTGCAAGCTCCCTGCACTTGTCCTCCAAAACACTCTATTGTGGTGGACACACAGAAATCTACTTGTGTTGCTTCCAGTTACTGACCATCTGCCTGAGAACACATTAGAGACACAGTCTGTCTATATCTTTTCTTTACAGTTGGCTCCCTCACAACCTCAACAAATATTACTGATGAAATAAGTAAACGAATGGATAAGGAGTCGTACAAAAAATTTACACTTTAATCATTAGGTCATGAGGAGGTAAAAAGGATGAAATGAGTAGACTGAACACCTTCTTGGACAGGTGATTTTAGGAAGTGGGTTCACTATTCTGTTTCCACTCATCATGGCAATATTAAAAATGGAACCAAAGCTTGCATGCAGTATAAAATATAAATTATTTAAGACATAACCGTGCTAATTATCTTGGTACAGACGCATGTAATTAAAGTTATCTAAAGAAAATTTATAGAACAGCCAAGTGCCAGACTATGCCATATGGGAAAACATTACATTTTATTAACATTTTACTATGAATTTTGACAAGGAATATTCCAAAGGATTCTACATGTAGGAGACTATCAGATCAAGACAGAATTTTTACTCCTTAGTGTCCCTATGAGAATGGTAGGACCCACCAGGGGATCAGAAGACTGGTTTTTCTTAGGACGTTTCAAGCATCAGTCTACCAAGTTTAATCTCCGGAAGGATATGCTAGTTACTGATGCATTCTTACAGTTAAGATTTCAGAGATGTATTGTCTAAAGCCATATTTCTATTTTCCAGAGACACCTCCACTAAGATGAGCCATCTCCATGGAATCACATAAAACCTTGGAAGATTTCAAGGCAGAATAAATGACTTAGGCTGAAATAAATCCAGCCATAAGGAGGTTTAGAGGGAGCATTAAAGGTAATAACTAAAATTTAGTAAATGACTCGTTTTACAAAGCAAGGGAAGCGTGAGAGCAGAGTACCTGCTATAAATTGAACACCGAAAGCATTGTTGATGGGAGACCTGAGCAATAAAGAACGGTCCCTATAAATGTCAGTCTCCTTCCCTCCTTCTCATTCATCACTCTGAAATGTTTACTTCACGTGCCAATTGTGCGTGAGTTCCTCCGATTCCAGGAACCTCTCGCCAATCGCCGTTTCGGCTCTTCTAGAAGGTAAACACACGCCTGTGGACTAAAGTGGTGAGTCCCGCCAGGCAGACCTGTCACGTTTACTGTGTAGGAACAACCGCCCGCCTTCCCCAAGGTGGGCACCATGGTCAGCCACACCTGCATCTTCTTTCTTCTTTCTTCTTCTTCTTCTTCTTCTTCTTCTTCTTCTTCTTCTTCCTTCTTCTTCTTCCTTCTTCTTCTTCTTCTTCTTCTTCTTCCTCCTTCTTCTTCCTCCTTCTTCTTCCTCCTTCTTCTTCTTCTTCTTCCTCCTTCTTCTTCCTCCTTCTTCTTCCTCCTTCTTCTTCCTCCTTCTTCTTCCTCCTTCTTCTTCTTCTTCTTCTTCTTCTTCTTCTTCCTCCTCCTCCTTCTTCTTCCTCCTTCTTCTTCTTCTTCTTCTTCCTCCTTCTTCTTCCTCCTTCTTCTTCCTCCTTCTTCTTCTTCCTTCTTCTTCTTCTTCTTCTTCTTCTTCTTCTTCTTCTTCTTCCTCCTCCTCCTCCTCCTCCTCCTCCTCCTCCTTTCTCTTCCTCTTCTTCAAAGCTTTCCTGACTTTAATCATTTGTGTGTGTGATGTTGACAAAGATAAGACTGGGAAGAGGAGAAGGAGCAGTAAGGGAGAAGGAAGGGGACAGAGCAGGGAAGGAGGACAGAAAGAATCCAAAGAGACCGGAGCAAATGGCATATTGAGTCTCTGGGCATAAACCTGAGATATAAAGACTTATTTCTATATAAAATAATATAAATATAAAAGCAGAAATTATTTTTGGCATCAAAAGGCACAGGGAAATCTGCACTAAGATCACTGCACTTAAAGACACTGGCGTGGGGACCTCCACTGGCTCAGTGGGCTGCATATCAGTGGTCCCTTCAGCAGGTGTCTGAGTGGGGATGTGGCAGCATCTGAACTTTTGATGGTAGGTTCAGTTCTATAGGTTCAGCTCAGCCTCTATGGCAACCACCAGTACTGTCCAGTCTGGGACACGGGGTCCCCACTAACATGGGGCCCCAGGTACACCTGCTGTATTGCACGGGAATTCGAGACAAAGCACAGAAAGAAAGATTGGCAGAAATGAAAAGGGCAATGAGTTCTAGAAGCAAGAGTAACGTCCAGGATCCAGCTTGTTGGATGTAGAATATGTCCCTTCAACAGCCTGAGGCAAAGCTGTGAGACACTGTGCTTCTTTGAGATGCACCGCCAGACTGTCCCCAAAGTCAGGGTGCGCTTTCCCCAACTGTAGTTTGGTGTGACGCCGTGAATGTTGGCCTGGTAGCAGCCGTGACATGGCGGTCAACATTCCATGAACGTGACCTTGGTCCCAGCCGTGCTTACTGTCACCAATGACACTGAGTTCTGTATGTTGTTGGTTGTACACATGTTGGGTTTAACTGCCGTTTAAAGTGAGATGAACGTAATTAGGCAATGATTTGGCATTGAAAGGCAAAATTGTGGTGTACACAGAATGAAGGAGTCCAGGTAAGACTCACGGCCACGAGACTGCACTGTCCTATTTTCTTGCCACTAGTAACGAATACGTTACAGGATTGAAGCAATGGGACACAGAACGAGGTATGCCACGTGATTACCGATAGATGAACAAAAAAGTGCCAATGGACACAGAAGAAATTACCAAACCTCCCGGACCAGATAGAACGTATGACAAAGCAACAAGGTATTAGTGTGACCCAGTGATGCGTCTTTTAACAAAGACCATCTCCGAGCCTGTGTCTTGATTTTAGTACAATGTTTGTTTCTTGGGGTTGCATAAAAATAGATGTTCCATCCATGGCTGCTTCTTAGATTCACTGAAATCTCATACAAATTTATGTTGGCCCTCTACCAATTCCTTGTCTTTGCCACACTGACACATCTTTGAGAGTTACTCTCGGGCAGGCTACCCCTGCCTTCCCCAGTCTGCTTTCAGGAAACGATTAGTGAAGGACTTCTGAAACCGATCCGTATGTTACAGACAGTAGCCTGCGATTCTAAGCAGTGAGGTGTTATCAGTGGCCGGATGGAGGTCCACTGAGGACACTCAGTGTGAGTTTCGATGGCCTCCCGTATGGAAAGTACATATAGACAGGACTACCCAGGAAATTAAAAGGGGAAGGACCAGTAATAACAATGCTTCCAAAATTGCTGGTGCAAAGAATCACCCACGGAATCTGTTAGACATTGCGGTTCTCCGGGACTGACTCAGTAGATCTTGATCTGACCCTGGAATCTGTACACCGACAGACGCCCTAAATGTTTCTTATAATGGGACACACGTGGTCAACGCTAGGCCAACAGATTGTCCGAACTTTGAGGGATTATGGAACGAAGGCCCAGTGATGAAAGACACAGAGCAGTTGTAGAAACCAAAAAAAGCATGAAAATGGTTAAGTGTTTGTGCTCAGGGAGGAAAAGTGTAGTTTAAAAAGTATAAGGTAGAAAAGAGTTCTAGAGGATGATAGGTCCAATGGGTGCCAATGCTTGGAGCTGTTTCTACCTCAGAGGGAGAATTTTGTCACACAAAACAGTAATTGTCTGTAGTGAATCCTCTCCTGCACCACCCAGATGTCCCCACAACCCCAGAACCGAGATCAATGTGCCTGCTGGGAGTGTCGAGTACTGATGGGTATTACCTAAACCCCTCCTTTCCCCTCCCATAAACTCTACTTGCTGGGAGAGGTTACCTAACCCAAGGCCACACTGCTTCCGGGAGAGTCCCACATGGAGTGACTGGCTGATGCTGGGCCACAAAGGACCAACCCCCTTGTCCCATTCACAGTAACATCCGAGGCATTTCCAGCTCCAGATGATGCTATGGTATCCACTTGAGGCTGTGGTCACAGATGGCATGACAGCCCAACTCCTGCCCCGTGCTGGGTCCTTCACTCCCCTGAGGTGGTGATCCTGGGAACGTCACCCAGTATGGTCGTGAGCTCACGTCTCGATAGCTTAGCATATGCTTCATGACTAACACAACCTGTGAAAACCAATCACCTTCCCATATATGTGCAGGGGGAGAGAATGAGTTTTCTCCACTTGAGAGGCTTTTGGAAAAAGCCAAGTAGATATGAGGCATAATTTTTGAAAAAGGTGAGGGTGTTGAAGAAGTTAACCACGTAGTGGCAGGACACAAGAGCCACAGGAAAGCGAGCCCTTCCCGTGCAGAAGAGGCAGGTGGATCGACAGGAAACAGCAGGTGAGCTGCAGAGCATTCTAGCCCAAGAACAGATCTCATTAAGTCCCCACAAACTCCTTCTCAGGGGGCCAGCCTCTCTGAGGATGCATGACAACATGACTTCATATTGATACATTCTTTCCTGAAAGGAACAGAATTGTCTCCTCTTGAAAGTATTCAGAAGAAGAGAGCCAAAGCATAAGAGACTCTTAAAAACTGAGAACAAACCGAGGGCTGATGGGGGTGGGAGGGAGGGGAGAATGGGTGATGGGTATTGAGGAGGGCACCTTTTGGGATGCGCACTGGGTGTTGCATGGAAACCAATTTGACAATAAACTTCATACATTGAAAAAAAACCTTCAAAATTGGGAATTTAAAAAAAAAGAAAGGGTTGAAGTTATAATAATAAAAAGATGAGATAAATTAAAAAAAAGTATTCAGAAGAAGAACATGGTATTGTTTCAATATGTTTCAAGTCGCCATTGGTGGCTATTTTTTATTTGTGCATTTAAGAGCAACTTTGTCTTGAGGCTGTGGATGAAACGATTGAAAGGCAGGACAGAAATCTTTTTTTAAAAAAACATGTCAGCACCATTCCAAAGTTCCTGTGAGGAATTAAAATCATTATCAAAGCACGAAAAAATGCAAGAGCAATGTGGAAAAACATAACTTTACACAACTCTTAATTACATCTTTTACTAGAATTCTCTGGTACGCAAATTTACAGCACGCTGAAGTAGACTTTAACATTTACTCACTAGCGATGCGTAAAAGATTTCTTTGGCATTTTCTGTTCCTTAATTGTTATTGTTGCTGCGTTTTTATCGTAGGATGTTTAAAAAACTTTTTTTAATGTTGATTTTTGAGACAGCAAGAGAAACGCAGAGTACATGAGCAGGGGAGGGGCAGAGGGAGAGGGAGACACAGGATCCAAAGCAGGTTCCAGGCTCCGAGCTGTCAGCACAGAGCCCGACGCGGGGCTGGAACCCATGAACTGTCAGATCATGACCTGAGCCCAAGTCAGACGCTCAACCGACTGAGCCACCCAGGCGCCCCTACTGTAGGATGTTTTAAACATGGACGAAACAGGGGCGCCCGGGTGGCTCAGTCGGTTAAGCGGCCGACTTCAGCTCAGGTCACGATCTCACGGTCCGTGAGTTCGAGCCCCACGTCAGGCTCTGGGCTGATGGCTCAGAGCCTGGAGCCTGCTTCTGATTCTGTGTCTCCCTCTCTCTCTGCCCCTCCCCCGTTCATGCTCTGTCTCTCTCTGTCTCAAAAATAAAAAAACGTTAAAAAAAAAAAATTTAAACATGGACGAAACAGAAAGTTGATCAAGAGAAATTTTAGCCAAAAGCAAAGGCATGTAGGCGGCCACTAAAACAATGACGTCATAAGCTCTCTTACTTACATGAGGATTCAACCGTGTCCTACCCGGAAAGACTGCCGTACAACTGCTCCTCTCACTGATACCAACTGAAAAAAGCACTTTACGGTGATCTCAAAATGTTTTGAGAGCTGTTAGAATTCTGACTTCTCCGCAGGTAATCAGCTGAGACCTTCTCTTAGATCTTCATAAAGTCACCTTCTATGCAGAGCATTTGCATCAGTTGGCATTTCTGCCACTTCCTGTCTGTGAAAGTATAAGATCTATACAGGGGCACCTGCGTGGCTCAGTCGGTTGAGCGTCTGACTTCGGCTCAGGCCATGATCTCACAGTTCATGGGTTTGAGCCCCGCGTTGGGCTCTGTGCTGACAGCTCAGAGCCTGGAGCCGGCTTCAGATCCTGTGTCTCCCTCTCTCTCTGCCCCTCCTCCGCTCGCACTCCGTCTCTCCCTCTCTCTCAAAAAGAAACAAATGTTAAAAAGAAAAAAAAAAAGAATAAAATCTATCCAAATATGGCCAAGCCTGTTCTGTAAACACAACCAAGACCAGAAAAGGGACTCGAAATGTGTTTCTAAATACGCTCTCAAAATGTTTGTAAACTGTAGAATTCTGACTCAGATGATACCATATAATTACAAATCAGTGAAGACCTCTGAGGGTCATTTAATCCATGTTTCTGCTGGAAACAAAACAAATCTAACTCATGAATGACGTGTAATTGTCTTGTAATACAAGGAACTTTCCAGGGGAAAGAGTTTCCGCATCTCGGTAACACGTCACCCTGTTCTGAGTTTTCCATCCCTGAATCCCCACTGAAACCTTGTGAACCAAAAGAGCAAAGGGGTGAGGAATTATTAAGGTTCAGACCTTCTGCCTGCTGATTCTCTAGTTAACAAAATCCTCTGATCACTGTCTCCAAAACATAAGCCTAAGAAAAAGGTCAAAGCCGGAGAAGACACAGCCCAGAGTCCATCCTGTGAGAGTATGAAGATCACATAGAGATTATTCCATCCCAGAATACTCAGGGTGGGACCAGAATGATGATGTAAACCACTCACATCTTGTAAGTGAACATGACATGGGGAACTTTGTGAAAAATGGTCACCAAGGTCTGAGGAGAAAGGGAAAAGTGCAGAATGGGCTGGGAGGGAGGATCTAAGCATCCCATGATAGCGCTAAACCTCCTATGCGCCCCCCCACCGAGGACTCTTCTGGACATGCCAGGTTACTCATTGTTGTGGATCTGAGTAACATGCAAAAGCCATCAGGAATACTGGCAACACAAGATTCTGAGAAACATTCTACATCACTGCAAGAATCGCCAGTGTTGAGAGATTCAAGCCCAATGTTCTCCCCTTGTAAATGAAGATACTGGAACCCAGGAAGTCTAAAAAATATGCAACACATTGCTCCTTTGAACAACAAAAAAAAATATTCCAATAATTAAAAGCATGTCCAACTTGGGAGTCAAAAGAACCTATCTCACATTCCAGGTCACTTACCCATCATAAATTGCAAGCTTTCAAAAAAAAATTAATGTCTTCTTTTCCAAAATGACAAGAAAGGTGGTTTTATAAGATGGTCACAGACATGTTTATGAAGGACCACCTGTGATCGTCTAAAGTCAGAGTGACATCTAGCTGTGACTAGTGACGTCTAGTCTAGTTGGCAAGATGTAGTCAATCAATATGAATGATTTGCACATAAGAGGTGACTGCTAATAATTTACAAGGTCCTGGGTAGCTCAGGTAATTAACCATGGAGAAGTCGAATTCTAAGAGCCCTTAATAAGTTTGGATATAACAATAAAGAAAATGGTTTTCAATTGTTTATGAGTAAGATCAATCTTATGAATTTCTACGTGTTGTTTCATGTCTTTCCAAAAGCACAATATCCACAGAAAGCATAAAATCTGCTCTTCAACACAGTTCTACACTAAACTATATTCATAACCCATAACCCACTTTTGGAGAACATGAAAATCCAACAACGTAAATACTGTTTCTTTTGGGGGTGGCTGGGTGGCTCAGTCGGTTAAGCGTCCAACTTTGGCTCAGGTCATGATCTCAAGGTTCGTGGGTTCAAGCTCCACATCAGGCTCTGTGCTGACAGCTCAGAGCCTGAAGCCTGCTTCAGATTCTGTGTGTCTCTCTCTCAAAGATAAATAAACATTTTAAAAAAGTTAGAAAAAACATATTTAAAAAATACTGCTTCTTTTGGGTTCCAGGACCCAATTCCAATGTGTGTTTTTGGCGGGGGATGGGGGGGATTCCCTGCATACCACTGAGCAATTCTCAGACACCAGTAGGGTGTCAGAGAATTTTTTTTCAGTTTAATTATTTTTGAGAGAGAACAAAAGTGAGAGTGCAGGCAGGGGAGGGGCAGAAAGCACAGAGAGCCTGACCGGGGGGGGGGGGGGGGGAGCCTCAAACTCAAAACCACGAGATCATGACCTGAGCCAAAGCTGGACACCAAACCGACTGAGCCACCCAGGCGCCCTGGGTGTCAGAGAATTTAACTCACTTCTGAGCCTGTAAAGAGAGCTAACAGCAGATCCCACAGGTAAAGGGCTCACACCTACAGGACTGCCCCCTCCCTTTCAGATGCCAACAGAAAGTGTAGGCTGTTACCTGCTTCTGACCACCATGCTGAAGACTGAAGCTTCCAACAACCCCCTTCTTGGGTTTGGTTAATTTTCTAGAGCAGCTCACAAGAACACACAGAAACATTCTACCACATGATCATTTTTTAATAACAGGCTATACCTCAGGAATAGGCAGACAGAAGAGATACTTAGGGCAAGGTTTGGGGAAAGAGAATGGAGCCTTCACAACCTCTCTAGGCTCCTCACCCCTGTGTCTTCACCAACCCAGAAACTCTCTAACCTCTTTTGGGTTTTTCTGGAGGCTTCATTACAGAGGCACAACTGATTAAATCACTGGCCATTGGCAACCAGTTCATCCCCCAGCCCCTCTCCCCTTCCCAGATGTAGGGGTGAGGTTGAAAGTTCATAGGCTGGGGTCACTCAGAAGTAGCCCTCAGCCTTAGGTTTTCCAAAAGTCGGTGCATTAGCACAGCAAACGACACCTCCATCACTCTTGTCACAGGGCATATCGAGGGGTTTGAGCCAGGAACCAGTGGATGAAGACCAAATACAAGAGATATGTATTTTGGTCACCTGAATTACCAAATATGTTTCTTATGAATCACAATCTCACACTGTTCTTGATATCATTTAAAATTCAAAATGAAATACAGGGACTGCACATTTCTTAGGCTGCTATAAGAAAGCACCACAAAGTAAGTTGTTCAGACAGCAGGAATTCATCGTCACCATTCCGCACGCTAGAGGTCTTAGATCAAGGTGTCCGTGGGGCCATGCTCTCACTGAGGGCTCTAGGGAAGGATCCATTCCATGCCTTTCTCCTAACTTCTGCTATTTCCTTGGCTTATGGTAGCCAGTCTAGTCTTCACATGACCTTCTACCCTCACGTCTGAGTGCGTCTGTGTCCAAATTCCCCCTTTGTAAAAGGACCCGGTCCTACTGCACTGAGGGTTCACCCCGCTCACACACAATTAAACCTGTAACAGTGAGTAAAATAAATTCAAGCCATGGGGCAAATGCCATGTTGTTTGAACCACTCCCCAACCTGCACCCCAGCTGACAAGCCCTGCCTTAATATTTTCACTCACGTGTCCCATTGGCTTGAAACATCACTGTTACTGTTTATTCCTGAACTTTGGGCTCCTTGCCACCTCCTGGCATATGTCAGAGCACAGTGTCTCACTCGGGCCCATCTGCCCCTCCATCTCGCTGACGATAAGTTGTCCCCTGTCTTTACATAAAGCACTTAATTCTTAGAGCATATGTTTGCATCATAAGGAAGCATTTGCTAACCATCATGTAGACTGTTTATGATCAAGGAGTCCTGCTTTTGGTGAAAACGGACCCCTTAAGTAAGTGTGGAACCATAACCTATGCTTTACTGTACTCATTCGTCAAGGGAGAGGGTTGGAATAGCTCTTTTGAACCATCGGTTATGGTTCCAGTAGGTGAGGCAGCCCATGAATGCCTCCTCTGACCATCTGTGTTCAGGGATGCAGGTCTCGATGAGGAATCCTTAAGAGGAACCTTAAAGAAGGCAGTTCATAAGTAGCCGAGGTCCATTTATGAAACGAAAATGAAGAACATAGAGTTGAGGGTACGGACACAGGGTAGAAAGAATGGTCTAGCTTATGAACGGTTCTCGTCTAAGGGCAGAAACAAATGCCACGTTGTTTGAACCACTCCCCAACCTGCACCCCAGCTAGACCTTAATCAAGTTTGCATAACCTTGAATGAAGGAAGGCTGGTTAGGAGAAAAATGCTGGGGCCAAGCGGCAGAGGAGGACTGAGTGCTACAACACAGCACATCTTACCAAGCAGAGAAAGGCATTAGAGAGAAACCCTAGCACATAGACAAGTCCATAGCAGTGGTTCTCAAAGTAGGGCCCTGAAACCAGAAGTGGCCAGAAGCATGTTAGACATGCAAATTCTAGGCTCTCACCCCAGACCTGCAGAATCAGAAATTCTAGGCACAGGTATAGTAAGCTGTGTTTTTAACAGGTCTGTTGGGTGATAATGAGCCTCGCTAAAGCTGCAGAACCTCACTGGGAAGACAGGAGGAGGACAATTCATCTCACTTTGCCCTCCGTGACTTGAACCCATCACTCCGACTGCTTCTTTCTTCTCTCTCATCAAATTTACCAAGTAAATGGAGTCCTCCATCCAGCTTTTGAGTAGCTCATAGCATGCCAGTCATTAAAAAAGACAACATCAAGCAATAAATTGATGTGTGCACACGCACGTGTGTAATACGCAACCAAGTCAAGTCTGTGTCTGCGCAGGTTGCTCAAGGCGATAGCATCCCTCACAGGTGAGGCCAAGTGGCCTCCACTGTGGCTTGGCCTCACCTCAGTCTATGGGCATCTTCTTAAGAAATGACCCTAGGAAGATGCTATTTAGGGTAACAGGACAAGAATAAAGAGGATTTCAAAGGCATTCTCAAATCTCCCTATTATTTTTCAAAATAGATGCTTGACAGCTGTGAAGCTTGACAGGTGTGATCTGTTGTTCCTAATAAGGAGTTCCCACAAGGCACATTACTGCCTGGTTTCTGGCATGTTGACCAGCGGAGGATTAATTTTAAGTTATCAAGCTAATTACTCATAAGCATTAACAGTAGCCATAGAGAGCACGTTTCCAGATAGCAGGAGCTGAATTCTATTGCTATTATCACTGTAACCGTTTGGAAATTTCTACTTTGCACAAACATACAATGCCTCATAAATGAGAACAATTATTTCCATTTGCATTCCTATAGGATATTTTAGCAACATGTTTTAGAATGCATGAAGTCCTAGAAGTCCTTATTTTAATACTAAAACAAAACCTACCGCCTTGACATACACTTATATGCTGGAAGACTCAGGCTCTAGTTTAGCTGACTTAAACTTGTAGTGGGGAAAATCTAAGCAAGAAAGAAAAAATTACTAGCACCACATGCTTTTCCCATTCTAATTGACTTTAAGTCAGATTTTTATCACATTGTTTACTTGTGATATATGCTTTTTTCATTCTAACTTCTGTGTTATTCATTAGAGAATGCAGAATAATTCATCAGACTAACATAAAGCACCTCGTGGTCAATTATACCCTGACTTATATGATATTCCAGCCCATTCATCACAATTCTGAGTTATTTTCATATGAACTTCAAAAGACAGTATGCTTTAATGAGAGACCACTTGAGAAAACATGATGAATTAAATGTGAGACAAGAAGAGCAGCAGTAACCCCAAGAAAAGACTGCACTTTGAAAAAAAAATCAATTCCAAGAAAAATGTGTTATCTGCAGAATTATAAGCACCCAGCAGGAGGGAAGTCAGGTGTGTTTTCATAATAGAGTAGGTGACCTAGAATTCAATGCCCTTTTCTCCTTACACAATAGTTACCCAGGAATTCAAATTTCAATTAAAAATTCTACTGAATCTATTGCTATGCATCATATGGGAATAGGAAATCTTTAAGTGACAAATGCATAGAAGACATCTGAATGTCATTCTCTATCCATAGAACTAAGCACTTCCAAAGAAATTTCAAAGGGTAACTTTTTAAAATTAAAAAAATTAGGGGCGCCTGGATGGCTCGGTTGGTTAAGTCTGACTCTTGATTTTGGCTCAGGTCATGATCTCACATTTCGTGGGTTTGAGCCCCACATCGGGTTTTGTGCTAACAGCTCAGAGCCTGGAACCTGCTTTGGATTCTGTGTCTCCCTCTCTCTCTGCTGCTCCCCTGCTCATGCTCTGTCTTTCTCTCTCAAAAATAAACACTAAACATTTTAATTAAAAAATTAAATTAAAAAAAATTTAAATTACTTTTCTTAAAGAAATTTTAATTTTTTAGAGTAGTTTTAGGTTCATATCAAAATTACAAGAAAGGTGCAGAGATTTACCATACAACCTCTGCCCCCACACATGCACAGCCACCCCTTATCAATACCCACCCCCAGAGGGTACACATGTTACTACCGATGTGCCTACACCCACACATCTTATTTACCCGGAGCCCACAGCTTACATGAGCACTCACTCTTGGTGTTGCACATTTTATGGCTTTGAACAAATATACAATGACATGTATCTACCATTATAGCATCATATAAGTAGTTTCACTACCCTAAAAATCCTCTGTGGTCACCCTGTTCATTCCCTCCCCTCAACCCCAACCCAAACACTTATCTGTTTACTGTCTCCTGAGTTTTGCTTTTTTAAGAATGTCATATAGTTGGAATCATAATATTGAGCCTTTTTCAGATTGGCTCCTTTCACTTAGTAAGCATTTAACTTTCCTCCATGTCTTTTTGTGGCTTGTTAGCTAATTAAATTTTAGTGCTGAATAACATCCCATTGTCTAGATGGACCACGGTTTATTTATCTATTCGCCTACTGAAGGACATCTTGGTTGCTTCCAAATTTTGGTAATTATAAAGGTGTATACACATCCATGCACAAGTTTTTTTATAAACATGAGTCTTCAGCTCATCTGGGTCAATACCAAGGAACACAACTGTTGGAGCAGATGATAAGTGTATGTTTAGGGGCTCCTGGCTGGTTTAGTTGCTTGAGCATCTGACTCTTGATTTTGGCTCAGGTCATGATCCCGGAGTCGTGATTGAGCCCTGATCAGGCTCTGCACTAAGCATGGAGCCTGCTTAAGACTCACTCACTCTCTCTCTCTCTCTCTCCCCCTCTCTCGGTTTCTCAAATTGAAAAAAAAAAAGAGTATGCTCAGCTTTTCGTTAAAAAACAAAATTTCACAAAGTAAATTTGAAGATGTAGTTCTCTCTATTAAGCAATTCATGAGCCCAAGCAACATCCCATCTGGTACGAGATGCTCTGAGGTGTTGCACAAAATGGAATGTTTCCCCAGAGGAAAAGAGTAGAGGAGGAAGTTGTTCAAGAAGAAAGGATTATTCTGTCTTCTCTTTGTAGGGAAGGGAATAGGAGGGTTGTTATCATGCAGATTAGCTCACTAGAGCTGATCAGCAAATTTCAGGTCTACTGTTAAAAGGTCACATTCCTCAGATAGGTTGAAACTGTAATTAAGTCTTGCTTTGCTGTCCTGGATGGCAAATGACTTCCATTTTGGGCTGTTTCTTTTTCTTTCTTTCTTTCTTTTTTTTTTTTTTTTTTAACAAAAATGGCCAACCTGTCTTCCAAAATGGCTGCGCCATTTTCCATTCCCTCCAGCAGTGAACGTGAGTTCCTGAGGCTCCACATCGTCACCAGCATTTGGTGCTGTCCAAATTCCAGATCTGGGCCATTCAGACAGGCATGTGGTGGTATCTTGTTTTTTAATGTGACTTTTCCCAATGACATGTGACATAGAGTCTCTTTTCACAAGCTTGTTTGCCACCTGCATATTTTGTCTGGTGAAGTCTTTGGCCCATCTATAAATCGGGTGTTTAAATTACTTTTTTCTGGCTCTCAGACCACACTGTGAAGTGCCCAGGATCAAGGGCATACGTGTTCTTGATTTCTGAGTCCCAAGATCTTCAGCACAAGACACTTATTTGGTGCCTAAGACATCTTAACAACAGCCAACATTTCTGGAGAGCTAACTATATGAGAGGTTCCGCTCTAACTAAACTCCATCAGAGCAGAACCCAGTGAAACAGTACTCACCGCCAACCTCGTCATGAGTGAGGAGACTGAGCAAATGGAGGTTAAAGGGTCTCAAAGAAGGTTCGGAGACAACAGTTCTTGAAAAGGAGAAGTGGTTTACTTACAGAGAAGTTCCCAGGGAATCAGACTTTAGGACCAGCTGGCAAAATTAAAACTTCTTATTTTTTTAATTTTTTTTTATTTTTTTGAGAGAGAGAGAGACAGAAGAGCACAAGCAGGGGAAGGGCAGAGAGAGAGGAAAACACAGAATCTGAAGCAGGCTCCAGGGTCTGAGCCTTCAGCACAGAGCCCAACGCTGGGCTCAAACCCACAAATCATGAGATCATGCCCTGAGCCAAAGTCAGATGCTTAATCGACTGAGCCACCCAGGCTCCCCAAGATCTCATTCTTTTAAGTAATCTCTACACCCAACATGGGGCTCAAACTTACAACCCCCAAATCAAGAGTCACACGCTCTACCAACTGAGCTACCCAGGCACCCCAAGATTGCATTCTTTTAAGTAATCTCTACACCCAACATGGGGCTCAAACTCACAACCCCAAAATCAAGAGTCACATGCTCTACCAACTGAGCCAGCCAGGCATCCTGTATGCAAACAAAACTTTAGCCCTAATTTCATGTGATTATTCAAAAAAGGAGTTTCCTGGTTTTTTTTTCTTCTGAAATTGTGCAGTAAATAATGGAACTAGACTGTACAAATCTTGCCGTATTAAAAATAGGTTAAAAATATTATACAAGTCCATGGCTCCTGAATAACACAAAGATCAAAATACAAATGTATGTCTGTTATAACGTGGTCTCCCCTCCAAATACGTTTTCCAACAGTCAGTGTAACACTTCACAAGTGAATACATTCTGTCCAAAATTGTTTTAATTTCTCTGCAGCTGTGAGGACATTATCTCATAATTCCGGATACAAAAATGTGGAGACAACAACAGAGGAAAGATGTTCCTACTTTTTTTTTAGATCCCGGCCCAATGGGAATATAACTTCCCAGATGCAGGCCATTTCTGGAATGATCAGCAGATGAGTTTGGCTGTGCTGCTTTCAAAATGGTACAGCCAAGTGTCAACATAAAAAGAGAGAAGAGGGGCGTCTGGGTGGCGCAGTCGGTTGGGCGTCCAACTTCAGCCAGGTCACGATCTCACGGTCCGTGAGTTCAAGCCCTGCGTCGGGCTCTGGGCTGATGGCTCAGAGCCTGGAGCCTGTTTCCAATTCTGTGTCTCCCTCTCTCTCTGCCCCTCGCCCGTTCATGCTCTGTCTCTCTCTGTCCCAAAAATAAATAAACGTTGGAAAAAAAAAAAAAAGAGAGAGAGAAGAAAGTGGGACGGACTGAAAGGGAGAATTCATCTCTATTCAGAGATGTCCTGGACAGTTCCAGCAAAACTCTGCTGAGGACCTACTATGTCCAAGGAAATAAGAAAGGAAGTGCCACATAGATGAGATTGTTTTGAGGGGCTACGAATACCTCGAAACATGGAAGAGACAATGGAAAACAAAATGTGTTTACCTTCAAACCACGAGTGCTTTAATGGTATGCAACATCTTATTTCTTGCACTTCCTGCACGCTGAAGACATTTAAAAGAATCACAGTTGGGGTGCCTGGGTGGCTCAGTTGGTTGAGCATCTGACCTCGGCTCAGGTCATGATCTCACAGTCCGTGAGTTCAAACCCCGTGTCGGGCTCTGTGCTGACAGCTCAGAGCCTGGAGCCTGCTTCCCATTCTGTGTCTCCCTCTCTGACCCTTCCCCATTCATGCTCTGTCTCTCTCTGTCTCAAAAATAAATAAACATTAAAAATAATAATAATAAAATAAATAAAAGAATCAGTTACCAAAACACAGCACGGCAACTTTTTTCTCCAACTTTTTTCTCCTTCTTTCAGGAACTAATCAGTGGCAATCTTATAATTAACTTAGCACTTATAATTAACAGACTTCAACTCTGGAAAGCAAGCCCCGACTTTACGTGGTGATGCAATCTGTAACGTTGCCTTTTCTTGAATCATCCGTACAGCAGGGCTGTTGGGCAAGACTGGTTTTCAACCCAGGGGCCTGGATGTCACTGGACCTCCATACGGCTGGGGTGGTGTTGTGCTCACTTCACCGCACACCTCTATGATGTGCCCATCACTGTTCACTGGCGGAAATAGCCATCAAGCGAGAGATGAAACAGGAAGCAGGTCAAAAAGGAGCAGCTTGCCGTGAAGAACAGACAATGGAAATGTGAGTTATCTCACAAGAAACTGTTTGCATGGAGGTTTGTCAGGAAACATTTCCACATTTTCAAATGCAGGGGATATTATTATTATTATCATCTCCCATGACTGTAAAGGGTCTTGGTATTTGCAACCTACAGGGTCCACTCATCAGCTGGAAAGTAAGCTAAAGGCCCTGAAACGTCAGGCCCCCTGGCATATTTGGTTTCTCAGAACAGGACATGGAAACTCGTCCCGGACCGAGGACGACACATTAATATGAGGTGTGTAACCTCATTCGAACCTGTCCTGGCACCTTACGTTTCCATGACTCCGTCAATTTTCTTTCCAGCCCACAAACTCTAACAGGATACATCTCACAAGAGTGCTATTATTCCCAGTTGTATAGGCGTTTAAAGACAGGAGTGGAGACATTATTTCAGTCTAAAAAGGGCTGTCTCTCTCAATCATGTGTTACTAGAAAATTAACCAAGAGTTGATTCACTTACGTTGCATGAACCACTTTATACTAAAACCCAAACAGGAACACAGTGAATAGGTAAAAATCGCCTTTAACCTGAAAGCTTTATTTGTGTTTGCATTTAGACCTTCTCAACTGTTTCAGCCTTTCTTTTAGAGGAACTTGCCAGTAAGCAACCTCCCAACCAAGAATGGAACCTATCTGGTTTGTCTTTAGATAATAAGCACGTCACTTATATTAGAGGGAGTGAGGAACACCAAAAATAATTTCGTGTGTTGCAAACTACGACTTACTGATGCATTGTAATATAGTGGGTTGAAGAAAGGTATAAACTGGAAATAAAATAAGGAAAAAACATCTCTGAAGTTCAAAAGTAAATGAATTCCCAATTTTCCTCTGGTCCCAAGCACTGGTACGATTAATGACATTTTTGGAAGGTGATGAATTACTTTGCAAAATTAATGTTTCTTATTTCATTAGAGGGAGTCCTATTTTCATTTCTGGACTCATAAAACTGTCACTTCTTTGGACATAATCAGACATTAGCGGCAAAATGATTAGATAGTAAATTAAGGGACATATGCATATGTGTTGGCTGAAGGTAACTTGAGATCCTGTGCAAACCAATGAGGAAAACACACTTCCTCAAGACAGAGATACTCATCACCATACATTATATAATTTAAGCAGTGACCACTTAACCACCTTACCTTTCAAACTAGGAAGGCAAAAGATATGCAAAACAAAATTATAGATCTTTGAGGTCACTGTAACAGAATGTTTTCTCACCTGGGCAGGATATTAACAACCGGGAGAGTAAAAAGTTTATGAAGTGACAAATGTTACTACAATTTAAAACAAAAAGGTAAACACAGTGTGAATTAAAAGTTTTTTTTAGCTTTCTTCCCCCCTCTTAATAGGCTATTTTTTCTCAGATTCCCCTCAGGATAGATTTGAGCACTTTGGGTATAAAAGAACCCCAATTTGTCACCATTTTCAAGTGCAGCCCTCCTCATTGTCCAATATTTATATCTTACAGAGATGCTGGAAAGAATCATAAAGAATAGGGGTGCCTTGGTGGCTCAGCCGAAGTGTCTGACTTTGGCTCAGGTCATGATCTCATGGTTTGTGGGTTTGAGCCCCACGTCAGGCTCTGTGCTGACAGCTCAGAGCCCGGAGCCTGCTTTGGATTCTGTGTCTCCCTCTCTCTCTGCCCCTCTCCCCTCACATGCTGTCTCTCAAAAAAATGAATAAACGTTAAAAATTTTTTTTAGAATCATAAAACACACACACACACACACACACACACACACACACACACACACAGAGTCTCCCAAAACAAAAACAAAAAGAAAGACAGCAAACACAGAAGGGACACTGAGTTCTTGGAAGGAGCTGTCACATACATGCACAATTACCACTTGCAAACAGTGTGAACATGTCCTCGCACCACAGAGAAGTACAATGGCAGCTGGGAACCAAGAGCAAGGTCATGTCCTGAGACCTCTGTTATTCCCAGACAGCAAACTCTAGGGCATCCAGGACCCCAGCTGTGGTCAAGATGTTTCTGCAAGGATCACAATAATTCTACTTTGTTGGACAAGTGTTAGTGGTGGTGGACAGAAACAAATTCCATTTATAGGAAAGAAAAAAAAAACCTCGTCATCTAAGAAGTTATGATTATGCATTAAACCAACATGTATGAAGATTTTAAATGATGCATGATTATAATAGTTTCTTCACTTCATAACTCTTTGCAACTACTTGCTTCAGTGTTTCTCTCCCCCCTCGCCCCCCACCCCCCGCCGCCTTTCTCTAGCAGAAAATAATGCTTGTGAGAGCAGGAAGTACGTCTCACTTATGCTGGGTCCCGCAAAACCTAAGATACTTGAAAGATGATGGTGTTTGACAGATTCTCACTGGTTGGAAGAAGGATCTGGATGGTTAAATGCACAGGGGATGGGTGTTGACGGACTGGTATTTTTTCAGGCTTTTCCCGTCATACCATTCATCTTTCAACTATCCACAACTGCACCCTTTTGTGATGCACTGGTGTCTCCAGGAGCCAACGAGAGAACGAGAAATGTAGGAATATTTCCCCCCAAAACTCAGGTTCTCACTTATGTTATAGTTGATATTTCCACTCTGTCTTCTCTCCCTGTTAACATCCTGAGAAGCGGGGTCATTCAGTATAAATATTTGGAAATATGACAATTAGTGCTTGAGTTTCTGCTATGAAGCCTCGGTTCCCTCTCTTCCAGACCTTCAACTTTCTTATCTGTAAAAGAAAAATAACACTCCTGACCTCACAGAGTTGCTGTGGAGGTCAAACAGATATTTTATGTGAAACTACTTCGTCACCACCAAGACACTGTCAAATGCAATGCTAACTCTCTTCTAACCTGTGGCTCAGTAATTCAGAAGAGTTTCTTACTAGGGGTCCGCCCCCATGAATTGAGACTGGGGTCCTGTCGCAAGCTGCATTATGGCGAGGAGACGGAATGGACAGCCTCCTTCTCTCGCCTTCTCATGCTTCTCCAGGGCTTTCTCTGAACGCTGCTGGCAAGATCTCACAAAGATCAAGTGAAGAAAAATCATTGTGTTTAGCGGTGTGGCCCACGGTTCAACCACAGCAACAAGAACCACGAAGAGCTATACATACACGTGCGATGGCCTGGCCATGCTTTTAGCCTGTTCTGTAGAGCAAAGGACCTGAGCTTCGGTACAGCGACTAAGGACCAGTTCCCAAAGCCTAGCTGCTAGCTGAGAGCCTGATACTGTATCACGTCCATCAGGAGCACTGGGCGTCCCCAACAGACAGAGAAAATTGTCGGAAGACTCTGCCTTTCCTCGTGTTGACTGCTCTGGGCTAGAAGAACACAGCGTTTGAGGTTTTGCCCAAGGGTCCTCTCCCCTAGGACACTTTCTCTAAAGGGAGATGCTCCTTCCTCAGAGATCTCATACAAATAACTATCTTCGCAGGCACTTGTGGACCAAAGTCTTAGCCACCACTAGACTAGAAGTTCCTCATAAGCAGGGATCTTACAGTCTCATCTTTGAAACTGCGGCAACCTGTCCATAGTAGCTGAAATAAACCCAACTGATGAAAGCAGTGCTTTTTGGTTTTTAAAGGGAGAGACAGAATGAGCATCTACAGTCTGTGATTTACATTAAAATGAGCCATAACCTGGGTGGCTCAGTGGGTTAAGCATCCGACTTCAGCTCAGGTCGTGATCTCGTGGTTTGTGAGTTCTAGCCCCACATCAGGCTCTGTGCTGACAGCTCGGAGCCTGGAGCCTGCTTCCAATTCTGTGTGTGTCTCTCTCTCCTGGCCCCTCCTCTGCTCACATTCTGTCCCTCCCCCCCCCAAAAAATAAACATAAAAATTTTAAAATAAAATGAACCATAAACACTGCTCCCATATTCCTTTCTTTACTTATTGGCTATCAATGATAACTACTTTTATCCAAGCTTCTCCACCATCAGGGAAAATGCCTCCCGTCACCATTTGGAACGATGTGTGAAAGCTAAGGATAGGGATTGTATTCTAGGTCCTGGGGCATATGGTTCCCCGGTTGCTTGCTGAGTAAATCCAAAGTTGGTTGATACCCCAACTGATGGGTCCCCCTTGTCATCTTCCTAGATGTTCAGGGGGTACTGTCATTCATGATGTCCCCTCACCCCATCAACCATCCATTGACCATACAACTATTTCAAGCTTGCTTTAGCAGTGTCTACATTTCACAGGGACAGTGAAGGAGCATGATGTGTTTATGTATTGGGCTCAATATCTGAAATCTTTATACTGAAATCATCAGGAGACATACGCTAAATCCAAATAACAGAAAATGTTCTAAGTGCTTCTTCATTTACTTTTTATAATTTTTTATTTTTTATTTTGAGAAAGAGAGAGAAACAGAGACATGCAATCTGAAGCAGGCTCCAGGCTCTGTCCAATCTGAAAAACAACCGTGTTGAATGAGATCAGGTATCTCCGAAGGTAGGTGTCTGAGATTGGGTTTCCTACAAGCAGTGGCCGGAAGGGGGCTTCCTGAATATATGATATATTGGGGGAAGCCCTCAGTGGAAAGGGAGGGAAGAGATCTCAGCTGGAGACCTGCAGAAGCCTGGTCCCATGCAATGATTTGGAGCATAAACTGGACCGAAAAGAGTTATTCCAGTGGGCGGGGGCTGGGCTCCTACGGCCTCCAGCAGTGAGCCAATGGCAAGATTCGCCCTCATTGAGGGAAGAGGATACGTTGCCTTGCTGGCAACACGGTGTCCATGGGCAGAAAGTTAGTCTCTAAGGGGAGCAGCTGTAAGCCATTAGCAGCTAGCTGATACAGGAGCTGGGGGTTAGGGAGGTGAGGGACAGAAGGTCACCAACAGCATCTACCGAGAAAGAATAGGTGTCTATGACCTATTTTCAATATTTGAGAGAATCCAACAGAAATTACACATTTTCCTAAGATGATGGTACGCAGATTAGTAAAAGGTCAGGAAGACGGCTTCATCAGCCAACTCTGTAGTGTGGGTGACTTCCTGCTGATCTGAAGCTTGAAAGAGTTAGGGGTATCTTTGATTAATGTAAAGAGGAAAAACTAGGTCATACCTAATAAATGCCATATGTACATAGACTGCACACTTTCACGACATGGAGCCCAAATACGTGAAGTAGAAATGTGCAAGACAGCACTGGGACTCTGAAGGTCTGTGCGCTCAGGCAAGTCTTTCCAAAGGTAAGTTCTGCGGTAATTCGCACAAGGGCATTGCAGTGGGGCATCTGCAGTGTTCCTTGTGCTGTTTTTCATAGATAAGATGTATTCTGATGATATCACATGCACCCCCAGCCCCCACCCTCAAAATTGTGTGAGAGGAGAACTCTCTAGAGCATTGCCAAGTTATGCAAAGAAACCTGTCCGTTTCTGAATTAATATAAGCAGAGCCCGCTGACTTTCATAAGTTTCTCTCCCTAACCGGAAAGTTTTGTTTTGTTTTTTAAGTAATCTCTACACCCAGTGTGGGGCTTGAACTCACAACCCCAGGATCAAGAGTCCCACACTCCATGTACTGAGTCAGCCGGGCACCCCAACTACCTAACCCTATGGGTTGTTTTTTTTTTTTAATGTTTATTTTACTTTTGAGAGCAAGACAGAGAACACGAGCAGGGGAGGGGCAGAGAGAGAGGAAGACACAGAATCTGAAACAGGTTCCAGGCTCTGAGCTGTCACCACAGAGCCTGACGTGGGGCTTGAACCCACAAACTGTGAGATCATGACCTCAGCCAAAGATGGACACTTAACCAACTGAGCCACCCAGGTGCTCCTAACCCTATGGTTTTACCCATTCACCAAAATGCACTAGAACAGGTTACACAATGGAATCTGGTGAATCCATTTCAAAGAAATCATAACCTCCTAACTTATGATTAAGTTTTTTACGTGGAAACACAGCAACAACATTAACTTTTAACTCTTTAAGTTAGGCCTTCAAACACACATACATGCATACAGTATATCATCTGTTTATATGCACAAATATATATGAATATATACAATATAAACATATGAAACTATGTATTTCTTCTTTAA
This sequence comes from Prionailurus viverrinus, assembly GCF_022837055.1. Lineage (NCBI taxonomy): Eukaryota > Metazoa > Chordata > Mammalia > Carnivora > Felidae > Prionailurus > Prionailurus viverrinus. The sequence goes on from NC_062579.1 coordinate 2,591,289, forward strand.
TGATACAGTGAACAAAGAAATGAGCAAGTCAATAAGTGTTCTTTAATATGTGTTTAAAATGCTCTATAACAGCCACAAGAAGAGAGACTTTTAAATCACATTCAGGGAGAAACACCAAATGAAAAACACAAACGTCCGCCATGATTAGCCCAATGTTTAGTTTGGTTAAATTCAGAAATTCTTAGAAACACAGCCAGAGATCCAAGGGACCCAGACCAGGAAATACAAAGGCCAGAGCTGAGGATGCCCTTTCTTCCCGGGGCCTCTCCAAATGCCTGGCCATTCTGCCTTAGAACTTAAAAATCACCTCAGGGCCAAGTAACACGCCAGGGCTGGGTATATTCACCACAGAAGTAGTCCTGCAAAGTCTGTGAGCCTCAGGCTGATTTGTGGCTCCTAAGGGTTTTTGATGTGATAATTGTTTGTTTACTTTTTCTTGGAGGAGAGGCTGGTCCTCTAAGTAGAATGAGCTAATCACTGGCTTAGTTCTTTCTTTTACCAAAACAAACAGCTTCCAATTACTGCTAAGAGAAGCCTCTGATCTCTCTAATCAGCTACCTAAGCAAGCCTATCTGTGGTACTTTATAGGGTGAATAATGTCCCATTAAACAAGAATCTCTTACCACTAACAAAACTCTAGACCCATTGGGCCGTGCCTGCCAGCAACCTGCTACTTATCTTCCAACCAGAAGATGTGCTCCTTCCCTGAGCAGTGGCGAATTCTGGCAAAGGAAATAAATAAACACATCTTTCCTTCCTCCGTTGCACATGGCCTACTATTCGTCCTCAAGTCCTGTTCTCTTGAGCCTCCTCCGAGAAAATACAGGCACAGAAAAGAGCAGATTCCGGGTCTCCTCATATTTAGTGAAATGACTGCCTTTTTTTTTTTTTAATGTGAAATTTATCATCAGATTTGTTTCCATACAACACCCAGTGTTCATCCCAACAGGTGCCCTCCTCAGTGCCCATCACCCACCCTCCCCACCCTCCCACTCCCCATCAACCCTCAGTTTATTCTCAGTTTTTAAGAGTCTCTTATGGTTTGGCTCTCTCCTGCTCTTTTTTTTTTTTCCTTCCCCTCCCCCATGGTCTTCTGTTAAGTTTCTCAGGATCCACATAAGAGTGGCAACGTGGATGGAACTGGAGAGTGTTATGCTAAGTGAAATAAGTCATACAGAGAAAGAAATGACTCTATCTTTAAGGCCCTGAGGCTGAGTTCCATGGTTGCCACAACGAAGCAAAATCAGGGGAGGCAGGAGCGGTGTCTGCTCGGAATGTCCCAACTGCGTAAGGGAGGGAGTCACTCTTAAGTTAAAGGAGACTCACCAGAAAAGAAAGCTTATTTCAGACACAATCTTCCCTCCTTTCTTCTTTAATATTTTAGTGAGGTTGAGGAAACAAGGGTAGAGGTTATTCCCAAGTGAATACGGATCAGCATCATACGCTGGAACGTTATGGAAAACCCTGTGAAGAATCCTCATGGCAAGGGGGCTTAAGCCCCGCCAAGGGTTCTGCACTCTTGAAATACAAAAGCCCAAACCAGGGCTGGCTTCACAGATCTATGAACAATGCACGTGGCCCATGCTCAGGGGACCAGTGCCTGGGGTTTGATGCTCTGTGCTCACCATATTGAAAATCTCAATGATTTTATCCTTGAGTTTGTGTTTCATATGGGCTGGCACAACAGTGAAGCTCATCCTGGAGGCGTGGAGCCTCAAATCACGCGTGATCCTGCCTCCCAGTGCTCCTTCACCTTGTCAAAAAAGGTTCTCGGCTACCCACTCCCGTGTTCCCTGCACCCAGTCTTCTGCCCCCACCAACTCCTTGCCCCCAAATGACTGTCACACTCTGTCCCCTGCCGTGACCTGGACAAGGGTCAAGGAGGGTTGATGTTGGGCATGCGTGCACTGAAGTGTCCCAGAATCCAGTGTGGCTGCCCTCATGTCACACGGGAAGTACCACACTGGTGGGTGGGGTGGCCAGCCAGAGTCTAAGACACCCAAGGAGCAAGCCCATCCCAGGTGCAGGTATCTACTGCATCCAGCAAGGGGGTTGCAGTATACTTGGGGGTTGCCCATTTGCCGTGGTTGGAGCACTAGGAGAAGGAGACCCCTGGCCCAACTCCCAGAGGACAGCATCTAGAACAAAGTGCAGGGGCGCCTGGGTGGCACAGTCGGTTAAGTGTCTGACTTCAGCCAGGTCACGATCTCGCGGTCCGTGAGTTCGAGCCCCGCGTCAGGCTCTGGGCTGACGGCTCTGAGCCTGGAGCATGTTTCCGATTCTGTGTCTCCCTCTCTCTCTGCCCCTCCCCCGTTCATGCTCTGTCTCTCTCTGTCCCAAAAATAAATAAATGTTGAAAAAAAAAATTAAAAAAAAAAAAATAGAACAAAGTGCAATGCATTGGTCTAGAAGCTTGCAGAACAGGGTACCAAGAGTACCTGAGTAAGCATGTCCGCAGCTGGCAGACCCCAGGTACCTGGGAAGGTCTACACACATCCTGCAGATCCTCCTGTGAAATGCCCACTGAGCACACCCCATGTTGCACACTTGGCGGGGGAGGGGTTCTCTCTTCTCCCTTCCCGCCTTCCTGAGTCTGGCTTCTCCTTGTCCCTCTAGCCCATCTCAAGGCACCCTCCAGGCATGAGTCAGGAACGACAAATTGTGAAATGCTGCTGATGTGGCAGACAAGTGACATGCTCCAATATTTGCACATAACAATGGCAGTGAATATAAAGATGAAGATTAAAATCCATACGAGTAACTTTTCAATTTTTCTTTACTGCAAATGACATTGAACAGCCAATTTGAAACACCATGACAAACTGAAAGAGCCACAGAAGGAAAAGTGTTTTATATTTTAGTTCCTTGAACAACACTCTTTTTTCTTGATATTTGAAATAATGGCCCATACGTTTTCATTTTGCACCAGGTCCCAAAAATTCGGTAGTCAGTCTTGAAGTAAATTAACCAACTAATCAAGGTGCCTGGGTGGCTCAGTCGGTTAAGCGTCCAACTCTTGGTTTCAGCTCAGGTCACCATCTCACAGTTTCATGAGTTTGAGCTCCACATGCACGGAGAGTGTGGAGCCTGCTTGGGATTCTCTCTCTCTCGCTCTCTCTGCCTCTCTCTGCCCCCCTGCCCCACTCACTCTGCCTCTCTCAAATAAATAAATTTTAAAAGTCTAAAAAACTTTAACCAACTAGCCAATAAAATCCTAAAAATAAGAATAAAACTGGGGTGCCTGGGTGGCTCATTCAGTTGAGCATCCAACTTCAGCTCAGGTCACGGTCTCGTAGTTGTGGGTTCGAGCCCTGCATCAGGTTCTGTGTGCTGACAGCCCGGAACCTGGAGCCTGCTTCGGATTCTGTCTCTCTCTCTCTCTCAAAAGTAAACATTAAAGAAAATTAAAAACAAAAAAGAATAAAACCAAGGACTTGTAGCCTTGGCTCCACTATGTTCTGTGCCGGCAGGTACTTGTCCCCCATGGGACCCACGTGAGGCTGGAAGTTCAAGGAGGTGGTCTGCCCACACCACCCACGTGCCCAGTGGCCAAGCCTGCGGGAGAGCAGGTCTGCCTGGCTCCAGAGCCCACATGTCTGCTCCACACCCCACAGCCCAGATCTCACGTTCACAGACAAGGAGGCCCTTCCCAACCACCCCTGTTGGGGGCATTGTAACGCCATCGTGTACGTGATATGTGCAAACCTGCAGTGTGCCCAGTGCCCCGCACAGGGAGCCAAGGGCTGTGCCAGATAATTCCAGAAGTCCCCAGTCACCATTCCCGCCTGCATGGATCAGCACCGAGTCCCGCGGGCTTCCGGGCCCGGGTGATAGCTACATGGCCGGCAGGTGATGCCCACCAGCACCGCAGAAGCGAAGGGACCAGGTGCACCCCATCTACCCATGACCCTACGGCCTCATCACTTTCACAGGAGGCTGGAAAGTGTGTGGAATTGGGGCAGAGACCATTCAATTGCAGCCTCCTGTGTGGGCCTGCTGCTCCATGGCAGTGCCCCCAGACGCTCCAAGTCTTTGTCTACACCATGAGTGCGGAGGCTGGGTCCTTCCTAGCCCAGCCCTGGCAGCTCATGTCGTGGTTTCACGGTTCGTGAGTTTGAGCCCCGCGTCGGGCTCCATGCTGACAGTGCAGAGCCTGCTTGGGATTCTCTCTCCCTCTCTCTCTGCCCCTCTCCAGCTTGTGTGAACTTTCTCTCAAAAATAAATAAATAAACTTGAAAATATATAAATAAATAAGAGAAATGGATATTTGTGAATATGTTCTGTAGACCAGTCCTCTGCAGGCTCCTTCGCCTACTGCCTGTGGATCTCAGTAGCCTCACCTTTCCTTCCCTTGAATGGACTGTGCCCCTTCTCACTGTGTTGTTGTTCACCTTGGGGGGGTCTTCAACTCTGTAGGGCTCTTGAGACCAGCCAGGGGGAAGCATTCATGGACTGCCTGCCCGTTTGCCACCAGAATGCATCTGTCTTACTTCTTCCTGGTGCTGACCAGGAAAAGGAAACTTGAGGGGTAGAGAGTCAGCCTGTGCATTCTGTTGTGATGCAGTTTGATTGTCAGGAAGATTTGCGAGTCTTCAACTTAGACACTTGGGCTTTGAGCCCCGACTCTGCCCACTGTCTAGCATCCTTGTAAGAACTAAATAGTGCTTGAAAAAGCACTGAACGTGTTTACTGCAGCCGGCCCTGCAGAGTTGCTTCTCTGAACCTTTTTCTGGTTTCTCAAATTGAAAAATTAAAAAGCAATTGATAGGACTGCATTCAAAACATGCAGACACATTTATGCCACAGTCAGATCTCCTCCATCTCTAAAGTCAGCAGTGGAGGGCGCCTGGGTGGCTCAGTCGGTTAAGCGGCCGATTTTGGCTCAGGTCATGATCTCACCGTCCGTGAGTTCGAGCCCCGCGTCGGCCTCTGTGCTGACAGCTCAGAGCCTGGAGCCTGTTTCGGATTCTGTGCCTCCCTGTCTCTCTGCTCCTCCCCTGCTCGCGCACTGTCTCTCTCTCTCTCAAAATAAATAAACACTAAAAAATTAAAAAAAAAAAAGTCAGCAGTGGAGGGGCACCTGGCAGGAGCTGTTCCACAAGCCTCCTCCCACCCCGGCCTTTCCTGTTAACAAACAACATGTGCCCTGGAAGGAGCTGGAAGCAGCCTGACCTGCATCCTCGCCCAATGATTTAACAAGGGGGCAGGGACAGGGAGGCTCCAGGGCTTATAAGGAGAGTGAGGTGCTGCCTTTTCAAATCTGAAGGAAGCTTAATCCGGGCAATTTAGGTAAATCAGATAGGCATTACCAGGTTAGGGTTAAACCTCCAAGAATGGCTTGGCAATTGATTGCAGAAACAGCAGCTATTAAGTCCTAACTGAGTAATTTGCAGCTTACCCCACCCCAGCTAATTAAAATGTAATCAGGATTGTCTGGCAATGTGTGTTTCCTCAGCAGTTTTTCTCCTGAAGAGAAATCATGCCAGGAGACCACAAGAAAAGCCTTTCACGGGAATTGGCTTGATCTAAACTGCTTCTTTAGCCGCTTAGACTGTAAAACAAATAAATTATAGCAACTGACAATTCAATTAGAAAGAAAGAAGGAAGGAACGAAAAGATACTCTTTCTCTCCAAGAATGGGTTGCTCTGTTTTGTTTTCTGGGGCGGATTAAACCGTAGTGTACGTCGCATCTTGTCAGGAGAGGGGCTCTGGCAGGGCAGGGCGGTTTGGAAACCAGGTGGCCAGGGAGGAGCCCTCTCCAGGATGTCCGCGTCGTGTCAGCGCGGAACAGGAGAACGCGGTTTTCCCTTTCTCCACAGAGACGGGAGGACCGCAGCGGCTGCCAGTTAGGTCCTGGGAACCCCACTACGTGTTGCACGAATGCGCACTCACGCGCATGCACGCTTCGCGAGCGGGTGCGACCTCTGAGGATCCCAACTTTGAGTTCTGTGCGACCCGGCGCTAGGTTCCACTAGCTCTCGGGCCACGAGGGACATCCCCCAGACTATGGAGATTCGTCCCAAATTCCACCGTCATTACAATCGCCTCCTCTCGCAGCTTAGTAGCCGGGGCCCCTTGGAAAGCCCCCTGTGGGAGGTGGGAGGGGCGCCCAGTTTATGTCCCAAGATCAGAGGGCTGATCTTGCAAAGATCCCGGGTCTCCTTCTGGCCTCCACAGCTTTCCTGAGGCAAGAAGGAAGGTAAGGCTTGGAACAGGTGAGCCGCTAAGGAGAGAGGCGGGAAGGCCGTGGAGAGAACGACGGCACACGAGAGAAATAAGGCGTCTGCGAGAATGATGTCAGACCGTGCGCACTCGTGTGTGTGCTGGGAACAGGAACAGGACGCGCCTCCGCAGAGTCGGCCGGCCGCGCAGATGCGTCCCCCGCACCCCGGGTTCCCACGCCGAGACCTGCGGGGACCCTTGCTACCGTGGCTCCCCGCAAGGGTCCCCGCAATCCACAGGCGTCAAAAGCGCGCTTCTCTGAACCTCCGACGTTCACCCTCATCCAAACGCACGCTCTCCCATCCTCAAGCAGAAGAAGGTCGTCAGGGGCCCGGGGGAGTCACCGACCCCGGGGCTCTGCTCGGAGCACCCAAACCCGGCCCTCCAAGTCCCGTGCCCCGTGCATCGCTTCCCTTACTCTGCACACTATCCGCTGGCAAGACGGAGAAGCTCCGGAGCTCCAAACTGGGGCGCGCACAGCGACCATCCCCACCCCCGCCCCAACCCACACATTCTGGAACAGACGACTCGGCCCCAGCGCCCTGTCTGCGGCTCCAAGGGGGTGGGGGGGTGGGGGGCCGCGAGCTCCCGGCCCGCGGATGATGAAAGCGGCGCTCAGAAGAGACAAAAGTATCGGCCCGCGGGCACCTGCGGGGCTGGGCTGCCCGCGCGGGTCCCCGGGCGCGGCTGGGCGCGCCTCCCGGCCTCCCTCCCGGCGCCGGCGGCACCGAGGGCCCCGCCGCGCCCGGGACTTTGCGGGACTGGCCCGGAGCCCCGCGCGCGGAGTCGGGGGAAACTCACAAGCGCGCACACGCAGCCTCGGAATCTGCGCGGCGGCTCGCCCCCTCCCCAGACAGCGCCGCTCGTTTTCCGCCGGGAAAGGAGAGCTGGCAAGGATGCTGCAGTCTCCGGTCCCTTCGGAGGAGGCGGCTGGGGACGGGGGCTCGGCAGCCCCGCTTGGAAAGCCACGCCGAATCGGGACGGCGGGATCCGCGCGCCGAGCCCGGCCACAAGTTGGGGCGCCCGGGCCGGGAGGCCGGCGGCGCGCGCGCCCCCCGCCACGGCCCGCGGCGCCAGCGCGGCGGCTCCCGTACCTGGAAGTGCTGGAAGAAGGCGGACATGCGCGTGATCTGCAAGCTGAGGCACCTGGACGAGCAGCGCGCGCGCTGGACGCTCACGGCCGACAGGGACTCGTCCAGCCGCCGAGCGGCCGCGGCGCCGGGGCCGCCCGCCAGGCAGCCCCCGCAGGCCGCCAGCCAGAGGCAGAGGGTCAGGGCCGCGCCGGGCGCCCCGGGCACCATGGCTGCAGGTCGGGGGCGCGGGCGCCGGGCGCTGGCCGAGGCTCCCAGCTCCGCGCCGGGGCCGCACTGCCGGGGACACCTCGCGGCCGCCGCAACTCCGCTGGAAAGTTCAATCATTCAACTCCAGCCCCGCGCCTTCCCCGCCAACCTCCTCCCCGCTCGGCCTCGGGGGGCGGGGTGAGGGTGACAGGCGGCCGCGCCATTGGCTGCGAGCAAAGTGAGTGACAGGGGGGCCGGGCCGAGGGCCGTGGGCTGGTCTAAGGGGCAGCGAGCCCCCGCGCTCAGAGGCCGGGCGGCGCGGACCCGGTCTCCCCCGTGCGCCCCGCTCTGGGTGGTCGGGCTCCCACGCAGGCTCTCCGGCAGTCCGCCCTCCCCCCGCCCCCCACCATCCAGGTGATAAGCCGCAGGTGTGAGCGAGCCCGGGCCTGCGAGGGAGCTGCCTTCTCGGAAAGGAGGGCCCGGGGACCCCCAAGGGCGTCCAACCCGCCCAAGGAAGGACGCAGCGCCTGGAACTTGGAGGCTTCCTCTCCAGTCTGTACCCCGGGTCCAGACTCCGCTCATACTTTCGCATATTCGAATTTCCTTTTTTTTAATTTTTTGTTGGTCCCAAATAGTGGAAAAGAACTAAGTAACAGAACTGAAATGGGCATTTCAGTGACATTTTCCTTCCTCTCCCTCCCTCCCCCATTCCTTCTTTCTTCCTCCCTTCTTCCTTCATTATAATGACCTGGGAACCCATGTGAGTACCTAGCAAGTGACATTTGTTAAACAACAGCCCCACACTCGCTGTTTCCTTGGGTGTCTGTTTTCCTGGTAAGCGCTACTCTCCCAGTGTGGCGATTCCAAACAGAAATCTTTCCCAAACCCTTCCCCATGTATCCGTCCCAAGCCTCTTGGTTCAGCCTTTGTAGCAGGAAACTGCAGCCCCACTATTTCTTGCCATCTTTCCCCGTGCTCTCTCAGCACACATGTTCTCTGTCCCCAGAGAGGGCCCTGCCACAGAAAGAGCTGGGGGCGCAACCGTAAGACACTACCTGGAACAGAGTTTGTGCTTCCCTGAGCTCCATGGGGAAGGGACAGAGCTCAGTCTCCTGGCTTGTAGAAGCCCCGAGAGAGGGCCGAGATGGGATCCTGCAGGCTGTGCTTGAGGCATGGGGATATTTATTTAACAGGACTGAGTCCAAAAGAGCCATGCACACCCCTTTTCAGGTGCAGACCACCTGACTGACGTCCCTGTGCCCTGAGGGCTCCACATGCTGTACAGAATGGCACTCACACGTTCTAAACCCTAGGACCTCCATCGGCTCCCAACTAAGCACAGAGAGGGTCTATCTAGAGGCACTCCGTCTGCCCAAAGACACATCACAAAGTCTGATTCCTCTTCACCTAAAGCTTAGACTCTTTCCAGTATCCAACCTTCCCTCCCCACCCCTACCCCATTCTTCTGCACATTCTCCACTCTGTGATTCTGAGCTTTTCCTGTTAAATTATAATGACAACCATCTACAGTTATCCTACTATACCTATGATTCTTTTTCAAGTACATCACTTTTTTTTTTAATGTTTATTCACTTTTGAGAGAGAAAGAGCAGGGGAGGAGCGGAGGGGGAGGGACAGAAGATCCAAAGTGGGCTGTGCACTGACAGCAGTGAGCCCAATGCAGGGCTCCAACTCAGAACCATGAGATCATGACCTGAGCCAAAATCAAAAGTCAGATGCCTAATGGACTGAGCCACCCAGGCACCCCTCAAGTACAGCATCTTCTGTGTATATTTCTTCACATAGTTAAGTCAGCAAGGCCAATACAATTCACTGCTTAGTGTGTTTCTCAGTGAATTTTTTTAAATGTTGTTTATTTATTTATTTGACAGAGAGAGCAGGGGAGGGGACAGAAACAGAAAGAGAGAGAGAATCTCAAGCAGGCTCCATGCTGTCAAGCCCGATGCAGGGCTTGAACTCACGAACCACGAGATCATAACCTGAGCCTAAATCAAGAGCCAGACGCTTAGTCGACTGAGCCACCCCGGTGCCCCTCTCAATGCATGTTTAAAAATCAGGGAATTCAAAAGTTTCTGTAGGAAGAAGTGACTTCGTGGGTGTGCACCCTGCACAACCGTACAGAGCCCCACCGTAGAAGGAGCCACACTTGGTTTAATGTTCTGTCACCATCTTGGTTTTAATTTCAAACAAGGTTTGAGTAGTGCAGCCAGCCCTATGTGTACGTTTCAGCATGACAATACTACCCTTGAGCAGGAAACGTTAAAAAATGTAGGCATGAGCTCAATGGTTTGTTTAAAAGATGCTCAGAAATGTGAATGGAAGTCTTTCTTGAGTATGTTAAACACGTACTATTGACCAAGAGTAAAGAAGCTAACCTTGGCGACCCCAAACTGGAAGGTGTATACAGCCTCACAGCAGTGAATGGAGGTGTGTCGTGTGAATACAGGATTGTCCTCAAAATCACTTTCTCTGGGAATTGCTAAAAAAAAATGTCCAAAAGCTGTGGCAGAGCATTTAACTTTTAAAGTTCAACAAATACCTGGTCTCCATGGAGGCAAGGATATTATGCATGCCTACATTTTCTTATGTCTTTGATTTATAACTTTGCATGTCATATCATGAAATTTATATTCTAGAAAGTGAAATACGGACAAGCATGCTGAGCTTTTAAAAACAGCATTTAAATGTTCAAAGGGATCACTGTTGTTTTTTTTTTTAAGTGTGCTACTTATATGGTTTCCATAGCATATACATGTCCATGAATAAATGCATTTTATAATAAACCACAACAGAGAACATCTAGTTGGTTGAACAGAAAGCTTGGGATTAAACATGTAAGGCCACCTTATGCATATGTTAAAATTATACTTGTGGTTATATTGCTTTCTTGTTTTAGAATTATCACAGACATCTTCTGTGGCTATGCTGGCCTTTTTTAATGTTATTTATTTTAATTTTAGTTTAAAGTAACTTTTAAAAGGAAAACATTTTGGTAAAGGCAGAATAACAGTTGTAACCTAACGTTTTTTATTCTGCATACATGTGCTCAATTTACTATGCATTTCACCCTGCAACTTGGCTGGTAGGAGCTCTCTAACGTTTTTTTGGAAGTTTATTTTGAGAGAGAGAGAGAGAGAGAGAGAGAGAGAGAGAGAGAGAGAGAGAGAAACGGCTCGCAAACAAGGGAGGTGCAGAGAGAAAGGGAAAGAGAGAATCCCAACCAGCCTCCGTGCTATCAGAACCCAATGTGAGGCTTGAACTTGTGAACTGGGAGATCATGGCTTGAGCCAAGCTCAAAAGTTGCATGCTTAACCGAGTGAAGCCACCCAGATGCCCCAGCAAGCTGTCTAACTTTTGATAGGACTGGTTAAGCTCTGTACGTTCATGAAGATCCATTACATGAGAGGAGAGCCATTACTGTATAGAAGGAATGGATGGGTCAAAATCGTCCAGCTACATTGGTAAGAAAGAACTTAGCATGCCTTTCCTCAAATTCAACTTGAGCCCTCCAGTCTGAATTTGGAGAATAAATGAAACTTATATTGACTTCGATTTGACTTTATATTCACAAAATATCCATCCAGCAAGGACAGTGGAAAAGGGTCTTAACTATTTCTATCTATGTGAACAGCGACCAACTGTGTGACCCGTCTTGGTCAGGTTCTAGAAGAAACACACAAGCCCCTCATTCACAGTTTCCAAAAAGTTAGCTATGCTCTTCCTTGCAATTTATTTAGGTTATTAGTTTCTTCTTCTTTACCCCTTCCTTCCTTCCTTTCTTCTTCTCCTTCTCCTTCTTCTTCTTTTTTTTTTCCTTTTTTTTTTTTAACAGAGAATCAGAACCCCCTGGGAAGCTTGCTAACCGTATACTCCAACACTGGGGTAGGGCACTGGAATCTCAACTGTTTTTTTTTTCTTAATGTCTATTCATTTTTGAGAGAGAGAGAGAGAGAGAGACAAAGAGCATGAGTCAGGGAGGGGCAGAGAAAGAGGGGGACACAGAATCCAAAGCAGGTTCCAGGCTCCAAGCTGTCAGCATAGAGCCTGATGTGGGGCTCAAACACACGAATCATGAGATCATAACCTGAGCTGAAGTTGTATGCTTAACCGACTGAGCCACCCACGTGCCCATGAAGCTTTGATTTCAATAACATCTATGGCTTTGTTATTTTTTAAGGTAACTTTTTTAGGTATACATGTTGATATGGATTGGACATATAAATCTCTTTCTTAATAATCACATGGCTCTACCTTTTCCAGTACATTCCAGAGGAACAACATACTGTTAGACTCATTTTTTTCAGAGTAGCAGCTTGTCTTTTCAAAAGCTTTCCAGCTGCACTTGATAGGCATAAGCTATAAAGGAAACAAGCATAATCTTTCTCTCATATGCCCCTCCTGGATAAGCAAATAGACAACTCACTCTAAAATTGGGAAGACCAATACTTCAATTTGATGCCATTTATGAGGCCCCCCGTCATTGGTTATAAGTTCTAAGGGACAATGAAGTGAGGGGAGGGAACTCACATATGAGTTTAATTGCCTTCATTGATGATGTAATAACATGCACCTTGTCTCAGAAACTGCAATTGACTTCTGGAAAGGAAAATGTGAGAAAACCGAGAAATAGGCCTTGTTAGACTCATTCTCACATCTACATTTGCAGGCTAAGTCCTCACAATTTTGGTAACAGGACTCTTCGAGATTCTTCCTTCACTGTGTTTTCCTTCTTCTCCAGACTCTATCCCTTCTGCTTAGCTCGGAACTACATGATCCAGGGGATACCAAGAGCTCTGAAGCGGAAAAGATAGCGACATGGGCAGCGTGGGATGCCGTTAAAAACTGAATGGATAAATATCAGATTTCCATCTTTTGTAATACGATTTCAGGCAAGAATGGGTTGAACCTCTGTGGTACTGTTTGCTGCCCTGGTCCCTGATGGCCAATTCCATCCTTTTGCAAATGAAAATAACTTTTTGCGTAGGGCCATTGGATATATTATGCTTTGCAGAAGAAGACACATTCAGTTGCAATCATCTGTGGGTGATGTTGTTTTTTTTTTTTTTTAATTATCGCACAATGTAGATATCCCATTGGGGATAAATTAGCATATGACACATTTCTTCTTAGGCAAGATTATAAAAATTCAGTTACTGCATATACAGGTTTGAAGGCACTAATTCTATTAATTACCTAAACTGCTTTTGGTTTTGTGCAGTTGAAGAATAGTTTAATGAGACTCCTAAAATTTGGGGACAAAATATACAAAAGGATTATCACATAACATGATTTCAAGCTACTACGTCTTTACCCGAGTTTGCCTTCCCTCAGCCGTCCTTTCCCCCAAAGTCACCATCAATCTATCACGTAGTATTAAGTTTGGTACCCGTTATGCAGGCATGTGAAGAGCCTATTCAGTCATTACTAAAATTAAAATAACCACTAAAAAATAAAATGTGTGCGTTTTCATGCGTCAAGGATCAATTGTATGGTGACTGTGACATTCAACTGTGAATGCTTTTTCCCTCCCAGCACCTACCACCAGAAGTTTTTAGCTTTAGCACATTTAATGGCCTCTGCTGGTTTTATTGTCTTACGGAGCATAGTGCCTGCTGAACCATGCGGTTTGGAAACCATGGGGTTTGGAAAACGAGTGTTTTCAAAGGATGTTCAAAGCCAGTAAAGCTGAAATCTTGTCCCAGTGACCGGGCAATGGACTGATTTTAGCCTAATTCTAACATCATCTCATATATAAGCAGTGGATACTGAAAAACATACAGATAGCCATGAAGTGTGTGCTACTTAACAGTCAAATGCAGGAGACCATTGAAAATATAAAGAGTAACTTGTGTATCTCTGGCTCTAGACATGAACAAAACATGACTGGTTTGCCACCAAACTTCTATTTTCAGAAGCATAAGCCATTACAAGAAATTAAATTTATATCATTTTTACTAAATCTTTAATGATATAACTTTAAAAACCTCATTTTTCCTCTTCCGACTGGCCTAGTTATCTATCATGTGAAATAATGAATTTTCCAGTAAAATTCATACTTAAAATTGTGTAAAATCACACTTTTTTAAGCTTTCATAAAAGGAAGTTCAAATAAACAATCATACTTTATTCTGTTCTGTTCATGAAAAGAAACCTATGTATTCTGTTTAAAGACGTTAGTGGGTTTTTCTTCTTTGATCTTTCAAGCCCGTTGAAATTTACATTGAGCCATTGTAAAGACCATAGATTTGGAGAGCTCTGAAAATTGAAAAAGGCAGCTTTTAACAGGAAACAGCGCCACATGCTGGCCACATTCATAAAATGCGGCCACAGTCCTTCATCTGTGATAACCTACTATTATTAGGACTAAATGGTCAACTCTAGAGCATGAACCTCACTGGGAAAATCATGCAGTGTTCTCAGTTAACACCAACTAGATTAATTGTAGTGTGGATTTAAACACAGGAAGACCTTCCTGTATAAATGCAGTCACGCTGAACTAAATGACAGGAATGAGTACTGTAGTCTTCAAATGAATTTTTTCTTAGCTTCTGAACACTTTTCAAGCTCGTCACTACAACACTGAACGACAATGGCCGACTGTGTGTGTGAGTTGCATTCAAAGAAGCTTCTGTTGAGAACACCTTTGCAACTTACACACTGCTTGCTTCTTAAGATTCACAAAATACCATGGGACACCTGAGAAGCTCAGTCAGATCTGACATTTGATCTCAGCTGAGGTCATGATCTCACAGTCTGTGGGTTGGAGCCCTGCATCAGGCTCTGCATTGATGGCACAGAGCCTGCTTAGGCTTCTATCTCCTTAACTCTGCCCCTCCCCTGCTTGTGCTCTGTGTCTCTCTCAAGATAAATAAATAAACTCGTAAAAAAGAGATTCACAAAATATGAGAATATATGAATAAAATTCACCCCCAGTGGAAACTAATGCAAAGAAAATTGACAAGCTTTATCTACAGTGTCAGCAAAAACAAAGAAGACCAAAGAAATGCCTTTCAATGCTCACGGACCACTTTAGACAAGATGAACCAAGAGTCAAGAGATTAAGATAAACACATTTAAGAACAAGAGAGAAGTACTGTGTCACCCTGGCAATATGTGAATTGATGAGTGAAGCAGCTAAGGCATGAATTGGTACACCTCTGCATCCTCAGGGGTTTGGGAGAAAAAAGCATCCCTTAGGACTGAAACAGAACAAAAACAAAAACGAAGTTTTGGTTCACTTCTGGGATTTTTCTACAGTGGCTATCTGGCTCCAGCTGGAGAATATTCTGCTCTCTAATTGAATTTTGGGCACTTCAAGGAATTAGAAATCAAAGGTCATTCCCTTCCCTCCTCTTCTCCATGCTGGTGCTTCTGGAGTTGCTAAGGCCCACCCCTTCCTCACACACTCACACACCCTTCCACACAAAATGTTGCCTTCGAGTTCCAGAGAAGGCCTGCCAAGGCCAGGACTCCCTTTGCTCTCTTTCCTCAGCAATCTGTGTTTCCTGGAGCACAGATGGACAACAGGCATCAAAGATGGTAACTGGAATTGTCCTGTTGCTTCCGTGGGATTCCGAGTGGGAATGTTTTTCCCATGGTCCTTCTGGACACTGCACCACCATGTAGAGAAAGTACTCAATGACACTGTCACAACTTCTCTGTTCAATAAGAACTTAGGTGAAGGAGCCAGCCTGTGTTCAACCCCTTTCTTTTTCTTCTGCCACACACAATTCTTGGCTACTATTCTGGACGATGATAGTTGGGTAGCATTCATCTGTGAGAAATGTTTATCTTCAACGTCTTGATATTCATAATATTTCTCATCTGTGTGAGGACCGTGTTAGCAGAGATGTTCAGTTGAGGGCATCATACAGGCTGACATGTTCCTGCATCATGGATATGTAATAAGCCAGAGAATGTACAAGACAGAGCTGGCTCACTCACATTAGCAGTTGTCACTACAGAAATTACTGCTTCCTGGCCTTATGCACCGTGGAAGAAATGAAGAGAAATAAGGCTTTTCCTGTTTTCGAAGAATAAGGTGCACATTTTTTATTGTTTATTTAATACCAAAGACCGTTTGCCCGAGATGGAGGTTTTGTCCCCCCCCCCCCGCCACCACCACCGATCAAGTGACATTATAACTAGATCTGCAAACATGTTGAAATTATGACTTTATCATAATTGCCTACTCAGATCCTAAGGGATTATATAAGAAATGATACCATTTGAAGACCAGAAAAGTGAAGAACACCATTTTGGAATCACCCCAGTGTTGAATTTGGAATCCCCCCAGCTGTAGCAACGAGGGATGTGTCTCCTATGCAAATTCCCTCACTTCTGTACATCTAATCTTCCCCATGTAAAATAGAGATCTTAGGAGAAACCAACCCCCTGGATTATTTTGAGATAATCTTTCAAAAGGACTAAGTACAGACCTTCAATAAATAATGAGTCCTCAAATGAGGCAGGGTAGATATAGCATGTACAGCATTAACCAATGGATTTATAAGTCTGGTTTTCATTTTTAACTACCCTTCTGTTTAGTATAAACTTTGTATCAGGGCTTCTTAACTGTGGCACTATTGACATTTGGGGCCAGGTGATTTGTGGTGGGGAGCTATGCTGTGCCATGAGGAGCCCAGCTGACTGTCACCCAGTAGAAGCCAGTAGCATCCCACCCATCCCCAACAATCATAACGAACAAAAATGTCTCCAGATAGAACCATGTGTACCCTGAGAGTCAAAAGTGCTCCCAGTTGAGAACCCCTGATTAGGGCAAGCATCCTGTAGTTTACAAGAGTCTATTCCCTTTAAAGGAAAGAGAAAAATGATGTTTGGATGACTTCTGTAGTGGGCATTACTTTCTGAACATGAAAACCAAGTCCACTTTACAAAATGATTCACCGAAACAGCTTATTTGACAAAAATGGTGTTGGTGAGATATGAATGAGGACAGACTAAAGAGGAAAGCAAATACCCAGGGAAACCACTATCTGCTTCTCCAGAGTATTCAAGGCAAGTGCTTCAACTTAGAATATTCTCTAAAAAGAACTCACAGTACATGTGAACACAAGAGCTACTATTGACACCTGGGCAAACACTCTACCTGATTTTAAACATTTTCTTTAAGACTAGTCAGTGTTTGCTATATAAAATTCAATGGTGGGAATGAAATTCTACATTTTTTCCCACTTAACTCTTTAAAAACATTTTTTAACGTTTATTTATTTTTGAGAGAGAGAGAGGCAGAGTGCAAGCAGAGGACAGGCAGAGGGAGAGGGAGACACAGAATCCGAAGCAGGCTCCAGGCTCTGAGCTGTCAGCACAGAGCCTGACGTGGGGCTTGAACTCATGAACCACAAGATCATGACCTGAGCTGAAGTCAGTCACTTAAGTGACTGAGCCACCCAGGTGTCCCTCACTTAACTCTTTTTTTGTCATTGTTAAGGTAAATATATATAAAATAGAGTTAATTTACAGAAAATAAAATACACAGATTTTTAAAGAGACAATTGAGGGGGTGCCTGGGTGGCTCAGTCAGTTGGGTATCCAACTCTTAATTTCAGCTCAGGTCATGATCCCAAGGTCATGGGATCAAGCCCCGTGTCAGGTTCCATGCTGAGTGTGGGGTCTACTTAAGATTCTCTCTCTCCTTCTGCCCCCCACCCTGCTCGCACTTTGTCTCTGTGTCAATAAAACAAAATAAAATGAAAAGGGGACAATTGATGGGTCTTAACAAATTCTGCAGTTGTGTAACTGGCAATACAGTAGTGCTACAGAACGCTTCTGTCATCACAAACAGTTTTCTCATGTCTGCATTAAACTCCTTTGCTCACCCCAGCCTCTGGCAACCCAAGATGTGACTTTTGTCTCTTCCAGAATGTCCTGTAAATGCGATCATATGGGATGAAGCTTGGGGTCTGGCTTTTTTGTACTTAGCATAATGCTCCTGAGTTCTACGTATCTCATGCCAAAAGAGTTCGTTCCTTTATTCGTACTAGTTGTTTTTGAAAGTATGGTATGGAAGTTCACTCATAGCATCAGAGATATCTGAAATTACAGAAACCTGAAACAAATGGGAATTCTTCACAGCACGTTCTCCTCTCTGCTTCCCAGCAAGCATTTCGGCCGACTGAAAGCAGCAAGCCTGGTTACAGCTGCATCCAGGGAAGGGCAGCCAAGGGCAGGGAGACACCAACATTTGACGCCAGGGGCAGACAGCTGGAACTGGGTCTGAAGCTCTGTCCCAGGTGAAGCAGCTTCAAGCCCAAAGCTTCAGAAGGCAATACTGATTTACCCCACAGAAAAAAACCTGAATTAGGCCCAGGGAAGTGAGGATGAAGAGCTCAAACCATGATCTAACATGAGAGAACAGATCAGGAGTCAGATCAAAGATGAATCCAGGGGGCACCTGGGTGGCTCAGTCAGTTAAGCGTCCGGCTGGAGATTTCAGCTCAGCTTATGATCTCACAGTTCGTGGGAATGAGTCCTGCACTGGGCTCTGTGCTAATGTCACATAGCCTACTTAGCATTCTCTCTCTGTCTCCCTCTCTCTCCCTCCCTGCCCCTTCCACACTCATGCTCTTTCCCTCTCTTCCTCTCTCTCAAAAATAAAGAAACATTAAAAAAAAAGATGAATTCAGGACTAGAGAAATATTTCGTAAATAAAACCCAGAACACATTAACTAAAAACAAAAATAAAACATTGATCTATTCAGCTATATTAAAATTAAGACACCTTGTTCATCTGAAACATCTCAAAGAAAGAAAAGAGACTCATTACAGAGTAGAAGAAAATATTTTCACGGTATGCACGTCTGACAAAATATTAGAATGATGACTAGAGCATGAATTCCTACAAACCATTAGGAAAACATAGCACAAATAGATCAACAGAAAAATAAGCAAAAGCTTTGAACAGACATGGACCGACGAGGAAACACATATTTCTAAAAGACACATAAAGAAATGTTAGTCGTCATTGGTGGTCAGGAAAAGAATACCTAAAGTAAGACCAGAGTTCTTTCACATCCTTTCTCTTGGCTAAAGTGTGTGACCAAGTGTAAGAGTAGGAGATGGAGAGTAGGAGGCTCCATTGCACCTTTAAAAAAAATTTTTTTTAACATTTATTTATTTTTGACAGAGAGAAGCAGAGCATGAACAGAGGAGGGGCAGACAGAGAGGGAGACACAGAATCTGAAGCAGGCTCCAGGCTCTGAGCCATCAGCACAGAGCCCGATGCATGGCTCAAACTCACAAACCGCAAGATCGTGACCTGACCTGAAGTCGGACACTTAACCGACTGAGCCACCCAGGTGCCCCCACACCTTTTATACATTGGCGGTGGGGGCGTAAATAATGCCATCACGCTGCAAAAGGGTCAGGCATCATTTCTAAACAACTGACCAATCCCATGGCCAATGACTCCTCAATTCTACGTCCATGCAGCCCAAGGGAAGCTACTGCATGTATATCGTACAAATCATGGAGAAGCGTGTTCGCAACAGGACAGCTCATGTTATCAAGACCTCGCAACCAACAAAATGTGTATCAGTGGGAGAGAAGAGGCATAAACTGTGAGGTATTCCCATAATGAAATAGTGAACAGCTGTCAAAATAAATTAATTACCAAGATGTATATGTTAAAGATCAACCTTGGAACAGGACCAAGAATAAAACAAGAAGGGGAAACATGCCAACAGAGTACATATGGTACAATATCCCTGTTAGGGAGTTAAAGATAACTAGAATAAAAAATATATTTATTAGTGAGCATATACAGGCAATAAATAAATTTTAAAAATAAAAGGAAATAGGTGACATAGATGGCAGGATCATGGCAGACAAAGCAGGAGGGATTTGCTGGTGTCTCTTACACTATTAACAATAATGAATTAAACAGCTAGTTGAGGGGCGCCTGGGTGGCGCAGTCGGTTAAGCGTCCGACTTCAGCCAGGTCACGATCTCGCGGCCCGTGAGTTCGAGCCCTGCGTCAGGCTCTGGGCTGATGGCTCAGAGCCTGGAGCCTGTTTCCGATTCTGTGTCTCCCTCTCTCTCTGCCCCTCCCCCTGTTCATGCTCTGTCTCTCTCTGTCCCAAAAATAAATAAACGTTGAAAAAAAAAATTAAAAAAAAAAAAACAGCTAGTTGACTATGTAAAATGGGCTATCGCCGGAACAATGGTCAAAATGTGATGAGCCAGGAATTATAATTTATCCAACTCTATGTTCCTGAAATTTAATAAAAAAATAGAATGAAGTGAAAAAAAAAAAAAAACACAGTCCCAGACACTATGCGTTCATTTGAGCAACATTTCAAGGTCCAGGGCTTCTACACAACATTTAATGAATTCTTTGTTGAAAGAATGAACCAAAGAGCAATTTTTCTGGATGCAAAATCAGAGAAGAATAGGGTTTAGCAATTGAATGTTATTCTTGGGAATAATAAGCAAGAAAAGATAGTGTTCAAAAGTTGACCTTGAGAGTGAAATAGCTCCAGAATCTGTAGAACTGGTTTGAATCCCTAGTAAACAACAGGTCACTGTTAGAAAAGACTAGAAGGTAAGAAATAGAAGAGAGGGGATGGGCTTAGCAGGAAACTAGAAGAACAACATGGTTTAGACACCCAGCATCTGGAGTTCACTGTCAACAATATGGTCTTCTATGGGCCCATGGCTACCTACCGATGGGGGACATTTTGCTTGTCAGGTCTTCACTCTTCACTCTCCCAGCAGACAAAGATTTGAGGGTCGCCCTATACAGATGATATTCAAAACCATGGGCTGAATGAGATCATATGGGGAGCAAGCATGAGTCATAAATGAGAGGGGCTACAAGAAGACAGAGGGATTAAAAGAACATCACAAGCCTGAAAATTAGTTACTACAGGAATGTAGCCTTCCTCAGATGCATGAGTTTGATGCAAGTTTTGATTAATGTAATATTAGGAAAAGTTATATGCTCCTAACATGTGTCTATACTAGATATAAACTAACCTAATCTACATCTTTAGCTCCATCCGTCATTTGAGGTCTTTGTGCTACTCTCACAGTTTTGAATTGTTTTCTCTATGTGTACCCATGCAGACAAGATACATCAGCTACAGGTGCTTTTGGTTTCCTGCTTTATGTCATTTGGATCAGTGCTGCTCAATGCTGGTGACAATCAGTAATTAAAAAAAAGGCAAATGCCCAGGCCCTGACACCTGACGTCTTCATTTACTTGGTCTTGGGTGGCTTAGGAATCAGTATTTTTAATTTATTTTTATTTTTAAAAAATGTTTATTTATTTTTGAGGAAGCATGAGTGGGGGAGGGGCAGGAGGAGTGGGGACAGACGATCCAAAGGGGGCTCTGCGCTGTCAGCACAGAGCCCAACGCAGGGCTTGAATTCACAAACTGGTGAGATCATGACCTGGGCCAAACTTGGGCGCTTAACTGACTGAGCCAGCCAGGTGCTCCAGGAATCAGTATTTTGTAAAGCATATAGGTGATTCAGATGCCACCCTAGTTGAGAATCAAGAATATTTGTCCCTAAGTTCAAACTATGTTTTTGGGAGAAACAATACGAATTTGATGAAAATTTACCAACCCACATCAGCCCTCCTGATATTCCGGACAGATCATTCTTTGCTGTGGAAGCCATCTGGTGCAGGTAAATGTTCAAAAGCATGCCACTAACCCCTCCCACCAGTGGGACAAACAACAGTGTCTCCAGACATTGCCCTGTGTTCCTTGTAGGACAAAAATGCTAGCCTCACAAACTACTTGTGTAACCAGTTCTCGTGTTACAATATCCAAGTAGTACTTTAGTTCTAAGAAGAACCAAAAAAATAAACATGTTCTTCAGTTAAAGCACCGATATGTATGTAATCATGTGAAAGAGAGAGACAGGCAGACAGTATTGTTAAGTGATGTTCTGGATGACATTTTTAATTCAAAATTAACCAACAAGAAAGTTTTCCATTTCTTTAAGTTTGCATTTCTGGATCTCCACCTCTACCCAGCCTTCAGCCCAGTCCCTTTTCAAACAGCTTCAAGAAGCCTTACTTCTTGTAAAGATGACCCCCCCACCTCCTCTCCCAGGAAGGCTGTAAACAGCCCCACATGCCCCCACCTCACTACCAGCTAAAGCTTCCTTGGCCCCCTCCCAACAAACTGCCATGTACTGGCTTTTTCACCTCCGTCAGCTACCAGAAGGAGCCCACCAGGAGGGAGGAATGAATATAGCATTGCTTCTCCATTCGCTAGCCTTCAACAGGTTTCTTTGTTTCTCATGTGCTCCCCTGCCCCTCCCACAGGCCCATGATTTTGTGCTTTACCTCTCTAGCAACAAGTTAAATAATATCCTTCCATTCAGTGACCCTCTGAGCCTCTTACTATGTTTCAAGCAAAGATCTAGTGACTCTTGAGTCTCTTACTATGTTTCCACCAACGTCCTAGCCATTAGGACACAATAATGGACAAAATCCAGTCTCGGCTCTCGTGGAGGTTACTTAGTAATAGGCAGAGGCGTCCACGTTGTCTAGATAACAGTTGCCCTACGGTTTGCATTTTCCTATCGTGTGAGCTCCTCTTTTAAGCAAATACTCAACTCATGAGTTCTGTAGTTCCAAAGAATGCTAAGGATGAGCTTTTGAAATGTGGAACTTGCCTACCCAGGTACCTGAATGCAAGTGGGTGCTGTCACTGGTCTGCTGGCAGCATTTTGATTCTGCACTTCATCTTGAGAGGTTGACAAGCATTATTGATGTCACGTTGAAGAAGTTCAGAAGCAAAGAATTTTTTAACACCAACTGCAGGCCACTCAACAGCCCCGAAAGTGAGCTGCGGGTCCCGTGTCATTGGTGTCTACGTGGCACTGGGCCAGTCTGGGTGTCTTTGCTGAATTGAATGCCGTCTCACAGAAGAAGGGGCCTTGTGGGGCCGTGTGCATTGGTGAGCCGTGTGACTCAATCACAGCTCAATGCTGGAAGCCATCTAAATGGCAAGCTTCCAACATGAGTGAGATAAAACAGCATTCACCATGTCAGAGCTGTGAGAATGGCCTTGGGCTCTGCCCACGTTGGGATCTGCCACGGTAGACACTGCTAGGTTTCAGCTTAGCCAAGCCATTTGTGAACCAGGCCCTTGGCATTTAGGGGTACGTCTGGGAACAAAGGGCACCACTGAGCCAGATGCTTTGCTTTGTGGGGGACAATGACACATCAAGTCACTGCGGCAGGCAGAGAGATGCTCTGGGGCCAGGGCAGCAGCCTTCCTGAACAGCCCATTTCAGTCGGACAACAAGACGTGCTGGGTCCTTCCCACCCTGTCAGTCACTGAGTTAGAACCGACACACCCTGAAATGGGAGTATTGGGCAGAAAAGTCACAAGGGCTCTGCAGATCAGGTGTTCAGCCTTGACAAGCAGCCGTGACAGCCGCTTCTGGGTGGAAGTTACCATCTTTGGCCAGAGGCTCCAATTGGCAAATCATCAGACATAAAGAACATAATTGAAATGGGGTGTGAGTGTCAGGAGACCCCCCAAATACCAGTAATTCTCTGCATATGGCTCTTCATGGTGGGGAGATTTGCCCCCGGCGCTGATGGAACAGGGGAGCAGAGGCAATACGTATGTCAGCTCCTGCTACGTGTTCACAGGTACATGCAACAAAAGCAGCACCCTACACTGGCCCCCAAAGGTCCCACTGACAGAAGGTCACTCAACATGCCGCTGGAAACCTCATCCCCAAAAGAGTCAGTTGAATTGGGCTGCTCCCTCACCGCAAGGACAAGGCAGCATGGTAACCTGGGAGCCAGCATTCAACACAGTTGGACTCTCTCCCCCACCCAGAGTTCCCCAGCTCAGCTGGGCAGTGGCACATGGCCCTTAATTCTGCCTGGGGACAGGGAGACCTTGTCCCCAATCCTAATGATCTTCCTGTTCCAGCCACAAGGCTGAGGGATGGAATTATGGAGAGAGAGAAAGAGCAGATTCAAGGCAGGAGGTAAAGCACATTTATTTCTGCTTTCAAATGCCTGGGAGACGCTCATGTATTCGGTTAAGCACAGAGTTTATTTTTCCTCATCATTGAATTATCTACTGTTGGAAGTCAGGAAACTTTTGTTACAAATCAGCCCGAAGCTTCTTGCAAACTCAAGTCGAAAGCCTGAACAGTAGTCCAATGAGATGTGCAGAGTCGTTACTTTCGAACATGACCTTCAAATACTCCTCAGCTATACTTTGTGGAAACATATGATTACTCTTGCCACCTGGTTACAACTTGGATGGGTTTTCTGTCTCTAGGCTGAATGTGTTGCAATTATTTATTTCCAATCTCACAAGATTTCCAGAAGATATTTTAAAAGTGATTCTAGAACTGTCATTTCAGATGTTACAATTACATCCACTGACTCTATTGACTTTTATTTTTTGTGCTAAATGACTAGCTTAGCAAATGTGAAATTTAAGTGAAAAATAAATTGTAGATTCAAAATAAAGTAATGAAGCTGAAGACATAAAGATGTTGGGAGATCATCATTAGCTGGGTTTGTGGGACTTGTGCACACAATAACATGACTGACGAGGAAAGCATAACATAGAATGCATGCTATATGGTTATAGCTGCAAAATGTGAGACCTGTCTTTATATCTATCTACAAAGTTCTACTAGATGGCTTAAACATTTTGAGTTTGGTGACTGTTACCTATCTCGCTGTATTAAAAACCTCTGTCCTTACAGAGCTATTCACTATTTCTGTCCCCATGAAATTGGTATGATATTTTAAGAAAAAATTACAAGATGTGGTTTTCCTGCTCTGTATGTTGTGTTCTCTATGAATGATCAAGTACTTGCTCATATCTTTTAAAAATATACTAGGGGTGCCTTGGTGGCTCAGTTGGTCAGGCGTCTGACTAGGTCATGGACTCAGGTCCTTAGACTCAGGTCATGACCTTGTGGTTCATGAGTTTGAGCCCCGCTTTGGGCTCTGTCAGCACAGAGCCTGACACGGGGCTCAATCCCACAAACCATGGGATCATGACCTGAGCTGAGACCAAGAGTCAGACACTTAACTAAGCCCCCCAGGCACCCTAGAATGACAGTGAAGTATTAATTGGAAGTTTCACAAATGTTAGCATTTTCCCAGAGGGTTCAGCACCCTCTCATTTGACTTGATTTTTGTTAAGAAGTCCTAAGTTGTTATATTACCTGGTTTTTGGTACTTTAGGATTTAATATTAACTAGACTGCAAAAGAAATATTGTTCTGTGAGTCTTACAAATGAAGAAATGAAGGCTCAGAAATTAAGCAACTTGCCCAATGCATCCAGTAAGTGTGGAACTCTTTCCAAACCCAGGTCCAGCTACATGCATTTTCCATTAGACATCCTTGCAGACACCAGAAATGAACAAAAGGATCTAGTGGAAAGATGAGACAAATGGAAAGGAAGAATAAATTCACCCATGGCTTCCTCTGTAATGACGTGAAGTTAAAGGCTACTACTAAAACCTTACACAGAAGTAAAAGATTTGTAAGTAAAAAGTAACACTAAGAAGAACGATATTATCCCAGTGAACAAAGGATATGCAAAGGATCACACTAGTCAGAAGATTAAGTGACCACAGGTCAGAAGTCAAGAGGAGACATTGCTGACCAGCTTAAAATGTCTAGAAACACTGATTCTCAGACAGACAGATGGCCAGCACATATGGCCACATTCTCATCTATGGAGCAGAGGTCAGGAAATTTTACAGGTGATCCAGGAGTCTAAATTAGGGGTCAGCAGATTATACCCCAAGGGCCAAATATCCTGCCTATTTCCTGTTTCTGTAAATAAAGTTTTATTGGAACACAGCCACTCCCATACATTTGTGTAATATCTACAGGTGCGTTCACACTACAGGACAGACTTAAGTACTTGTAACAGAAACCTTTTGATCAACCAAACTTAATATATTCACTACCTGGGCCTTTTGCCAACACTGGTATAAAACACAGACCAATTGTTGGGCAAATATCATTCTTCTTCTTCTTTTTTTGGTTCTGCCTATTTGTTTGCCTTACATTTTTTAAAAGGTTTTAACTTTTTTTTTTTCCAACGCTTATTTATTTTTTTGGGACAGAGAGAGACAGAGCATGAACGGGGGAGGGGCAGAGAGAGAGGGAGACACAGAATCAGAAACAGGCTCCAGGCTCTGAGCCATCAGCCCAGAGCCTGATGCGGGGCTCGAACTCACGGACCGCGAGATTGTGACCTGGCTGAAGTCGGACGCTTAACCGACCGCGCCACCCAGGCGCCCCAAAAGGTTTTAACTTTAATTCCAGGATGGCTGACATTATATTAGTATTTCATCCTTCCCCTCCCCTTATCCACCTTCCCTCTGGTAACCATTAGTTTTTTCTCTATAGTTAAGGGTCTGTTTCTTGGTTTTCCTCTCTCTCTCCTTTTTCCTTTGCTCATTTGTTTTGTTTCTTCAATTCCACCTATGAGTGAAATCATATGGTATTTGTCTTTCACTGACTTATTTCACTTAGCATAATACTCTCTAGCTCCATCCACATTGTTGCAAATGACAAGGTCCTATACTTTTTATGGCCAAATAATATTTCATTGTGTGCACGCGCACACACACACAGACACCCCACATCTTCTTTATCCATTCATCTATTGAGGGTCACTTGGGCTGCTTCCATATCTTGGCTACTGTAAATAATGCTGCAATTAACATTGGGGTGCATGTATCCTTTGAATAAAGTCTTTTGAATTATTTGGGTAAATACCTAGTAGTGTGATTGCTTGATGATATGGTAAGTCTGTTTTTAACTTTTTAGGAACCTCATAACTATTTTCCAGAGTGGCTGCACCAGTTTGCATTCCCACCAACAGTGCAGGAGGGTGCCTTTTTCTCCACATCCTCAATAACAATTGTTGTTTCTTGTGTTTTTTGTTTTTGTTTTTGTTTTTGTTTTGCCATTCTGACAGATGTGAGGTAATATCTCACTATAGTTTTGATTTGCATTGCCCTGATGATAAGTGACGTTGAGCATCTTTTCATGTGTTTGCTGACCATCTATGGGTCTTCTTTGGAGAAATTTCTGTTCATATTTTCTGTCGATTTTTAATTGGATTATTTGTGAGAGGTTTTTTTTTTGGTGTTGAGTGTTAAGTTCTTTATATTTTTTTGATTCTAGCCTTTTATTGGATATGCCATTTGTAAATATCTTCTCTCATTCAATAGGTTGCCTTTTACATAGAGTCTATAGAAACTCTAAAGGCTCCACCAAGAAACTGCCAGAACTGATAAATGGATCAGTAAAGTCACAGGATACAAAATCAATGCACAGAAATCTGTGGCATTCCTATACACTAATACTGAAGCAACAGAAAGTGAAATTAAGAAAATGATCCTATTTAGGGGTGCCTGGGTGGCTCAGTCGGTTAAGCATCCAACTTTGGCTCAGGTCATGATCTCGCGGTTTGTGAGTTTGAGCCCCATGTTGGGCTCTGTGCTGACAGCTCAGAGCCTGGAGCCTGCTTCAGATTCTGTGTCTTACTCTTGCTGTCCCTCCCATACTCATGCTCTGTCTCTGTCTGTCTCTCAATAATAAATAAATGTTAAAAAAAATTTTTAAGAAAATTATCCTATTTACAACTTCACCAAAAACAATAAAATAGGAATAAATTAAATCAAAGAGATGAAAAACCTGTAGTCTGAAAACCCTAAAACATTGATGAAATCAGAAATTCAAGACCATGCAAAGAAATGGAAAGATATTCCATGTTCATGGAATTGGAAGAACAAATACTGTTAAGATGTCTACACTACCCAAAGCACTCTACAGATTTAATGCAGTCCCTATCAAAATACCAACAGCATTTGTTTACACAATTAGAACAAGCAATCTTAAAATCTGTATAGAACCATAAAAGACCCCAAATAGCCAAAGCAACCTTGAAAGAGAAATGCAAAGCTGGAGGCATCACAATTCTAGACTTCAAGTTATATGACAAAGCTGTAGTCATCAAAACAGTATGATACTGGCACAAAAACAGATGCATAGATCAATGGAATGGAAGTAGAAAACCCAGAAGTAAACCCATAACTATATGGTCAGTTAATCTTCAACAAAGGAGGAATGAATATGCAATGAGAAAAAGACAGTCTCTTCAACAAATGGTATTGGGAAAACTGGACAGCTACGTGCAAAAAAAAATGAAATTGGACCACTTTTGTACACCATACACAAAAATAAACTCAAAATGGATTAAAGATCTAAATATGAGACTTGAAACCATAAAAATCCTAGAAGAGTACACAGGCAGTAATTATTCTGACATCAGCCCTAGCAACATTTTTCTAGATATATCTCCCAAGGCAAGGGAAACAAAAGCAAACATAAACTATTGGGAATATATCAAATGAAAAGCTTTTGCACAGCAAAGGAAACAATCAACAAAACTAAAAGAATGAATAGCGTTCTTAATGTCACCAAACCACTTGGTCCACCTCTTGTCTGTGTACTGTTGCCCTAGTTTTTACAACCATATCCTTTTGCATGGATCCCTGACACTCTCCTTTCTGTTTACTACTTCAGTAGCTCTCTAGAGGGTGTTTCTCCTTCACACTTGACCTTCTCACTGTTGCCCAATGTCAGTAGAGTGAGCCCTTCAAGTGCATAGTAGATGATGCTGCTCCCTTCCTGTCCACCCCCTGACCCATGGCTTCCCATCACCGTAGATTAAATCCGGTCTTTGTCCCATGGCCTGCACAGCCCTTCCTCATCTGCCTCCTCCCTCTGATCTTGCCTTCTCCTCATTCTGTTCAATCTGGCCCCAATGCACATCTTGCTGAATTCAAGCTTGCTCTTCCCTCAGCGGATTAGCAAACGCTCTTGCCCTTGCCAGAGACATTTTTACACCACTTCCTCCATTTCTCTGCTTACATGTCACCATCTCATTCTTCGCCCCAAGGAAAACACTTCCAACAAACTGCAACAGAGACACTCTTAGTTGTCATGAGTATTGCATTTTGAATGTCATGAAACAAGAAATGGCAAGTTTCCTCAAAATTCTCAATACATGAGTAGATTTTCATTTCCCTATCAACAGCATAACCAAAAGAAAGTTATAAAATGGATTGTCTAAGCTGAGAACAACGTTTTTATCAAGTTCTTGTGACTTTATATTAACTCTAGTTAATATATATTAGTAGTACTCTCTCTAGTACTATATATTAACTCTCAGCCCTCATCACTCACTAGACCCTGGTTCATTTTTCTGACATTTATCTCTGTCTGAAGTTGTATTATTTATTTGTACACTTGTTTTATTTACTCGTTTGTTCTGTATCTCTCCAATTAGAATGTATGCTCCACGAAAGCAGGGTTTTGTCTATCAAATTTGCCACTGATGACACAGAACAAGAATTCAGTAAGTATTCACAGAATATTGGATGAATCTTCTATGTTTACAGATGAAATGTGATTGTGTAATTCATATATCCTGCTGTTCTGTTGATGGGATTTACATCCTTTGGAACAAATCGAGGTTAAGATTCTACTTTATACTCTGTACTCTCTCCATGGTGTGTTACCTGGTGCCCCTCCTCTTTCTGACTGGATCTGATACGACTTTTCCCCTTTCAGATTTAAAGAAAAAATGAATCTGTGGGGCACTTGGGTGGCTCAGTCAATTAAGCATCCGACTCTTGATCTCAGCTCTGATCTTGATCTCATGGTCATGAGTTCGAGCCCTGAATATGGGTTCCATGCTGTTGTAGAGACTACTTAAAGAAAAAAAAAAAGGAATCTGGAACATTACTGTCCTGCTTACCCTTAGAATCTTTGTTCTTGTACTTTCCTCCACCTGAAACACACTGGTAGGAGCATTTTATGTAACCAGTCTAGTCTGGCTCAGGTGTACCCTTCTCAGCTAAGCCCACCTCGCCCTCCATGTCTGAAGCTGGGAACTGCCTCCACCCTGATACTTTTCATCCCTTTCCTCTGCCATACTTTCTTTCTCCCATGGGACTCACCACCCTAATAAAGAAGAAAAAATTGCAGCATAAAATTGTTACTATGTAGAGTACAATAAGAATGTAAAATATAAGTAATACACAATGCTTGTTGTTTATTTATGTCTCCCTAAAAGGTAAGGTCCACAGGGGTAGAAATCTTTGTCCATTTTCTCCATTGCTTGTACCTATCTTAGTGCATTTGCTCCATTGCCTACCTTTGTCTGAGCTGCTATGACATACATTCCATTGGCAGCTGGGTGGCTTAAACAACAAACATTTATTTCTCACAGTTCTGGAAGCTGGAAGTCCAAGATCAAGCTACCAGAAGATCTGGTGTGTGGTGAGGGCCATTTCCGGGTTAAAAGACAACTGTCTTCTTGCATGGCAAAAGGGGTGAGGGAGCTCTCTGGGGTCTCTTTTACAAGGCACTAACCCCATTCCTGAGAGCTCCACCCTCGTGACCTGTGACCAACTCCCAAAGGCCCCACCTCCAAATACCCTCACACTGGGAGTCAAGTTTCAATGTACGGATTCCAGGAGGACACAAACATTCCATCTATGGCATCACCTTCCCTCACTACTCCTGGGGCTGATCCCTGCAAGCTGGTCCCAGGTTCTCCTATAAGCAGACTTTCAGCTGGGTTTGGTCAATGGGAGGTTCTTGTAGGTGCCTCCAGGTCATTGAGCCTTTTATAGGATTCCAATACCTCTGGATATGCTGGCTGTGGTTCCAGCTTCCACCAGGTATCCAAGACCTGCATCTGGAGTCACTGCCTCCTTCTTGGTTCCTTCCATTCAGAGCCATAGGGCTCCTACAGGTCATTCTCTGCTTTGCTTAATCATCCTATATTAGCTATTTAGTATCTCCATCATCTTCTACCACCTTCCTGACTTAAATTCCCACTGGTTTGAACACTCAGAGTAGTTTCTGTTTTCCTAATAGATCTGGAAATACACAATTCCATTTTTTCTGCTTTTTAGCAGCTAACTTGCAAGTCAGGTCAGAGAAAGTGAAGCAAGACAGTGGACAATGACACACACATGACTCACCACATAATAAAACCAAATAACTTAGCAACTCAATAGGTTTAGCCGATAAGCTCTGGTTTTATAGGTTTTCTTCATTAGCATATGAGAGATGCACTATAAA
Source organism: Prionailurus viverrinus (assembly GCF_022837055.1). Classification (NCBI taxonomy): domain Eukaryota; kingdom Metazoa; phylum Chordata; class Mammalia; order Carnivora; family Felidae; genus Prionailurus; species Prionailurus viverrinus. Next base: position 2,621,960 of record NC_062579.1, read on the forward strand.
TCACCCATTGCAGACAAGAGCTATAATCGGATGTACAGTAGAATCACAGTCACATGTGGCAAAGTAATTTATCATGAGATTTTAATTATATAAAGAGACACATTAAATTTGTCTCTGTGTCCTCATCATTCAGTTCAATGCCTGGAATGTAATAGTTACCTGATAAATGCTCATTTAATGATGAAATGAATGAACTAAAAATATTAAAAAGTATGCACACTGAGCTCTGTACATTACCTTACAAGATAGCCCAAGAATTCTGGCAACCCATGACTTTATGGCTGAAGAAAAATCCCCCTGGTTGGTAACACAGAAAAGCTGAAGACAAATGTGTTACACTGCCATGTGTGAATCCCAGGAGGAGGGAGCTTCTGGTTGGATCTCAGGGCACCTGGCTTGACCACACCTCCAGGAATCACATTTCTCATTATTGTCTTCTCCTCAGTCTCGGATATCTGAGAACAAGCAACAGTGATTGATAGATGTTCATAAGGGAGAGAGAAATCCTCAGGATTCAGGTCTCTATGGGGAAGGTCATTTCCCTGAGGTTCCAGGCATGCTTAAGAGCACCGGTGTTTAGTGGACAAACAGTGAAATAGATACAGGATGACAGAATGGGAGAGCGGGAGGCATAGAAGACAAAGGAACTGTTCTATCCTACTGGGAATAGTCAAGAGAGAGAACCATGAGTTCTGGCCCCAGCTTTCATGAGGGAAGATCTCCATGCAATCTTACCACCCTCTTAGCCAATGCTGGCTTCACAAGTTCCTCGTAGAATTTCCACCAGGGATGCTTCTGATAGATCAAAGGGGACACACGCTGTGCAGCCCAGAAAGTGAAGGCACAGATCCCTTCCTCTGACACTGATCAATTATCTGTAGGGAAAAGCCTCCACTATGGTGTCCTGGCACTTTGCATGTCTCCCCATGGGCCACCCAGGCAAAGCCTGACCACACTTTGACCCACGGCTTGGTGGAGTATCTTATGACTCCTTCTGGAGCCAGGGGAGATAAGCCTTGTGCGGAGCTGCTGTCAGGCAGATCCCAGCCCTGCTTTATGGTCACTTCTCTTGCATCTCCCTGCGAGCAACCACCCACAGCTTGTGGCAGCTCTCATCTGGCCCATTTGGTTCTGTGTTGTCCTGTGTGACTAGAGTTGTGGACAGCTGATGCCATGCTGACCCTCCTTTTGCTCCCTGTCCTGTCTGAATCCACTGGGACCCTTGTCTTCTTACTGGGAATCCATGGAAGAGTGGCAAGCCAAACTGGTGGAGGCCACCATGCTGCCGCTTAGTGAGTGTGTGGCCCTACGGCTTGGCTGAATCTTCCCATCAGTTCTGTTAACGGACTCCCGGGCCTCATCCTGGGGGATCTATGTTCTGTAGCTCAGGCCAGCGTGATCTGTCACAACTATATAGCACTTCCTCTCTGTGATGTGGCCACTAGTACTTTTTGTTGTCTCACAGGGGTTCATATACTCGCTGCCTCCAACGTCTACAGGTCGGGATCCTCCTGTGTGCATCCCCAGGACCGTCACACAGCAGCTGTGAGGAAGCTATCTGGTAAAACAGCTGTTATTACATTCTCACACTGCTCCAACCTTATGAGGTTCTTCTAATTGTCCTCAAATATAGAAAGTTCACAAATACTTCCTCGAGGAAAAAAGGGAGCTCTTAAAATTATTTGCAGGCCACTAATATGCTGTGTTTCATCATAGAGTGCATATATTTTTAAAGATTTTATTTTATTTTTTTTAAAGTAATCTCTACATCCAACGTGGGGCTCGAACCCACAATCCTAAGATCAAGAGTCACGTGCTGTACTGACAGAGCCGGCTGGGCTCTCCCGTAGAGGGCATATCTTACTTACTCTTATTCTACAGAATAGGTACCTCTCCTCTACTCATAAAGCCCTCTGAACAGACCCAGGGCAGGAACAGCATTAAGGAAAAGTATTTAATTCTAACTGCAGAGGATTTGACTGTGGCCACATAAGCCGTTTTCTTATGATAGCTTTAAAATAAATAAAAGTGCTAGCTTTTTCAATGAACTGTCACTCTCATGTGTTTTTAATCATGGTTCTTGTTAGTTTTGAATTGTGTAAGAATTCAAATTCATGCTTAATTATAACATTACTAGACTTTGGTAAAGAATAACCCAGATGTGATACATTAAGAATAAAAAGCACACTTCTTCATCACTGCCTAAATATGCTCCTATCATAAAACTTATCTGATCCTAAATGTCTTGGGCTGCACAGTGATTGATTGCAGCCAACCTTTTCATGGCCTGCCAAAAAAGGAATAGGCAGACAGGTGTGGGTGCTGCTGGGCCCTCCTGACAGAGCAAGGGGGGACCCATCCTAGGCTGTACCAGGGTTGTGCCCACAGACATTTTCTCGAACCACGCTATGTTAGGGAGTCTTCATGCAAACTCTTTTAAATTCCTAGTTCCTCTTTTCAGAATTATAATTTCTGATAGAGATAAAGGGAGAAAGGAGGGAAGAAAGAAGGAAAGAGGGGAGGGAGGGAGGGAGGGAGGGAGGAAGGAAGGAAGGAAGGAAGAAAGTAAGGAAGGAAGGAAAGGAAAGAAGGGAGGGAAGGAAGGAAGGAAGGAAGGAAGGAAGGAAGGAAGGAAGAAAGTAAGGAAGGAAGGAAAGGAAAGAAGGGAAGTAAGGAAGGAAGGAAGGAATGAAGGAAGGAAGGGAAGGAGGGAGGGAGGAAGAAAGGAAGGAAGAAAGGAAGAAAGGAAGGAAGGGAGTGAGTGAGGGAGGAAGGGTGAGCACTTTCTTCCAATCTGTAATGGCACAATATTCAGAAAAGAATATAAACTACAATTTACTGTAGACAGCAACACAGCCAGAAGTAACCTGTCATTGTCAGTATTGTGATGCAAGGCTTTCCTTGAAGCCCCAGACTAGGTGGTGTGCATTCTACATAGTGAAAATTTGCAGATTATTTGAATAGACGGTGCCATGATATCAGTATGAGATTTAAAGACAGGGCCTTTGAAGTTATTTCAATTCCAAATACAAGTTCCACAGAAACTCCAGGACACTGAGGCTCCCTTTGCCCTTGGGAATGGCCTGCTTGTGTTTGGGTGGGGAGGACTTGGAAACAGAGATTCCCCAAGTTCCAGAAGGCCTTCGATAGCAACCAGTCCCAAATCCACTGAGGCGGAGAACAGCCGCTGGCAGGGAGTAATGAGGAAGGGCTGCTCATTGGTGGGGGGGTTTTCTTCTGGGAGCCAAAAAGACCCGGGAATTTAAGAGAGTGATGTTGGCACACCTCTGTGACTACAGTACCACTCAGTAAGCTGTATGCCATGTGAATTTCATGGTATGTAAGTTCTCTCTCAAATTTTTTTAAAGTTTCTAATTTTTAAATTAATTTATTTTTCTAATGTTTATTTATTTTTGAGAGAGAGAGAGAGACAGAGCATGAGCAGGGGAGGGGCAGAGAGAGAGGGAGACACAGAATCCAAAGCAGGCTCCAGGCTCTGAGCTGTCAACACAGAGCCTGATGCGGGGCTTGAACTCACGGACCATGAGATCATGACCTGAGCTGAAGTTGGATGCCCAACCTACTGAGCCACCCAGGCACCCCTAAAGATTTTTTAAGTAACCTCTACAGCCATCGTGAGGCTCAAACTCATGACCCTAAGATCATGAATCACACGTTATTTGGACTGAGCCAGCTAGGTGGCCCAATTTCTCTCTCAATTAAAACAAATAAATAAAAGTTAGCAGTAGCTAAGTTTCTTTTGTACACACACACACACACACACACACACACTGTATGGGACATGCTAACACTAAGAAGATACATTTATCTGAAATTCACATTTAATTGGGTTCCCTGCATTTTTGTTTCCGTCGATTTTATTTTTTAGAATTGTTTTAGGTTGGGGGAACCTGGGTGACTCAGTTGGTTAAGCATCTGACTTCAGCTCAGGTCATGATCTCATTGCTCATGAGTTCGAGCCCTGCGTTGGGCTCTGTGCTGACAGCTTGAAGCCTGGAGCCTGCTTCAGATTCTGTCTCTGTCTCTCTGCCCCTCCCCTGCTCACATTCTGTCTCCTTCAGTTTCGAATATAAAATAAAAACAACATAAAAAATTTAAAAAAAAAAGAATTGTTTTAGGTTAGCAGGAAAACGGAGTGGAAAATACATATAGTCCCCATACACCTACCCCCTTCCCCATCACACACATGGCCTTTCTATCAACATCCACCACCAGAGTGGTACATGTGTGTGTTCTATGGGTTTGGGCAAATTTATAATGAAGTATCCACCATTATAGTATCATCTGCAGTAGCTTCACTACCCTAAATATCCTATGTGCTGTGCTGACTCATCCCTCTGTTCCCTATAACCCAAACCTTGGCAACCACTGAACTTTTTTTTTTTTTTAATTTTTTTTTCAACGTTTATTTATTTTTGGGACAGAGAGAGACAGAGCATGAACGGGGGAGGGGCAGAGAGAGAGGGAGACACAGAATCGGAAACAGGCTCCAGGCTCTGAGCGATCAGCCCAGAGCCCGACGCGGGGCTCAAACTTGTGGACCGCGAGATCGTGACCTGGCTGAAGTTGGACGCTTAACTGACTGTGCCACCCCAGCGCCCCAACCACTGAACTTTTTAAAATAATTTTTTTAAAGTTTATTTATTTATTTTGGGAGAGACAGAGACAGCATGAGTGGGGGTGAGACAGAGGGATACAGAGAATCCCAAGCAGGCTCCACACTGCCAGTGCAGAACCTGACATGGGGCTTGATCCCACAAACTGTGAGATCATGACCTGAGCCGAAACCAAGAGTAGGACGCTTAACCAACTGGGCCACTCAGGCGCCCCATCACTGATCTTTTTATTGTCTCCATAGTCCTGCCTTCTCTGGAATGTCATCTACTTGGAATCACGTGGTATGTAGCCATTTCAGATTGGTTTCATTCTCTTAGCAACAGACATTTTAGCTTTCTCCACATCTTCTTACGGCACTAGAGCCCTTTTTACATCATTGCTGAATAACGTTCCAGTGTCCGGATGGATCACAGCTTAGTTATCCATACACCCTTTGAAGGACAGCTTGATTGCTTCCAAGCTCTATGAATAGAGCTGCTTACACATTTGCATACAGGTTTCTGTGTGAACATGACGTATCAGTTCATTTAGGTAAACACCAAGGAGCATGATTGCTGGATGGTACGGTAACACTTTGCTTAGTTTTGTTAAATCTGGCAACCGCATTCTCAGTGAACGTGCACCTCTTTGAAAGAGGCACAGAACAAGGATGTACTTGAGTGAGAAAAGGCAATAAAGGATATCTTATCTTTATTCGCTTACTCATTCACCCACTCATTCAAGTGCTATTTATTGAACAAAACTGTGTGCGAGATCCTGGGAATGCAAACACATACGAGAAATGGAAGAAGTACGTGTGTTATAAAGGTTCCCGAATGCAAGAGAGAGCGTGAAGAAAAGGTGGAGAGATTTTCCCCATGGAGGCTGCAAGGGGGGCTCAGAGAGTGTCCCCCCCAAAGAAAGAAGGCCTTCCTCTTGAAGGATGTACATAATCCCAGAAGGGGTATTGAGAGATACGTGCAGAAAAGAATGATCCAGATAGAGGCACAAAAGGTACGAACTAGCAATGAAATACATTTATTCAACAAATATTTAATATCCTGCCATTATGCTGGGCCTGAGGACACAGCTTTCACCAAGCAGGGAGCCTTGACAAGTATTCTACAGGAAAATACTCAACTCAGAGTGGCAAGCCTTCCTCATGCTTGGGAAAATAGGTGCCTGAAAAAGCCCTCCTTTTTTTCCTGGGTAGGTCTCCCCTTCTATTACTGGAGAATTCCCCCTTCTACCCTAAAAACGAAACATTACCATCAGCTTCTCCAATATGAAGAGTAACGTAAATGTGTGTATAAATAGTGTTTACCATCTATCAGAATTTCAAAATTTGGCTTGGGGATTTTTCCCCCCTAAGCTACTGAAATTTCCTAAGTTGAGTTAACATTCCAAACTTTAGTTACTATTGTCCTATGTGAGATCTTTGTATCTTGTGTCCGATGTGCTGGTTAGACGTTTCTTTATAGGCATTTTAAGATTTACAGGTGCACTTGATAAAATAGCTAGAAATTGTTGAGATGTTTTTCATTGGGTAATTTATTCCATATGTACCCAACAGCCAAGCATTTGGCAGGTGACCAACAGATATGATTTAGAAAGCCTGAATAGCTCACGCAGGAAATAAGTAGGTGACAGATAAAGAAAAATGGCAACTTCATGCTTTAATGGCAACGTAAACTATCTAGAAGGGACATTTATCAGTTCAACGAGAATCGATTTTCTTCACTCTCAACCCATATAACAAATCTCTTTCTAAAAGGTCAGAGCATTTGCTCTCGTAATTTATTTGTTTATGTATAACTAGCCATCTCAAGAATCTCTACAAGACAACTTTCTCTAGCACATGTTTTACCTTGATCCTAGGTGGAAGATAATCACCAAGTGACTTGTTGAATCAGGCATACGTGGAGGCAAGGGAAGGAGATTTGATTTAATGTGCATTTACCAACATCGGTGCAAGTGTTGTGTGGGGACTTGGAAAGGCAGCTGGGTGAGTTTCACCCCTCAACCGGACGTCAACTATCTGCACTGTCTGATTTTGTTCTACTTCATATGTTAAAATGACATAACTCCAAAGAGATGTCACTTGTTAATTAGTGAAAATCTAAAAAACAAAGGAGTTTTTGATTAATTCATAGAAAACAGGGAGTTTGAATAAATGTCAAGGCAATGTTTTAACTAGGTAAACTTAATTCTAGTATTCACATAAAAACAGAGGATGGAGAATTAATGTTTATTTAACACTTACTCCTTCAATTGATCACCATTTGTTTAGTAAATGTTTACTGAGAACCTCCTCTATGCCTGAGAGTATCCAGATTCCAGTAATAAAACCATGAATATGAACAGAACGTCTCCTCTAAGGGCAACCAGTAAGTAAACAGCCCTGATATGTGGTGTGAGATGAACCACGACAGAGAGAACAACCACTAGTCTGTTTGAGAACCAAAAGATGATGCATTCTAGAAAAGGTGATGTATAGATCTTTGACCCAAGTCTTAAATGAATCAGTAGGTGTTTGGTATGCATAGATAGAAAGTGTAGTACAGACAGAAAATAGACAAGTGATGATGATCAAATATGAACTGTGTCCATCTTTACCAATTATTCACTATTCATTCCCAAGCAAAATACTTATTTGCCTCTCTATCTGCCTGTTTTCACATCTGTAAAATAGAGATACTAATGATATTTAATTTGCAGGCTATCAGAAGGGTCAACCGAGATAACAGAACTTAAATTCTTAGTCTATGGCCATTACGTTCCATGTTAATCCTATGGAACATTCCAATTAGGTCACCATACCTTCCTCTACCATGAATGGTGGGCAAATGGTGTCCTGCTCTCTCCATCCCCTCCCTGGAATGATGCAGGTAACTCCATAAGCAGCACAGAGCAGAAAATGAAACTTCCGTTCCTGATATTTATGTGAAGCAATCCAAAGCTGTGTGCAGTGGCTCTCCATGTTACACAAGTATCTCATCTCTGACATTTCTCTTCTAGAATGTCTTACCATTATTTTTTAATTTTTTGAAATTCTTTTATTTATTTTTGAGAGAGAGAGAGAGACAGACAGAGCATGAGCAGGGGAGGAGCACAGAGAGAGGGAGACACAGAATCTGAAGCACGCTCCAGGCTGTGCTGTCAGCACAGAGCCTGATGCAGGGCTCGAACTCACAAACCGTGAGACCATGACCTGAGCTGAAGTCAGACGCTTAACCTACTGAGCCACCCAGGCGCCCCAGAATGTCTTACCATTTTAGAATCACTTTTCCCATTGTCTTTTATTGTAAAGGGTCTTGTGGGAGGCAAAAGTATGATCAAATCCCATCCCTAAAATGTTGATTTATACTTTGATTCAGATTTCTTTTGAAGTATTCCCAAATTCCCAAGTAATTGGTGTTTCCTGTTATTTTTGGCCATTGATTTATAACTTCATGGGATTATAGTTAATAAAGGTGGACCATACAATTGCTAGGTTTTTACTATTTTTACTGCTGGCACCCATGCATGGCTTCACTCTTGGGGGCAAGTCAGACTGTGGGGTCTTTGAGCTGTAGAAAGAAAGTAAGGGGAGGTCTCTGATCATCTGCTTCAGGGAACCAGCATGCACCCACTGACCAGATGGAGCACCCCTCTGGCGCACTAAGAGACACCGCCATCACAAAGAGTTCCTTTGTACGCCTTACTCCACCTTCCATTCCCTGAGTCTGACAGATGGTAGATATTTAGCAATATTCCTTAAGTAGATGAATAAATATTTTTTCTTACCTTCGTGTAATGAGCATGCCTCATTTTATAACATGTTCATAAAAATAGAAATGCAAAATAGAAGGATCTTTTAAAAACTGTCATCATTTATGGACACTTAATTTATTCTACCAGGACACTGTTTATACAATCAAGGTATCGCAACTGCTCCCCTGTTCTTGGGAAAGCATTTTGTTGCAATTTTACTTTATCAAACAGCATGGCATTAAAGATAAAATATCTTAAGTATGAAGTGTGAATAAATTAAAAAAAATAAAAATGGCACAAACATTGAAATATATAAACTTATGATTATATTTCTCCAAGTAGCATAAACACTGAGGAAGAAGCCTCATGGTCTAACAATGTCATCAGACTCGGAAAACCAGTAATTTGGAAATGCCATTTTAACCGTGGCATTGCTTGAACTAATTCCTCTTTCTGAGCAATTGTTTTTGGCTCAATCTCAAGCTACCAAAGCTAAAAAGAGTGAGAAATGTAACAGCATTTCAGTTGAGTGTAAGAGAGAGAAAGACATGAGCTTTCTGCGCACGTCATCATTCACATTTTTTACTTTTGTTGGTGGAGCTATAGGAAAAAGTGGGAATTTCCAAATGCCCTCAATATGTCCTTGCCTCCTGCTACTCGTGCATCTGTGAGAAAAATCTGCACTATTTCGAAGCATTGTAAGCAGACTGAAGACTTACATGAAGAAAGCAATTTACTTCATCAGGATCACTAAGTGTACATTACCATGCGTTATTAGCTGTGACTGGGCCTCTGGCAATTGAAACTCTAATTGCTGAATGAAACGATTCTGCAAACAGTCCCATGACTGTCAAATCAAGTGGGGCTGACGTTGGTTTCCAGTTCTCATCTTTCTTTAAAATTGCCATTACATCTTCTGTTGTAAATTTCTTTAAAGTGCTTCACAGAGAAACTTAAAACATTTTTTCGGGGTGCCTGAGTGGCTCAGTCAGTTGAGCGTCTGACTACGACTCAGCTCATGATCTCATGGTTTGTGAGTTTGAGCCCCGCATCGGGCTCTGTGCTGACAGCTCGGAGCCTGGAGCCTGATTTGTATTCTGTGTCTCCTCCTCTCTCTGCCCCTCCCATGCTCATGCTGTCTCTCAATAATGAATAAACATTAAAAAAATTAAAAAAAAACATTTTTTCCTTCATCTTCAAATGGAAATTAATGATTTGATTTTTTTTCATTTTTTGAGATACAAATGACACAGCATAAAATCCCCCATTAGGGGCACCTGGGTGGCGCAGTCGGTTAAGCGTCCGACTTCAGCCAGGTCACGATCTCACGGTCCGTGAGTTCGAGCCCCGCGTCGGGCTCTGGGCTGATGGCTCAGAGCCTGGAGCCTGTTTCCGATTCTGTGTCTCCCTCTCTCTCTGCCCCTCCCCCGTTCATGCTCTGTCTCTCTCTGTCCCAAAAATAAATAAATGTTGAAAAAAAAATTAAAAAAAAAAAATTTAACATTTATTTATTTTTGAGAGACAGAGAGAGACAGAGCATTGAGCAAGAGAGAGAGAGAGGGAGACACAGAATCCGAAGCAGGTTCCAGACTCTGAGCTGTCAGCACAGAGCCTGACGCGGGGCTTGAACTCACCAACTGTGAGATCATGATCTGAGCTGAAGTCAGACGCTTAACCGACTAAGCCACCCAGCCACCCCAAAACCCCCCATTTTAAAGTGTGCGGTTCAATGATTTTACTATGTTCACAAGAGTGTACAGCCTCTTTTACTGTCTAATTCCAGAATACCGTCATCACTCCACAGAAACCCCACACCAATTCTCAGCATTCTCCATCCCCTTCTCCCGGGCCCTGGCAACCACAAATCTACATTCTGTCTCTACAGATTTGCCAGTTCCGAATATTTCATGTAAGTAGACTCCTATGATACGCAACCTTTGTGTCTGGCTTTTTTAACTGAGCATAATGTTCTGAAAGTTCATTCCTACTGAAGCACAAAACACTATTTCATTCCTTTTTGTGGGTGAATAATAGTCCCTTGTAGAAACAGACTGTATTTCGTTCCTCTGTTCATCTGTTGATAGACATTTGGGTTGTTTCCACTTTTTGGCTAGTAGGAATATGTTGCTTCAGATACTCGTATTCAAGTCTCTTTGTGAACACGTTTACGGTTCCCTTGGGTATGCATCTATGAGTAGAACTGCTGAGTCATGCATCTAGGAGTAGAACTGCTAAGTCACATGGTAACTGCCAAAGCGATTTCCAAACCAGCTGCTCCATCCCGCATCCCTACTGGCTGTGTTGTGAGGGTTGTAAACGCTTCACATCATTACCAACACCTGTCAGTGTGTTATGCTCTGAAATTTATCACCGAGAAGAAATGATGAATATTCCATGAAGAGGTGAGTTACTGTAACAAAAACAACTTCATGTTTGAATTTCACATTATGAGGGGGAAAAAACCCAAAGGTGGTAGGAGTTCAGTAAGTGTAAATTTCCTTCATTAATCAGAGGAAATCTACAAAACTAATATTTGTTAGCAATCATTGCTTATTATAGAACCACATTTCAATTCATCCTTTTAAAAGAATGATCGCACAAAAATGCAAACAAGCTTCAGAAGGAAATTCTAATGGCTTGATCTATGAAATGGAGTGATGGTAAAACCTGTAATAAACACATATCTGCTTCAAAAACATAGTGCAGAAAACATTCATGTCCAGAAATATCAGGGTGCCAAATACCAATGTTCAGAAACACTGGTCTTTTGTTGACTCACTCATGTCTGTGTGTCTCACAGTGGCTGCATAGTATTTTGCATTGGCTTACCAAGGTATAAGCCATCTCCACAACATCACGGGCAGAAGAAGGAGTAAGAGGCATTGAACAGGTGGGAGAGAACATGCTACTCTCAGGGAATGGAAGTGGTTCCTATGAATGAACCATAAGATTCCATGATCCAGACGGATCTTGAGGTATGTACAAGCAGGGGCCAGACATGAGGGACTGATGGTCATGCAGAGAAGCATCAACATACATGACCTGAGATTGCTGTCCTAGACATCCCCTGCTTGCAAAGTTGGCCCTCAGTTGGCATTTGGGGACTTGGGAGTTCAGGAAGATCATCGCCATTCTCTGACAAGAATGGCTCACTGTGCTAAACTGTGTGCAGTGTGGGTTATGGTGAACAACTGCTCTCCTTCTGAGTCTGGAACTTTAGTACATGCTGGTAGGCAGGGGGGTGCCTATGTAATCAACTCCCCAGTTAAAACCTGGGTGCCGATTCTTTAATGAGCTTCCCTGGTAGACAATATTTCACACATGTCACCAGAAATAATGTGCGTTCTGTCTCAGTCTCTGTCTCTCTCTCACACACACACACCCCAAAAGAAGGAAACAACAGAAAACCCAATCCCTTTCATCTCTGAGGGAGTGAATAAGTTGCGTGTTTAGAAGCGATGAATAATCACTACCTAATTCTGAATTAATCAGAGGCTTAAAATATAGCTTACGTAAATGGGGGAAAAAAACATCTAGCCAAGTTGATGATGAGAAAGGACTTTTTAAACTATTGTATGGCCCAAACCCTTGAACAATCAAAATACTAATTCCATATAGCATAGAGGATTTTTTTTTAATCGGAACTCCATTTCACATATAAAGAAGGTTTCCCAAAACACTGACGATAATAAGGAAAGTTTGCAACTCCAGCTGCAAGCACATTATAATTAAGACATGTTTGTTTTGTTTTTTTTTTTACCTTGTCTATTGACCTTAGCATAAGCTGCTTACCTTGAGGCTGGGAACCCAGCACTGAGTGTATTACTGGGTAATGACGTCTTATGGGAACAAAAAATCGCAATCTTATTATTTCACTGACATTAACAAATAATGTTCTCTTGTTTACTCCATTATTCTTCCAAACTGGGTAATAATTTTTAGGCAACAGTCCTGGATCACTTGTTCCTCTGGAGTTGATTTAATTAAATGGGGAAATTAATGTTATGCTGTCTTCTGGCCTAAGGGACAAGATGACCTTCTGCAAATCTGTTAAGTGTCAACTTCTAGCAAGAACAAAGGTGTCCCTGGATAACTGTGAATTATTCAGGGCATTAGCTTTTAGATCAGCAGTGATGATCCCTCTCATTTTAGGAAGAATAGAAAACAACTCCAGAAACAAATCCACTCGTCATGCTACTCCCATCTTTCCATATTCCCATTCTATTCATAAGATAGAATTTTTTAAAGTTTTAAATATTTTCCCATTTCTGTAGAGGTAATAGCCCTGCAAATGCTTTCTCTATGCAGACAGAATATATTTTCATGCAAAACATGCATGATAAATAGGACCTAAAACATCTGAAGGCTTATGTCTCTAGGGACATTCTTCCCTTTTGAGCCTGATGAAGTCTCACAATTCTTGATAAAAACTGAACATCTAGGCCAACTCAACATGTGCTTATGCACGAGAGGCTTCAAAAACCATTCACAGACCTAGAGTATATAAACTCAGGAGACAATGATATGATGTGAAAAATCCACTTGGGCTCAACACAGGAAACCAACATTTATAATGAAAATCGAAAACGCAAATGAGCCCAAGATGGTCTTTTTGAAAGTCAAAGCAGGCAAGCATAGAAGTGAAAAGTCAGTCTAGAAACCCGGCCTGAGGACTGTGGTACTTGTCAATTTTCCTCCACTGGACATGGCACTGTAAGTGGCTCTCACAGTGGTGCTGACATCTTGTACTCCTTATTGAGAACAAGAAATGTAGATTGCAACCCAAGTAAACCCTACTGATCTGTTTCAAATACTTCCAAAGTGTGGAGGAGGAAAGGACTATGGAGCCCTCGGGTGACAAATTAGATTGTCACGTGGCAGACAAGAGGCTGTTTCCACCCGCATCTAGTTTCGGTTAGGTCAGATTGAGAATAACATGCAGGGAGGAGACTGTGGACGCTGTTAGTTGTTTACAATCTTTGCAGGGAATATGGCTTTGGATTTATGGGACATATCTAGAATCAGAAACCCCACAGAGAGAGAAAGTAGATTCATGATTGGCTGGGAGAGAGAGTCACTACTAATGGTTACAGGGATTCCTTTTTGAGTGTTGACAATGTTCTGGAACTTGACAGCGCTGAGCATTGCCAGATATTATGTGCAAACTAAATGCCACCAACACGTACACTTCAAAATGGTGAAATGCCATTTTCAAATGGTTCCAATGGCGAATTCTGTGTTATGTGTGTTTTCCAATATGACAAAAATTTGGCAGTTCGAGGAAAGGACAGGGAGAGACAGAGAGACAGATACAAGGTGATGGGAAGACTTTTGCCTTCCTAGGAAGGAGGTAAGTGTACAATTTTTGTAGGTTTTGAAGAGTTGAAGCAAAGGAGCCCATAGAGAAGGCAGCTAAAGCTGGAGGACAAGGGGAGAGAAACCGGTCAGGAGGGTGCTGAGGACAGGGCTCTGGGCTTGGGCAAAGGGAGGATGCTGACAAGTGAGAAAGATGCTCAGTGAGCAGGTACTTTGAGTTAGTTCTGACTTGACTGTTCTTTTCCCTACAGGATAAAGAGGAAATATATTACCTAAGGATCAACAAGAATGGGAAAGGAGTAGTGAGAAGTGAGAAGTAAAAATGTAGAATCACTGCCTTGGGTAATGTCAGAGGAGGCTGCAGGGGCAAATGAAAACATCTCTAAGTGGTACCCGGGCCCAGATAAAACTGGAATCCATGGCATCTCCAGGTGGCACAGTCCTGGGGCTCTGGGGCTGGATGGTTGATTGGTTGCTTGTTTTTTGTTTTGTTTTTTTGGTTTTTCCCAGCAGGGCACTGTTGTCGGATGCTGGATCAGAAAGAGCAGGCAGTTGTTGTGTTGATCCAGGGTTAGGCTTGGCAAAGTGGGCAAAACGGGCACAATGCAAGATCTTAAAGTTTTGACAGGACAGGGGCCCCTGAATGGCTCAATTAAGCATCCGACTGTTGGTTTCGGCTCACGTCAGGATATCACTGATTTTTCATGAATTCCAGCCTTGCTTGTGCTGTCAGCACAGAGCCTGATTGAGATTCTCTCTCTCTCTCTCTCTCTCTCTCTCTCTCTCTCTCCCTCTCCCTCTGCCCCTCCCCCATTCACACTGTGTGTCTCTCAAAACAAATAAGTAAAACTTTTTAAAAAAAGTTTTGACAAGAGAACTACTAAGAAGACCCTTGACACCTCTTGCATGTCCTTTGGTTTATTTTTTATCTTTTCCAGTTTTATCATGGCTTTTGGGGAAGAGGATTTGCCAAGCTCCTCATGCAAACATTCTGGAAGTTTCCTCCTTCAGCCCCAAGGTGTTGGCCAATTATGTCATTGCATCCATTAGGAAATGTCACTCAAAATAGGGTTTGGTGCACCTATTACTTCAGTGCTGAGTGAAACAAAATAAGAAGACTTTTTTCCCTGCTCAATTTCAGATAAACCTTCATATAATAATGCGAAGTATATATCTGTGACAGGGGATCATGGCATTTAACACCAGCCACGTTCACTTGACTTAAGAACTCAGGGATATGGAGGGCCCTGGAGGAGCGACCTGTGTGGAGGAGACCACAGCAAGAGTACAGGGCTGGGCTGGCGAGCAGGTGGGTGTTATGAGGGATGTATGGATTGGCAGTGACGGGGCAGGAACACCCTGATGTCGTGTGCTAAGTTGTGTGTGCACTGGATATTTCCTGTGGCAAAGGGCCATAGCTTTCACTGGATTGTGTGAGGGTACCATGATTCTCAAACAGTACTGACTACTGACTCCCGCACAGGGACCGGATGGATGATGGACTAAGAAATGGGCACAGAGGATCATATGAGGTTGGACGGCAAGTGGCCCGGCTATGGTTTACATGGTTTCATCTATGGCAAACTTCCCTCAGTTACCAAAAGGATGTTTTCCCAACATTTATTACACATCCCATTGGAGTGTCGAGGGCTGATGCCTCAAAGGAATATGAGGTCCCAGTTAATAGAGTTTTCCCATCTTTGAGGAAGAGGCAAGATCTACACTAATGAAACAACTGGACCCAAAGTAATCACAGTGATTGATAACATCATACCTCCAGCTCACAACAGGTTCAGTGTGACATCCCTCACTCACACTGGCTTCTGGAAGGCCTGGAGGTGAGAGAGGAACACACAAAGAAGGGGTACTGTTTACCCTTCATGTTTTCTTTTCAACAAAAACCCCTCCTCAGTCTTGCTACCATAGGGTAATTGGTGTGTCATTTTTATGAATACATGCCTACAGGTGTGAACATCTTACTAAAAAAATATACAATGGTTCCATTTATGGTAGTTGCTAAAGTAGTTCTAGTGTTTTCCTCTCCCCTTAAGAGTGGTCTGTCTTGCGGCACCTGGCTGGCTCAGTCGGTTAAGCATCTGACTTCGGCTCAGGGCGTGATCTTGTGGTCTGTGAGTTCGAGCCCCTCGTTGGGCTCTGTGCTGACAGATCAGAGCTTGGAGCCTGCTTTGGATTCTGTGTCTCCCTCTCTCTCTGCCCCTCCCCCGCTCATTCTCTCTCTCTCTCTCTCTCTCTCTCAAAAATAAATAAACATTTAAAAATATTTTTAAAAAAGAGTGGTCTGTCTTGCCTTTCCCAGCAGATGCTCTTTTCAAAGAAGATGTTCTTCACTCTATCTAGGCTCTTGAGCTTTGTATAAGGCTAGAATTGCTGATCCTGGAAACCTATTAATGATCCTCCCTATTATCTGTCTGGTCTATGCCAGTGGGTCTTGCCTGATGACACTTCTATCCAGAGCCAAATGGTTTGCTCTGTTAACTAGCAAAGGCTGAACCCATTAGCTTTTAGGACATCAAAAGAATGCTCAAAAGGAGTATTTGTCACCTTTTTATGGTTTAAGAGACATCAAGTACCATGTTCCTGGTCTTAATGGACTTCAGTAAACAGGGACAAGACTTTCATCTCAGTATGTCCTCACTGCCTGCCACAGCCCTCAGGAAAAATGAATGGAAACAAAATCAACAATTACATGTATTTGTTCTACCTGAAGGCTTGGTAGAAATCAATCCTGATCATAAAGATGAAGCTAATAAGGGTTTGTATAATGCTTGACAAGACAATTACAAAGAGCAGCAATGCATCAGGACTCCTTAATTCTTGCCTTAGGTATATTCTCTGGCTCAAATGCCCAAGAGCTTTAGTGTGTGCATTTTGCACCATCACCAGAAACACCTCTACAATTTAGCCTTTATATGAAAATGCAAGGAAAATCTTCTCTTAATTTATATATATATATATATATATGTATATATATATATGTGTGTGTGTGTGTGTGTGTGTATATATATAGGCTCAATATATATATATATAGGCTCAATATATATATATTGGCTCAATATATATATATATATATTGGCTCAAAGTATGTACATAATTTTGTGGCTGGATTTAATTATACCTTTGTGCATAGAAACCTACTGACATTTGTGATGCAGGGATAATTTATTAGCATAACCCAACCATTGACATTTTGTCTAGGGGAAGCATGAAGTTTGCCTACTCTTGGTCCATTTTCTCACAGCTGAGGTATGTATACATGATGGTCAACTAGACGTGGTCAAGGGGACATTTGCCTGGGGACTGATGTGTGAAACACACAGGAGACTGAGATCTACTTTTACAAACTTCAATGTCAGTTTGATCTCTCTTACTATACTATACTATTACTATTGCAAAGTGCCTCACCACCAATTGCCTCAGGAAATCTCTGAAAGCAATGTTCTATTCTTATGGATTGCATCAGGAGCCACAGCTGTAGGGGCAAAATGAGAAAGAACTCTTTTTTTTGCGTATATCCTCCAGAGTTCCTGTAACTTCTCCTCTGTCACGAACACGCAAGATTACCCAGTCTTACTTAGCATTCCCAGAGTACCTGGGTCTATTCAGTGTGAGGGGTCAATTAGATACAGAAAATGCATCTACAGGGAAAACCAAACAACAAAAGGCAATGTGAGATATCTTTGGGAATCCAACTGTAACATCTGCAGGTAGATCAATAAAAATCTTGGGGAATTTTCAGATTACAATGTATACATTCTGATATTTCGGTGAAATCAATCAGGTATAGAACAACAGAAAGCCTACTTCTCAGTCTGCTGCTAAGTAGCCCTGCAACTTTGAGCAAGATAATGAGGTCCTTGGAGTTTCTGTTACGTGGAGGGGCCCAGACTGACTAATCTTAAAAGTCCCATGAATTTATAATGTCATGGACTATATCCTTCTGGTCTTTATTAGAAAACTATATATTATTTTGCAGAATCCCTTTGCTGGATTGGAGGACTTCTCCTTCCTCTACCACATACACTTTTTTGAACTGTTCTAATGACTTCTCTCTATTTCTATGTTATATTTGAATGAATGCTGCTTAATTCACCCAGATTTTTAAGAGAGCTTTGCTCAGCTCTCAGGAGATTAAGCTAGTATGTATCATTTATAAAATATTTACAGCATCAGTAGAAAGCTCTGAATAACAAATGGTTTCTATTTAAATGACAAGAGACTGTTTAACACTTTGAAACTTGGCTTTTCAGTAGCTGTATTCTCCATCTCACTTGATTTATGATCTAAATGTAAAAGACCCCTAATCAAATATGTAATTTAAATAATCTTATTGATGGAATTTTTATCTATATTTTCTGGGTTTGCTTTTTGTTTCATAACAATAATTGGGAAGGACTCACAATGAAAACAATTTTCTAGATTAAAGTTGGAAGCCTCTGGGTTTTTTGTTTTTTGGTATTTTTTTCCCCCCAAAAGCCCTGGCTAATCTAAAATTAAGTTGTCTATAATGATATTTAAAAGCTGAAGGCGGTTAATTCCCCAATAACTCTTTCATTTTTGTATTCGACACATCTTCAGTTCATGCAACTTGCCTGAGATTGCACAGCTGTTTTTATTTATAGTCTAATGGTGGAATTTCACTTGTCAAAGATGCTGTGACAAGTAAATGTCCCTGTGTACATTGCATTCGATGACGTGGTCCACTTACAAGCCAACAAAATGTCAAGAAATACCATTAAAATCCTTTTAGCTGTGAAGATACTGAATTATTCTTTTTCAGATCTTATTCTTTGAGGGGCTATTATAAGAAAAGTTTACATGCAAAAAAGTCCATTAGTTTATATAACATGCTTACTATATTTAATTACGGAATGAAAGAAAGTCAGGCTCATCTTCAGATCTTAATACTAACAATATTCATCAGTAATCATAAGCAGACAGATATGCTGCAGTGATATCAAGATCTGTTAAACCAGCAGGCAGTGGGCAGGTGTGTTTTAGAGATCTCACTAAGGAGTGATGGATTTGCATAGAAGAGAAACATCCAGTCCACTATGTGCCTCAGTCTCAGGTGAAATACTCACAAAGCTTCTATCAAACTGCTGCCCAGTAAAAAAACTAGACAAATTCTAGGAGTTGGCATTGCTACTTTTTAAATGGCCCAGACCTTGGCCATTTCTTCTTCAAAAAAGTCAAGTGTCAAGTGATTTCTTACTGGTCCTTCCCACTTAAGCAGGCCATAGGAACCCCAGGGGTGCTGACCTGGGTCACCTTGTTGCCTTAAAGTTGACTTGCTGATGGGAATGGGATACATCCAACTCATGGTTATTTCAGAATTAAGTGGGTCCATTCACCACAGAATTATGGTCTTTTCAAGTAAGGCTATTTTAAGAGATAATAAAATATCCATGTATTTTTATTTATTTCTCCTCTGGGCTTGCTTGTTTCAAAATTTGATTCTGCTTATAAATAAATAAATAAATAAATAAATAAATAAATAAATAAAATATATATCTTTCTAAACCCACATATTCGTATATATATGTGTATATACACATATATGCATATATATACATATATACATATGGGTTTAGAAAGATTTATTGGAAAATACAAGGAATGTTAACTCACCATATGTCTTTCACATTCATATCTGTTGAAGCTGTATTTCAGTGTTTTTGGGCATAAAGTAAGACCCATCTATGGTTGATAACAGTAAAAACCCATGCAATATCCTACCAGTATTGGGAAGATTTCTTAAAAGTCAGTTGCCTTTGACAACATGAACAATGGGTCTGTTATTCACACTATAAAACAAAAATTTATTACAAAGAGAAGTAAAAAATGTGAGCAGAAAATTCTATTCGGTTACTCCTTTCATAAGATTGGCAAAACATTTTTCTGTGTGATATATTCAGGTATTTTCAATTCAGCAGTGCAGTCAGATGATTTAGTATAAAAAATAACGTGTTGGTATATGGAGGCTCTCTGATTTATTTCCTACCTGTTCTTTTAACTTTATTTCACACTTTGATTTTTTCAATTGTTTATGCAAATTGTGTTTGCATAATAAAGGCTACATATCTGGTCTCCTTATGAAATTATTCAAAAAAAATTTTTTAATTCTACAAAATCTAGACCATTAATATGCTTTCTTTAAATGGAAGCCAACTTATGAATTTCTTCCTAACAGAGCTACAGATTTTCCACGATTTGGGAACCGAGACAAATGAAGGCCATGTAGGCAACAATGTGTACCTGTCAGACCCCGTGGGGCAGGTTGAGTAACAGGCATCACCTGAGAGCCCTTTCTGCCCATTCATTCCAGGGGAAAGCAGAAAACTCACTCCCCCTGACCCCACATGCATGTCTCTGACTTGTTAACAGTGAAATACGTGAGTCAGATATCAAATATTGCCATTAGAAACTTCTACCTCCAATATCTACAGTTCTTCTAATGAAACCAACATTGACACATTCTCCTCTCCCTTCAACATCCTAGACAATCTCACATTAAAAAATGGCATTTTATTCTGCAGTTTTAAAATAGAAAATTTCAATCTCTGTTACCAGATGGACTTGCCAGTGAAACTTGCCTCATCAGATGAGTGCAGAAATCATCTCGATGAAATGAGTATTAATTTTAGTAATTACCAAAAACTACCTAATGCAGGCTTGTTGTATCAAAGCACACCAAGATTCTTTTGAAAAGATATTCTGAGTATTGAAAAGGAAAGTTCCAGCATAATCTTTGAGAGTTGCAAGGAAGGTAGTGGAGAAAGGATTGGTATCAGCCTAAGCAAGTATTGGTATAATAATAAAATAAGTATTATTATTATGAAGCTTCTCATAAGGACTCAGTAGCATGGTTTAAAGGTTATCACTCAAAAAAGCGATACAGATAGATTATCAGGAAAATTTGTAAGTTGACTCCTGAAAAGAAGTTTGCAAGCACCCAATTTTACAAAAGTGAAGTCACAAAGCATAGAGAACACACTGAAAATCTTGGAAACTCCCAGTATAATAACTCAACATGGAGATACATTCTGTGAGGTGCCAACCACAGCTTATTCTCTGGACTGTCCTTGGCCTCAGCAGGATGAACCCACATTTTCCAATCCTCGACATTCTGATACCACGATATTTCTTGCCCATGTTTCTTGGAGAGTAAATGAAGTGCAGACTTCCTTCAACACTCGGCAACAACACACAATTCTAAATGTTTTTGTAATTTATTGATAGCTCTGGGAAATCTGTTCCAGACAGTCATGCTTCATCTAAACCACACGCTTCCTGATGTGGGACGACAGAAGAAGGAGGGCTGTAGGTGGTAGATGGTCAGCTCCCTATCCCTTTGTCCGGTTAATGGGGAGTCAGGTGGCAAGGACAGGGGAAAACTGTAGGAATACTTTAAAGCTGTGGTTTGCAAAAGGAAAATGTATCATGCAGCCTAATTATTTCCTTACCTTGTGTATATGACTCTATATAACCCAAACTTCAGAGCTGTCAAAGCAAACCTCAAAGATGGGGAAGGTTGACAGGGAAAAAGCCAAACAAAAGAAAAACAGCCCATTTTTCAAGGACAAGCACTTTCGGTTCCATTCGAGTTCCTTGCTATCTAAATAGCGAGGCGCAATGACCCAGAGAGTCAGTGTAGAAAACATGTCAACGTAATCTAACAATGTCAAAAGGACTCAGTCATTTGGCCATTCAATTTGTCTCAGTCATTCTGTTTGGATTTCTATTAATTGGAATTTTTGATAAATATATTGGATGTCATGTGGTAAAACTAACAACCTCTTTAGAGCGTACCAAGTTTCATGGGTAACAGATAACAAATCACTTTTTACAAAATTAATGCCAGCCAGTCCACTGAGGTCACAGGCACTTGCTGTCAACCATCCTTGGTTTAAAACTCTTAAAGTTTTCAAGACTAGTATACTTCGGGTCTCTCCAGAATGACATCTGAGGGATAAAATCAGACTCATCAGTAGGATAGGTCCAGGCAATGTAGCATTTCATTGCCTGAAAGAAGGACTTCATTAACTCTCCTGAGTATAGAAAACGAAGATATTTTTCAGAACTGTTTAAATAAATGTCATTCTGTTTATCAAAACAGAGAAATCTGGCAGGCATTTCAAACCATATGGGGCCTTTGAAAATATATGAGAAACATCTGATTATGTGTTTAGCTGAATATTATTAAAACTGCATGTAAACCCTTGGGAGAGCTTTTGGCCTACGTTCCCTAAAATCACCCTCTAGAGCATCCTATTTGATATATTATTATGTCACAAAATTATTCCAATATAAACAAAACAGAACCCCCAGTGAAACTAACACA
Source organism: Prionailurus viverrinus (assembly GCF_022837055.1). Taxonomy (NCBI): domain Eukaryota; kingdom Metazoa; phylum Chordata; class Mammalia; order Carnivora; family Felidae; genus Prionailurus; species Prionailurus viverrinus. The sequence continues at coordinate 2,644,008 of NC_062579.1, forward strand.
GTCCTCCATTATTGAGCTGATTCCATGAATAACTGTAATTATAAATATCCATAATCATTTATTTTGACTCTAAGGATAATACATAAAGCCAAAACCTGTGATTTATGGAAGCCATAGATTCAGTATAAAAATGAAGGTGTTGCATGCTGCTCAGGAAAGATAAATAAATCTCCCAGGCTAGAAGAGCAGGTAGCGGGAGAGGCTGAGAAAGTGGAAGAAGGGAGAATAATCAGTGATGAGCTTGTGTCCTCCAAATCATCTCAATGTCGTCCGGGACCTTCAACTTCACTCCACCACTTAAACATCAAAGTTTGTTTCCAAGGGATGTAATTTAAATACCGGTGACCAGCTAAGGCTAATTGCCTTTGTACTTAGAAGTTTAATTAGCTTTTGCCAAATGAATAGTCTTAGATGTATACGTCAAGGAGGATTGCTAAGTAGAACCCCATGCAAAATATTTCTAAGTAAGATTTATGGAATATACTACTTTTACAAGTGGGGCGTTATAGATGCTACCATTAATGAATGAAAAATAAAAGATATACATTTAAAACCTTTCACTAATCTCAAGCTGAAACCCAAAGTCTTGGAGAGTGTGACCTGGTAAGAAACTGCTGAACAGCTTTAGGAGGGGGATAAAAAAACTCAGGGAGAAGGAAACTGAGTTGTGTTGGCAAAAATGTACATGCAATAATTGTGGATGAGACCCAGTAATTCTTTTTACTTTATGCCAATTTCAGTACACTCTTACGTGTCTTGATTTTGCTTCCATCGGTATTTGCCACTCGGACACCATTATGGCACACACACTCCACGCTGGACTCTGTTAATTTCCTGTCTCTTGGGCATGGGTTCCTTCCTTGTTTTGCCTAAGTGTGGGCAATATTTAATAAATCTGGGTTATAGCCTAATTCCTGTCCAGTAAGGACTCTACTGTCTGCATAAACCTGTTTTTTCCACAGGTGGCAGCCATCAACACAACGGCAAGCATTTGTGCAAGTGGCAGCTTTTGGTTTTTTAGTTCAAATCAACTCCTCATCTTTGAGGTATGGGCCCAGAGCTCTAGCACCCTAGAAAATGCACATGATATACACTTATTTATTCTTACTTTGGGGGGGGGCATTAGAGAGGTATATTAAAAAATATATTACTAGTGAAGTATAGTTGACATTATACTATAAATTTAAATCACAAGTGGGCTTCTCAGATAAAGCACAACACACTGCGTTAAATTTGAATTATATTTTCATGGAACACACTTTTGCCAAAAAATTATCTGGTGTTTATCTGAAATTCAACCTCAGGTGGGCATCCTGTATTTTTTTTTTAATTTTTTTTTTAATTTTTTTTTTCAACGTTTATTTATTTTTGGGACAGAGAGAGACAGAGCATGAACGGGGGAGGGGCAGAGAGAGAGGGAGACACAGAATCGGAAACAGGCTCCAGGCTCTGAGCCATCAGCCCAGAGCCTGACGCGGGGCTCGAACTCATGGGCCGCGAGATCGTGACCTGGCTGAAGTCGGACGCTTAACCGACTGCGCCACCCAGGCGCCCCAAGGCATCCTGTATTTTTATTTACTGAATCTGGCAAGGCTGACCATAAATACAAATTGTACATGTCCCTAAAAGAGTAAGCATTCAAGGAGAATGAATCAATATTGGTTTCCATTCATGAATCACATAAACAACAAAATACAAATAGGATGCGAGTCAATAGCGCTATTGGTTGTTAACTCAAGGGAGACTTGGGTGGAAAATCCCCTTGATCAAAGCAAATCTTTCATTAGCTGCAAAATGAAAGACTGGGTTGCATATGCCCAACACATGTTAATATGTATGGCTCAAATAAACCATGGTAAATATATTAGAGTCACAAAGATCCTCCAAAGCCGAAATTATAGCGTCTGAAATCTCCTACATAGAATTAATCCAGGTTGGCACAAACCAAACCAGCCAGCAAGCACCACCATGTAGAAATATAAAGCAGTGACCAGCAAACGCTCTGTGAAGAGGCTGATAGTAAATCTTTTCAGCCTTGTGGTCATGTGGTCTCTGTGACACATACCTAATGCTGCTTTTCTAGCTGACAATCAGCCATAGACAGTACAGAAAGGAATGGGTGTGACTGTGTCCCAATAAACCCATAAAAACAGGAGGCTAGCTGGATTTGACCCTTCGGCTCAAGTTTGCCAACACTGACCTAAGACAAAAGAAGAGTCTGTTGGTAGCCGCTCATATAGTTGATAAGATTTTTACCTAGAGGAACTAAAAGCAACTGCAAGGATTACTCCACGCTGTGACTCTACTCTAACAGGATACATGGGAAACTTCAAAAGCTTGGTTTGTGATACTGTAAAAACTCAAACTCTCCATGGTAAGTGCCGTTACGAGGAGTTAGTTATTAATGAAATCAACCAGCTTGTTAAATAAGACCTAAATTTTGAGGGCTGGAAAGATGAAGAGGTCTGCTTATCCGTGATGGATTACCCACAGACATTCTTGTCTCATTTTGAAAGCTCCCAAGGAGGGCAGTGAAATCAATGGATTTTAACCCATAGTGATGAACAGAATGGAGAAGACACAGTAACAGAGGATATTTCAACAAATTGTGGAAACTGGAAGTGAATGTGAAATGCTAATTGAAGAGGAAGGTGAAAATTACACTCTGGGCTCTGATCACACAGTGCCACCATTTGAGGAGGGAGACACAGCTGGAAATGAGGAATTTTGGTGCTGCCTGGTGTTCCAAATGAGATATAACGTACAGTGTGAGCAGCGTGACACTGATGCCCATTTTCCTTAAACAGCCTCAATCTCATCTTTTCCAGAACCTCATTTGTCTTTCCAGAAAGTATGGTAAAATAGCGAAAGGAGAATTATTAAAACAATTTTTTAAAATGTTGATTTATTTTTAAGAGCAAGAGAGAGACAGAGTGTGAATGGAGGAGGGGCAGAGAGAGAGGGGGAGACCCAGAATCCGAAGCAGGCTCCAGGCTCTGAGCTGTCGGCACAGAGCCTGATGCGGGGCTTGAACTCACGAGCAGTGAGATCGTGTCCTGAGCTGAAGCAGGATGTTTAACCGACTGAGCCACCCAGGCACCCCAAAAGGAGAATTATTTTCAAATGTTGAATGAGAAAAATTATTTTTCCTCTGAATCTCAACGCAAACAATTCTTTTCAGAGAGCCTCAAACACACAGTCCAGTGGTGTCAGGGTCTGGGAAGAAGAAAATCTTCAAGCAGCTGAATCAATACAGATTTTATTAGACGTAATTGATAGGTGTCTGTGTCTACCAAATTTTCACATTACTTTGAATTAACACCAGCAGAATAAAAAAGATTCCATGGGATTTCTTTGGGATTTGATGTGTTATCCAATAACAATGGAAACCTGTTTTACCAAAACAAGTGATAATGTATTTACTTAAGTTACAGCTAATCCCACCATATTTCATCTTATAAAATGTTTAATGTTCTACTTTTCACTAATAAGACATAAAACATACAGGTTGCTTGAATGATTAAATTTAGTTTTGTATCCTTTCTCATTAAATAAAGAGGAAAATAAGATCATGATGTCTAACAGAATTAATGGAGTTATGTCTGAGTTTTTATAGATTGTTCTTAATTAATTATTCCCAAAAGCCTAACACCAGTACATATATTTACCAAAAGAATACTATGTCATTTATCATATCCCTTGCTTCCTAAGAACCTGCAATTTTAAACAACACATCGCATTACATTACAGCAAATTAATGTGTAACAGGATATAGATTTATTCTTGTTTATATAACCTATAATAAAAATGGATAAATTCATTACATTACCTCTTTACTGCTTTTGGTAATCAGTCTTAAAATGTCTATGGCAATTTATTCCTCAGTATGTCTTATGATGTTCTCTAAAAAACATACTAATTCATTTATTTGAATTGAACTATTTCATTTGTTTTGACAGAAAGGAAGTCAGATATGGTTGATTACTCTGAAAAGAGGGGGCTGATTTGCTAATTACATTACACGGTGGAAATTTCCATTTACTCAGAAAGCCTTATACACAGATCCAATGTTTTGACAAGCACATATGTAAGGCACATTTTTTATATATAAAAAATGTAGTATTGAGAAAGATTTATTACAATGCCAACAATATTCAGATTGTTCTGAATTCTGTATTTCCTAAGGTTAACAGAACACCTCTAGGGGTGCCTGGGTGGCTCAGTCGGTTAAGCTTCCAACTCTGGATTTTGGCTCAGGTCATGATCTCACAGTTTCCTGAGTTTGAGCCCCACATCAGGCTCTGCACTGACAGCACAGAGCCTGCTTGGGACTGTGTCTCTCTCTCTCTCTCTCTCTCTCTCTCTCTCTCTCTCTCTCCCCCTCTGTCTCTCTCATAAATAAATAAATAAATAAATAAATAAATAAATATATATATATATTTTAAAAAAGAGTACCTTTAAGGGGCGGGGGGAAACAGGTAAAATTAATGACCATTTTATAAGTCTTGTTATAACTACTTTTGGTTTAATGATGAGCATTTGAGAAAATGAACAATCATAGTCACGTGTTTTCAATCCTTTGTAGTCACGTATTTTCAATCCTTTGGAGAATCAGTGTTTCCAAGTGCTTGTTTTCACAAAATTGAAGGACGACATGACTGAATAGTCAGCAGCGGGTCTCAGTAGGGGGCATACTCCCCAGGGGAGATCTGGCAATCTCTAGTGATGACTTGGGATGTTGTAACTGGGGATGTACTACTGACATCTAGTGGAAGACACCAGAGATACTGCCAAAAATCCCCAATGCATAGAACAGCTCTCTCTCCCCTGCAATGAATCATCTGGTCCCAAGTGCGATACTAACAAAGTTGAGAAGGCTTTATATATGGATATGTAAAAAAATTTAAATCAAGGGAAAAAACTCCCCTTATCTCATTAAGAGACTCATTTAAATAAATTTTATGTAACAATTATTGATATTTAATTAATATTGATGTTTAATTATGTTAATTTAATTAAGCAATGTCTGTTTATGTTGTTTCAATTAATTTTGTAACAATAATAAATGTAATAATAGCACAAGCTAGAGGAAATTTTAAAAACTCCTTGAATCTTATCTTTAGGAGACATTTTTAAAAGTAATATTTAAAATAATTTACAGTTTTGTTTCAGTTAAGTGTCGTAAGTTGTGCAGGTGGCTATAACAAAATAGTATAGGTTGGGTAGCTTATAAACAATGGAAATTTATTTCCCACAGTTCTGGAGGCTGCAAGTCCCAGATCAGGATGCCAGCCTGGTCAGGTGAGGGACCTCTTCCTGGTTCATAGCTGTGTCCTGATATGGGGGAGGGACCAGGTAGCTCTCTGGGCCTCTTTTACAAGGGCGCTAATCCCATTTATGAGGGCTTTGTCCTCAAGACCAATCACTTCCCAAAGACCCCACCTCCTAATACCACCACGTTGGGGGTTAGCATCACCACGTATGAATTCTGGGGGGACGCATTCAGACTACAGCAGAAAGTAAAATAAGTTATCAATCAGAGATTTTCTTGCTTTTTTTTTTTTCAACGTTTATTTATTTTTGGGACAGAGAGAGACAGAGCATGAACGGGGGAGGGGCAGAGAGAGAGGGAGACACAGAATGGGAAACAGGCTCCAGGCTCTCAGCCATCAGCCCAGAGCCTGACGCAGGGCTCAAACTCACGGACTGCGAGATCGTGACCTGGCTGAAGTCGGACGTTTAACTGACTGCGCCACCCAGGCGCCCCTCAATCAGAGATTTTCAAGCAACAAGTAATATTACTTTAAGGTAAAATTATCTGAGGAAAGTGAATAAAAACTAAAATTCAAGGAGGAAAACAAATAATGTGAAATTTCCCCGTTAAAGAAGAACTTTTTCAGGGGTTTTAATTAATTGTAATAGGTATCCACTTGCTGTGGTAATTAGATGAAATCAGACATGTTTAAGAGAGTGGTGTTACAATTTTGTGTTCAGATGCTTATGTTTACAATCGTGTAAATTTCATCCTTTCCATCTAGTTAAAATGATGAGGTAAAATTTTACATCTAATTAAAGTGTCCTAGAAGCTCTAGAGGCTGGCAAGATTCTTTTGAGATTATTCCAGCAAAAATGTTTGAAGACCACCAATGTACAGGGCTGATCCAAGTCCCCAAAACCATATGGGGGCTCCAGACAGATGGGCAGAGATAAATCCCTTCCTGTTCCAGGTCCTCGTGCCTTTTCTTTCTTTCTTTTTTTTTTTTTTAAAGGTTTTTAAAAATTTTTTTTTTCAACGTTTATTTATTTTTGGGACAGAGAGAGACAGAGCATGAACGGGCGAGGGGCAGAGAGAGAGGGAGACACAGAATCGGAAACAGGCTCCAGGCTCTGAGCCATCAGCCCAGAGCCCGACGCGGGGCTGGAACAAACGGACCGCGAGATCGTGACCTGGCTGAAGTTGGACGCTTAACCGACTGCGCCACCCAGGCGCCCCTGCTCATGCCTTTTCTACTCTCTCAGCCCCAAAGCATTTTGAACAGCAACTTCTCAAATCCAAATATACTAGTCATTCATAACGCTGAAAGCTTTTAAATAAGAATTCTCAAATTATTGGGGTAACTAAACAATATTCTGATGCGATGAGACCAAGGAAACAAAACAAAACAAAAAAACAAAAACCAAAAACCAAACAAACAAAATCCATGCGTTGCCAGATTTAAAGAGTAATTCGTCTGTATGAAGAGAAACGATCATGCAGATGTTTTTTGGATTTTTAATTTAAATATTCATTAAATGAATTTAAAATATATTTATAATCATCTTCCTTTTGAAGAACAGAGGAAGGCCTTTATCTGAGACTAAGTGCTGTCCCTACTCACTGAAACCCAAGGGCTGGAAATTTGAAGATTTATTTCAATCTTTCTCTACGGCAAGTTGAATAACATTTAAGAAACGCAACACAAGATGGCAGTGTCTCCATCCTTTCCTTCCCAGAGAGCCTCCGGCAGAAGGAAAAGGCGTGTTTCTACAGTGACCAGATGGGGTGGGGCACTTTAAAATCAGTTGACAATAAGTACACATGTTTAACTGAGGAAATTCTGTCTACACTTTGGATACAGAACTCATTTTTCCCATGTAGTTCACTTTAAAAGTAGTGCACAATCCTTAATTGTTTCTTATTTATTAAAGCAGCCCCATATAGGTAGATTGCTATGTTAATACTGACAGAGAGTAAAAAGGAAAAATGAAGAAAACAATTAAATAGTAAAATCGCCAAACTAGTATATAATATCATTACATTATGGCTTCATGCAAAGGTTTGTTTTTTCTTTACATGACAAAACATGTAATTGTACCTGAGTCCTATCAACTTACATAGGTGACTAATAGGTAGATGACTATTCAGTCATTTATATTTTACATGAAAACTATACACTTTTAAGAAAGAACTACATATTCCATAACTGATTGCAAACGTGCATATAGTATACACTCTGTGGGGGTCAGAATTTATCTGAGGAAGTTTGTATCTGTGAACCCAGCCAGACCTCACTCTCAGTGCCTCATTCAGTTCGTTCCTCTCTAAAAACAGGTATAATTTCACCGAGCCAGTTCTCAAGAATGAAAGACCTGGTGAAATTGTCTCATGCGGCACATAGCACATAGAGGGGGCTCTTTAAAACAACCATCATTGGGCACCTGGGTGGCTCAGCCAGTTGAGCCCCCAACTTTTGATTTCAGCTCAGGTCATGATCTCATGGTTCATGGGTTCGTGGTTCAAACCACTGACAGTATGGAGCCTGCTTGGGATTCTCTCTCTCTCCCTCTCTCTCTGCCCGTCCCATGCTTGCTCTCTCTCCCTCCCTCAGTTCCATACTTGCTCACTCAAATAAATAAATAAATAAATAAATAAATAAACAAACAGTTTTAAATTTTTCAAAAAAAAAAAAACAATGAACACTGAATATTCTAGCTATTAATGCTTGTTAATTAAGACCCTAAGGAAATGAGGAATTTTCTGGCTTCAGAGCCTCTTTTTTCTATAATTGCTGCCCCATCAAAGGGAATATCAAGCAAATCGCATCTTCTTGGGGGGGACAATTTTATATCCATTTCCCTTTCTTCAAGACTGGAGTTTATATATTATTGTTAACTATTTAATAAAAGAATTTTATGAAATTTTAGCACATAGATGTCTGCCCTTTACTGTCTCATTTAGTCTACATAAGGAACTTGTGAATTTTTTTTTTCTATTGTGCTCATTTTATAGTGCAAAGACTGATGGGTTGAGGAGGCAGTTTTATGACTTAGGTCACAGAGCCAGGAAAGGGTAAATCCCTGGGATTCCAGCAAAGCTCTGCCTTTTCGAAATTCCCACATGCATTAGCTAATCCTCGATGCTGCTTCTGGCTATTGTTTCTTGTTCTTAGAGGAAATACAAAGTCCAGCTGAGCAGAGAAGTTTTGGAGGAGGCTGCTGAGGGTGGAAGGCCCCTCATCTGCAATTCACGCTTGCTCTGAAACTCAGGAGTCCAGCCAGGCCCAGCCAGGCAGTCGGTTGGCCTGAGAGGAAGGGGGTGCCATAGCCCCCTGCCATCCACTCTCTTCTTCCTGGCACTCCATCCTACTTAGGCTCCAAGCCCACATCCCCTCACTGGCTCAGAGCACGCAGGTATTTGCTTGGACAGCCCCTTCGATTTTGAGTTCCCTATTTATTTGTAGTTCTTGCATGGAGCCTCCAGACATTGATTTAATGATACGTTGGTGTTTCCTCCCCGCAAGCTTCTTCCAGTTGCTGGCACTCCTCTGGGAATTGTGCATGTCCAATTGAACTGGCCTTCAGCAGGCAGAACCTGCTTCTGGAGCTTTTTGAACAAATGATACTTTCTATTAAATGCTGAGTTCCCAGAAGTGAAAACCCAGCTGCTCTCACCTCAATGTACGCATAAAGGGTCATATTTTACCCCATTCACTGGGTTTTCTAGGAGCCCCTGGACAGCAAAATACAGTAGAGCTGGTTGCTCCCTGCCAGTGATCTGGAATCCCAGCAAGCCCTCGCCTGGGACACCACTGGCAGCGTCAAATAAAAAGCTCGTCACCACTCTCCACTGCCCCCTTGTTCTGGTGTGATGTTTTGTGGTTTCCTGCAACTGAAATGGACGTGGTGTCTGGGTCTGTGTGTAGGTTTGGGGATGGATACACAGATGTCTATCACATGCACTTGAACATGCACAGCCAGCCATCAAACAAGCTGGAATGACCGAATCCCAAGAAGACTGGTCGACAGCGATCGGTGGCCCGGGGAGTCCCATCTGCCTCTGTGACTGAACACTTTTCACATACCTGCTGGGTGCAGGAGGTCTTTGGAAGACGTAGGTCTGCAAACACAGGGCATGGACAGGTCTCTTGTGTGGGCCCCTGCAGGGAGCAGGTCGTGGGTTCTCCTCCAGACTTCTTTCCCCTTACTTCTGTCATATTCAGGCATCATTGCTTTCTTTCCTTTTGCTTTTCTCACGTTCTTTTTATTTAAGTAAATAAGCTTAAAGGATGTTTTGAAACCAATGCAGTGTCAACTTCTATCCAATGAGGAAGTGAAAATACTTGGGGCTGACCAGAATACCCTGCCACCGTTTTATTTTACCTCTTTAACATTATAGGGGTCAGCTGGCATTGGGTTGCCTCTTTCAGGATGTACAGTCTAAACATTTGTCAAATATTAGGCTATGTGACAGTGGTCTCGGTTTCCTTTCCAAATTCACTCTGTGCCATTCAACTGCCATTTTAATTCAAAAGATCCAAGTCAGCTTCTCAGAAATATCCGTTTGCTCCCTACTTCAGGTTTAGCTCCACAGAATTAATTTTCCAGTGATAGTGCTCCTTCAAGAAAAGATGCTGTATAAGCATATTGGCCCCGTATTTCCAATACGTGCTCACACAAGTCTCAGATATAAATAATGTTCTCTGAAAATAAATTCTTTCTTGAGCTTGCCATTGTCTAGCTGGTAAATAAGCCCTTTGTGTGGTGGGTTCAGTGGGTGTGAAGACATTATCATTCACCTGTAACCTGTTCACTATATACTTCTAACAAATAAGGGCTTTATAAAACTTAACCATAATACAAATACCCCATCAAATGAAATTAATGGCTATTCCACAGTATCATTTAACACCAGTCATATTCATTTTTCTTGACTTTGTGAAAAAAGATGACATTTTCCCAGCTAATTTGTTTGTATCGGGATTCCTAACGTTAATTTACCCCTTGCATTTCTTTCCACCTAGACAAACTCCCCCAGCCTGGTTTTTTTTTTTTTTTTCTGTGTTATTTGTTTCTTTAAGATCAGAGTCCTTTTTCCTACAAAATGTCCCACATTCTACCTACATGTTGAAGGCTGTATTCTTGTGGTAATGTTTAACCTGGTCCTTTACTGCAAACATTTGTATGTAAAACGCTGATTAACTCTAGAAACTTGATTAGATTCAGGGTTAATTGTTTTGGCAAGAATACTTCCTTAGTGGTGCTAGGGGCTCCTTGTTGCATCCCAGCAGGAGGCATGTGGAATATTGATAACACTGACCTGGTGTTCCAGAGGGGTCACTGATGAAGCCATGTGGAAGCGCCCTGTCAATCTTTCACCTAAAGGTTTTAGCAGCCACTAATGATCATTGTCTTGATGTATGATATCATTAACAGGTAGCAAAACACAACATTCTAATCCTACTATCCGTCCATTTATTCATGTGATTCTCTGCAAAGCATAATTTTCCATCATTGACTACCTGGGTATTATGAAGTGCAGTCCGCACAGGAAAGACAGGATAAATGTGTGACATTTTTCTCTCCTTCATTTTCCGAATAATTAATTGGTGCCATCAAGGTGACCAAGAAAGCTTTTTGGGAGGAAAAGGGGAGGGGGATACATTTTCATAATTTTCTTAGTCTCTGTACACATGCAAATGTATGTGATACTCTACCATAATGTCCTTAAGAGGTGCACACATGCAACTTTGCAAAGACCTATAAATATATGGCGTAGTAGCTTCTGTTCTCTTCACCGGGAACCTTTACACATTTCAGGGCAATCATGATGATGACCAAGGTAAGCACAAGGTAAAATTATTTAATCAGTAAAAGATACTGTATACTTTTGTCTTTGGACTATTATTATCGTTCTTCCTGATGCTTGAACATCAACTTCTCAGATGGTTCATTTCGTGTCCATTGTATCTAGCCTTGCAACCACTTAGCCACACTATGCTTCAAAAGCTTCCTTCCCTCTGCGTCCCATCTCTCTTTTTCCTTAAATTCTCTTTCTGACCTGAGATCTGGCCCATAAACTAATCTGCACAAAACCAAAATCAGTGCTCCTACCCTGTTAATTCCAATGTGTTCCTTCTCTTCCTATCCCAGTCTTTAACTCTCAGAATCTAGATCTTAAAAGAAGTCAATCCTTGGACCCAAGGGAACAAAGGTCTAATTGCACTTTTCCAGAAGGTCTTGGTTTATTCAACCTTAGAAAAGAATGCAATCCTGCCTTTTGTGACAACACGGATGGACCTTGAGGGAATTATGCTAAGTGAGAGAAGCCAGACACAGACAAGTACCGCATGATCTCACTTATAGGTAGAAGACCAAGAATAGAAAAGTGGTTACCAGGAGCTGCAGGATGAGGGAAATAGTAAGAGGTTAGTAAAAGGGTACAAACTTTCAGGGGTGAAATGACTAAGGTCTGAGGAGCTAATATACAACATGGTGACTACAGAGGACAACACCGTATTGTATAATTGAAGTTTGCTAAGAGGAAGGAAGGAAAATAAGTGAGGTGGTTGATGTGTTAATTAACTTGGGAGGGAGTAACCCTTTCACAGTGTGTGGATACATAGCAAATCATCACATTGTACACTTTAAATATCTTACACTTTTATTTGTCCATTATACCTAAATAAGGCTGAAAAAGATGTCTTAAGTTGTTCTCCTTTGGAATTTTGTCCACACTTTTTTTTTTTAAATTCTTACAATACTTCCTCCATTTTGTTGTAACAATCCAATCCTTCCTTTCCTTCAGGTTTGACCAAATTTGTCCTCCTTTGTCATGACAGTCATCTGCCTTGGGAAATCCATGGGATTATTATCATAGAATACCTCGTGAAAATGCTAGTATTGTGGTCCTGAACTCTTATTTATTTTCTCTAACACTGTTTAACCCTTTTACGGGTTTAAAGTAAGATGTCCTTACCAAATTGTACACTCTTTGAAGGTAGGGATGGTGTATTTTATTTTATTTTATTTTTTAAATCCTATTTATTTGTTTGTTTGTTTTTGAGGGGGTGGGGAGAGAGCCAGGAAGCGGGGGGAGAGAGAGAGAGCAGGCTCCACACTATCAATGCAGAGCCCATTTGGGGGCTTGAATTCATGAACTGAACTGTGAGATCATGACCAGAACTGAAATCAAGAGTCAGACACTTAATCAACTGAGCCACCCAGGCATCCCTTATATTATAATGAGCTATAGGAATAGCATGAATATTTGCATCTACAGTAAAATGCCTGTAAATTTTTAGATGAGAATGGGGGTATAGGAGACCATTCTAAAACATGCCATCCACCACTAGGCTGACAAACATGTATACTGCCTATACTTCAGCATGATATTTCTTCTGAACCATTCTAATATTGAAAAAACAAATTGGGGGAGGCACCTGGGTGGCTCAATTGGTTGAGCATCTGGCTTCAGCTCAGGTCATGATCTCACAGTCCAAGAGTTTGAGTCCCACTTCTGGCTCTGTGCTGATGGCTCAGAGCCTGGAGTCTGCTTAGGCTCCTGTAGCCTCTGAAGCAGGCTCCACACTGCCAGCACAGAGCTCAATACGGGGCTCGATTCCATGAACCATGAGATCATGACCTGAGCTGAAAACAAGATTCGGACATTTAACGGAGTTAGTCACCCAGGCACCCCTGACCTGTCCTAATATTTTTTAAACTTCTTATTTTCATCTCCACTACTGGAAAGTGATGCATTTCTGTGCAAACAATCTGGGTGGTGTATTTTAGGACACACATAATTCCCAGTATGACCTATGCTAGCTGAATTGCCAAAGAATTTTTATTAGCCCACCAGTACAGTCCAGGTGTGGAAAACGGTAATTCACAGGGTCCATACACTGGTATATCCATTTGGAGGGCAATGTGGAAATAAATACCAAATACCTTAAACTGGCAGTACTCTTAGTCCCAGCGATGCCACCTCTATGAAATAATTCTAAGAAAACAATTAGAGATATATATACCCAAAAGATAGATGCACATTGATTCACATCACTGATATTTCAAACAAAGTTAACATGACCTGGAAATCCAAAAATAACAAACCACATGAGATATATATAATGTTATAACTGCTCAACCATGAAAAATATTTTCTGAAGGAATAGCTATAAAATGAATTTCACTATTAAGTAAAATGAAATGGTTTAAAAGTAGTTAAGTGAAATGTGCACATAAAAAAAACTAGCTAGGACACCCCAAAACATTAATAGTGACTCTTTCTGGATAGGAGCATTACAGATGATTTTTAGTCTTTATATTACTATGACTTTACGAGGTTTCCAAGTTAACTAAAATGAACAATATTATTTTTAAACCCCAAAATATTATTCTATAAATATCTAAGCTACACAGCAATTTTTATGATTGTCATACATAGCTATGACGAGCAATTACACCACCATGTATGGTGTATAGAAATGTATGCATATATCTACAAAAACATGCACAAGGATATTCTGAGCATCCAGGGGTGATGCAAATGTTTTAGGACTAGAAGGACATGATGGTTGCAGAGCGTTGTGAATGTATGAAATGCCAGTGGACTGTACACTTTATTTTCGTTGTTTTTTTTAAGTTTATTTATTCATTTGGAGAGAGAGAGAGGGTGAGCAGGGGAGAAACACAGAGAGCCGTCTGCACAGAGCCTGACGTGGGGCTTGATCTCACAAACTGTGAAATCATGATCTGAACCAAAATCAAACGTGGGTCCTCAACCAACTAAGCCACCCAACGCCCTATGGGTTGTACACTTTAAAATGGTTAACTTTATGCTCTGTGAATTTCACTTCCACAAAAAGAGAAATCAACAAAGAAAGAATATTCAGAGAAGCATCATTTGTAATAGAGAAAAGCAGGCAAATAACGGAAACGCCTAACAGCAGCAGAATGGATAAATGGGGGTAAAATGAAAACAACAGGCTGCAATACAGCCGTGGAATCAAGGAACTGCTGTCGTATGCAATGCCAGGGAAGAATCTCACAAACTTAGCCCTGGGTAAAAGAAGACAGGCACAAGGAGAACACACCCAGGATTCTATGTATGCAAAGTTAGAAACAGAAGTCACTTCAAGCTCCGGAAGTCAATTTTGAGATTACCTGTGTGGAGGGAGGGGGTTAGTGAGCACCGGGAAGGGTCTGTGCAGATGGGGATGTTCCTCTGCTTTACCTGAGTGGTGGCTGCACGTGCCAGTTCACAGTAGGGAAAATTCACCAACGTGTAAACTTACGGTATGTGCATTATTTACAATACCCTATTGTTTTCGTTTTTATCTGCTGCCCTGCAAATTTTCCAGCCCCTAAAGGACCTCCCCTGATGCTAAATATCTTCTTCAATTAATGAGACAATTATCTTTCTTATAAAGTTGGACTCTATTTCTATAATTTCAATTGTGGACATTCCATCCGCTAATTCAACAACAACTGAATTCCAGTATATTCTGAACTCAGTGTTAAGTGACAGAGAGACAGAACCAGAATGAAAGCATGTACTGAATAAATACTTTAACATCCATCTGGGCTTACACCGTTTGTTAACACAAGAACACAAAATTTACACGTAATTTACAGGGGTCAAAATTCCCCTGTAGACCCTTTTCCACCCTAGAGTAAGAGCCCAGCTTTAGACAAAGCTTCATAAGAGTAATGTGAAATTTGCCTCATATTTTTATGAAGTAATATCTTTGCTTTTGCTTTTATAAAAATTAAATTTGTACCCTATAAAGCAGTATTTTTAAGTCAATTTATTTGTCTATGGGGTTGTGTGATTTTCCCCCTTAATTTGTAGAACATTTTCAAAAACTTTTTGAAATTAAATATTTCTTCTGAAAAGATGTCCTATGAAGTATCTCAGATTCTTTAAACATTAAATGGCTATAAAAATCACATTTTACTGTACTTGATTAACACAGTAACCTTAATTGCTCAAGATAAAACTGATACCTATAATTTAACTTCTCCAAAATATTTTGGCAGTATGTAAGTTTTTCATTAGAGTAAGTAACTAATAGTAATGCTTTTCCATAGCTAAATTATATAGGATATGAGAATTTAAAAATCAATTTCTAAATTCTTTAAAAAATGTTTTTGTTAATATTTATTTTTTGAGAGAAAGGCAGACAGAATGTGAGGGGTGGAGTGGCAGAGAGAGAGGGAGACACGGAACCTGAGGCAGGCTCCAGGCTCTGAGCTGTCAGCACAGAGCTTGACATGGGGTTTGAACTCAGAAACTGTGAAATCATGACCTGAGCCAAAGTTAGATGCTCAACCGACTGAGCCACCCAGGTGTCCTTCAATTTCTAAATTCTTAAAACTACATGGCTAAATATTTCATGACATGGGAAACAGTACCTGGTGTTTGCATCCTTGTAACCCATGAAGACTAGCAGAGCAAAACTGGCCATTAACGTGACAAGAAAACCAAGACCATAATACTTATATGTAGTGCTAATTAAACCAGAGAGATTTATACCCATTTCCTCGAGCATTTAAAGGAAAAAGAAATATAATGAAACATGTCTCGTGTGAATAGATGAAAAGATGACATACTCTTCTTTAATCATATTTAAAATTCCCCCAAAATTATAATTCTAGAATATGTATTTACAAATTATCTATACATATATGGTTTACACACACAAGCAGGTGTGTGTGTGTGTGTGTGTGTGTGTGTGTGCATGCACACACGTGTGTGTCTCCCCTTTTCAAGAAATCTGATGTGCTTCCTCAGGACCTCCATCCCCCCACCCTATGAGAAACACCTCTATGATCCAATCATAAGTCAAATGTTTTCTAGATTTCACCAAGCTAAATGTTTGATTTTTCATTTCATACAGTGTTCTTGTGTCTTATAAGCAAGGTCTTTGTGTTACTAATGGCTTTGGAACTTTTTATTTGCTCTCTTTGTTTTGTTGCATGTATTCCAGAAATTGCGTCCTATTAGGCAGCCTTCAGCCTTCCTAGAAAGAACCACATCTAATCCTACACTCTTTTCTGAGTTCTCCTTTCTTTCTAGAGTTAGATAAATTATATGTCATGTGCTGTTGCAATAAAATATTGATCAATCTTCTAGGTGAGAAGATGCCCTGGCTGTCAGCAATTATGCAGGGCTTCTGTCATTAATTCTCTAAACAAAACATGAACTATTTTTTTGCCCTGTTTTATGTAAGATCCTTCTCCACCCCATTAAAAATCTCCCCCTCATTCATGGGACATTATTGCATTGGGCTAAAATTTTGGCATAACTGTAAGCAGTACTTTTTCAACAAACTGTGAGTGGAAACATAAACCACTGGCTGTTGGTTACCCTAATCCCCTGGTCTTCTCATCATAATTAACCTGGGTTTCTGGGGGCAGGTGTGGCATACATATATATAGGTAAATGAAGGGCAAAATATTCTAGAGTAAAAAAGAAGCTCTTGACAACTTAGATCCCTCCATTTACCTCACACCATCAATCATACATGATCTGGTCAATTCCATACTCTACTAGGGACACTGGTCATGTCTTGTCTGAATAATATCCATAGTCCCTAGTTGGCTTCCTAAATCTGGGCTTTCCCTATGTATGATAAAATAGAATCTTACTGAATAAAAAGAATGAAGCCCTACGAAAGTTAAAATTCTGGTCGTATCTTGCAATTTTATTCAACATGGAGCTACTGCCCTTTGCAAATCTTAGACTCAAGTTATGGCAGACATATCATGGTTCCCTGAGCAAGCTGTTCACACCCAGGTTTCTAAGTGTCTGGAAAGCTGCCTCCTTCTTCCCTTCTCTCACAAATGAACTTCTATTCAACCTTCAAATTCATTCCTAATTTGGCATCGTGTACTGTCTTGACTCCCCAACACAGAATGAATGCCTTCCTCCTTTCTATTCCTGTAGTTTGCCATTTATAAACCATAATCTTTCATATTACAGACATGATATTACACTAATATGAGGCTGGTTACCCACCCTCCCACACACACACACTGGGAGTTCCTTGAGAATAGCATTCATTTAGTTGTTTTTATATCAGATACATAAAAACAGCATGTTATTCACTCAACCAACAACACCATAATGAACCTATTATGGTGCTCTGATGGCAAGTACTAGGGATACAATGGTGGACAAGAGGGGTGCCTTGCTTTTAAAGCCACTCATGCCTGGGTGGCTCAGTCGGTTAAGTGTCCGACTTTGGCTCAGGTCATGATCTCACGGTCCATGAGTTCAAGCCCCACATCGGGGTCTGTGCTGACAGCTCAGAGCCTGGAGTCTGCTTTGGATTCTGTCTCCCTCTCTCTCCCTGCCCTTCTCCCACACATGCTCTGTCTCTGTTTCTCAAAAATAAATAAACATTAAAAACTTAAAAAAATACACAAATAAAAATAAAGAACTTCCAGTCCAGTGACTGAGTGGTCAGTAAACATGTACTGAATCATTTAACAAACACTCATTTATATCTTGTTTGCCTGGTGGCTTCTATACTAGTTTGAAGGATTACAGATAGCCTACTTCAACACAGTCTTCATCTGAATCACAAGCATGGTTAAAATTGCTTGGGCACATTTTATACCAGGCATTAAAACATGGAGGAGAGGTTACTTATGCCGGTACGCTGAGTAAAAAAGGAAAAGTGATAAGCAGCACCCATTCCCATTCTTCATTTTCTCTACCCCTGGTCAGAGCTGAGGAAATTCCCACCATCTACCCATCTTTCCTTGGGTGGATATGGGTGACAACGGACATACTGAGAGGACTCATCTTAGATGGTGATGGGGCTGCAGATGGGTTCTGGTCTTGAGAGATGTTACTCATTTTGTCCTTCTATGGAGTACAATCCAAATGAGCCTCTGATGGCGCTTGGCAAACGTATCACTGGCACGTGCAGCTGAGACGAGGTTCTGCCCTCCTCTAGTCTCTTGGAAGCTGGCATGCTCCCCCTGAGTTCTGTTTCCTAATTCCCATCATGCCTTACCACTGAGACTCTTCCATAGGAAGAGCGTAATGGAGGCATCCATCCACGCCGGCTTCCATGCTGTCACTAAACTGAATTCTGATGTTGTCAAAAAAAAGGGACCTTTGAAAACTCTTTCCTTCACTGAAGGGCCATATTTTCTTTGCTCTGCAAACCCTATTTGACAATACTCTAGTGGTTCATTTTTAGTCTTCCTTTCGGAATGAACAAGTATGACTTTCATTACAGGTGATGTTATGCTTCCCAAACTAGGTGGATTCCTGCTGCTAGTGCTAATAAGAGACACCCTCACCTCACTTATTACTTGGCCCACCAAACAATGTTTCATTATGGGAGAACAGTACCAGAGAGCGTCAGCTGCCCATGGGAACCAATTCTCTCCTCTCTCCCAGAACACCTCCCTTTGTAGTACAGCTGCCTTCATGAAAATTTCAGGGCGTACAGCAATTCTAGAAACCAATCCATATTCTGAAAGCATAAGGAATACAGACTAGATATTTTGAAGGCCTACGAATATATACATATTGTCCATCATAACTTAGTCTGTAATCCAAAATTTCCATTTGGGGATTACATATGTCCTTATTCTCACATGTTACTCATTTCCACAGAGAGTAACCCTGGACACACTAAGAAGGCCAAGAAATATTTAGTATCCTTTTTTTGTCCTTAAAAGGAAAAGCTATTGTTTGGCAAAAGGTGAATAAACTCTGGTCTCTGGAGACCTGAATTCAATGCACATTCAAGCGCTTTGTTAAATACTAAACCCAGCAAATTAAGTTCAGCATTTAGGTGACCCCCCCTGAGGCATGACTAGGAAGAAGGGCAGAGGCTGGGGAAGAAGAAGAATGACTCTTCCATTTAAAATCATTATTGAGATTTGATGTAATAACTAGTCACATTCAATTGCAATAATACAGAGTTTTAAATCAGCCAAGCGTACAAGAGTGTGAAACCATCATGGAATATTAGAAAGACCTTTTCCTTTTCAGAGTAACAGATGAGGAAATGTTGACACAAAAGAAAGGTTCTGATAAGGATGTGTTGACAAAAAGATGAAAACGATGGTGATAACAAGGAGGCAAAGAAACCACACCGAGAGCATTTCTGACAACATGCAGAAATCAACCCTATGTTAGTGTCTTTTTATAGATTAATCTCCTTGCTCCCTGGGGCAAGTCAGCACAGCCAAATCGTACCATTGTCAATCTGCAATAAAAATATGTAGTCAGATATGAGAGCAAAACAGGAAATCCTAAATGGCATCATTAATATGCAACACAAACTGTCTGAAGAATGAAATCTTGAAGCAGAGAGATTTGCTTTAATGAGGCAAATTAAAGCATGAGATCTCTCCTTTGTCATGAGATCATTGCCTAGCTTTGACTCTGACATCAGGACATCTTTTCTACCTGAGAAAGAGTTAAAGTGTTGCATCTTTAAATCCTGGAAATGGTTTATGCGCATCCAAGAAGTGAGGATTAAAAAGAAAAATCTTATCTCTGCTTCTCCCTCAGATGCTAGACAGTTTGTTAAGACAGGAATAGCTGAAGATAACAGGGTGATGCCCGCCCTTGTCTCTGTGCAGAATGAGGATAAGGAGGAGTTCTAGCTGCATGCTTGCTATAGAATGAAGAAAAGTGCTTATTTTGTTGGAGAAATGAATAAAATACTGCACCAAAGATGGCCAACGGGACTAAAACAAACTCCGGTCTCTGGTCTCTGGCTTAGAGACCCCTCCTCCAGGTTCTTCTTCCTTTGTTCGCTGCGGACATGAAAACCCCCACAGATATGGAAGCTAACAACTACAAATTACCCTCCCCACTTGTATTCGGTGCTCAGATCTTAGGAGAAATGGTCTCCTCTGAGCCCGCCGGCGTTAAATAAATCTCCAATCCACCAAGATCTCCGAGCGCCACTTGGGTTTTCCGCCAGTGTTCCAGCCTGGTTCTGTAACATACTTGGTTCCCTGACCAGGAAACCCAACCAAATGCGCTGGCCCATTGTTGCCACCAGGTTTGGGAGAAAGGCGAGGTGGTGACGGAGTGAGGGATTGCAAGGGAGAAGGCATGCCCTGCCTGAATTTCAGAAGTCTCCTCAGTTGCCTGGCCCATTGTTGCCACCGTGTTTGGGAGAAAGGTGAGGTGGTGACGGAGTGAGGGATTGAAAGGGAGAAGGCGTGCCTGAATTTCTACAGTCTCCTCAGTTGCCTCAGGCCAGCCCCACTCCATCATTCCCGCCAGACTCAAAGAGACCTGGTAAGTGAGGACCCCGACATCGGAACTGGTAAGGCCAGGGCCCCAAAGTAGTCAGGCCCACCCAAAAGGGTGGAAGGGGGACCTGATCAATCCCCGGAGGACTTAATAGGTCTCACAGGTAGAAAGTTTGGCAGGAGGGAATGTAATAGACTCTGCTGTGTGTGTGTGTGTGTGTGTGTGTGTGTGTGTGTGAATGTGCGGCTAGACCAGGTTTGCCAGTCAAGTTTGAGTTTGTGGCTCCATGGACAGGTATCCTTAAGGTCCCCAAAAGTCTACAGAGTCTGAATGGGCTTTCCTGTGTCATGGTGAGAATATAAGGTCTAGGGTGACATCAGATCAGATTCTGATCACAAGTCACAAAGTTGAGTCCACTACGGCCAAACCTCACCTAAACTTTGCCTCGGGAACATGACCAGAGGAATATCTGAATAGTCCTCTCATCTGACGGTATATCCTCCCTTTGTCTGTCTTTGTGACACCAAACATGAGAAAGAAATTAATAATGGGATCAAAACAGAGTAAGCCTATGATTTTAGAGGTCATGCTCAAAAATTTTAAAAAGGGATTTTCAGGTAATTATGGAGTGAAAATGACACCCAGGAAGTTAAGGACATTTTGTGAACTAGAATGGCCCATATTCAATGTAGGATGGCCCTCAGAAGGGACATTAGATGCTCAAATAGTGCAGTGGGTTTGGCTAATAGTCACTGGGAACCCAGGCCATCCTGATCAATTTCCATACATCGACTCCTGGCTTGAAATTGCCCAAAATCCTCTGCCTTGGGTGCAATTCATCCATAGCAAGCAGAGCCAGGCAAAAGTTTTAGCCGTCTTATCCGGAGACTCACCCAAGGAACCAAAGAAGTGACCCACCGCTACTCTCATATTTAAAGGAGATGCGGAGGATGATATTGTCTTTCTACCTCCTTATAACTTGTCAAGCTCCCTTCCCCTCCCCCTGAACTTGAGAGTCCTCCCCAATCTGTCTCTCTGCCACAGCCCCTCCCCCTGAGCTTGAGACTCCTCCCCCATCTGTCCCTGCCACAGCCAGGGTCAGTGCAGCTGCCACTGCAGTCAGTGCCGCCCATCTCCCCGCCCCTCTCAGACCCAGATAACCCTCCCCCACAAGGGCCAGCAGCCAGACTGTGCCCCAGACCCAGACCTAACACTCTCCAAATGCATGTGACAGAGATGAGAGAGCCTGAAAGACAGAATGAGGATGGAACAGTCCAGCCCAGTCATTCCATGATGTGTTATCTACCTTTCTCTACAACCGACCTCCTCATTTGGAAACACAACACTCCACTATACTCCGAAAAGCCACAAGCAATGGTCGACTTGATGGAGTCCCTCTTCCAGACCCACCGGCCAACTTGGGAAGATTGTCAACAGTTACTCCATACTTTGTTTAATTCACAAGAAAGAAGAAGAAGAATGACAGAAACATGACAGTATCTAGAAGATCACGCACCTCCAGGGATCAATGACCCTACTGTCTGGGCTCAAGCTGCCACTCTTGAAGAATACCCAACATGGGATTTCACCACAGAAGAAGGAAAAGCCCACACCTGATGATACCAGGAAGCCCTCCTTCGGGGAATCTGAGATGGAGCCAAAAAGCCCATGAACATGACTAAAATATCGTCAGCCACACAGCACCCTGAGGAGTCTCCTGGAGACTACTATGAAATATTATGTGAAGCATACTGTGTATACGCCCCGTTTGACCCCGAGGCACCAGAAAGTCAACACATGGTAAATACCTCTTTTGTGGCACAGGCTGCCCCAGATATCAGAAGAAAACTCCAGAAGTTGGAGGGCTTTGCTGGATGAATATCACTCAGCTGTTACAGGATACCAATAAAGTTTTCATAACAGAGGAGTCGCAGCCGAAAGAGAAGCAGAGAGAAGACTAAAAAAGAAGCCCACCCTTCTCACAGCAGCACTAAAAAAAACAGATGCTGCAAAGACGGGAAGACCCCAACCACCAAAAGGGGGGAAGCCCAGAGACCCCTTAGCAAAGGACCAATATGCATACTGCAAAGAGAAGGGACACTGGAAGAATGAATGTCTGAATCGGAAGGGGTCCTCCAAACCCAGCCGATGTCTGGAGGAACCTCAAGGAGAGAACCTCGGTTGGTCTGGCCAGGGTAGAATCGGACTGAGGGGGACTGGGCTCTTTCACTCATGGCTCCCATGAGCCCACAGTCGAAATGAAGGTAGGGAGACAAACGATAACTTTCATGTTTGACACTGGGGCTGAATACTCTGTCGTTACTTCCCCAGTGGCGCCCTTAGGCCGAAAGACGGCAACCATACTTGGGGCTACTGGGACACGGGTGATGCAACAGCCCTTCTGTCAAGCTCGACAATGTGAACCTGGGGGTCACAAGGTCCGGCGTGAGTTCCTCTACTTACCTGACTGCCTGATTTCTGGGCCGGGATCTACTCTCCAAACTTGGGGCCCAGATAACTTTTGAACTTACTGGACACACTAGCCTCCAATTAAACCCAAGGCAGAAGGAAACCCTGGTCTTGATGATTACCCTGCCAAGGGAAGAAAAGTGGAGACTATTCTGTGCCCAGGCCCTATCCTGTAGCCCCTCAGAATTCAGGCTTACATTCCCCTCTGTATGGGCTGAAGATAACTCACCTGGACTAGCTTGGAGTAGGGCCCCCATCATCGTTGACCTAGCTTGGAGTTGGGCACCCATCACTGTTGACCTAGCTTGGAGTCGGGCCCCCATCCTTGCTGACCTTATCCCTGAAGCCCAACCTCAGAGACAAAGGCAGTATCCCCTTCCACTAGAGGCTAGAATGGGCATATAAGAGCACCTGACCAAGCTCAGAGAAAGAGGTATTCTAATTGAGTGCCAATCGGCTTGGAATACCCCACTCTTGCCAGTCAAGAAGCCAGGAGGAGGATACCAACCAGTACAGGATTTGAGGGGCATTAACAAAGAGACTGTTTCCTTACACCCAGTCATTCTGAACCCTCAGTATACTCTCCTCAGCCAATTTCCAGGGTCAGCCAGATGGGTTACATGCTTCGACATAAAGGATGCTTTCTTCTGCCTCTGCCTGGCTCCGCAAAGTCAATCATTGTTTGCCTTTGAATGGATTGAGCCTGTTACAGATCGCCAGATGCAGCTGACCTGGACACTACTTTCCCAAGGTTTCAAGAACTCACCCACTCTTTTGGGGAAGCACTACGTTCAGACCTCGCTGACTTTCCGAGGGAAACCACAGGGTGTGTCCTCCTCCAATATGTAGAAGACCTCCTCCTTTCCAGTGATACCCAAGAAGACTGTATGAAAGGTACAAAGGCCCTCCTACAGCTCTTATCCTACTTGGGGTATCAGGCCTCTTGGAGAAAGGCACAGGTTTGTCAGCAGCAGGTCCAATACTTAGGCTCCCTCCTCACAAAAGGAAAAAGAGAACGAGGACCAGAAAAGAAGAAAGTGTGGCACCACACTGCCACAGCCCCAAACAAAACGAGGCTTGTGTGAATGTTTAGGGGCCAGAGGGTTCTGTCGCATTGGGAATTCTCAGATTCTCAGCCATAGTGAGGTCCCTCTATGACCTGTTTGTTGGGAGGGCCAAACCTGGAGCCCCTCGCATGGACTGAGGAGGCAAGGGCTGCTTTCATAGACATAAAATTGGCTCTGGGATGAGCCCCAGCCCTTGGTTTGTCTGATATAGAAAGGCCCTTTAACCTCTTCATACATGAAAAGGACAAAATAGCCCTTGGAGTGCTCACTCAGAGCATGGGGCCTTGGCAATAGCCAGTGGCCTAACTGTCAAAAAACTTGATCCTGTAGCTGCAGGATGGCCCCCATGCCTCAGAGCTCAGAGCCACAGTCCTGCTCATCAAGGAGGCAGACAAACTCACACTGGGACAAACACTTAATGTTAAGGTCCCACACGTGGTCATGTCCCTCATGAGCACCCAAGGATATCATTTCCTCTCCAATTCTTGGCTGACATAATCCCAAGGCCTTCTCTATGACAACCTAAGGCTCACTCTCGAAACAGTATAAGAACACTAAACCTGGCCACCTTCCTTCCCATGGAGGAGGGAGAACCCGACCATGACTGTTCTGGAGTAGTGGATGAAGTCTATGCCAGCCGCCCGGACCTCCAAGACCAGGGTATAACAAGCCCAGAGATTACCCTGTTCAGTGATGGGAGCAGCTATTTACAGGAGTGCAGCCAAAGAGCAGGGTATGAGGTAACCACACCACGGAAGTTCTGGAAGCCAAGGCCTTGTCGGAAGGATGGTCGGCACAATGGGCTGGACTCAGTACGCCTTAACCTGAGCCATCATCCTTAGCAAAGGTAAACGAGTTAACATCTACACTGATTCCTGGTATGCCTTTGCTACTGTGCATGTACACGGGGCCATCTATAAAGAAAGAGGCCTCCTTACTGCTGCAGGGAAAACTATAAAGAACGAGGAAGAAATATTAAAGCTTCTTAAGGCCGTATGGCTACCAGACAAGGTAGCTATCCTACACTGTAAGGGACCTCAGAAATGAGATGACCCCATAACACAAGGAAATCGCTTGGCTGACAAAACAGCCAGAGCAGCCGCCTGTGGTGACCCAGGTGAAGCTCCTACCTACACTCTGACTCTTGCACCCCAGAAGGAAGCCTCCCCACCCCGGCACAAAAATGAAGAAAGAAGTTGGGCCTCGACAGAAGAGGGCACACTAAGCAAAGAGGGATGGTGGGTTTTGTCCCATCGTCTATGGGAAAACACCCAGTGAAGGAAAACACCACCTCATGCACCTAGGGAACACGGCACTAGAGGCCCTTTTCAAAAAGAGCTACGATATCAGCCAGCTGCCGGCATTACGCCAAGCTGTCAACAAACAATGTGTAACGTGTGCCAAGAACAATGCTTGGTCTGTCCCACAGCCGCTGCCTGGCTCACAAAGGATGGGGGCCACCCCTTTCAAAGACTTAGGGGTGGACTTTACCAACATACAACCAAATAAAGGGTTTAGGTACCTTCTTGTAATAATCTGCACATACTCGGGATGGGTCGAAGCATTCCTGACCAGAATGGAACAAAGTCGTGAGGTGCCCAAAGTTCTTCTACAGGAGATTGTTCCTCTGTTGGGTTTACCCTTAACCATACACAGTGATAACGGACCTGCATTTGTGGCAGACGTTATACAAACCCTGACAGAGTTCCCCAACATTACCTGGAAACTGCACACTGCTTACCGACCCCAGAGCTCAGGGAAAGTACAGAGGGTGAATTGCACCTCAAGGAAACCCTGGCTAAGTTCCACCAAGAGACTAATCTCCCATGGCCATATTGACTACTGCTGGCCCTCCTGCATGCCAGATGCACACCTAGGGCATTGGGAGTCTCCCCTTTTGAGTTATTATATGGGTGCCCCCACCCCACATGTTTAGGAAAACTCCCAGGAGACCTACACCAGATTGGAGACAAGGGAATAAGAGAACAGCTCCAGACCTTGGGGGCAGTCCTAAACAAGTTACAAAGATACACCATAGAGAGGGCCCCTATTTCCTGAGGGATCCCCATTCACCCCTCTCAGCCAGGAGACTCTGTGGGTCAAAAATTGGAAGAGGGAACCTCTTAAACCATGGTGGACTGGGCCTTATACTGTTATTCTAACAACTCCTACAGCCATTGAAGTTTCAGGTATCACTCCATGGGTCCATCACTTCAGAGTTAAGAAGGCCAACTCACAAGAACCTACAACCTGGCGAAGTGATCCAGATCCAGTCAACCTGCTTAAACTGACCCTCAAAAGGGAAACTGGCCCCTGAGACTTCCAGCCCTGCTCCAGCCACACCCCAGAAGCTGGCTGGCCTGTGCACAGCAGAAGCTTAAAGAACCAACACGTGAACCTAGCTTAGGGGTTTGGATGCAACTCTGCCAGCTCTTGCTCCTTACTGGTGTCATCACCCTGGTCTTACTTCTTACTGGTGGGTTGATAGAGACTGCACCAACAAGCTGGACATGGGACAAAAGATGCATGCTGGGTCTCACATACCTCTTCTGGATGGGAGGGTTATCAAGTATTGCCTGGATATGATGATAACCCATCTCACCCTCACAACTGCCACTTACTCACTTTGCCCCCAGGATTGTTATATGACAATAAGGGGGGGTCAAGGGCATTCAGTGCCTTCACCTCTCTCCACAAAGAGTGCTACAAGGGAAAAACACCCACTGTCTGTCAGCTGCAGGGTTCCCCAAGGACTAAGTATTGGACTGAGGAGATAATCCAAAATGCCAGTAACCCATGTCACAACAAGGGCCTCCAGAGAGGGAAGCGAGCTTGCTACACTTACCTTCCTCAATGGGGGATCTCAAACAGGGGAGGGGTGCACTACAGGGCCCTTCAAAAAGTTATAAAGGATACCCAGGATAGGGTAATACAAACCATAAAGGTGACCACTCTTCCAGCAGCCTACTAGGGTTTGAACCTTTCAGCCCTCAATCAGGTGCTTACCAATTCCCCACTCCAGCGTTGGGCCAACACTACTCTACAAATCCTCCATAAAATAGATATTTACATGCAAACCTGGTGGATGTGCTTGCCCTTCAGCTGGAGGGATTACTTAACCACTCCCATCCCTTTGACCTGGAAGCTCCTGAAAATCTCAAAACCAACACCTCTGTCTTAATTGGACCCCTGGCCACTGGGGTCCATCTCACAAATGCCGACAATCTAACCTGTACAGTTCCTGAAGGTTTGAACGGTACCTCTCTAGGTGGAAGAAATATAACCTTAAAGAGGAATACAACCCATGTTCCACCCCTGGGGTGTTCTATCTATGTTCTAATTCGTCCTGCTGATGCTTAGAGGCCAACTGGATTCAGATATGATATTCCGTCTTCCTAACCCCAGAGATATCCGTATACACTGAAGATCAGTTCCTAACAGCATTTAGCCCCAAGTCCCAGGCTAAACGGGTAATCCTGCTGCCCGTTCTGATAGGAGCAGGAATTGCAACAGGAATAGGAACCAGAATAGGGGGTGTAGGTTCATCTGTAGGACTATATCATAGACTATCTCAAGAGCTAAATGAAGACATGGAATGGGTGGCAGATTCTCTAGTAACCTTACAAAGCCAAATAAACTCTGGCAGCAGTGACCCTCCAAAATAGGCGAGTCCTCGACCTCCTCACTTCGGAAAAAGGAGAGACTCGCATCTTTTTGGGGGACGAATGTTGCTATTTTGTAAACCAGTCAGGAATAGTTACAACTAAGGTTAAGGAACTCAAGGAAAGAATTCAACATAGACGACAGGAAAGTATCAATCAATGGAAAGAATGGGAATTCACGGATTGGGCATCCTGGCTTCCTGCCTTGGCAGGGCCCCTCTTCTCCATAATTTTACTTGCATCCATTGGCCCCTGTATACTGAATGCCGTGGTACGCTTTATTGAAAACAATGTTGCTTGCCAAACTCCTGCACATATCTTAGCCTTCCAAGAGTACCAACCTGTGAAACTGAAAGGTGATGCCCACTAAAAGTTTTTTTTAAAGGCATCAAAGGGAGGAATGTTAGAGAAATGAATAAAATACTGCACCAAAGATGACCGACAGGACTAAAACAAACTCTAGTCTCTAGCTTAGAGACCCCTCCTCTGGGTTCTTCTTCCTTTGCTGTGTGTGAGAAACCCCCCACAGATATGGAAGCTGACAACTATCAATTACCCTCCTCACTTGCATTCGGTGCTCAGATCTTAGGCGAAACCATCTCCTCTGAGCCTGCCGGTGTGAAATAAATCTCTGATCCACCGAGATCTCCAAGTGCTGCTTGGTTTTTCCGCCAGCATTCCAGCCTGGTTACCTAACAATTTATAGCTTAGTACCAATGATTGGTAGGTATCTCATTGTCCACAATTATTTGTAATGTTAGAATTCGGCAAAGAAATTTTTTCCCACTAAATTTTCTGGTGAGGTTTTTGCGGCGATAGTGGGGTTCACAAGGTCTGGAGCTGACGGCCAAGAAAGAAATCTCGAGACGTCTTTGGTGCAAAAAGGTGATTTTGTTAAAGCATGGGGACAGGACCCATGGGCAGGAAGAGCTGCCCCAAGACCATGAGGAGAGACTGGTTATATAATATGGGGCTGGAGGAGGTAAAGTCCAGGGGAAGTTTCCAGTGAGATTTTCATATGCTAAAGAAGATTCGCAGGATACTGGAGGCCTAGCTATTGTCAAGCTAGGGTTGTTTTCCCCTCTAGCAAAGCATTAGCATTAAGACAGTACAGAGTTTCTGGAGAAATGTTTTACTCTGCCTGTTTCAAGTATTTGTCAGTGGGCTGCAGGTTCTAAGGAAATTTAATTTTATCTGCCATTTCCTTCTGCCTTTGTTTCCCACATCATTTTCTACTAATTAATTTTACCATAATATCCCGGAGATCTAAACCAAAGATAACTCCTTCTGCCATGTATACCTATAACAGAGGCACACACACTCACACAACTCACTCAATCACTTACATACACCCATGATAGAGCAGTGTTTCTCTACTGGCGAAATAACAACCTTTTAAGAGAAGAAAAAAATGTTATTTTCTCTCCTGGAAATGTTAGTGTTTTATGACATAGTCATTCAGGTATTTGTCAAAATGTCTATGGTGACAGAGAGGGGGCCAGTAAGACCCTAATTTTAGCATCTTGAACCAAAGGCATTAAAGTAAACCTTTCCTACTAAGAAATTAGTAACTCTCATAAATCACTTTAAAAATAGCTGTTGGTTTTCACAGAGACAGGAAGTAGATTAGAGGTTATTAGGAGCTGGGCAAGGGGAAATTATTACTTAATGGTACAGTTTCTGTGCAAGGTGATGCAAAAGTTTTAGAAACAGCAGTGAAAGCTGAATAACAAGGTGAATAGAATTAACAGCATGGAACTGTGCCCTTCAAAATGTTTAAAATGGTATACAGTTGACGCTTGAATGATGCAGGTGTTAGGGGCAATGACCCTCTGTGCAGTCAAAACTCTTGAGTATAACTTGACTCCCTCCAAACTCAACTACCAATAGCCTACTGTTGACCAGAAGCTTTAATAATAACATGAAGTCGATTAATACATATTTTTTAAATTTTTTTAACGTTTATTTATTTTTGAGACAGAGAGAGACAGAGCATGAACAGGGGAGGAGCATAGAAAGAGGGAGACACAGAATCTGAAATAGGCTCCAGGCTCTGAGCTGTCAGCACAGAGCCCGACGCGGGGCTCGAACTCACAGACCATGAGATCATGACCCGAGCCGAAGTCGGACGCTTAACTGACCAAGCCACCCAGGCGCCCCAATACATATTTTTTATGTTATATGTATTATATAGTGTACTCTTATAATACAGTAAGCTAAAGGAGATGTTATTAAGAAAATCGTAAGGAAGAGAAAATACAGTTACAGAACTGTACCATATTTATTGAAAAATTCTTTGAGTGGATTCATGAAGTTCAAATTCATGTTGTTCAAGAATCAATTAATTGCATTTTATTTGATATATATTTTACCACAATCATAATAATTAAAAAAGAATGACTGTTACTATAACCTGTCATAATGAGGGAGGATGCTTATCCACACGGGAGTAACAAGTGTTGAACAGTTGAGGCATCCGCTTTAGATGTCTCCTTCCATTTGACCAGTTCATACATAAATATTTGATAACCAAAACTGGACAAAGGAAAATCCAGAGTCTAGAGCATGTCTCCCCTAGACAAGAGTGCAAAGTGAATTCCCTTTCTCCTGGTGCCCCCATGCCTCAGAGTTCCTACAGCATGCCATGGATGTATCATTCCCACAAATCATTCTATGGAGTAGGCATGTCTTGTTTTGTGGACTCTGCATTAAAATGGATGTGCTCTCTCTGGAACTGGGGGTAAAGCCTCATGCATTGGAATATGGCATTCTTTCCTTTTAGCTGGATCATTTAAGGCAAGTATTTCCTTAAAAACTGCACATATAGAAAATGGAACGAATCACTTCAACAGTCAGGGATGTTCCGAGAATTGGAGCTTATGTGTTTAAATCACTTGGCACCTGATATCTAAATATTCACTACTTTGCAGAGAAGATTTTGAGGCTTTAGAAGGAATGGTGTCTCAACAAGGCTAAGAATGCCCTGTGAGTTGATTCTAATAGCACAGTCTTAAGTTTTGCCCATGATGGAGAAGAGGGAGGCTTCACAGAGAAGCTACCATGGCTAAGGTTTTTCCCTAATCAGCTCAGTTAAAGAGTCTAGTCTAGAGCTGATTTCTGCCTCTGGGGACATAGAATACACGTGACAGATCTTCATTTCTCCCTCACTGTGCTTTACATATTGAGGAACAATTTCAATGCAGTAAAATGCCAATCTTAATTTTCTGGAGTTTCATGGCTCTTTACATTTATAAATAACCATTTAACCACCACCCAAATCAATTTGAACGTTTTGATCTTTTAGAAAGTTTCTTCCTGCCCCTCTGTTACTGCCCTACCCTGCCCTCCACCCCCAGGAGTTCACCTTCTCTGACCTTTATCTGCCCACTCCTGAAATCCACGTAAATGGAATCATACAGTATGTCATCTTTGTGTCTGGGTTTTTGAGTTCCATATAATGACTTAGAGATTCACCTGTGTTGTTAAGCTTCTCTATAGTTTGTTCTTTAAAAAAAAATAATTTCTTTAATGTTTTTATTTATTTTTGAAAGAGAGAGAGAGAGCAAGCAGGGGAGGGACACAGAGAGAGGGAGAAACAGAAGCCGAAGCAGGCTCCAGGCTCTGAGCTGTCAGCACAGAGCCTGAGGCGGGGCTCACCCATAAACTGTGAGATCATGACCTGAGCTGAAGTCAGATGCTTAACTGACTGAGCCACCCAGGGGCCCCACTCTGTAGTTTGTTCTTATGGCTGAGTGGTATTCCATTAAATGAATATCCCAGAAAGTGTTTATAAATTCTCTTATTGATGGACATTTGGGACTTTTCCAATTTGAGGCTATTATTAATGAAGCCATTAAGAACATCTTTCATAAATCTTTTTGCAGATATGAGCACTCCTTTCTTTGGACTATACACTCACAAGTGGAATTTCTGGGTCCCGTGGAAATGTATTAATTTTATTAGAAACTGGCAGTTGTCCAAATTGATTGTATCATTGTACATTCCCAGCAGCAATGAATGAGGGTAGACTTAACCTATGATATCATAAAGTAAATCTACTTTTAATATTATAATAATAAAGTATGGAAACATCATGGAACTGGCTCAAGAATTCCTTCTTTCCTTCCTTAAAAATATCCTGAGTTCTTGTAAATAATGACACACGGTTTTAGGTTTCAAGGTTAAGCGGAGAAAGAAAGAAAATAGAACGAGATCCCTGATGTCATAGGGCTTCCATTCCAGAGGGAGAAAAAGGTCAATAAAGAAGGAGAAAACCAATAGTACAATTTCAGATATTGCTAAGGGTTATAAAAATGAGGCAGGCTTTACAGGACAAAAATAGGTGCTATGGGTGCAGAATAGAGTATTTCGAGTGTAGTGTGGTTGTTCTCTCTAGGACATATTGAACTGTTCTGTCCTCGTTCCTCCTAGCTTACTCAGATTTCTCTCGAGCAGTTGGGAGAGATCTTAACAAATATTTCCAGCACTCAACCCAAAGACACCTGCAATTTTCTTACTCTTTCGATAGAAAGAAGAGACTTCTGATGGGCTTGGTCAGGA
The DNA here is from genome assembly GCF_022837055.1 of Prionailurus viverrinus. Lineage (NCBI taxonomy): Eukaryota > Metazoa > Chordata > Mammalia > Carnivora > Felidae > Prionailurus > Prionailurus viverrinus. The sequence goes on from NC_062579.1 coordinate 2,676,263, forward strand.
TTATACTGCCAGCCATGAACTATTGGCTATGACCAGTGTGACAAGCTCCATTAATGCCAGGTCTGGGCCACATGCCTCCTGCAGTGATATGGGTCAGACCCTGTGTATTTCAATGCTTTCCATGTGGCGTTGGGGAGAAATTCCAAAAAGAAGGTAGGATCCTGTCCTTAAAAGAAAGTGGACAGGGCAGATAAAGTTAATACACCAACAGTAAAATCTGTAATTTGCAGGGGAAATAAAAGTATGAAGTGGTTAAAAAAAATAAAGGTATAAAGTCAAGTGTTTGCAACAAAAATAGATGAATACTGAGGGAGATCAATTTAGAATGAGTCAGATGGGGCTAGGAATACCAGCAGCCAGACAAGAAATTACTGGTGGCCATGATATAACAGGGCCCAGAGAGCTCCAGGTATCACCCCCTAACCCCCAAAGCACTCTCCCCCATATATGCTCCATTCAGCCCCAAGACACATACTATAATATGAAAAAGGAACTTTGTCTCTCTGTCACCTATACCTACAACGGAACCAAGCACGCAGCTGGTGCCTGATAATACTTGTTGCATACTAAATAAACAAGGAAATTTGGTTCTAAAATTTTTGTTAAAGAAGTGTATTGAGAATGCAAAGGCTTTTATTTGTAATGTTTATTTATATTTGAGAGAGAGAGAGAGACAGAGTATGAGCAGGGGTGGGGAAGAGAGAGAGAGAGACACAGAATCTGAAGGAGGCTCCAGAGTCTGAGCCATCAGCACAGAGCCCAATGCAGGGCTTAAACTCATGAACCATGAGATCATGACCTGAGCCGAAGTCTGATGCCTAATGGACTGAGCCACCCAGACACCCCAGGAATGCAAAGGTTTTGCAGTCACATACCATTTATTAAGATTGTAGATTAAGGAAGTTTTCTTCACTCTTCTTCTGTCTACTTAAACTTCAGACAGAAGTATTCATTTCTCTCTTTTTAAAATTTTATGTATTTTTGAGAGAGAGAGAGAAAGAGAGAGAGAGAGAGAGAGATCGATCAAGGGAGGGGCAGAGAGAGTGGGAGAGAGAGAATCCCAGGCTGACTCTGCACCTTTAGCACAAAGCCTAATCCAGGGCTCTGACCCACAAACTGTGAGATCATGACCTGAGCAGAAACCAAAATCTGGACACAATCAACTGAGCCACCCAGGCACTCTAGAAATGTTCATTTCTGAACTAAGCTTATTCTTCATCGCTTCTCACCTTTATGGTCAAGGAGAGTCTGTAATTCTTCTGTCTGGCATAAGAGGTTGTGGAATATTCTACGAATGGATGGGAATTCGCATAGTTTAAAAATTCCTGGTCTGCAATGACATTCAATTCTAACAAGAAATAAAGTCTCAAAATGGGGCTAAGATATGTATGAGATTTGTAGGCATATGACTTTGGACACTTCTTTTAAACTTGGAATGGGCATAAACTGCTGCTGTTGTGCATTTTCGATATTTGTTTAGGACAGACTTTGGAGCAATTTGCCAAATAGATGGTTCTAATTCTCTTTGCATTTACTGAACATCCCAAGAAGCAATGTTTTATAGCCTTCTTTGGAAAATGAACATAGAATTAGTACAATTAATCCCACTGACAATGATTATAGCTAACTCTGTGCAAGCCATTACTGGTAACTTTACAGGTAATAATTCAATTAATTTGATCCATTATGTATAATGGTTTTACCCTGTGAGCCTGGAATAGAAAACGATCTTTTGATTTAAGATACAGCTCCATTATTCATGAAACAGTACTGGAAAGGGGTAATCAATTCACTTAATTGATTTGACATTCTGTTTTGAGTAGAAGTGTTGAATATTTTTTGATGGGAGGATATGAGAATTAAGTGATTATTTTCAGGATAGATTTAGCCTCTAGTTTTTCTGATGCTTGTTCCAGTTTTTGTCATCATAATAGATTCAGGATCATTTATTTTTGATAAGAAAATGTCACACAGGAATAATGATGTGTAAGCAGTCGGCTTAGATGATTTTCTTTGTTGGTTTTTGCTTGCCTTGGAATCCAGTTCTCCTGGGCATTCCTTGCCCCATCTCCCTTGTGACAAAGAATGCTTTATTGGGGGCGCCTGGGTGGCGCAGTCGGTTAAGCGTCCGACTTCAGCCAGGTCACGATCTCGCGGTCTGTGAGTTCGAGCCCCGCGTCAGGCTCTGGGCTGATGGCTCAGAACCTGGAGCCTGTTTCTGATTCTGTGTCTCCCTCTCTCTCTGCCCCTCCCCCGTTCAGGCTCTGTCTCTCTCTGTCCCAAAAATAAATAAACGTTGAAAAAAAAATTAAAAAAAAAAAAGAATGCTTTATTGAAAAGCAATACACCAGGTGCTTAGTGGGAAGAAACACATGTGAGGGTTTGGGTTAGGTTTCTCAAGATGGATACAATTTTTAATACCTGAAGATGAAGAGAGCAGGAAGATTTGGAGAATGGAAGCAAGGCTCCCAGCTGGGTGTGGACTGTGTGCATGCAAAGTGTGGAAGAGTGACCCAACCTCCCCTGTGTGTATATGCCTCTCTGGGTGGGGCTCTGGTTTCTCTCTTCCTACAAGGGATCACAATGCACTTCTTTTTTTAATGTCCCCCTAGAGCAAGGATGGTGTTTGACTGATCTTGTATCCTTGGCGCATAGCCCAGCACACAACGGTTGCACCACAGATATTTTTAGACTGAATGAACAAAAGTGAAAAACACCCAGGAGAGAATAATAGAAGGCTCATCTGAGGATGTGGACTTGAGTCTGGATGCAGAGCCCTGCCTGCAAACCCTTCCACTTTCCTATCTGCTTCTTTCTCCCACCTGCTTCTTTCTCCCAACTTCTACAAGGAACTTCATTCTCCTCAAGCCTACCAGCCATGGGACTTCTCTGCTCTCCCTGAGCAGATGACTTAACGCATTACTTATGAAAACAATAGAAGCTGTAGTTGGAATCACTGTATCTTCTTGCCTCAAAATCTACCTACAGCTGGACACTTTGCTTTCATTCTCTTTTTATAAATATGCTTATTGCTATGAACTCTCGTCCTCAACAGTTGCCTCTTCAGTATCCTAGCTTTGATCATTAATCCATCTTTATCTCTCCTGAATTACCCATGTCTGCTCTCTACTGGTGTTTTTTCATCAGCATTTAAATGTGATGGTATCTCCCTTGGTAGGAGCTCATCCAAAGCAGCACCACCACAAGCCTGGCATTGTGCCATCAGCCCTGACAGGCACGAGCACCACTCCAAAGCAACTCCTGCCCCAGGGAGAGGGTATGATAACCACAAATGACAGTCTGACTGAGGCCCCAGCAATGGGCTAGGGCAAGCAGATTATCTAATTGCTGGTCCTGCCCACCAACAAAAGCTTCTCAAGAGACAACACAGGGAAAGTGCCTTGAAGTTCAGTGCTATGGCATCTCTGGTAAATAGCTGGTCTGACTCAACTCAACCCCAAGGTGTCCCCAGACTGGCCCACTAATAACACAGGGACCAAACCCCACACAAAACAGGCAAAGACAGCCATAGAACCATTGCAGATGACTGGACTGAAGGCAAACACAGCTCAACCACAACAGTAAGGAGCACACAACACATATAAGAGGTACTCCTGAAGCACCAGGTTCTGGTGAACAGGGGACATGGAACTGCAGGGCACTATAGAACCTCTTCTTCATAAGGCCACTACTTTCAAGAGCAGAAGACATAGCTGACTTTCCTAACATAGAGAAACACACGCACAGAGTTAGACAAAATGAGACACAGAGTAATATGTCCCAAATGAAAGAACAGGATGAAATTACAGCAAGAGACTTAAGCAAAAATGGAAATAAGCAATATGCCTGATAGAGAATTTAAAGTAACAGTCAAAAAGATACTCACTGGAGTGGACAAACTCAGTGAGACCCTCAGCAAAGAGATAGAAAACATAGAAAAGAACTGGTCAGAGATGAAGAACTCAATAAGTGAAAGTAAAATACATTCGAGGGAATCAATAGTAGACCAAACGAAGCAGAAAAATGGCTCAGTGACCTGTAGGACAGAGTAATGGAAAACAACCCAGCTGAACAGGAGTAAGAAAAACGAATAACATAAAAAGAAAATAGATGAAGGGAACTCAACAACACCATCAAGCATAATAACATTTGCATTATAGGGATCCCAAAAGAAGAAGAGAGAGAAGCAGAAAATTTATTTGAAGAAATAATAGCAGAAAACCTCCTGAATCTGAAGAAGGAAACAGAAATCCAGATCCAGGACATGCAGAGAGTTCCCACCAAAATCAGCCCAAGGAGGTCCACACCAGAACACAGAGTAATTAAAATGGTAAAAAGTAGTGACAAAGAGAGATTTTTAAAACAACAAAAGAAAAGTTACATACAAGGAAAACCACAGAAGGCTATCAGCTGATTTTTTTTTAGCAGAATTTTGCAGGCCAGAGCAGCCTGATACGTTCAAAATGCTGAAAGATACCAATAAAAATGAAATCATTCCATTTACAACAATGTGGATGGAGCTAGAGTGTATTATGCTAAGTGAAATAAGTCAGAGAAAGAGAAATACCATATAATTTCAGTCATATGTGGAATTTAACAAACAAAACATATGGAGGACTGGGGAAATGAAAGGGAAACAAACCATAAAAGATTCTTAGTGTTAAGACAACAAACTGAGGGTTGATGGAGGGAGGCTGATAGAGGATGGGCTAGATGGGTGATGGGGATTAAGGAGAGCACTTGTTATGATGAGCATCTGGAAAGAACACAAATACATGTAAGTGATGAACCACTGAATTCTACTTCTGAAGTCAATATTGCACTGTATGGTATCTAACTAGAATTTAAATAAAATTTTGAAGGAAAAAAAGAACAAAACAGAACAAAGTGCTGAAAGAAAAAAATCTGCAAACAAGAGTACTCTATCTAGCAAGGCTATCATTCAGAATAGAAGGAGAAATAGTTTCATAGACAAACACAAGTTACAGGTATTCATCACACTAAACCAGTCTTACAAGAAATGGTAAAAGGGATTCTTTGAGTAGAAAGGAAAGACCATAAGCAGGAGTAGGAAAAGTTGGAAGCACAAAAATACAAAAATTAACTCTATCTATAAAAATAAGTTTGGAGATTCACAAAATAAAGAATGTAGTATATGATACCATATACCTACAACTTGGGTGGGGAAAGAAAAGTAAAAATTTAGTGTTTTTAGAATGGGTTAAAAGTTAAGCAACCATCAGTTGAAAAGAAAGCTGAGCTAGAGTACTTATATTGCACAAAATATACTTTAAAACAAAGACCATACCAAGAGACAAAGATGGACACTACATGATCAAAATGAAGACAACTCAACAAGAAGATATAACCATTATAAATACTTATGCACCCAACACTGAAAGCACCCAAATACATAAAGCAGCTGTTAGCTAATAAACATAAAGGAAGTACTAGAGAGTAATACAATAATAGTAGGAGACTTTAACACCCTACTTACACCAATGACTAGATCATCCAAACAGAAAATCAACAAAGAAACAGTGGTTTTGAATGACACATTGGACCAGATGGATCTAACAGATACGTTCAGAATATTCCATCCTAAAATAGCAGAATACACATTCTTTTCAAGTGCACATGGAACATTCTTCAGAATAAATTGCACATTAGTCTACAAAACAGTCTAAACAAATTCAAGAAGATCAAAGTCATCCCATGCATCTTTTCTCACCACAACCCTATGAAACTAGAAATCAACCACAAGAAAAAATCTGGAAAGAACACAAATACATGGAAGTTACATGCTACTAAACATGCTACCAAATAACGAGTGGATCAACCAAGAAATCAAAGAGCAAATCAAAAAAACATGGAGACAACTGAAAATGAAAATGTATTGGTCCTAAATCTTTGGGGTGCATTAAAGTTGCTCTAAGAGGGAAGTTTATATAGTATCACAGTCCTATCTCAAGAAGCAAGATAAATCTCCAGTAAACAACCTAACTTTACACCTAAATAAACTAGAAAAAAAAGAACAAACAAGACCCCAAAAGAATAGAAGAAAGGAAATAATAAAGATTAGAGCAGAAATGAATGAATGAAAAAGAAACAAACAAACAAACAAGCAAACAAACAAAAACAATAGAAGAGATCAACAAAACCAGAAGCTGATTCATTGAAAAGATCTGGAAAATTGGCAAACCTTTACCCAGACTCATCAAAAGAGAGAGAGAGAAAGGGGGAGAGAGAGAGAGAGAGAGAGAGAGAGAGAGAAAGAACTCAAATAAATAAAATCAGAAATGAAAGAGGGAAATAACAACCCAAACCACAGAAATACAAAGGATTATAATTGAATATTATGAAAAAATATATGCCAACAAATTAAACAACCTAGAAGAAATTGATAAATTCCTAGAAGCATACAACTTCCTTAAACTGAATCAGAAATAAATAGTAAATGTGAACAGACTGATTACTAGCAAGGAAATTCCAGTGGGAATCAGAAAACTCCCAACAAACAAAAATCCAGAATTAGATGGCTTCATAGGTGAAATCTACCAAACATTTTTTAAAAAGTTAGTACCTATTCTTCTCAAACTATTCCAAAAAATAGGAGAGAAAGGAAAGCTTCCAAACTCATTCTATGAAACCATAATTATCCTGACACCACAATCAGATACAGACACCACAAAAAAAGAGAATTATGGGCCAATATCTATGATGAACATAGATGCAAAAAATCCTCAACAAAATATCAACAAATTCAAACCCAACAATACCTTAACAAAATCATCCTCCACAACCAAGTAGGATTTATTCCTTGCATGCAAGGGTGGCTCAATATTCACAAATCAATCAATGAGATATATCACACCAATAAGAGAAAATATAAAAACCATAAGATCATTTCAGTAGATGCAGAAAAAAACATTTGACAAATTGTAATATCCATTCATGATAAAAACCTTCAACAAAGTAGATTTACAGGGAACATATTTCAACATAATAAAGGCCAATTATGAAAAACCCACTTTCCCCTAAGGTCAGGAACAAGACAAGGATGTGCAGTCCCACCACTTTTATTGAACATATTACAAGAATTCCTAGCCACAGCAATCAGACAACAAAAAGAAAAAAAAAGCATCCAAACTGATAAGGAAGAAGTAAAACTTTCACTAATTACAGATGGCATGATACTATGTATAGAAAACACTAAAGACTCCACCAAAAAACTACTAGAAATGATGAAAGAATTCAATAAAGTTGCAAGATACAAAATCAATATACAGAAATCCGTTGTAATTCCATACACTAACAATGAAGTAACAGAAAGTGAAATTAATAAAACAATCCCACTGATGATTGCATCAAAAATAATAAATACCCGAGAATAAACTTAACCAAGGATGTAAAAGACCTGTACTCTGAAAACTAAAACCTGGATGAAAGAAACTGAAGATGACAAAGAAATGGAAGATAGTCCATGCTCATGGATCGAGAAAGCAAATATTGTTAAAATGTCCATACTACCCAAACAATTTACACACTAATGCAATTCTTATCAGAGTACCAAGAGCATTTTTCACAGAACTAGAACAAATAATCCTAAAATTTGTATGGAAACACAAAAGACTCCAAGTAGCCAAAGCAATCTTGAAAAAGAAAAACAAAGCAAACAAACAAACAAAACCTGGAGATATCACAACTCCAGGTTTCAAGTTATATTACAAAGCTGTAGTAATCAAAATAGTATGTACTGACACAAAACAGACACAAAGATTAATGGAGCAGAATAGAGATAAATAAAGCAATGATTATATGGTCAATTAATCTATGACAAAAGGGCCAGAACATGCAATGGGAAAAAGAGAGTCTCTTTGATAAATGGTGCTGGGAAAACTGGACAGCTACATGCAAAAGAATGAAACTGGGCCACTTTCTTTCACCATACACAAAAATGAACTCAAAATGGGATTAAAGACCTAACTAAATGCCAGACCTGAAACAATAAAAATCTTAGAAGAAAGCACAGGCAGCAATTTCTTTGACATTGGCTGTAGCAAGTTTTCTAGGCAAGGGAAACAAAAGGAAGAATAAACTATTGGGACTACATAAAAATGAAAAACTTCTGCACAGCACAGGAAACAATCAACAAAACTGAAAGACAACCTACTGAATGGGAGAAGATATTTGCAAATGACATATCTGATAAAATAGAATAGAATATATATAAATATAATAATATATAAAATAATACAAATATAAATATATATAATATAAATATAAATAATATAATAAATAACACATGAAAATAATAATATATAAAGAGCTTATACAACTCAACACACACAAAAAAAATCCAGTTTAAAAATGGGCAGAAGAGAGCACCTGGATGGCTCAGTCCGTTAAGCATCTAACTTTGGCTTAGGTCATGATGTCGTGGTTCATGAGTTCAAGCCCTGCATCAGGCTCTCTGCTGTCAGCACAGAGCCCACTTTGGATCCTCTGTCCCCTTGTCTCTCTGCCCCTCCCAACTTGCTCTCTGTCTGTCGGTCTCTCTCAAAAGTAAATAAACATTTTTAAAATTTTTTTTAACGTTTATTTATTTTTGGGACAGAGAGAGACAGAGCATGAACGGGGGAGGGGCAGAGAGAGAGGGAGACACAGAATCGGAAGCAGGCTCCAGGCTCTGAGCCATCAGCCCAGAGCCTGACGTGGGACTCGAACTCACAGCCCGTGAGATCGTGACCTGAGCTGAAGTCGGATGCTTAACCGACTGAGCCACCCAGGTGCCCCAAAAGTAAATAAACATTTAAAAAAAATTTTTTTAAAGCATGCCAAACCCTGGTTTATAGTCTCCCCAGCTCCCCTCCCTGATACCAGTAACCCTCTTCATGTGGATTTCTGTGCTGTGCTTCAGCCTCATAGAGCCAACGAACTTATTGGAAAGCTGCAGGTGGATATGCACAGGCCCTTCAAGCCCAATATATTCTGTTGCATTTAGCATCTTCTTCCAAACTTGCTCCTCCTCCAAGATGATATACTCCAGGAAAAAGCACCACCATCCACCCAGTTGACAAACTGCTAAGTAGCTTTCTCTCAATCTTCCCCCTCTGTTAAGCTTCCGCCCTATGCTAGGTTACTTCCACCATCCACGGTCCCAACTTTCTTTTCTTTTTGTGCCAGCTCATCACTGATGTTACCTTGGTCCAAATGATGGACGTTGGCTGATTTGCCAAGGTTTTGCACTAAACTAGTGATTTCCTTGTGGTCCACAGTCTGGGTGGGAGCACCTATGGCTGAAGGCTCTTTCCTTGGGGACAGTACAGGATGGGCACTACACAAATCCATACTGCAGCCCATTCACAACACTATACCTGAGAGGTCTCATCATGCGCATCTGTAGGACATCATTCGTCACCAACTGCAAAACCAAATTCCATTGACATTCAGACAAAGAAGACTAAAGACCAGCAGGACCCAGAACATGAAGCCCGGTCTGCTGTCACTAAAGGATAGTCCTGCCAGAGGGAGAAGTAAGTGGAAATATCTATCCTGACAAGTCAGCACTTAAAAAGTCTTGAAAGTGCATCTCCAACCATTGGCAGAGAGAAAGCATGCACAAAACTGAGAGATTTTTTTTTAAATTTTTTTTTCAACGTTTATTTATTTTCGGGACAGAGAGAGACAGAGCATGAACAGGGGAGGGGCAGAGAGAGAGGGAGACACAGAATCGGAAACAGGCTCCAGGCTCTGAGCCATCAGCCCAGAGCCCGACGCGGGGCTCGAACTCACGGACCGCGAGATCGTGACCTGGCTGAAGTCGGACGCTTAACCGACTGCGCCACCCAGGCGCCCCTGAGAGATTTAAATTCAGAGAGATACGCATCACATATTCAAATGCAATAAAAGCAGTGCCAGGATGGATTCATTACCTTTTCATCTGGAAAATTTGGGAGTCATATTTCCCAAAAGCAGATGCTGAGTATTTTTATCACCGTACCCCATCGGGTATGCAATTGTGTTACTGGACTAAAAATCCTGTTATCTATGGAAATACAATGATCTGTTAAAGTTTCTAAAAATGGGAAAAAGAAAGTATACAGCAGCAGTGTTTAAGGTGCATGATGTATATGTCATTTCTGTTCCTGTAAGACCCTTTTGCTGCCTCTCTGAAGACTGGGCAGTTGTTGAAAGGTAGGGTTTTCTTACTTTCAGCCTCTTACTAAAACTCAATCTTGCTTCACCTGAAAATCACAGCCTGTCTTATGAAATGACCATTTGTGGAACTATAGACTTGGCGTGCAACGCTATTGAGCTTAAATGGTGAAAAAGTGAATTTAAACAAGGTTAAATATGTAAGTGTTTACATAGAGATATGCAAATATCTATAAGTGTTGTAACCATTTATATGAAATGTTTTCCTTAAGGAGGTAATATCTGACTCATACTTACTAATATGCCCTGTATAAAATAGTGTATGCTGTTTGCAGATTTGGGTTATAAAAATGCTTTCCTCTTTTTCTAGTGTTCAGCCATGTAGCTAAGTATATGGAAATTTACAATCCAATTTTCCCTGTTCAGGTCAATTCCTGCCCTTGTTGAACAGGTACATCATCTTCCATTTTCTGTGGTTTTTACAGGACGACTTTTAAATTCATTACACTGCCACATGCAAGGCCATCCACAACAATATTAAAGGAATAAATGGCATAGCCCACTAAAAGAGTACTATTTTCTGTAAAATGGAAATACTGGTAGTCTCTTGAAAGGTAGCAGAGAATACTTGATTTGAGAACTTACTATACTCCATTGACACCAAGAGGAGCTACATTTTTAGGCCATTTCTTTTTTTTGTTATTATTTTTTAACATTTATTCATTTTTGAGAGAGACAGAGAGTGATCTGGGGAGGGGCAGAGAGAGGGGGAGATACAGAATCCAAAGCAGGCTCCAGGCTCTGAGCCAGCACAGAGCCCTCATGGGGCTCGAACTCACAAACCATGAGATCATGACCTAAGCTGAAGTCTGACGTTTAACCAACTGAGCCACCCAGGTGCCCGTAGGCCCATCTTTAATGAAAGGGTAATAAAAGAATGTGGAATTGTCTGGAAATATGGCCCAATCTCCTCAAGAAAATTATTATTTTGTTGTTGTTCAATGAAGTGGATGTCAGGAAATAACCTGCTCAGGAGCTTTGCTAGAGAGCCTGTAAAGGATATTCTCTATATGAACAAGAGCGAAACCCATCAATTATTAACAGGCATCCCATAAAACGCCACACATAAGGTGACCCGGTTTTGTTTCTTTGTGTCGTTACCACGCAGCCTTTCAATGTACAGAAATGCTCTATACGGACATACACACAAGGTATGCTTACCTGTGTGCTTAAAACAGTGTCAACATTTCTCTCCATTGCAAGATGAGAAATGTCTTTCCAAAGTCTACTTTTGTTCACACTCACGATTTCACTGTTCTATGTGGGGCCCTCCACATTCTGCTGTTCTGGCTCTGCTTCGGTGCTTTACAAAGAGTTTATTCATACAAGACACATTACTGGCAGATTAATGGCCTCCAAAGAGGCCCACATCCCAATCCCCGGAACCTGAGAATATGTTACTTTACATATCAAAAGGGATCTTATGGATGTGTTCAATAAAGGATGCTGAGATGGGGAGATTATTTTATATGACCTGGGCAGGCCCCAACTAATGATCTGAGCCCTTCAGACAACCTTTCCCAGCTGGGATCAAGGAGGTGCAGAGGGAAAAAGAAAGTTGGATAGATGAGGTATGAGAAGGCAGCAACCTGTCACTGCTGGCTTTGAAGATGGGAGGGACGGTGGGCCACGCAATGAGAAGGGATACTCACCCCCAGCTGATAGCCAGCAAAGGAATGGGGACCTCAGAGCCCAGGGTGGGACCTAGTGCTGCCAACAACTTTCATGAGTCTGGAAGTGAATTCTTCAGTTAAGAACTTGGCCCAGCCAACACCATGATTTTGTGAGCCCCATGTCAATGTCCCACGTACAAAACTATGACATAATGAATGTCTGCTGTTTTAAACTGCTGAGTCTGTGGTAATGTTTTATGGCAGCAGCAGGCCCCTAAGGCAGTGTTCTCAACATTGCTTACAATATTCCTTCCATTCCCTGAATTCCCAGACACCATCAGCTATAAATCAGCAAAAATCTAACATGGAAGATTTTCAGGGAGAGGCAAAATGCCACGACATCTCTGAAGGTAAGATGCAGACTGGTTTCAGAAACAAACAAAACAAAAATGTAAGACCGGAAACAAAGAGAAATTAAAAATACAGTAAAACCTTGGATCTTTAGGAACTTGTTCTGCAAGCGTTCTGTAAGACGAGCAAACATTTCTAACAAATTTTAAGTTGATATGTGAGCAATGTCTTGCAATGCAAGTAGTACATGATGCCAAATGTCACATGATCACAACTGAGCCAATGTTTTTGAAATTCATTTTGATTTATGAGTGCTTTGGATTACAAGCATGTTTCTGGAACGAGTTATGCTCACAAACCAAGGTTGTACTGTGCTTAATTATCTATGGGTCACCTAGGTGGCTCGGTCGGTTCAGCATCTGACTCTTGATTTCAACTCCGATCATGATCTCAGTTTGTGGGATCGAGCCCTGCATCAGGCTCTGTGCTGACAGTGTGGAGCCTGCTTGGGATTCTCTCTCTCCCTCTCTCTCTGCCCCTCCCCTGCTTGTGCTCCTTCTCTCTCTCCCGCAAAATAAACAAAAGTAAATAAGTAAAAATACTTATCTTTGAATTAAGGAAATACAATATTTACTGGTGGTTATATTTAGGGCTATATTTAGGGTTATATTAAATTTATGTAAAAACATCAGGTCTCCTAATCCCCTTAAAGCCATGTTACAACATCTATTCACATGTTGTACCCCAGAAATTTCCCACTCTGAAATGCAGACATAATTAAGAAGGCAGCTAATACTGGCTCCCTTCCCTCTGTGCGCACGGTTGTTAAACGCTCAGAGCCCAAAATGGTTTATTGCTGTTCGGCTCATTCCATAATAAACTCCTTAAACACAGGAAGAATGTTTGTGACTTAAAGCAGAGTTAACACATTCTAAAGAATTTAAACTTTCTTGAAAGGAATGACCCTTTTATGATCAGAAGGTATTCCTCAAGTTACGACATGAAATCATTTAAGACTGGCATAATACCTTTTTTGTTGTACAAATATATCGGTTATGTTTCTGGCATGAAATGTAATATATAACTCATTTACTCATTCTAGCAAGAGATGCCAGGAATGAATTCTTCTTCAAAGTCACACCCTCCCAACAAGAGTTGGAAATATCAACTATTACCAGAAGCTGGCAAAGATTTATTTCAGTGTGATTTTTTTTAAGGAATATATAAACTGAACTGAATTCTATGCAGTCCACTCACATTTGCCAAACATATAGGTCAAAATTTGCAAAAAGTAAACAACTACTACACTATATACTGCCCAAAAAAAGCCTTCTGAAAATGAATAAACAATTGTGTGTGTGTGTGTGTGTGTGTGTGTGTGTGTATGTGTGTTATGGGGTGATTAGGCAATGGTGGCTGAATTACTTATTTTTTTTAAGATTTTTATTTTTAAGTAATCTCTATACCCAATGTGGGGCTTGAACTCATGACCTTTTCTTTAATTTTAAAATATTTATTTATTTCTCAAGGAGAGAGAGACAGAGCATGAAGGGGGGAGGAGCAGAGAGAGGGGGAGATGCAGAATCAGCAGGGGCTCCAGGCTCCAAGCTGTCAGCACAGAGCCTGACGTGGGGCCTGATATCATGAACTGGGAGATCATGACTTGAGCCGAAGTCACTCAACTGAGCCACCTAGGTGCCCCAGCTCTTTTTTTTTAAAGAAATGAGAAAAAAAAAAGGGATATTCTTTTTTGTTCGTTTCAGAAGGCAGCCCGATCTGAAGTCACTTCATTTATATTGAATAACTGAATCTGGGTTCCTTAATAGAGCACGGAGCATTGTAGATGGTAGAATTCCAGAAAATGTGTGTCCTCACCAATAATGGGTCCGGTCACTCAGGCCTTCCTAGAACATCAGGTCGTTTATTTTCCAAATAGTCCAAAGTGTCTTTAAATTTAGAGTCTGTTCTTCTTCTCACTCTTCATTGTCCTTCCTCTGAAGGAACAGCTTCTTTCCAATATGTATTCTTACCCCTCCCGTGTATCTGTCAGATTAAGGCACTTGAAGCAATAAGCCTCTAAAAGTGTTAGTTTGGTGCTGCTTGTGATACTCTGTCACTCAGGTTCCAGCCCAAGAGCCAGATGGCATCCCCTCCCAGCTCCCCGCAGCTGTAGCTGGAAACCACTGGCTGTAGGTTACCTCTGAGGGCGGAAGGAGCTAAATTCCTAGGCTCTTCACAGCTTCTGAGGAAGAGCCACGCACGCTGGGTTTTAGCAGCAAAATTGGCAATAGGGAGCTGGAGGGGACCTGTCCTCTACAGGCTGCATTTGACGGCCATTCCTTGTGACTCTTTAGGACACGCTCCTTACCCATGACCCCAGGGACTGGACAGAGACCCAGTGGCACAACCCAGGCTCCAACTCCAGACTCATTCCCTATCAGCTCCAAAAGGAACCCCATCCCTTTGGAGTTGCATTGTGTCTTCTCTGGGCTCACAGGGTGGCTCTGTGGATTGTTAAATAGGTGATTTTATCTCTTTGGAATGCAAATTATTTTTCCTCTGCAAGATTAAATTAGATGCTTGAGTGAAGTCTTTAGAATATAGGAAACACTCGGTGAGCATTTAAAGTCCTTCTGTCTTATTGAGGATCTTAAGGGCATTAAAGATTGCACATCTTCCTTTACAAGTTCCTTTTAGGAACTTCACTATTACTGAAAGTGATGTTGTTTCTTAGTTTAGTCAGGGGTCCCTCACCACGAGTTAATGTTCTTCTTCCTACTGCTTCAAATATTTTTTTTAATGTTTACTTATTTTTGAGGGCAAGAGAGAGTGGCACAGAGTACAAGTGGCAGAGGGGCAGAGAGAGGGAGACACAGAATCTAAAGGAGGCTCCAGGCTCTGAGCCATCAGCACAGAGCCCGATGCAGGGCTGGAACCCATGAACCACGAGATCATGACCTGAGCCAAAGTCAGACGCTTAACGACTGAGCCACCCACGTACCCCCCGCTACTGCTTCAAATATTAATTCTACTCCTAATTTTTCTTCTAATTCTCCTTCTTCTCCCTTCCTCAATTTCTCCCTCTCCATCCCCTTCTTTCCTCCCTCCTCCTCCTGCTTCTTACATATATACACACATCCTCCACCAACTGTAAGACAAAGCAAGCTATGTCCCAGCCTTCCTGTGCTAAAAAATATCCCCTGCGTGTAGCAAGCTGTGCCTCCCTCATCCCTGCATTATCACACACAGCTGGCAACCGGGCAGTGTCGAGTCTGGAGCAGGAGAAAGACTGATGGATTCAAATCCTTGTTTTGCCAAGTGCCAGCTTGCTTGACCCTCACCAGCATTTTTTCGAACAAACCCTCCCTGCCTGTAACACTTTAATGACAATGGCACCTTTGCAGAGCTGTTGCGAAATAAAGGGGGATTTCAGATGAACAACTGGCAGACCTACTCTATGATGTTAATAAATAATGAATCATGGAAGAAATTACAATTGTGCCACTGATACATACGGAACACCTATTACATTCTAGGAAATTTGGTGAGTACTGGCCATTCCAAGAAGGTTATCTTCCCTTGATGAGCCTCTGTGGTTTTATTAAAGAAATGTTTGTCAGCTTAGCCACGAAATTCTCTGGCAGATTCCCTTTCTACCAAAGAATGGATGAGGTAACCTGACAGCCTTTGGATCTTACCTTAGAGACACCAAAGACTCTCTCTCTATTTTCTCTTTCCTTTTTGGGAGACTGAAATAGATTTGTGCCACCAAGTTATTATTGCCATATTGTGCATAAGATCAGCCTTTTTATATACTCAGTTTTTTCTGACGTTTGTAGAACACATATAGATATCTCTGATCCACAGATGTTACACCTCTGTCATTTTTTTCTTGCTTATGTTTCCAAAACAACTATCGCAGACAACATTTTAAATATTTTCTTCTGTCATATTTTTGAGCATTCCAAACTGATATTCTCATGTTTCTTGTATTGCTCCTGGTTGATCAAGTCTTGCCCTCAAGTAGAAAGCTGTTTTGAGATGCCTTGTGTTTCTGTTTTAAAATATGTATCTTGTTTACTGAATTAAATTTGTCATAGAAAGCGTATCAGCACAAACATTTCAAATCTGTGCTCCTTCTATAGAATTAAGACAATTTCTGCTTGTTTCATTCATCTGCTGATGACTCAAACTCATCTATTGATAAATAATGTTTTAATGAATTCCTTCTCAGTCTCATTTAAAGTATATTAACAATAATGATATGCAAAAGTCAATATTCTTTATTACTCTAGCAAACCGGATTTCTCAACCCACTTGACAGTTTAAAATTGCCACTGGGAAGAACTTGACTTTCAAGGAGAATTAAATGGGGTTTATTGTGGTGACTGATTATCAGCATAAGAACCATGCATTTTTCTACTACAGTAGAGGAAATAATTTAATTAGTCTGTTATTGTAAATGTTCTGATTTTAATACATTAACTTGTGGCCCATGGCTGATGGAAAAGAAATTAACACTGACTCTTTTTGACTGTGGAATGAATTGGACTTTCCAGGGCAAGAAAATTAATTATAAATGCTCTCTATTTAAGACTGCCAGATTTTTTTAATGATAAACGATGTAATTATTAGATGTCAAGTATACAAATAGTCACACATTGACATTTCAGCTTATTAATTCCAACATTCACCATTGTGTGTAACATATTCATCACATTTAATTGCTCAGTAAAGGGGAAAAAAATCATTGTTCTCACGGTTCTCCCTGTGATTTTTAGGCAGGAAATTTATGAAGGCACTGAATGCTAATGTACTAAATTTCTGGTTGACAGTCCCGTGCTTCATTTTGAGCCAAGACCAAAATAAACAAAAAGAATGGGTGCAAAGTAGGCTGGAGTTACAGCAGTGGTGACTAAGTTTTACAGAATTACAAGTTAGGCGAAATCTGTCTTTAGCATCCTCTCATCTGCGTTTCCCTTTCTGCTACCCACTTTCAGGTGGGTGTGGGGAGTATCCAGGGCCATTATGCTCACCTCTGGGATCCCAGGAGCTTCTTCCTTCCCAAGAGATGCCCACCCTCATCAACCAGTGCTCCTGTTCTTGGTAGGGATGAAGACAATGGTCTAGCTTCAAAAGATTTCAGGGGTCCCCTCACCCATGACAAAGAGATAACAAGAGTCAAGAGTGATAAAGTACAATTTTTTGCCCTTTAACCCAGCAGTGCTTTCAAATTTGCATTTTATTCATCCTATCTGTGACGAGCAATTTCACATGTCGGTCTAGCTAGGCTACAATTCCCAGTTACTCGACAAAATGCTAATCTGGGTGTTGCGGCAAAGGTATGCTGTAGATGTGATTGAAGTTCATAATCAGTTGCAGGCAAGTGAGGGAGATGTTGAGGGAGTGGACCCAGTGCAACCACAAAGGCTTTCATCTGAGGGAAGCAGGAGGACCAGAGTCAAAAAGAGAGAAGGTGATAGGGGTGCAGATGTTCGAGTGATGCACTCTGATGATGGAAGAAGGGCCAAGAGCTCAGCAGTACAGCTCTGAAAGATGCAAAAGGCTCTCTCTTGGAACCAGAGTGAGCCAGGCCTGCTGACACCTTGCTTTTAGTTCAGTGAGACACATTTTGGACTTCTGACCTCCAGGATTCTAAGGTAATATATTTCTGTCCTTTTAAGCCACTAAGTTTGCAAATCTGTTGCAGCAGCTATAAAAGACTAATACACTATCTAATACATTCTGAAAACTTCAGTCTGAAATCTATTATTTACTCAAGCTGCACTCTGTCAATGCACACATGGCTTTGTATCTTCCTTGCAATAACTCTGTCGCACCTCTGGAGCCACAGTGCATGGATTGATAACTGCTGTCGTCAAGCACAAAAGGCAAGGGAAGGCCTAAAAACACTTCCCTTCTGTCTTCCTACTTGCACTATTTCCTGCAAAGCCTTGGCATGTTCTCATGGTCCTCCAGGCAGCCACTTCTATGCATGCAAGGTCAAACCTATCAGCCTTCCTCATTAGAGATCTATATCCTGTTTTTCTACCTTAGTTCCAACCTGTGGTGGGCAGAAATACAGGATGGATGTTGGGATTCCCACCCCTCGTGTAGACACAGTATACAATCCACCCCCCTTTGAGTATGGGCACAGTCCATGAATATGAAGGATGCCACTTCAGTGATTAGGCCTCTGATCTGTGAACTTGGAGTTATAGTAAAGGGTGATTATCTGTGCTGGCCTATCCTACTCAGTTGAGCCCTTATAAGTGGCAAGATGCAGGGCACCTTGTTGGCTTAGTCAGTAAAGCATGCAACTCTTGATCTTGGGGTTGTACATTCAAGCCCCATGCTGGGTGTGGAGATTACTTAAAAATAAAATCTTTTAAAAAATTGATTAGAAAAAAGTGACAAGATACAACAGCAGATACTGCCCTACTCAAATAAGGAAGCAAAAGCCATGTCAACGTGGGCCATGTGGCAAGGAACTGTGGGTGGCTTCTTTGACCTGAAGGGGGCCTGGAAGATTGCCAGCAGAAAAATAGAGACCTCAAACACACAGTTGTAAGGACATCTATTTTGCCAACAACCTTCAGGGTTTAGAAGAGGACCGTGAGCATGAGAAAGAAGGGCAGCCGGGGGCAACCCTGTGATTTCCACCTGGGGAAGACTTGAGCAAAGGACCCAAGCAACCCATGCCTGGTTTCTGCCTCACAGAAACTGACATGGTAACTTGTGTTATAGGCCACTCAGCTTGCAGTCACTGCTTACACGACTATGGAAATAAATACGCCACCCTGCAAAAAGTATTCTTCAATTCGTTATCACTAGGTATGCAAAATTAATTTAAGCTATGTTTTTAACAGTTTATAATCTTACATATGCTATAGAACAGAGAAAAGCTTTTGTAAATGAAAAGAAGTTGTGGTCTGAGCAGTATGAGTGATCGGAAGCCTTATTGTTCATCCAAAGAAACTCCCTTTCAATTTCCCCGTGTACATGGACTCTTCTGTGCGCACCTGGAATGCTGGTAGCAAACCCAGGTAGCAAGGAGATATATCAAAGATTTTGTAACTACTGCTGCCCACAGCCTTGGTGGTCTTTGTCACTCACTGGACCTTATGCATGATAATAGATTCATGAATCTCTTGTCCTTTGGGAAAGGTAGGTTCTATGGTTCTATATTCACAGACAGATTTGGAAATTTCTAAATGCATGGTGCCACGTCCAGTAGGCAGGGCTTGGAATAGGAAGAGCTGGTTTACATCCTGGTATTTAATGTCTGCATCTTGCATAGAATTATTTTACTGTCTCTGCACCGAATACAATAGTAGTCATAACGCATGAAGATATTTGTAAAGCTCATATGATTCAGTTTATCTAAAAGTACCTTGCACATGGATTTTCAACTACTAAGTGTTCAATAAATATTTATTCATTTGCTCCTAGACACATGGCACCAAATATGATAGTTAAGGATATGATACAATTTATGTACCCTTATCTCCAGCATTCGGGTTATTATCAGCCTAGAAGGGCATGAACAAGTCATAGCTCTGTGCACTGTCCAGGGTATAATAGATTAGACAGCCCAAATCCTGCATAGGGTAGTGAACCCAAAAGAGTGCTACCTTTACAGTTTCCCTCAAGAGTAAAGCACAGATCTCCTATGTAGCAAAGGCACTTTTCTTCACCTCATTAGCAAACCCCACCAAGAATGACTTTTTGAGAGTGTGAGCCAAAGAATGAGAGGAATTCGGAGGCAATAAGGAAGATTGCTCACTCCAAAATGCAAACGCAGAGTGGAATTTCCACTTCAGCTGCAAAGTTCCCTCACTCCACATGCATGAGAAGAGGCATGTCTATGAAATGCTAATGAAGTCAAGCCCATTCACATGTAAATTTCTAGATTTTTTTCCCCTCAAAATTAAGTTCTTACAAGTGATTTAAAGAGTAATTGGCTTCTAGATACGTTTTCCAGCAAGTTACGCCAGTCAAAAGCTTGTTTGAAGGGTAATGCTGCCTGTTCAAGTTGCCTTTGGGAGAACTCTAATAGAGAAGGGTCTTTCTTTCCTTTCACTGCTTCCATGACTAATGCAGTGCTTCCCTCCAGAAGATAAAGCTATAAAGGGGATGATATGTCACTAGGAATGGTTAAGACACAAAGGGCATTTTTGCCTTATCTCCCTGAATCATAATCATATTGCACATTCTCATGATGTCCGTTCTTTCGTTTTCTTTCTTTCTATGTTTCTATGTTTCCATGTTTCTTTCTTTCTTTCTTTCTTTCTTTCTTTCTTTCTTTCTTTCTTGTTTCTCACTCTAAGTCCTATACCAGATGGTAAATCCTCAGAATCATTTAATAGGTTTGGCAAAAATTCTAAGAGCAAAATGATTTTCAGAGCTGTATTTGAAGCAAAACATGGAGCAAAGGAGGTATAGATCCAGCACTTGGGACAGAAAAAAATAGTGTTAAATGAAACAGAGGGAAAGCTTTATAGTTCTATATTATTGTGTCTTGAATGCGTAGATGAAGAGAGAGTCTTCAAAGTGGATGTACAGGAAAACATAATTCACAGGAAATTAAAGTCCACTGTGAAAGAGCATAAGAGAGGACTTGGTTGTTTAAAATAGGTTATATCAATGCCAAGACAAACTATATCCCAGCTAATTCAGAAGACTTAAAGACATGACCATAGAAACAGCATCAGCAACCTTTGAAGATGATAGAGTAGGTGAAATCCCAGACTTCAGGTAAAGACCCTAGTTTTTCAAAAAGGAGATGAGGGTATATTCGAGAAACTAGGTTTTTTAGTACCACACTAATTCTTGGTTAGATTTTTAAAAAATAATTCAAATGTGCTATCCTGTCCTGGATTCCTATGTTACTACAGAGAAAGATCCTAGTGGAACTATCCAACCTCCCATCACTCATTCTATTCATTCACTGAGTGTGTACTTATGTACCTACTATAAAGCTAGTTACCATGATAGGCACATGGGAAATAAAAGGGGCTCCTGTGAAGTCCACTTTTCCAAAGAAGCATTCTAGTACCGCAGTTGTAATAAGTGCTATACAGCGATTATAATACATGTTGGTATACAAGAACACGCAAGGTGTTTATGAGGTTCCAGATGAAGGACAAATCATCCTGAGAACATTATAGAAAGCTTCCATGAATGTTAGGAGATCTTCTTTCCCTTTAAGATTCTTTAAAAGAACTGATTTCCAAATGGGACTCAAAAATATTTTTTGTTGGTGGCCAAGCCAATGCTCAATACTCCCTAGAGACCATGGGTCTCCAGCAAAAGCAAAACTGGAGATGTAGCCCAGGACTTGTGCCTATATGTGACATCCCCAGCCCTCTCCCTGAGTTGAAAATGAGTCAGACCACTGGACACAGCCAACCAGGCCAGCCCAATCAAGCATGGCAAAGAAGAGCCTGAAAGACATGGCTTGTGTGACACACTGGCTGTCCAGGCTGTTCCTCCAAGTCTCTGGGAGTCCATTTTGGTTGGGAACAGCAAATAGAGGAAAGCCTGGCCCTTCTCATGGAACTATGAAGAAGGGGAAAGGAGATGGGAGGAAATGATGAAGCACAGGAGCCCTGCCACAGGCACAATGTGGCCCAGTGCTGAAGTCGGGCTCCTCTGCTCTCCCTTGCACATCCATTACACACTGATGTATGTCTATGTTCACTGGAGACTGCAGCTTGGGGAAGGCCATGGGACAAAGAATCATGATAACTCATACATGGTTGGTGTATAGACCTTGCTGATTGAGGCAGGAGGTCCTGGGTAAGAATAGGCCTTTAGTAGTGTATCCTGGGAACTATATTTTTTCACACACACCTTAAATATATGTATTAGCCAAGGTTCTCCAGAGAAACAGAACCAATAGGTTATATCTATATACCTATATCTACATAGATATGTATATATATATATATATATGTGTGTATATATATATATATATATGTATATATACACACACACAATACACACACACATATATACATCTATATCTATATCTATCTATATATACAAACACACACACACATATATATATACATTTATATCTATAGAGATCTATGTATCTATCTATCTATATTTGCGGAGGCTGGCAAATTGGAAATCTGTAGGGCAAACTGGCAGACTGGAGGTTCAGGTAAGTATCAATGTTGCAGTTTTGTGTCCTGAGTCCAAAGGCTAAAATCTCAGGCAGAATTCCTATATGACAGTCTGGAGGGGGAATTACTTCTTCTTTGAAAAACCTCAGTCTCGGCCAGTAAGGCCTCCAAGTGATTAGGTGAGACCTATAATGGAGGTTAAGTGATTGCTAATGTTAATCACATCTGAAAGTACCTTCACAGGTATTTTATAGACTGGTGTTTGACTAAACATTTGGTAACCAAAGTCTAGTCAAGTGATATGTAAAATTAACCAGCATGGTCCATTAGAGTAAACCATGAGGAGAAAGGTGTCATTTCAGCAGATCCACACTTGGTGAAGGTGTGTTAGGTGATGGAGACTGGGTTAGGGGAAATGTATATTCTCTTTTCAGCTGTTCATAAAAAAAATCAGCACCAGGTCAATAAATATTTAGTGAGCCAAGTACTAATTGCTGGCTGCTATGGACACAGAAGTGAATAAAACAGAAGAGGCCCTTATGCTCACGGAGTGGACAGTCTAGACCAACATACTACAAGTGCAGAGACCAGATCTGGTCTGCCACCTGTTTTTGTAAACAAAGTTTTATTGGAATACACCACGTCCATTTATTTACATATTGTCTATGGCTGCTTTTCAACTACAGTGGTAGAGTTGACCATATGTCCTATAAAGTCTAATATTTATTCTCTGGCCCTTTACAGTAGGAGTGCTGATTCCTGGTGCAGACTTTTGCATAACATGGCAGGGAAGCCTAAGGTATGACATTCTTTGGTGCTGTTCACAAACACCAAAGCTGGAGGGATTGCTTCTCCAAGAATAAGAAACGAGAAAATTAACACGGAGCCTTTCAAATGTCAAGAATGGGAACTTCTAATAGCAAGGGTATTTATTATAGAACCGGGGGACTAAGTGAAGGTGCTTACTTACTGCTGTTGCAATAAGTAAGACATGGCTTTTTGCCATGTGTGAAACAGAGGCAGAAAGCCCACAAGGAGAGAACAAATGAAAACTGAAAACAGCACAGAGGGGTGCCTGGGTGGCTCAGTCAGTTGACCAACTGACTCTTGATTTCGGCTCAGGTCATGGTCTCATTGTTTGTGGGATCAAGCCCCACGTCGGGCTCCATGGTGAGCATGGAGCCTGCTTGGGATTCTCTCTCTCCCTCTCTCTCTGCCTCTCCCCAACTTGCACATGTGCACACATGCTCGCTCTCTCTCTCAAAAATAAACAGTTAAAAAAAAAAAGAAAACAGCAAAGTGTAAATACCAACTGAGATGAGAAAGAAGTGATATAGGCCACATTGTTTACAAGTAAGCCACAATCACAAAAGCAGAATTAAAACCTATATTGGATAGCCAACATAGAGAAAAATCTAAATCAATGAAGTAAAAACCAAAAAAAGAGATACTCTAAGAATGAAGAGAAAAAGAACAAAGCAAAAAAAAGCATGTGGAAAACAGAGAAGATAGGAATAAAGATTCGATGTAATGAAATTGATTTTTTCGAGGAAGCCACCAGAATAATTGAAGAGAAGCAATTAGAACAACCTTTATTAAATATTATTTCCTATGTGCTGTGGTAAGCACTTTACATTATCATTTTTAACCCTTACAAGAACCTTGTAAAACAAAACTAATTTATCCCTGTTTTTCAAGTGAAAAATTAAGTAGCATTGGGAAGCAATTAACTTACCCATAGTTAGCTAGTAAATGGAAAAATCAGCAATCGAATCCCGGGATAACTAAATTTAACACCTTGTATTCTATGTCACTAATCAAAGGAAGAAACAAGAAATATTTTACTGAGGGGCGCCTGGGTGGCGCAGTCGGTTAAGCGTCCGACTTCAGCCAGGTCACGATCTCGCGGTCCGGGAGTTCGAGCCCCGCGTCAGGCTCTGGGCTGATGGCTCAGAGCCTGGAGCCTGTTTCCGATTCTGTGTCTCCCTCTCTCTCTGCCCCTCCCCCGTTCATGCTCTGTCTCTCTCTGTCCCAAAAATAAATAAACGTTGAAAAAAAAATTTAAAAAAAAAAAAAAAAAAAAAAAAAAAAAAAAAAAAGAAATATTTTACTGAAAGAAAAAAAGACCCAACTTGGCGATCACAATGATTTGCCTTCATTGTGTTCCAAAGTATTGAAGAGTGATTTACATGTCCAAACACTTTGTCGTGTTTATGCAAAACAAAAAATGAATATATACATTTGAAGGATGACTTTAATCACCCTAGGAACCAACAATGTGGTGTGCAAGGACAATGGATGCAATTTCAGGCTGCACCAAGGGGAATGTATTGTCTGCCTGAAAGAAAGGAAATGATATTCTGTGCCTGACAAGCCACATCTAGAATATGGTCCAGTTCTGGGAGCCAATTTTAAGGACTCTGACGAAATGAGCCGTAAAATGGAAGACAATCAGCTGACCACAACTGTATGAAGTGTTCAAAGAAGTGTGCAGGTAAATACTGACTCAATTGAAAGGACAGAATGAAAAACCCAATGGTGGCAGCAATGAATGCTAAGTGATGCCTTCCAAAACACATTCTCTGAACTAACTCAAAGTGAAGTCTGATTTGCATGACACATTAATAAAGCAAAATGTAACCCTCCTACCTTGTTGTACAAACACCATTCAAATGACTTCTTGTGCAGTGAAGGTAAGTTTTGCTTAAAATATTAGAGGGAATACCATTTCATTGTTTGCTTTTTTCAGTCACAATTCTGTGGCTTATAGAACAACACAGCCTATTTCAATTGTTATTGTCATTTGGGAACTATTATTTTACATACTTGGCAAAAAAAATGATCATAGTCTAAAGACAGCTCTCTAAAGCCACATTGCATTGCCCCTGGAAAGGTTTTGGATGCTGACAGCAGCTGAGTAAAAGCCCAATACAATAAAAATGAGCTCTTCAGAGGACAAGGGTAGCCAAAAGAAACAAATAAATATGTGGGACACAGTTTCATACTTTTTGCCACTTTTGAATTAGTAATATAGAATAATCGAGGGGAATACATTATAAGTTTTGTTCAGAATATGCTGAAACAATCATTATTTTATGAATACCCCATTAATGTCAATTATTATTCATTATTAATAGCCTACCATCAAATTAAAAAGAAGATATATGTGTGTGTCCTATTCTACTCTGTTTTTCTCTCTCATCTTATTAAAATAATCAGCTGCTTCATAACTAATTAATGATAATACAACTTGAAAATAGAAACTGCAACCCAAACACCAGATATTAAAGTTGATATGGGGTGACATCCTGTTATGTTCTTAAGTTATTTATAAAATTTTGATTACTGGTAAATATTTGATACTTTTCCTAAGATCTACTTTCAAGTTCCAAGTAGTTTTATGTGATCATCTAATTCTTGCTATTCTAATTTTTAAAGAGACTCAACTCTGCATAGCCTTTAATTTCAAACATTCTTACTTCAACATATGAATCTTACAGAAAAAACTCTAAAGAGTTGCAGATATTCGAGTCAGTGCAATCAACTGCATCATATCTAAGAACTCTGATTCTTAGGGAAAAGAGTGTGAATTATTTCATCAAGTGAATGTTTCTTTTTGAAACACAGGAGGCAAAATTCCATGTATTTGTCCATCACATTGTTGACAAAGAGCTTTTTCTTCCTCCCCCTTAACTCTCATGAAAGTGCTATGAAGTTGCTGTTTTAAATTCCCTTACTATATGGGCATCTGGGTGGTTCAGTCAGTTGAGCATCCAACTCTTGATTTTTGACTCAGGTCATCATCCCAGGGTTGTGGGATAGAGCCCCGTGTCAGCTTCCTTGCTGAGCATGCAGTCTACTTGGGATTCTCTCTCTCTCTGCCCTTCTCCCTGAGTCATGAATGAATGAATGAATGAATGGGAGGGAGAAAGGAAGGAAGAAAGGAAGGAAGGCAGGAAGGAGAAAAGAAAAGAAGAAAGGAAGAAGGAAAAAAGGGAAGAAAGAAATTTCCTTACTATATATATGAGAAATTTGAGGTTTGGGCATTTAGTGACTTTTACAAAGTCTAACAACTTTCAAGTTGCAGATCCTGGCCTTGAAAATAATGGTCAGGTTCACTCCACTTCTACCTGTTGACCACTGTTATGGAAGAAAAGAATCAGAAGATGTGACACAACCCAAATGATTCACTAAATGATTCACTCCCTTATTCTCAAAAGTCAACATGGACATAACACCAAAGTTGATAATGGAGTTTAAACCGTTTTTTAATGTGCTTTTCATTGGAAGTGTAATGTTTCCTCACTGATGTGAGACAAGTGTTGGACAGATTAGTCACTGGACATGGCGCCTGTGTCTTAAGTGCTTTGTTCCTTCCTCAGAAGCTGGCATGTACTTGATGTGAAACAGACATTTGATAACAAGCCTGTGGACTGAATTTTCAGCAAAACCTCTACATGTAGGATATGTTAGCGATTGCTCACTGCCCTCCTTGGGACTCCAGCTGCACAATGCTTAACAAACAAAACATCTATTTAGTGCATTTAGCTTAACAAGCAATCATAGAGTCAGAAAGAATCAAACGGATTATTTTTACCAAGTTACCAAACACACTCTCATTCAGTGAATCAGCCTGCCAGTTCAATCCAACCATTCCCCCCCACCCCAGGAATGACACAGACATGAGTCCCTGGTCTGAAGACAGGGACTGACCCCACAGCCAGCACAGTTTCTGTGCTTGGGGCCAGGAGAGAAGAATCTGTTCCCCCTTTAGATGTTTTGAAATGGTAATAAAAATGAAAATGGCATATTCATCCCCAAACTTTAAAATCATCCCTGGAAGCTGAGTAGAATCTACCAACATAAAATTCAAGCCAACATTCACCATTTTCAAGGCACAAAACCTCACAGAATTATGGAGAAAGTCCATCCAATCAATGGAATTCAGAGCTAAGAATTCAGCCACTAAGTAGCATAATTACTGTAATTAGTCAAATGCTGTAATTACAGTAAACACATGATCAGTTGCCACTGAAGCATCTAATTGCATAGCATAATGGTGTTATTATGATTTCTGATGATATAATATGATTTAGATATATAATAAATGCCCATAACAATATTAAGACATTTTTCATTTGTGAATTTCCTTAGTATCTGATTTGGCTTTCTTATGTTTTCTAGGTTTAAATCTCAGTCATACAGGAAATCAAAGTATTTTTTCAGAGAAAGGAAAAGTGAATATTATCCACCATGATACCTCGGTGCGAAGGTGGATAGAAAGAGAAAGGATTTGAAGTGGAGTGTAAGGTCACTCTCATTAGGGTAACTGCAAATGGAAATTAATAGCTACAATGCAAGAAAACACCTGCACAAATTTGATTATTTCACATATATTCCTGTTTTCAGGAATATAAATATGTACCTTAAGTTTAGCGCTAAGCTATCCACGAAAATGAAAACATAATGCTGTCAGCACTGACTCCGTTTTAAGGTTCCTTGAAGAAGACCTGAACGTTGGTTATGTATATGTCCAAACTTTGTACGATATAACAGTAGACCTATAACTGACTTGTCTTTAATATAGGTTTTGTATAATTGAAAATATTTTTATCTCTTAGAATTTGAGAATTGGATGAATTCCTTGAGGGTTAAGAGATGCATAGTTCAGAGGTTCTTGAACTCATTTCATAGAAGGTACTGTGCCTATCAGTGGAAGTGTAATTTTCTTAAAGAGGCTTTCATCAGGATCTTTAGTGGATTTGGGAAGCAGAAAGGTCTACCTGGGAAACTTTGCTATCCATCTCCACTTGCGCTGGAATCTTCTCTACAAATGTCCATCAGATCTTTGCTTAACTTCAGCATCAAACTTTGTTTTCAAAAAATTTTCTTATTTTTTTAAATGTTTATTTTTAGACGGTAGTAAGATATTGAGAAGGACATTATATCATAATTAAGGGGGTCTATCCACCAAGAAGGCCTAACAATTGTAAACATTTATGCTCCAAATGTGGTAGCACCCAAATATGTAAATCAATTAATCACAAACATAAATAAACTCATTGATAATAATGCCATAATAGTAGGGGACTTCAACACCCCACTTACAACAATGGACAGATCATGTAAACAGAAAATCAACAAGGAAACAATGGCTTTGATTGACACACTGAACCGGATGGATTTAACAGATATATTTAGAACATTTCATCCGAAAGCAGCAGAATATACATTCTTCTCCAGTGCACATGGAATGTTCTCCTGAATTGATCACATACTGGCACACAAATCAGCCCTCAACAAGTACAAAAAAGATTGAGATCATACTGCACATATTTTCAGACCACAATGCTATGAAACTCAAAATCAGCCACAAGAAAAAATTTGGAAAGGTAATAAATACTTGGAGACTAAAGAACATCCCACTAAAGAATGAATGGGCTAACCAAGAAGTTTAAGAGGAAATTAAAAAGTGTATGGAACTCAATGAAAATGATAACACCACAACACAAAACCTCTGGGACACAGCAAAGGCGGTCATAGGAGGAAAGTATATAGCAATCCAGGCCCTCCTAAAGAAGGAAGAAAGGTCTCAGATACACAACCTAACCTTACACCTTAAAGAGCTGGAAAAACAAAGTAAATAAAACCCCAAAACAGCAGAAGACAGGAAATAATAAAGATTAGAGCAGAAATCAATGCTATCGAAACCGAAAAAACAGTGGAACAGATCAATGAAACCAGAAGCTGGTTCTTTGAAAGAATTAACAAAATTGATAAACCACTAGCCAGTTTGATCAAAAAGAAAAAGGAAAGGACCCAAATAAATAAAATGAAGAATGAAAGAGGAAAGATCACAACCAACACAGCAGAAATACAAACAATAATAAGAGAATACTATGAACAATTATATGCCAATAAAATGGGTAATTTGGAAAAAATGGACAAATTCCTAGAAACCTATATACTACCAAAACTGAAACAGGAAGAAATAGAAAATTTGAACAGACCCATAACCAGTAAGGAAATCGAATTAGTAATCAAAAATCTGCCAAAAAACAAGAGTCCAGGGCCAGATGGCTTTCCAGGGGAATTCTACCAAACATTTAAGGAAGAGTTAACACCTATTTTCTTGAAACTGTTCCAAAAAATAGAAATGGAAGGAACACTTTCAAATTCTTTCTATGAAGCCAGCATTACCTTGATTCCAAAACTAGACAAAGACCCCACTAAAAAGGAGAACTATAGACCAATTTCCCTGATGAACATGGATGCAAAAATCCTCAACAAGATATTAGCTAACTGGCTCCAACAACACATTAAAAAAAGTATTCAGCATGTCCAAGTGGGATTTATAGCTGGGATGTAGGGCTGGTTCAATATCCGCAAAACAATCATTGTGATACATCACATCAATAAAAGAAAGGACAGGAACCACATGATCCTCTCAATAGATGCAGATAAAGAATTTGAAAAAATACAGCATCCTTTCTTGATAAAAACCCTCAAGAAAGTAGGGATAGAAGTCTCATACCTTAAGATCGTAAAAGCCATATATGAAAGACCCAATGCTAATATCATCTTCAAAGGGGAAGAACTGAGAGCTTTCCCCCTATGGTCAGGAACATGACAGGGAAATAAAAGAAATAAAGAAAGAAAGAAATAAAAGGCATCCAAATTGGCCAGGAGGAGGTCAAACTTTCACTCTTCGCAGATGACATGATACTCTATATGGAAAACCCAAAAGATTCCACAAAAAAAAATGCTAGAACTGATCCATGAATTCAGCAAAGTTGCAGGATATAAAAATCAATGCACAGAAATCAGTTACATTCCTACACACCAATAATGAAGCAACAGAAAGAGAAATCAAGGAATCGATCCCATTTACAATTGCACCAAAAATGATAAAATACCTAGGAATAAATCTAACCAAGAGGTGAAAAATCTATACACTGAGAACCATAGAAAGCTTATGAAAGAAATTGAAGACACAAAAAAATGTGAAAATATTCCATGCCCCTGGATCAGAAGAACAAATATTGTTAAAATGTCAATACTACCCAAAGCAATCTACATATTCAATGCAATCCTTATCAAAATAACACCAGCATTCTTCACAGAGCTAGAACAAGCAATCCTAAAATGTGTATGGAACCAGAAAAGACCCCAAATAGCCAAAGCAATCTTGAAAAAGAAAACCAAAGCAGGAAGCATCACAATCCTGGACTCCAAGCTGTACTACAAAGCTGTAATCATCAAGACAGTATGGTACTGGCACAAGAACAGACACTCAGATCAATGGAACAGAATAGAGAAGCCAGAAATGGACCCACAAATGTATGGCCAGCTAATCTTTGACAAAGCAGGAAAGAATATCCAATGGAATAAAGATAGTCTCTTCAGCAAGTGGTGCTGGGAAAACTGGACAGCAACATGCAGAAAAATGAACCTGGACCACTTTCCTACACCATACACAAAAATAAACTCAAAATGGATGAAAGACCTCAATGTAAGACAGGAAGCCATCAAAATCCTCGAGGAGAAAGCAGGCATAAACCTTCTTGATGCTGGCCGCAGCAACTTCTTACTCAACACATCTCCGGATAATATTTTTTAAGTCAAAAAAAAAAAAAAAAGAAATGTTTATTTTTGAGACAGAGAGAGATACAGAATGTAAGTGGGGGTGGGTCAGGGGGCAGAGAGGGAGACACAGAATCCAAAGCAGGCTCCAGGCTCTGAGCTGTCAGCACAGAGCCCAATGTGGGGCTCAGACCCACAAACCACAAGATTATGACCTGAGCTGAATTTGGACGCTTAACTGACTGAGCCACCCAGGCAACACTCAGCACCAAACTTTGTAGTAAGGAGGTTCTAACTAATCTTTGAAAGCAATTGTCCCATTTTCCATAAAATGGTCCAACCATTAAAAATTTATTCTCACATACTGACTGTAATTCTTCCTCATCATAAATTCTACCCTGTTGTCTTCATTCTTTTCAATGAAAGCCCTCTGAAGTATTTGAATTTGACGTCAACCACACAAACCATTCCATCTCTAGAATAAGTGCCTCTGTTCCTGTGATCCCTCCTCATTCCTTTCTGGTGCACGGCCAACCCATCAAGACACTGTTTAGAGTGGGACATAATGACCTAGATCAGGGGTTGGCAAACATTTTCTGAAAAGGGATAGACAGCAAGCCTTTTCTGCTTTGCAAGCCATGTGGTCCCTATCACAACACCTCTACTCTGCTGCTGCTGCTGCTGCTGCACAAAAGCAGACATAGACAACACGTAAATGAACAATGATGTCTGTGCCCCAATAAAACCTTCTCTTAGAAAACAGGGGACGGGCTGGATTTGATGTGCACAGTTTGCTGATCACATCTAGGAGAATCTGAAGCAGAAAAGAATGCTAGGCAAGTGTGACTATTCTCTGCCAACTAAACTTCTGTTAATCCGTTTAACTATTCAAATAAAACCATGAAGCATACCACTGACTTGTATTAAGAATACAGTTAAGAAAGCTCCCTAGACAAGCAATGTCTGATAGAACTTTCTGGCATAATGGAAAATTCTCTGTGCTGTCCAGTATGGTAGCCACTAGCCACATGTGGCTATTAAGCACTTCAAATATGCCTGATGCATAATAAGGACTGAATTTTAATTTTAATTTAATTCTAATTAATTTATATTTAAATTTAAATAGTCCTTGAGTGGCTATCACACTGCACAGCATGGCCCTAGACATTGTTTTCTTGTGCAGACTTCTCTTCAACACTACTCATTTATGTCCCTGTACATTACATTTTATTAAATTTACACACGAAGTACTTTTTATCATTGAAGCAAATATACAGCTTTAAGCATCGTACAGGTTCAATAAATACTAATGATGATCAGCAAATTGAATCATTACAGATAATGAAATAGCAGGACAAAATTAGAATCAGTTTTGGTTTTATTGACAAAGATTTTCCATTGAACTGGGAGCCATGATCACATAATGGTATAGGCTTTCATAATTTAAAATTATTTTAATGGATTTCATACTTTTGATATTTATCTGAAGCTAATTCAAGCTTTTCCTATTTGACATTATCCTGCCATGAATATTGATGGGTTTTACCACAGAGTGAATTTCCAAGTGTCTTTGTTTGTCTTGTACCCTGAAGGTTCATCACATTTTAGCAGGCATTGTTTATAGTTTAATTTCATTCAAACTCTGGAGAAAGGGGAAAAGATCATTTTATCCTAATGCTCACTGTGCTCATGAAGCAGAATACTAAACAACAAAAGAATTAAGAACACCATCCCGCTATAAAGTAAACAAGTCCACGAATTGAGAACCCAATTATTATTCAAAACACATTGTCTTTATTGCTTCCCTTCACTTATTTATTCAACAAAAACTGCTCTTAACATTGCAGATACAAGAGTGAACCCAAACAAATGTGGGTTCTGCCATCAGGGAGCTGACGTCCCATTCAGATGACAGACGTTAATCAAAGAACCTCAGAAACAAAGGGCCTTTTACAAGTTGTGCTCGGAAAAATTCCACAACGTGCTCAGGGCACAAGACCAAGGGGCCTGGTGCTGCCCAGGAACGAGTGACATTTGGGGTGACATGTTGAGAGCAAGAACAAAGGCTCCCAGGCAGAAAAGCAGCAGACACATAGTAAGGAGAGGGAGCGCATTAGGTCAAAAGTGATGGGGAGAGTGAGGTGAGGTGAGGTGAGGCTGCGGAATGTCCAGGATGAGACCTCAGCATTATTGCTAGGTTCTGGTCCCTACACCAAGAGCAACGGGGTTGGAGGGATGGGGGGCGTAGCGGTAAGACCGTTAAGGATGAAAGGGGGAAATGAGGGTTGCTCTGGGGACACAGGCTGGAGGGCCCAACACAAATGGTGAATCCAGCTTCTGTCTCTTGTCCAGGCAAAAAACAATGGCATCTCGTGGTGGAGCGACCAGAGGGGAGATGGCAAGGGCTAAGTGTACTTGAGACTTACTGAGAAGACAAAGTTGACAGGAAGGAATGTCAGGGAGTGATGGGGGAGATGGGCAGAGCAAGGAAGCCCCCAGGTCCCTGGCAAAAAGAACTGTGGAGCCTCTAGTGGCTGTGAGAATCGCCCTCGTGTTCTCAAGAGGACCCGCAGGAGTTCTCCGGAGAAACCGGGAGCACAGAATTGAGCTAGTGCTGGAGAGCTAAGTGTTCACTGTTACGGAGCAAGCTTTCCAGAACAATACAGACCTCCAAATGGAGGAGGACCTTGTCTTTGTTTAGGGGTGCGTGTGGTGTGTGTGTGTGTGTGTGTGTGTGTGTATGTGTGTGTGTGTGTGTGTTTTAAACATAAATGAGGATGCACAGCATTCCCAGGAACTCCCATTCTCTACCCTTTCACACTGTGTTCAGTGTGCTGACTGTATACGTCATCACCTGTGCCTCTCTCTGAGGAACCACTCCATCTTTGGCTCCCCAAGTTAGATAAGGGCTGTGTGAACACTGTTTCCAACCGGGCCTCAGGGCACGCAGCCAGCATTCACCAAATGCTGCCAGCTGAGCAAAGCACCCACGGACCTTAGAACCTCTATTGCCTTGGAATAAAAAAAGGGCAGACAACTGCATTATTCTGCAGGTTCAACATTTTTTGCTTATTCATACAGGATATTCCCAATCACTCCTCACCCTGGGCCAAGTCCATGTGACGTTACTCTTGTATTCATTTCCTATCGCTGCCGTGACAAAGTACCACAAGCAAGACAGCTGAAGACAACAGAAATGTATCATGGCTGTCCCTGAAGGCTGCAAGTCCAAGACGTAGGAGTCACTAGGGCTTTGTTGCATCTGAAGGGTCTAAGGAAGGCTCCTGCCTTGCTTCTTCCTAGTTTCTACAGGTAGCTCAGTCCCTGGTATCCCTTCCCTCACAGCTGCTTTGGTCTGATTGCTGCCTCCACTGTTACCTGGCATCCTCACCATGTGTCTCTGTGTCCGAATTTCCCTCTTCCATTAAGGGTGCCAGTCATCGGGTTAGGCCACAGCCTAATGAGCTCATCTTCACATGTTTGTATCTGCAAAAGCCCTGTTTCTAAACAAGGTCACAGGCATGGATACTGGAGGCAGGGACTTGAGCATATCTCTTTTGAGAGACACGATTCAACCATAACGCCATGCATTACATTTTCCTAACTGAAGTATTTATGGCTGTTGCTTCTCTACTATATTCCCTTATTAGTCCTGGTATAAGAGAAAGAAAAACAGAGACACAGTCAGACTAATTCTGGCTATCTCTAGCACTTGGCACATGATTATATTAGCATTTATCTGATTGTAACAATTATTTGATTCTGTGCCAGTTCCAATCCCTGACTTGAAATTGAGATCCTTTAAGACATAGGTTAATAAATGTGTGCCATTTATTAAATAAGACATGAAAGACATAGGTGTTATTTTAACTTAGTGCTTTAATGCCTATCACACGGAGGGATCTCAATAAATGTTTGTCAAGTGAAAGACAGAGAAGAGGATAGAAGAAGGGAGGGGAGTTGGAGGGATTTTCTGGTTTCACCATCAGTCTTTGCTCTTAACCAGATTAACTTGCCTCCCCCTTAACCTTTTCTAATTGCCTCCATTAATTTCCCTCTCTAGCCTTGCAAGGATTCAAACTCATTATCAGACATTACTGATAAGCCATGAAGGGAGTGATAAAGAAGAATGGTTTAGATATTAATCTGTCTCAAATCTGCAGATAAGACAGGTTAACTCTGGGGGACTCCTTAAAACCTGTGATGCTGTGGACTGCTAATAAACACTGCTGTGGTGGGGATTTTCTGTGCCGTCACCATGGTCAGGAACTCTGCTTCATTTAGAGCTGCATATGGGGTCATTTAGTATCAACTGCTCAAATATCTAATCTCAAAACTGTCTTCACCCACATAAAGGGCTCTGTTGAACATCCTCCATAACCAGTTCACTTGCTGTACTAGTTATCTACTGCTGCATAACAACAGGACCATGAACTTAGTGGCTTAACACAACACATAGCTTTAATCATAGCTTTAATCAACCCATAGCTTCCATGGGTCAGAAGTGCAGACACAGTCACACTGGCTCTTCTCTCCAGCATCTCTGATGAAGCTACAATCAAGGAGTACACCAGGGCAGGGGGCTTATCTGAGGCTCAAATGGGGAAGGATCTGCTTCTAAGTTCACACAGTTGTTGACAGAGTTCAGTTCCCAAGAGGGAGGTCCAAGTCCTATGTAATGCAATGCCAGAAGTCACTTTCCATCAACTGGCCATGTTCTGTTAGTTAAATAAATGCAAGTCACAGGTCTCACCCACACTCATGGGCAGGAAATTCCATAAGAACGTGCACACCAGGAACAGGGATCACCAGGGCTCTCTTGAGCATGCATTTACTATCCTTGCCAACGAAGGCCAGATTTCTCATGAAAACTTGAAGGCCATAGGCTCTTGTGGATATAGTATGGCAGATGTCTTGTAAACACTAGCCATCATCATGGATCAATGACTACCTTAACTCAGATTGAAGTTATGCTTTCTCCATTTGTTTGTTCAACAAATATCTATTAAGCATGTATTAGTTAAATATTTTTCCTGTCATTAAGTAGAGAAAGCAAATGTGTATAACTTAAACTCAAAACAGATACTTTCACCCCCAAAATGCATTCTTGGTACAAAGCATCTATATATTCTAAAATTCTAAAATTAAAACAAAACGTATTTATTTTTGAGAGAGAGACAGAGTGCGAGTGGTGGAGGGACAGAGAGACAGGGAGACACAGAATCCAAAGCAGGATCCAGGCTCCGAGCTGTCAGCACAGAGCCCGATCATAGAGGCTGATATGGGGCTCAGACTCACAAACTGTGAGATCATGACCTGAGCTGAAGTTGGATGCCCAACCGACTGAGCCACCCAGCTTCCCCTAGAGCATCTATATATTTTAGGTAAACATGCTTACCAGTGTCTTTGGTATAACTGTTGCAGTGATGATAAAGTTAGGGGAAGAGTTGGAGGCCATAATAGGAACACAGGATCTGAAAGATGTGAGCAAAGCAGTGGTCAGAGTTCACTGGGGGCCACTGCTTTCTGCTAGCCTGGAGCCCATGCCCTCAGCACCCTGATGTGGGGCCACACTGGAGGGAAAGTGGGTTCTGAGACTCCTGCACAAACCAGGAACCTCAGGGGGAAAACAATGGGAGGACATATCCTCTGGGAAGGGGCATAGCTACATTTGTCTGACCTGGCTTTAGAGGGTTTGAGGAAAAGCAGGTAACTGTCTCTGAAAATTCCTAAAACATAACCTTTCATTCACATGCTTTCAGACTTGAAGATGCAGTATGGGTGAAGCCTAAAAAACCCCAAACCAAAATTTTAATCAAGGGTCTTGTGTTTCTCATTCTCTACCTGCACTTCAGAAGTCCACGTGGAAAATCCCTGCATACCA
The DNA here is from genome assembly GCF_022837055.1 of Prionailurus viverrinus. Classification (NCBI taxonomy): domain Eukaryota; kingdom Metazoa; phylum Chordata; class Mammalia; order Carnivora; family Felidae; genus Prionailurus; species Prionailurus viverrinus. The sequence goes on from NC_062579.1 coordinate 2,713,045, forward strand.
TTTTTGGAAAAGTCTTGTGTGTTGTGCGCATGTCTGTTAAATGACAGCCTTTGTTGCTAATGCATAAAGATGGGGTTTCTAAATAGTGATCTTATTTTTGGCAACCTGATGAAGTATCTTTTTCATTCTGATGTTTTCACAGCTTCTTCAGTGTTTTCAATTAAACAATCATATCATTTCCAAATAATGGCAGTTGTTTTTTCTAATTCTCAGATTCTATTTATTTTCCTTTTACTTTTGTGCTGGCTAGGACATTTAGTATAATGTGGTATAGAAATGACTTCAGGCTTTTTTTTCCCTTCAAGATATGAAAGGCAGTTTCCTTGAGCATAGCTTCTGCTATGGTATTTTTCAAGCTATGTACCAGCTTAAGAATATTTTATCATACTGCTAGGTTTCCAGAGATTTTATTTCAAGATCATAGATTAATACGAATTATTTCCTGCATTTATTGACAGAAATATATAGGTTTCCTCCATAAACCTGTTAATGAAGTAGATTCAATGAATACTCTTACCTTGAATATAAGAATGATCCCATAAGCATTGTTACAAATATGTCCACAAAAAATAGCAGGCACAATTATATACATGGCTTTGTCTAGCTCTTCAAAGAACATTTTAATCTTGCACAATAACTTTTAGTCTAAGTAAAACACTCTAACATAACTTAGGTACCTAAAGCAAACAAAAATAATGAAAGAATCATAATTAAAAAAGAAAAAAAGGCTGTGTGAATACATTTACTGAAATATCCAAAATGGGCAAATCCCATGAGACATAAAGCAAAGTGGTGGTGGCCAGGAGTTAGGAAAATGCAGAGTGATTGCTCATGTGCACCAAGTTTCTTTTAGAGGTGATGAAAATGCTCTAAAGTTGATGATGGCAATGCATGAGCAGCTCTACAGATATACTAAAAACCATGGAATTATCTACCTTAGATGAACAAATGATGCAATAAGCAGATTATAAGTCAATAAAACTCTTTAAAAAAATTTTTAACATCTATTTATTTTTGAGAGACAGAGAGAGACAGTGTGTGAATGGGAGAGGGGCAGAGAGAGGGGGAGACACAGAATCCAAAGCAGGCTTCAGGCTCTGAGCTGTCAGCACAGAGCCTGACATGGGACTCAAACCCATAAAGTGCAAGATCATGACCTGAGTCCAAGTCAGATGAATAAAGCTTTTTAAAAAAGAGTGTTAGCCAATCCCACTCATGAACATAGATATAAAAATCCTAAAGTATGGGGCGCCTAGGTGGCTCAGTCGGTTGGGCGTCCAACTCTTGGTTTCAGCTCAGGTCATGATCTCATGGTTCACGAGTTTGAACGCCACATCAGGCTCCGTGCTGACAGCGCAGAGCCTGCTTGACATTCTCTCTCTTCCTCTCTCTCTGCCCTTCCCCACTCTCTCTTTCTCTCAAAATAAATAAACACTTTTTAAAGATAGAAAACATAGATGACCAATACATATTAGAAAAAGTGCCAAATTTCAGTAGCAATCAGAAGAAAAAATGCAGTTTTAGCACACAATGAGCTGGTTGAAGATGAAGGTGCAGAGTACTAACTCCCCTCCTCCCACGGTCATACTAAACCTACAGCTATATATGGAACAATTTCCTCCAAATTTACAATGAAATTTCATTTCATATACCACAGATCACGAAGAGTTAAAAAAAAACTTATTATCTATGGGAAAGGACATGCACCTATGGAAAGTCTCATACATTGCTGGCAGCAGTAAAAATGATTTGGAAAATGATTTGGTATTACCTAGTAAATTTGAATTTGTGTATATTCTACAGCCTAGCCATTCCATGCTTGGGTAACATTCCCTAGAGAATAAACTTCTGTGTATGTGCTCTAAGAGACATAGTTACAAATGTTTATGTCAGCAACATTGTTAATAGCAAAGTTCTTAAGATTCTTAGAAGCTCTTTGGTCTAGCTGAGAGGATCTAATTATTCTTCACCATGTTAAATCTTTCAGTGATTTCAACAAAGCTTCACAAAAATACAGTCTTGATTTGATCTTTATCCCCAGGCTATCTTTTGAGAATCTAACTTTGGGGAAAACTGGAGATGAGAAAGTTTTAATTTCTAATCCAATTGTGCCCCTATATCCTCTCTCTGAAGTCAGCTTGGAAACTGTCCAGATCTTTTTTTTTTTTAATTTTTTTAATGTTTATTTATTTTTCAGAGAGAGAGAGAGAGACGGAATTGCAAGTGGGGATGGGGCAGAGAGAAGGAGACAGAATCCAAAGCAGGCTCCAAGGTCTGATCTGTCAGCAGAGAGCCCAACGTGGGGCCCAAACCCACGAACTGTGAGATCAATGACCTGAGCCAAGGCCGGATGCTGAACTGACTGACCACCCTGGCACCCCCAGATCTTCTTCTAGCTTATCTCTTTCATCATATTCAGTTAAAATGAACCAACAGACACTCAACTTTTCACTTTGCAGGAAAGGAGGAGTTTCAACCACCAGGAGCTACAACATTGTTATTTTTATTAGTTTTTTTGTGTGAGCAGACACATAAATAAAGTATTACAACAGGGTTGTTTTTTTGAAAAGATTTTATTTTTAAGTAAACTCTACACCCAACCTAGGGCTTGAACCTACAACTCTGGGACCAACAGTTACATGCTCCATGGACTGACCTAGGTAGGCACCCTAAAGATAAGTATTTTTTTTAATTGCATGCTAATGTGAAGGGGAATGTCCACTTTACCTAGATGGCTGACGACAAAGCATTTTCTAAAGTGCTAAGACTAGAGTAGTGATTTAATTCCAGGCATGTGAAATCCAAGGGACCAAAAGTCCATGCAACAGGGCAGCAAGTGCAAGGGCCCTGAGGTGGGAACGTGTCTGGTGTGTTTGAGCAGTAGAAGAAAGGCCAGTGAGTTGGAGAACAGAGATCAGACAGAAAAAAGTCAAAAAAAAAATCAACTTAGTAGAAACTCAGTAAAGTCGTGAAAAGACAGAAAACTGTGTTGCCTTTGCAATGCTAAGTAGGTAGTTGTTCAATGGTTTCCATTTGTTATGTTGATCAAAATACTGCTATTGTGAGGGGGAGGGGTTGGGGATTGAGGGGGTAAAGTGGGGGTAAAGGTGGTGGAGGAGGGTTACTGATACTAGATGATCCTGGTTTATTTAGGCTCTGGATCAGAATTATGAGATTAGCAAAGTTTGTCTTGATGGCTACTCGTTTCTACTTTCTGCTCCATATTTCCCAATGTATCGATTGCACAAGCTTCTCACTCTTTCCGTGCTGTGCCTCTGACTTGGGCCAGCCCTACCTAAATAAGAGCACCCTCCAAAGATTAAGCTACTCCTTTGTAAAAAGAACTCAGGAATGGGGCGCCTGGGTGGCTCAGTCGGTTAAGCATCTGACTTTGGCTCGGGTCATGATCTCACAGTTCGTGAGTTCAAGCCCCGTGTTGGGCTCTGTGCTGACAGCTCGGAGACTGGAGTCTGTTTTGGATTCTGTGTCTTCCTCTCTCTGTGCCCCTCCCCTTTAAAGGGGAACTCTTAAAGTTAGATAGAAGGATAGAAAAGATAGAAAATGTCTCAGCTACACACAGATGGTCTCCAACTTATGACGGTTCGACTTAGGATTTTTCAACTTTCCAATGGTGTGAAATCCATACACATTCAGTAGAAATGGCACTTGGGAATTTGAATTTGGATCTTTTCCTGGGCTAGCAATATGCGGTCTGATCTCCCTCGTGACACTGGGTAGTGGCAGCAAGCTGTAGTTGCCCGTAGGCACGTGATCATGAGAGTCAACGAAGGATACAGTGAGAAACATTCTGTCCCCATACAGCCATTGTGTTTGTCATTTTCAGTACGGTATTCAATAAATTCCATGAGATATTCACCATTTTATTATAAAGTAGGCTTTGTGTGAGACACTTTTGCCCAACTATAGGTTAATAAAAGTGTTCTGAACACGTTTAAGGTAGGCTGGGCTAAGTTATGGTGCTCAGGAGGTTGAGTGTATTAAATGTATTTTCTTCTTAGGATATTTTCAACTTATGAGGAGTGTATCAGAAGTAACTGCATCGTAAGTTGAAAAAAATGTGAAATAAGTTTAGTCTTGACAACATCAATGGGGACAGGTTTTTCTTTCCCCTGCTGTGACTCAGATATCCTAACTAAGCATATATCCTTTAGGTTGTTCACTGGGGCTAATTTAAAAAAAAAAAAAAAAAGGAAGAGCATTATAGTTAAGGAAGGAAGGAGTTATTTCTGAGTAACATTCATTACATTTCTTTTGCACATGGTGTTAAATGGTGATCAACCTTTGTGTTTTCTCTGTAATTTTTCTCTGCTTCCCACACTAGATGTCACTGTGTAGCTCATTATTAAATCGCCTAAGGAAACTCTTCCTAGAGAAAGGGAAACTAAAAAAGATCACGAAGGATGCCTAATATGGGAGCACCCAAAATGTGTGCAACCACTCTGCTCAACTGGCTGACATTCGGCCAGGAGACAGCTCATTTTCTATACATGACTTACCATTAGTCTAGCTCAGGGTAATGCTCAGAAAACTTATCAACAACTTGACTTTTTTCTGTCTTTTCCGCATTTGCATACCTGTCAACCTGATAAAAACTGAGAATTTGGGAAATGCAAATCGCCTACTCATGAAATTTAATGATGTGCACATGTGCTCTATTTTAAAATGGTGCAAAAATATGCCATCTCCTGGATGCTTAAAAAAAGCGCCTCCACCCCATCCAAGGTAATGGAACTGTAGAGTGAAGACCCAACCCCACATCCTTTGTCTTTTTTCACCTCCTGTTTCTGCTGCATCATAGAGCTTAAAATCAGAAATGAGCTTTCAATACACAGGGTGACCAACTGTCCCAGTTTGCCTCAGTTGAGGGGTGTTTAAAACCAAGGCAAGTTGGTCAATCTACTGGCTATTGACACCATGAAGATTCATTTGCTTTCATTATTACAAACCCACTGCCCCGTACGAGAACTCCTCTGAACACACACCCACACAACCCTGAGTTCTTTTTACTTAAGAACGAACCACAAGAGAAGCAATGTTACTCAGTTTACAAGGCTTTTTAAATTCCACCAGAACAATGGGTTTGAGTTGCTGGCTGGCACTCAAAAGGCAAAAATATCTTCCAGGATGCTTTCCAGAAGTAGAAGTGTTTGGTCATGTCCAGCTTGAACAAGAGTGACTACGGAAATGGAAAGATTTGAACCACCTCTAAAGAGTGCACTGTAAGAGATTTCCAGGCACTCTTCTAAGGTAAATATGACTCCATCTTGGCAAAAAGGATGTGCCTACACCAGGTGAGAGGGTTAGCCGTTTCCAACAAATGTAAAGAACTAATGACCAGTATGGATCAAAGGTAGTAACTCTACAGTGTATGACACAATCAGTGACTTTGATTCAAAGGCGTGGTTTTTTGAAAAAATTTTTTAACGTTTATTTATTTTTGAGACAGAGAGAGACAGAGCATGAATGGGGGTAGGGTCAGAGAGAGAGGGAGACACAGGATCCAAAGCAGGCTCCAGGCTCTGAGCTGTCAGCACAGAGCCCGATGCGGGGGTCGAACTCACTGACCGTGAGATCATGACCTGAGCTGAAGTTGCACACTTAACCGACTGAGCCACCCAGGTGCCCCAAAGGTGTGGTTTTGATGTGGATCTAAAATAATATCTAAAATAAGATGAGATCATCTTTCTCCAAGAAGTACCAGTGGACAAATTACTCAGTTAGTGTTTTAGGAGATGATGATGATGATGATGATGATGATGATGATGATGCCTCTGTTTCCCTCTTTAATTTTCACACCTACACTATGAGGAATCTACCCATATTTCCATTCTGCCGACAAGGAATTCTGGGTGCATACCCGCTAGACTTTGCACAGACAAGGGAGCGGAACGAGGTCTCTCTGATGCAGGAAATGCAGCATCTCACCACCCGTCCTTACTGTGTGTGGGGTACCAGCCAGGGTATTCCCGGTAAGGAATCAGATGCTGCTCAGGAATCCTTCTTGGGAGCCATCTGCCTGACTATGGCCTATAAGCATCTGGAGGAACACCCTGGCTTAGGGAATACTGTTTCATGTCTCATCTGAAGAGTTTGTTTAAAAAAAGAGAGAGAGAGAGATAAGTTGGAATGAATAGAATCTACAGTGTTTTCTCCAGATTTTGTAAAGCAGATAACCTAAGACTCTTAAAAATAATTACGGAAATGTTGGCAGAAAAAAAAGATGCCGAGGACAGTTTGATAAACTGCTTACTGGTGCAGAAGTAGGGAGGAATGTGGAGGCACCTGGGGCCAGGACCAGTGGTGAACAGCTACCACTCACAGACTGTCAGTGGCAACGGAGAGACATGGTTCCCAGAACGTGGTAGTACCTGCATCCCAAGGCTGACCTCGTGCCTCGTCCCCATGTCCTCCTAGAGCCCAACATGAAAGCAGCAGGCATATGTCCATGCAGGTACTCCATCAGCTGCAGACAGAATGCTTACAGATAGTTCCTCCCAGGTAACAGAGGGAGTGGAGAAGGACTGAGGTGCATCCCGTGGGGTATGAGAAATATACCCACTGCAACTTTTCACTGCTTTACACACGTTCCGACTGGCTTCTCTGCCTTGTGTGTCCTCCATCAGGCTCTAAATGACTCCTGTCACTGCTGAGCTTCTTGAAAGACCCAGTTGCCTGTTCTGCTTACAAATGCTCCTAGTTCTACCTCACATCTACAAGTTTCATCAACACAGCATCAACCAGCAAATAATGTCTGCCACAAACACCTCCAACATCATGAAAGCAGATTTGGGAACATTAGAAATTTCATTACTCTTCTGAAAAGTATGTTTTCGAAGATTCTTCTTTGCCTTATGAACCTAGCTACACAAAGTTTCCTGAAAATGCTTTGTTGGCATCATGGTGGAAGGGTGTTTACAGAATCCTGTGGCTGCAGGGTGGAAAAGATGCCTTTGATGTTAGTGTTTTCTGAAAGATGGACAACAATCTCTTCCAGAATTATTTCCAGTCTCCCATTCTCCAACTTTCACACTGTGAGAGAGGATGAGGTAAAAGTCATCTGCCCACCACCCAGGTGGCTCAGTTGGTTAGACTTCTGCCTGGGTCGTGACCTCATGGCTCGTGAGTATGAGCCCCACGTCGGGCTCTGTGCTGACAACTTGGAGCCTAGAGCCTGCTTCGGATTCTGTGTCTCCCTCTCTTTCTCTCTGCCCCTCCCCACTTGCACTCTGTGTCTCTCTCTCTCAAAAATAAAAACACATTAAAAAAAAAGTCATCTGCCCACTTCTCTGTAGCATCACAGTTTAACCCTTCCATTTCCACTCACTGTTGGGTTTCCCCAGAGCCACTTTGGAGGCTGAGATGTCAAACAACATCCGGCAGGTATGCTGGGAACAATGAGATTCATTAACCAGGGGTCACACCTCTATAACCCAAATCTGTTATCTTGTGAGTCTGCTCTCTCTTGTCCGTTAGAAACAAATTTCTTTTTTCAATAGCCGGTGCTTCGACTGAGAATTGCTGGAAAAGAACTAACTTGATTTTGTATTCTTATCACAGTTTTGAATGGTGCTATATACCCTGTGTGTGTTTTCTGGTTTTCTCAAATTGAAAAATTAAAAAGCAATTGATAGGACTGCATTCAAAACATGCAGACACATTTATGCCACAGTCAGATCTCCTCCATCTCTAAAATCAGCAGTGGAGGGGCAGCTGGGGGGCTCAGTCGGTTGGGCATCTGACCTCGGCTCAGGTCATGATCTCACGGTGCGTGTGTTTGAGCCCCACGTCAGGCTCTGTGCTGACAGCTCAGGGCCTGGAGCCTGCTTCGGACTCTGTGTCTCCCTCCCTCTCTGCCCCGACCCTGCTTGCACTCTGTCTCTCTCAAAAATAAATAAATGTTAAAAAAAATTTTTTTTTTTAAATCAGCAGCATATATGAGGATACGCAAGTCAGACCTGAAGCTCAGGGGGTGTAGATGACTTAGTGCCTTAGCTCCTGCGTGAACGTGCATGCTCTATGACCACATCTGCACCACACCTCCCCGAGCTGAATGCAGTAAGGGTGCAAGGCTAAATGGAAGAATGCCTCCTCCACAAAGATGTCCCTGAAACCTGCAACAATCCTGAGACAGGAAGATTATCTGGATGGCCTGGGGATGCAATGTCATCACAAGGGTCATGACGACAGGGAGGCAGGAGCTGCAGAAGACAGAAGGTAATGTGAGGAGGAAAGCAGAGGTCAGAGACAGAAGGAGAAAATTGGAGTGGCCACCCTGATAATCTACAGATGTGAGAAGAGGGCCAAGTGCTACGGGACACAGGGAACCTCTAGGGGCTGGAAAAGGCAAGGAAACAGATTCTTTCTTAGAACCTGTAGTAGGAACACAGCCACCGATTTTAGCCCAACAAGACTCTTTTCAGACTTCTGAATCCAGAATTGTAAGATCGTAGAGTTGTGTTATGTTAAGCTGCAAAATGTGGTAATTGGTTACAGTGGTAACGGGAAACTAATACATCTGGTTTCTCTCTCTCTCTCTTTTAAGTTTATTTATTTGCTTTGAAAGAGGGAGTGGGAGAGGGGCAGAGAGAGAGGAAGAGAGAGAATCCCAAGCAAGCTCTGCACTGCCAGCATGGACCCCTATTCAGGGCTCAAACTCATGAACCCTGAGATCATAACCTGAGCTGAAATCTAGACTTGGACGCTTAACTGACCGACTCACTCAGGTGCCCACATCTGGTTTCCTCAGTCTCATTCTTTCTGTAACACCATGATTGCCTGCCCTCTTTTCTTCTCCTCCTTGGATCTTTCTCCCTCACATAAAGCTCTATGGTCTGGCCCCTCAAGCATAGCTCTTGAAATACGAGAAGTACAAATAGAGAATTTCGCACTTCTTATTCAACACTATAGTCTGGTTCACAAGGCCACTTGCTTGTTGCTAAATCCTAATTGGGTCAACATCCATTTGATATTGGGAACAAGACATGACCTTGATGCTTCTCTTTTCACTTCCTCTACAAGAGAACCTTCACTCACACTGTCATCCCTGCCTAGGCCGAAGAACCTGACAGAGCTATGGGAAAGGCTGTACTCAAAAATGGAAAAAAAAAAGAAGAGTAATTTAATAATATTAGCTCATGTTACAAAAGTACCACCTGCAATGCCTTATTGCTGTGTCAGGGGAAAAATAAAGTCTTTGTCCTTAGATAGCTTATTGTCTAGGTCAGCATTTTGAAAAATTGAGTTGTGCACCAGAATCCTAGGCGAGGCTTGTTAAAATAGCTTGCAGGCCCAGCCCCAGAGTTCAGGGCTTAGTAGGAGAATTCGTGTTTCCAAGAGACGCTGCCGCCTGTGTAACGGGAGAGGCGGAGTGCAAAGCGGAAAAATGAACAACACAAGGTAGTGAGTGGAAGCAGTGTGTGAGAAGTGCCAGTAGGCAGGGAGAATGGTGGAAATCAGTGTTGACTGGGGAGGGAAAACGCAGTTCATGGTGTCTGTGGCACCGAACTGGCCCAACCAGACTCTGAGTATGGGCGTAATTCCAGGTCTAAGGAACAATAAGCATGGAAGCCAAGGGAGACTGCGCGCAGTATGTGGCCAGGAGATGGCCAGCAGATCCCAGCAGCTGGGGGTAGGGTGTGTGGAGGGGGTTAGGGAAGTTAGATGGGTCCGGACTAGTTGACTTGAGTACCAGCAAGACCTGTGCAATTTGCCGCACCCTTTCCTTACAACAGACTATGCACCTGGTGTTGGAGGATTTGGTGCAGGGGAAACACAGAGGAAGACATTTTGAGCATCTATCGGACCTGGGGTCAGAGCTTGAGCTGGGGTCACATGCACAGGGAAGAGAGACGGGCATAAAGCAGAGGCAAGAGAAGAAATGAAAAGATTTACGCCAAATGATTCAGTGTAGGTCAGAAAGAGAGGGTCAGAGGAGGTAGGAGAGATAGAAGGAGCAGAGTTGGAGGTGGGCAGGAGGTCCAGGACAGTGAGTCAGCTCGACTCGACGTGTGCGGCCAGAGGGAGCTACAGGCAGGACCAGCGCTGGCATTTTATCTTTTCCAGCTGACCCTGGCTCCACATATTTCATTTCCAAAGTCCTCCTGGACACATCCACGATGCGTCCTCAAAAGGACTGAAATTAAGTACCACCTTGTTCATATATGTTTTCCTGGGAGTGATGGAAAAAATATGGTCTATTTCTTTCTGAAGCTTCAGAGGTAGAATGAATAAACAGCTCTCAGCAGTTTTCCCTTCTTGCAGCAAGAGAAGCAGATCTCATTCCGAAGGAGAGCCAAACTTTCAGTCTGGGAGCATGACTATCTCACTGGGTCCTTTGGATATGGAAAAGAAAGCCTAAGTAGTATCCTCAAATGGAATCAGAATAAAGAGGAGTTAAGTAATTCTGCATAGTAACAGAGGAAACATTTGCCACCACAAGCATGGATGAGGATATACACATATAAACTTGGATGCAGGTGCTGGTGTAAGTACAGATGTCATCGTACGTGCCCATGCGGATGTGTACATAGATGCAGATGTACACGGCAGAGGTACAGAAGAAGGTACAGATACAGGACAGGCATGTAGATGTAGATGTAGACATAGTAACAGACAGAGGTATCACTTTAGGTAGAATAGGTGTGGGACTGACGTACATATAGTTGAAGTTATAAGAATAGCCACAGACACAGATTTTCAAAATGACAGTTTTAAGAACAGATTAAGTATAAAAGAAGATGTACACACAGGTTACATGTAGACATAGATACAGACATAAATGAAGACAATAGAGGATCAGACCTGGTTCTTGTCGGTTCCCTCCACTTAACAATGACAAACACAGTGACGATGGACTTCCAGATGTTTTCATGAGTCCAATGCCATCAATGAAGGGACTCACCTTCGGGGACTTTGTAAGCATGCTAATACTCTTCCCCTGACCCACATAAAGTAAGTGCTTAAGAAGGTGAAGATAGGCATATGGTGGCATCTATATGCATCGTTGACAGACACGGTCTTGTTTTCTTGCCTACAAAATAAATATTTACTTTAAAGTACAACATACGTTCCAAATTAGACTTTGTGCTCTCAGCTCTCTCAGCTCTAATTAGTCATGATTTTCACTAGGTGTGAAAAGTGTCTCTTGTATGATCTTTGCAAGAATTCTTAAAAGTCATTTAAAAGCATATTAAAAATCAGGTAGTTATAGTAACCAGCTATCATAATATAATGCCTTTGTTTATACAGTACCTGGGCAAAGGGTTTTATAATTACCGTGACTTATTAAATGATTTCATAATGATCTGTCACATTCATTCCGTATTCACTTCAAAAGCAAATTTTGAATTTTCTGACTACGTATATTATAGATGATTAAGGGGACCATCACTTAATAAAATATAATCTATGGCTGCATGTTTATGCTACACCCTCTATTGTCAGAGTAAATACAGTTAGAAAATAACTCCAGCTACTGTTAGTTTTAAATTCTAGAAAATACACAAAATTCAAATTTCTAGTATAGAGTGTAAAATTCTTTCTTGGCTTCTTTTGCTTAAATGCTGGACATGCGGACCCTTAACTATTGTATATAGTACTTTATCATCCCCTGTTCCTTCAATTAATTCCAATACAATTAAGTGGGTCACCATTTATATTTTTATAAGTGGATACTGAATTAGAAATGGAAACTGAAAATGGAAATGAAATTCCCCCACCCCAAATTTATTATTATTATTATTATTATTATTATTATTATTATTTGAATGCTCTGCACACCAGTGTGCCTTCTCTTGAGAACATGTGTATAACAGATCCGGATGCTCCAGAGAAGGAAGTGGTCCTAGTGCTGCACCTGAGCCCAGTGTCACGGTGTTTAGCTGCACATTGTCACCATGGAGAGGAAAACAGTAGTAATGATGCAGGAAACCAGAGCAGGGAAGGCTGAAGTCTCCATGTAAAATGAAAACCTGTTCACGAGATGAAATCAATGCAAAAGGTGGACAAGAGGCGGAATGAGGTAAATTTATCAAATGCAAAATGGACTGAGGATAGAGATTTGGAACGCGGATAAATTCTAGGCAAATGTGACCTAGGGCTTGATCAGCCAACAAGGGAAGAGACATGGAACAGACGCTCATTTTGTGAAGAAGTACGCACATCTTACCCAAGTGTCAGAGGACTTTTCTAGAAGATCACGCCTTGATCAGAAAGGTCTTGAAAGCTTAGATTAGAATTGGAACAAAAAAGTGTTAACAGGTAGTAATTTTTTTTTAAGATACAAAACCTTCTTAGAAACATAAAAATGGCTCTTAACTTCTCAAAGAGATGGTAATAAATCTTTCTGAGGATTTATCTTTAAGAAAGTAATTAAAAAATATAGAAAATCTTAACCTCGGAGAGTCTTCTCAGAATATTATTTCTAACAGTAAAAAATTAGAAACAACCTAAACATACAAAATACAGGTAAGGCTAACAGTTTATCCATTTGATAGGAAAGCGTATAGAAAATAAGTTGGTGCTTTAATAATAATGATGATACCAACAAATAATTAGCAAGAAAACAGCCATCAGTGAAGGAAGCGACTTAAAGTCTCTCATATTAAAATCTCAAATGTTAAATAAAATGCCTATTAAGGTAATTCTTTAGACCTGGGTCTATCCTTTTATTTGCAGGGTCTTAGTATCTTTAAAACAAGAGACCAGTCTTCAGATTTTTCCTACAATTTTCTAAACTTTCTAAGGTTTGACACTGGGATTTAAAAAAAAAATTTTTTTTAATGTTCACTCATTTTGAGAAAGAGAGAGAGACAGAGCGCAAGTGGGGGGAGGAGCAGAGAGAGAGAGGGACACAGTATCTGAAGTAGGCTCCTGGCTCTGAGCTGTCAGCACAGAGCCTGTCACAGAGCTAGAACTCACAAACCGTGAGATTATGACCTGAGCCGAAGTCAGACACTTAACCAACTGAGCCACCCAGGCGCCCCAACACTGGGATTTTTTTTAACCTGGCTATGTGAGCAAACTCTGCAGTACTTTTTCTAAACATGTGCTTACTGTGAGATTCATTACCCTTAGATTCGATGGTAAATCTTTAGGTGAAAATCAGGGAAAAGGTTGCATTAAGATTTCTCAGAAACAGCATTATGGAAATGGTTTTACTTGTTCTTTCTCTCTCAAGCCTCAATTCTAAAGATCTTATTGTGTCCTGTTCTCCATCCCTTAAGAATGACATCTACCTTGGTTTACTACCTGCTAACTCTAATTTTCTTTCTCAGAACCTGTTCGGCCTCTAAGCCCATAGGTTGTGCCTACTGGGAGTCACACATGTAAATTTCACTAAATTCATTCATTCATCTATGTATCTATGTATCTATCTATTTAAATTTTAGAGACAGAGAGAAAGAGAGAAAGCACACACATGTGAGCACATCAGGAGAGGGACACAGGGAATTTTGAGCAGTCTCCACACTCAGTGAGGAGCCAATGCGGGGCTTGATTCCACAATCCTGCATTCATGACCTGAGCCGCAATCAAGAGTCAGACACTCAACCGACTGAGCTACCCAGGCACCCGATCATTCATTTATTTTTTTAAATAAACACCTATCATGCATCTAAATTTGCAAGGTGTCATGTGAAGCAGACAGATACAAAGGACTTCTTCTAGGGCACTTACCACATAGTCACGGACACAGGCATGAAATACACAAATTGCTACACAGTTATATAATTGAGGGGCCACTAAGAAGTAAACAGAGGGCTTAGAGAGGATTTCAGAGCTGGACCTGGTTAGACGGGGTTTCCATAGAAACGGATCCTGAGACCAGGGTTCAACTGCAAGTGGTATATTTGGAGGTACTCATGCTCTACTTGGGTAGAGAGGAAGTGAGACAGAGAAAGGATGACAGGCAGTGAAAGGGACGTTATTAAGCCAGCTATCATGGAAAGCAGTGAGAGCTTAATCCCATCAACCAGTAACTGTAAAGAATGATGCAAAATGCCAGTTCTGGAATTATCTCGCCAAAGGAGCAAGGAAGCTGGGGCTGGGGAATCACATGCCAACTTGCATGCATCACCTGTGGAAGATGCTTCCCAGAAGGTAATTCCCCAGTGCTTTGAGGCCCCTGGCACACACAGGCACATCAGCCCTCCACGGTCCTGGAAGTTAGTGCTGCAATGAATAGTTAAGGTCCCAGGCATTTGAGCCCTGCACAGCTAGCATCTGCTACTGGGCATGGTAATCTTACTGCACAAGCACTGTACTGACAAAATACAGCTTTGACTGCATGGAAAGTCTTAATGGATACAGCTTTGAGTGCCTAAAACCAGGGTTACTTCTTGAAAAGAAAGAGTTATCAGTGCAGCCAGAATACACAGCAGAGCGACTGCCACAGGTAATATGCTTCAGGAGTCCAGATGCATACAGAAGGTGGGGATGATGGTGGTTGGGTCCAGCCAGGGCACAGCTGTGGATGGTAGTACTGAGTGAAGGAAGACCACTGGCACTCCCTTCATATGGGCTGAAGAAGTCCCGCATGTCGGCTCGTCTGGATACACATTCATAGTTTCTGACCAGCTAACAGCTCTTCGTTAATCCTGGGATTAAATAACACACATGACCACAGGTCACAGTATGGGAATCACACTCCTCCACACGCACAGAGCCCTCATTTATGAGCCTTGGATTTCCCAGGCAGGCACAGTGTGGTCCCCACGGATTCCTGAACCCAGTGTGTGGAACCACATGAGAAAGATGCTTCTAAGATGACAGCGTTGATCAGGACCAAAGGTCTTGGCTCTAGCTGTGGGCTCTAGGTGGTCTTATCAAGGATCCAAGACTGTGGTGGATTTCCAAGCATATTTTAAAAATCTTCTCATTCAGACACTCCAAAATTGCATTTATGAGAACAGTAAAATGAACCTTAAAACAATATCAACTTTTAAAACGATTACTATCAACACAGAGGCAACAGTTACTTGGAAAATGTGTGAAGCACTGATTCTCTGATATATGGCATAAACTTGCCTTCCTTATACATGGATAGTAGATCTGTGATTTTGCTGTGCCTAAGTCTCATTTTCTTCATCTATAAAGTTCCACTTAATAGGATTACAAAAGATAAAATAAGGTAATCACTTAGCAATAGTACTTGACAAAGAGAAAATAGCCAATAAATGTTAGCTGCTGTTGTCATTGTTAATTTCTAAAAGATGACCACATAATTTCACTGTCTAGGCTTAGAGCCTTTTATTAGTAAAAGGTAAAGTTATTATTAATTATGCCAGGATTGCAGGCATAAACCTGCACTGTTTCGGGAAAGGTGGGGTGTACACGTTGTAGGTATAAGTAGTTCATATCAACATCTCAGCTGAAATGAGCTATGATTCATCATCAGAAAGGTGACTCTTGATTGACACAGTTATATCAATGACATCTGTGGGGGTGGAGATGGCTAGAAAATGGCTTTGCAGGGGCACTTGGGTGGCTGAGTCGGCTGAGCATCCAACTTTAGCTCAGGTCATTATTTCACAGCTCTCTTGAGTTTGAGCCTGCATCGGGTTCTGTGCTGACAGCTCAGAGCCTAGAGCCTGCTTTGGATTCTGTCTGCCCACTCTTTCTCTGCCTCTCCCCCACTTGTACTCTGTCTCTCTCTCAAAAATAAACATTAAAATTTAAAAAAAAAAGAAAAGAAAATGAGTTTGGAGAGGGGACAATTGAGAACCTCATTCGACAAGTAGACTAAACCTCTACTCCAGTATCGGGGACTTGACCAACCATTCAGTGTTGAGCAAAACAGACTGTTTGAAATTAACTTTTAACTATATTTTTTACATAGATGCCTTCCCTTCACATAGATACACACCGGAGGGTTATTATTTGGCAACCTGCCAATACGGTAAAGTGTCTTTATGTCATGAGTTGTACAACAGCACAGTCATGGAACTGAGACGTTGGCCTGCAGGAGAGAAAGGCCCATAGCTGTTGATGAAGTCATGCTTCAAGTGAGAAACCACTTTTACTTTACAGAATTCCCCTTAAATACTATAAGACAAAGATTCAGAGCTTTAAAAAAAAAATCTAACTCTTGACCCTTTTACCCATATCCCTGGTATTGAAGAGTTATTTCAAAATCTGAATGGGTTCTTGACCATCTACTCTGAAAATGTGTCTTTAAAAAAGTGTTTTTAATGTTTATTTTTGAGAGAGAGAGAGACAGAGACAGAGAGACAGAGTGTGAACAGGGGAGGGGCAGAGAGAGAGGGATACACAGAATCCTTAGCAGGTTCCAGATTCTGAGCTGTCAGCACAGAGGCCAGTGTGGGGCTCGAACTCACAAACTGTGAGATGGTGACCTGAGCTGAAGTTGGAGGCTTAACCAACTGAGCCACCCAGGTGCCCCTGAAAATGTGTCTTTGATGTCTGACATCTGTCCTCTGTGAGGTTATTTTTTTGGAATTTTTTAACGTGTGCTCTTTTTTTTTTTTTTTTTTTTTTTTTTTTTTTTTTGAGAGACAGAGCCAGAGCAGGGGAGGGGCAGAGAGAGAGGGAGACACAGAATCCAAAGCAGGTTTCAGACTCTGAGCTGTCAGCACAGAGCCCAATATGGGACTCAAACCCACAAATGAGAGATCATGACCTGAGCCGAAGTCGGATGCTGCAGCACCTGAGGCACCCCCATTCTCCGTGAGTTTTTACTCAATCTCACACTGCCTCTTGTTACACATATCAGCAAATAATTGCAGAACATGATGAATCCTTTAGTGGTTGCATAAGCCAAGCTACCATGAAGGCAAAGATGACGGACTCTACTGTGTTTGAAAATGCCGTCCACTTCTCAGATACTCCTACTTTTGGATTGTGTCTTTGGACACAGGTTGATTTCTTGATGGTTTGCCTTACAAATGGAATTGCTGAGGCATACAGTAGGCACATTTGCCACTTTCCTAGGTGTTTGCACACTGCTCACACATACTGGCCTTGCCAACATGGTCAGATTCAGAAATTTTGCCAATCTGATGGATGTGAAAATATATCTCATTTTAATTTCAATTTGCATTTTCCCAAATACTACTGATCTTGAACATCTTTTCAAGTTGTTATCACTATTCCTCATAATTGTTGTTATCGCTAATTTACATCCTTCAGGGAACTTTCCATTCAAGCCTTTAATCATTCTCCTTTGATCTCTTTGTCTTTTTTCCAGTTGACTTGTTAGATTTTTATATACTAAACAATAATCTTGAGGTCTGAGATATGTACATAATAGAGATAAGAGAGATGATAAACAGGTAAATATATAGCTCTACTGATAACAGATATCAGTATATATTCTGCTCTGTACCTTTAACTTTTAAATTTATGGTGACTCAGGTCATGAAAAAAATTCAGATTTTAATAAAAGCATAATTATCTCTTTTGTTTACAAGTTTTGTTTCTTGTGTATGGCTTTGAAATTTTATTTCCTACCCTGAAATTATAATCACCAATTCCATACAAATATTTTCAAAACTTTGTTTTCACCTTTAGGCTTAATCTGGCTCCATCTATCCTATGAGATAGAGATCTAAGTTGTTTTTTTTTTCTTATATGGAAAGTCAGTTGTCTGAACACTGTTTACTGAATTTAACTATACGAAAAAGCATGTATTTTTTCCATAATTTTATTGCATCACTTTGCAAAACCCTTGATCTTGAATTATGAAAGAACTCCTCAGTATGTTATTTTTCAGAATTTTCAGAATTATTCTGGTTATTCTGGGAACACTGCTATTATTCATAAATTAATACACATTTGCTAAATACCAACCAAACCAAATTTCCTGGGATTTTTATTGAAATACCTTTGTACTTACCACTGTCTTTCCAGAGAACTGTATCATTATTATAAAGTTGACTCACCAAACACATTATTCTGTAATTTTTCTCTCTACAGAATTCATAGCCCTTTTGTTAGATGCATTCCTAGGTAATGCACGGACTTGGTAATCATGCTGAATAAAATGACATTATTTTCCTTTTACATTTACTAATTTGGTTAGTGCTGGTGTAGAACTGTAGTGGTTTTGTGCATTGAAGTCAATGAATAAAAGTGGATAAATACAGAGCAGTCACGTGGCATTTAATCAGCTACAAGCATGTTTAGTTGTGGGTTTTACTCAAGACCCTTTTCAGAGCATTAAATTTTAAAAGAGCCGAGTAGAGCAACAGACAGGTAAAATGGACACATAACACAACATATCCCAGAGTTTAAAACAATTATATAAGGGCTGAATTCAAGCAGAGCTGAACAGAGGTACAAAACGGATGACCTCAATTAGGAAAATCCACTGAAACACGTCAGTTGTGCACAAGTCGAGACACAGGGAGCCTGCATGTATGTCATCCAAAATGTCATTTCCATTGTTTTTAACTGATACCCTTTGGGTATATATACATATTAAAGAAACATATTTGGTATTTTAAGTTTCAAAGTTGAGGCAGCAGATCCGATTGGAGGAAAAAAAGTCTCTGTACCCTTGAAAGGATCAACAGTGTTCAGATGACCCAGTTACCAAGGACCTACAGGATCATCTAGAAAAACCCATTTGGACAGCATCTCTCAGCAGTACCCCCTGCAAGAGTGAGAAAGATTAATTTCCCACTGGTAACAGGTAATCTGTGCTCGATTAGGCCTAGTATTGTTCCTGGCCTCCATCATTAATACTCAGCAAATGAAAACAAACACAGTTGAATAGCGAAAAAAACTTGCAGGGCCTTGAGTAGATGCAGCCTGACTTGACATTAACATCTTAATAGCTCTGATAGAATCACTTAGGAGCCTAGCTTCATGTAAATAGAAAAAATGTTAATGAGGACAAAAAAAAAAGGATGATTAATAAATGTGATTGAAATGAAATGACCTTCCCTTATTCACTGGGTAATTAAAGTAATCAAGGGAGACCCAGCTGTGATGAGAAATGTCACAGAAGAGACGAAAATACAATTAGCTATCATCACTGCGAAAAATACAGCATTCGATAGGTTTTGTAGAGAAAACGGTGCTTTTAAAAATTGCTTTGAAAGTAAAATAGGGTTTTTTTTTTCTGACTATCTGGAGAATGTTCCTACTTAAGGGAACCTGCAGCAGTATAAAAACACAGCGCTGAGATACAATCCCCGTGGCATAAAAAAGTAGCGTGCAGAGATTTATCTTATGCACCCCTAGATATCCTTTGAATTCTAATTAGACGCTCCCTACAGTGTACAATATCAATCAGAAAACAGTGCCTCAAAGGCACCAGATCACTTCAAGCTCCTCTGATGTTACTCCTGGGGAAAGAGGGGGTGAGGAACACATTGTCCTTAAAATGCCTCTGTCTTTTCTTTTGGCAGAAAAACATGCCACACTGTCCAAAACGCTGGGAAGGAAATCAATCCACATTCCAGGGTCAGCGATAAAGTCTTCCTATACTGCAGTGACCAGGGACATCTGGGCAATGCCGCCTTAAGTCCAGCTGATGAATAAACATAATGCAACCCGCGGCATTCCTTTCCTCCCTCCTTTCATTGGGAAGTCTCCCCTCCACACTCCTGCATATCTTGAGCACCTGGGTGTTCAATAGATGCTTGGCAAATTCACTGTAGAAACAGAGGGAACTATATCACTGTATAGCAACCCCCCCTACATTGTTTTGACTTAGTGAGTTCATCACTTTTATCAGATACATGTTAATGACCTTGACAACGTTGGAGTCTCACATCAGGATTTCCCTCATGGTGCTATTGTGCTTCCTATTTTGAAGTGACTGTAAACCTATGAAGGCGAGAGCTACAGGTCCATCCAGCATTTGTTTCCGAACCTGTTGCTGCCCAGTTTATCATGTTCAAGTGCAGAAAGGAGGGTCAGGCCAGCAGAAATACCCTGTGGAGTGTTAAGAGAGGCAGAGGAGGGTCCTTTTCCGGACTGTCTAGACCACCTTCTGAAAACAAATTACTTTTCTCTATTTTTATTCATTTCCTGTTGGCTTATCTTTCTCTTCCTTTCTCTTTGTTTTTGGTACTTTGCCACTTTATCTGCCTGCCTACACTTTGTGTCTCCCTTCTATCTATCGAGACGTGAGATTTTCTCTCTCCCCATCTTTGGCAAGTCTGTGGATGCTGTTTCTGGTATTTTTAGCCTTCTCTATATAGCCCTCCAGCTCCCCCTTCATTCTTTTGAGTCTTCTTTTCCTTTCTATATTTGATGGGTTGACTCGAATTTATCAGTCACTTAAACACTTGTGGGCTGCCCACAGGGGGAGCATGAGCGGCCAGCAGGGCAGTTGGGATTCCATGACCAGTCACCTCAATCACGAGTGAGGAACACCTTGTTGTGACCAACACAAAGGAAGGTTGTGCTCATTCCAGTGAAGAGACACTGAACAGCTGCATAAAAATGACAGGTAGTGAGGGCAAACTGGGCGCAGGTGGGGAAGGAAATAAATAGAAAAAAAAAATGACCCCTGCCAATCCCTGCCATGTTCTAATTTTATGCATCCCGTATTCAAGCAATACAGTGTAAGATATTCAGATTGAATTGGGGTTTCTAATTTTAAGTCTTAAGAATTCTTCCACGGTGTGAATTTCCATGCTGTCCCTGGTCAGTGCTGAACATGATGTCAGTGTTTTCCAAGTAAATTCGTGTGCAATCTAAAGCATCACCCCTGCAGAGGCCAGACATGTAAGTTTACGGATGGGTCACTGGCCAGTAGATTGCCCTGGACTGAGTTCAAAACCTCAGTATAAAATTGTGGTGGTTGGGGCACCTGGGTGGCTCAGCCAGTTAAGCGGCCGACTTCGGCTCAGGTCATGATCTCTCGGTCCGTGAGTTCGAGCCCCGTGTCAGGCTCTGTGCTGACAGCTCAGAGCCTGGAGCCTGTTTCAGATTCTGTGTCTCCCTCTCTCTGACCCTTCCCCGTTCATGCTCTGTCTCTCTCTGTCTCAAAAATAAATAAACGTGGGGCGCCTGGGTGGCGCAGTCGGTTAAGCGTCCGACTTCAGCCAGGTCATGATCTCGCGGTCCGTGAGTTCGAGCCCCGCGTCAGGCTCTGGGCTGATGGCTCAGAGCCTGGAGCCTGTTTCCGATTCTGTGTCTCCCTCTCTCTATGCCCCTCCCCCGTTCATTCTCTGTCTCCCTCTGTCCCAAAAATAAATAAACGTTGAAAAAAAAAAAGAGAAAGTCTATAAAAAAAAATAATAAAATAAACGTTAAAAAATTAAAAAAATAATAAAATAAATAAAATAAAATAAAATAAAATAAAAAATAAATTGTGGTGGTTAATTTTACGTGTCAACTTGACTGGGCACCCCATATATTTGATCAAGAATCTTTCTGGGTGTTTCTGTGAAGCTGTTTTTGGAGGAGATTAACATTCGGTATACTGAGTAAAGCAGACTGCTCTCCATAATGTGGATGGGCTTTATCCAATCAGTTGAAGGGTTGAGTAGAACAAAAAGCCTGACCCTCCCCCGAATTAAAGAGAACTCTTCCTGACAGTCTTCGAATTGGGACATCAACTGTTTCCTACCTTTGGATTTAGACTGAAACACTGGCTCTTCCTGGGTCTCAGGCTTTGGGACTCAGACTAGAACAAAACCATCAGGTCTCCTGAGTGTCCATGTTGCCAATGCACCCTGCAGATCTTGAGACTTGCCACTCTCCATAATCACATGAGCCAATTCCTGATATTAAATCTCTTTCTGAATATATGCACAACCTACTGGTTCTGTTTCTCTGGAGAATACTGATTAATACAAAAATCTTACCTGCATGAGACACCTTAATAGTCATTTATCACAGCATCATATTCTTTTTTTTTTTAATTTTTAAAAATTTGTATTTATTTGAGAGCGAGAGTGTGTTCGCACACAGTGGGGGAGGGGCAGAGAGAAGGAGAGACAGAATCCCAAGCAGGCTCTGCACCATCAGCGCAGAGCTCAGTGCAGGGCTCAAACTCATGAACCACGAGATCATGACCTGAGCCGAGATCAAGAGTCAGACCCTTAACTGACTATGCCACCCAGGCACCCCGCATGGCATCATGTTCTTACATGTAAGGACAATAAGGTCCAGAAAGACTATGGAATCTCATGAAAGCTAAACAACAAAACAATGTCCTTGCTAACTTTGCTTTTTTTTTCTCATGTCTTGCGGGGATTCTAGGACAGCCATAGCTTTGTTTATGATTTGGGGTGCATAGAATCTAATTCACTATTATTAAATAATATATTATTATTTTATTCCATAGAATAAAAGGATCCAATTCTTAAGCCTCCAGATGTTACAAGCCACAAGTGGAACATATTGAAGAAGAGGTGAAGATTCTTCCAACATTACTAAGTTCGCTCCAACCCGGCAAAGATGATCCGGAAAGTTTCTGTGAGTATATTCTTTATTAACTTAATTTCATCAAAATGTCTATAGTACTCCTCCAACCACTGAGATAAAAACTATCTCTGGTTTCCCTTGTGTCTGTTTCTTTTTTAAAGTAGGCTCCACAGCCCGTGGGGGGGTGGGTGGGGTCTCACATGGGGCTTGAACTCACAACCCTGAGATCAAGACCTGAGCCAAGATCAAGAGTGTGATGCTTCACTAACTGAACCACCTGGGAGCCCCTCCTTTGTCAGTTTAGTGGTGCTGGAACTGTAGCTCTGCCAGGGACTTGAGAATATCTCCAGGAACCCTCTGGAAGCACGTTGGGGTAGGATAATCCTCAGAGTCTGTGAATATGGTACTCACATAGCAAAATGAACACTGAAGATGTGATTAAGAATCTTGAGAGGGCGAGATAAGATTCTGGATGATCCACGTGGGCCCAATATCATCACTTGTAAAGGTCCTTACAAGGAGGAGGTAGGGGGCAGAGTGGGAGAAGGCCGTGTGGAAACGGAAGCAGAGGTTGGAGAGAGACAGAAATGTGAAGAGGTTACACCTCTGCCTTGGCAGACGTAGTGGAGGAAGGGGCCACACAAGCAAGGAATGCAGGTGGGCTCTAAAACCTGGAAAAGGCCAGCAAGCCAACAAAACAGATTCTCCTTTAGAGGTTCCCGAAGGAATGTAGGCCCCCGAACATCCTGATTCCAGGGCAGTATAACCCATTCTGGGCTTGGACCTCTGGAGCTCTAAGATAACACATTCGTATCATTTTATTCACTTATTTATTTATTTTTAATGTTAATTTGTTTTTGAGGGAGAGAGACAGACTGACCATGATTGGGGGAGGAGCAGAGAGAGAGGCAGAGGATCCCAAGCAGGCTCCACACCATCAGCGCAGAATCTGACACGGGGCTCGAACCCACAAACCGTGAGATCACGGCCTGAGCCGAAATCAAGAGTCAGACGCTTAAGTGACTGAGCCACCCAGGTGCCCCAAATTTGTATCGTTTTAAGTCAGGAAGCTAGCTAATACAATGAGGCTGGTAAAAATAGATGCCTGGACGCAATCTTCAGTGAGTCTAATTCACATCTTCCACCAATCAAATTTTATATTCCACGAATTTCGTCAATTACCGGAAGAACATGAAGGCTGAGTCACAGTTACGCTTCAGCTTATGGTCTGAAGGCAAAAGCAGTTTTTTTACGATGAAATACATCTCTTTCCTGATTAAGAAGCTTAACAACCATCCACAAATAGTACATTGATAGACTCACAGTGATCAATAAATCTTTGTCAAAAACACAAAGTTCCATTCGTTTAGCTTAAGTCAGCTTTCCTAAAGGGATATTTTGGTAGCAAATCCTTAAATTTTTCCGGCAGTCTGCCACATTTCTTCCACAGGTTTGCTTCCTGAGGACCCTGCTGTTACTATGCCTCCATAAACGGTCCAAATTTAAAACCTGTGGGGGTTTAGTGATGAGAGCATTTGTAATATCAGTTGGTTTGCTTTCTTCTGGGCTGCCATCTTGTTGCCCTAAAAGCTCAGTAGGGTACTGGGTTAGTGATTAAATACTCAAGAAGCCAGTGCTGGTGTGTGCAGTGCTGCTAAGTCTCTAAGCCTCTAAGCATAACTGCATTTCTTTCTTTCCTTCCTTCCTTCCTTCCTTTCTTCCTTTCTTTCTTTCCTTCCTTCATTTCCTTCTTTTCTTTCTTTGCTTCCTTTTCTTTCTTTCTCTCTTTCCTTCCTTCCTTTTCTTTCCTTCTTTCTTTCTTTCCTTCCTTTCTTTTTCTTTTTTCTTTCCTTCCTACCTTTCCTTCTTTTCTTTCTTTGTTTCCTTTTCTTTCTCTCTCTCTTTCCTTCCTTCCTCCTTTCCTTCCTTCCTTCCTTTCCTTTTCTTTGCTTCCTTTTCTTTCTCTTTCCTTCCTTCCTTCTTTCTTTCCTTCCTTCCTTCCTTTTCTTTCTTTGTTTCTTTGTTTCTTTCTTTGTTTCTTTCTTTCTTTCTTTCCTCCCTTCTTTCTCTCTTTCTTTCTTTCCTTTTCTTCCTTCCTTTCTTTCTTTCTTTCTCTCTCTCCTTCCTTCCTTCTTTTTTTCTTTCCTTCTTTCCTTCCTTCCTTCTTTCTCTCTCCCTTTCTTTCTTTCCTTCTTTTCTTCCTTCCTTCTTTCTCTCTCCCTCTCTTTCTTTCTTTCTTCCTTTCTGCCTTTGTTCCTTTCTTTCTTTTCTTCCTTCCTTTCTCTCTTATAAATGTTTATTTATTTATTTTTGAGAGAGAGTGCAAACAGGGGAGGGGCAGAGAGAGAGAGGGAGACAGAACAATAGTGGGGGAGGGGCAGAGAGACAGGGAGACACAGAACCCAAAACAGGCTCTGGGCTCTGGGCTGTCAGCACAGATCCTGACGTAGGGCTCAAACTCAGGCACCGTGAGATCATGACCTGAGCTGAAGTTGGATGCTTAACTGACTGAGCCACTCAGGTGCCCCACCCCTGCATTTTTAGATTGATAGAGTGGTCTAGGGTGTGACATTGTGTTAGAGTGCCTTTCTATCTGCCCGTGTTCTCCCAAAGAGCAAGAGAGTCAGGCTTCCCTTATGTTTTCTTCTTAAACACTGTCCCTTCTCTCTATGATGCCCTAATGCCTTCAGTAAACTACACAATCTGGTGACTGCTGTGTTGATGAAATTCTGTTCCTGATTTGTCACCCTTTCAGCAGCCCCATCCTTTGTCATGCGAGTCCGTAGTTTCGCACATTATTGGTGAATTTACTTTGCTGCTGCACTGATGTTGGGCTTGGAAACTGTATTAGTCTCCCATTACTGCTGCAAGAAATTACCACAAATAATCTGTTTAAAATTACTCGAATTTATTATCTTGCAGTCTGGAAGGCAGAAAGCTAAAGATGGCTGTTTCTGCCCCACAATCAAGATGTTTCAAGGGTTGTGTTCCTGCTGGAGGCTCTGGGAGACAGTTAGTTCCTTGCCTTTTAGATCCTAGTCCCTCCTCCCCCAGCCCATCACTCGTCTCTTGGTTTGAACCCCCCCAAGGTCGCACTGCCACTGCTGTGACTTCTACTTCTGCTACGATATCTCCTTCACCTAGCCTGATCCTCCTGCCCACTTACATAATCCAGGATGATCTCCCATTTCATGACCCTGATTTTAATCATATCTGCAAAGTCCCATTGTCATGTAAGGTAAGATACTCACAGGTTCTGGGGTAGAACATGCATGACTTTGGGGGACTATTATTCTGCCCACACACAAAAGTCATTTGCTTTGCCAGATGGTAGTTACACTTGTGGTGAGTGTAGCATAAAGTATCAACTTGTCAAGTCACTATCTTGTACACCTGAAGCTAATGTAACATGGTGTGTCAACTATAATCAAATAAAAAAATTTTTAATGTCACTTGCCTTGGTCAGAGGAATATAGGCAGAGGTGATGGTCTGCTAGTTCCAAGTCCAGGCGTAAAAGGTAATGCATATGCCCACCCATCCCTCTGACGGTTCTGTCATTACCATGAGAGGAATGTATCCTACCTAGCTTGCGTTCCAAGGACAACGAGAGGTACGTGAAGCACAACTGAATCCAACCTACAAGTCCAGCAGGACAAACCCAGTGAGTCAACACCAGTTGACCCTGACTCAACTTGATTGATGCTGGGTTGAGAGAAAAAAATGGACTGTTAAATTACGAAAATAAGGGGCACCTGGGTGGCTCAGTCGGTTAAGCGTCCAACTTCGTCTCAGGTCATGATCTCACAGTTTGTGAGTTTGAGCACCTGTGCTGACAGCTCAGAGCCTCGAGCATGCTTCCGACTCTGTGTCTCCCTCTCTCTCTCTCTCCTCTCCCATGTTCATGCTCTCTCTCTCTCTCTCAAAAATAAACATTTAAATTTTTTAAAATATAGAAATGAGTATCAGACTATTTTGTTATGCAGTAAGCATTATGGTAATGACGAAATGATACAACTGCATCCAAAGTCTGCAGTAACACGTCTGTTCAAGTCCTCCAGGATGAGGAAACCCTTGCCCTGAAATGGTAAAGAATTATAATTATATTTGCATCTTGCTTTCACATCCCTTTATCTACACATAATACTTTTGTCATATCCTACTATCTTCTGCACATTGGAAGATCTGGCTATATGTGAAGAATTCCCAAGATGTTTGAAAAAACTGTATTCTGACTTGAAATTCCTCAAGGGACTTCCTTGTGTCTTCAAGCATGACTCCATAGGAAATCTGAATTGGACTCCATAATACACTTTATTCATTATGTTACAGAAAGGAAATGGTCGGACAATATAGGCCTAATTAAAATGACAACTGATTATCTGTCTGAACTGGACTTATAATAACTGGTCAAAATTTCCAATTTAATCTGTACCCAAACACTGTCCATATATATCTCAGTGAAGCTAATTGATTCTGAAGGCATGGATTTGACATTACCGGATATTAAGGAAATGAGGAATCTACCTGTTTTTAAAATCTGTCTGCCCTTGGGGCACGTGGCTAGAGAAGG
This sequence comes from Prionailurus viverrinus, assembly GCF_022837055.1. Lineage (NCBI taxonomy): Eukaryota > Metazoa > Chordata > Mammalia > Carnivora > Felidae > Prionailurus > Prionailurus viverrinus. The sequence continues at coordinate 2,739,981 of NC_062579.1, forward strand.
AAGCTGGAGACTTAAGATTAGGATAAACTTCTTCACATTCAGGGACATTCTCAGTTTCAAATATCCCAGGCCACATTTCAGATCATTTGACAGCCAGCGTGATCTGATTTAGGGGTCAGAATATAAGGACGCGGTGGTTTTTCCAAAGAAGACATACAGATGGGCAACAGACACATAAGAAGATGTTTGACATCACTAATCATCAGGGAAACACAAATCAAAACCACAAGATATTATCTCACACCTGTCAGGATGGCTATTACCAAAGGGACAAGAAATAACAAGCATTGGTGAGGATGTGGAGGAAAAAAGGAACCCTCATGCACTGTTGGTGGTGGTGGGAATCCAAACTGGTGCAGCCACTGTGGAAACCCGTATGGAGGTTCCTCAAAAATTAAAAGTACAGTAGCACCTGGGTGGCCCAGTCAGTTGAGTGTCCAACTCTTGGTTTTGGCTCAGGTCATGATCCCAGGGTCACGGCACCAAGTCCTGCATCAGAGCAGAGCCCACTTAAGATTCTCTTTCTCTCCCTCTCTGTCCCTCTCCTCCACTCACACACTCTCTCTCTAAAATAAAAAAATAAAAATAAAAACAGAAATTCCCTATGATCCAGCAATTCTATGTCTAGGTATTTATCCAAAGAAAACGAAAACACTAATTTGAAAATATATACGCACTCCCATGTTCATTGCACCATTATTTACAATAGTTAAGATATGGAAATGATCTAAGTGCCCATTAACTGATAAATAAAGAATGTGTCACACACACACACACACACACACACACAGGAATACTACTTGGCCAGCAAAAAAGAATAAAATCTTTCCATCTGTGACAACATGCATGGACCATGAGGTCAAAGAAAAAGATAAATACTGTGTGATTTCTCGTATATATGGAATCTTAAAAACAAAGGAAAGCTCACAGAGACAGAGAACACAATGGTGGCTGCCAGAGGAGGGATGAGAGAAATGACTGATGAAGGTCAAGAGCTACAAATTTACAGTTATAAAACAAATAAGTCATGGGGATGTAGTGCGAAGCATGGTGACTAGAGTCATATTACAAATCTGAATGTTGCCATAAAATCTTAAAAGTTCCTCATCACAAGAAAAACAACGCAAACTCATGTGGTGACAGATGGTAATGGATTTGCGGTATCCATTTCACAATGTATACAAATGTTGAGTCCTTATATACACTTGAAACTAATAAAATGCTGTGCATCAATTACACTTCAATACAAAAAAAGAACATGGTGCTTTGAAGGCTTTTTTCAGGTTTTTAACCATTTATTCTGCATCCCAAGAGGCAAACCAGTGAGTTGCTTGTTTTTTTTTTTAATCTCAATAAAATATTTTAAGGAGTTTTCCAAGCAAAGACAATTAAACTAGAAAGGGACTAACTCTAAAATATGCACATTTCTCTGAAAGTTGGATATAATTTTTACTTGCAAAAGAACACTCAAAACATAAACGGCACGTATTCAATATAAAGATCTCAGCTTTTGCAGAATTGCAATTTTAATTGCTAAGACGAATGTTGAGGCTGATTTAGCACCAGAATCATAATTGACCATAAATGTTCTCTTGTTTTTACAACCATTCCTGTGATACAGAATATCATTTTAAAGCTGGAGCAAAGTTTCCCCACAAGAGTTTGTTGTGGGTTGAACTGTATCCCCCAAAAGATGTTGGAAGTCCTGGCTCCCAGACCTGTGAATACAACCTTACTTGGAAACAGGGTCTTTCATATGATTGAGTTAGGATGATCTCATCAAGGTGGGCCTTAATCCAATACGACCGGTGTCCTTATAAAAAGAAGAAATTTGGGCATAGCAACAGATGTGGACACAAGGCAGACGATGTGACGATATAGGAACAAGGCGTCATCATCAACAAGCCGAGGCATAGCTGAGGCTGTCCGAAACTAGGAGGGAAGCATGACACAGGCTGTCCCCTTCAGCCCCCAGAAGAACCCAAATGTGCTGACGCCTTGATCTTGGACGTCTGGCCTCCAGAACTGTGCCACAACAAATTTCTGTTGTTTGAACCACACAATTTGTGGTAGTTTGCCACAGCAGCCATAGGAAACCAATACCAATGTCAATTTTCTTCAATATGTTACAGATTAGAAGCTATCAATTCTAATAATCAGATGAAAAAAGATGAAAAAGAATTATCCACAAAATATTCATTACTCTATCCGTGTGTGTGTGTGTGTGTGTGTGTGTGTGTTCCTAAACAAATAGCAATTTCCTGTGCCCCGTGCTACTGAAGTAAAGAGTCTCTTTGTTTTTTTACATTAAAATTCCTCATGGATTATGAAATGGGCCCCAAATATTTCAGGAATCAGTCTAGAAAAGTGTCAGTATTAAAAAAAATAAGATAGTACTTAATGCAAGTTATTTATATTTCTTCTGGCTCTTTATTTTTTTTTTAATTTTTTTTTTCAACGTTTATTTATTTTTGGGACAGAGAGAGACAGAGCATGAACGGGGGAGGGGCAGAGAGAGAGGGAGACACAGAATCGGAAACAGGCTCCAGGCTCTGAGCCATCAGCCCAGAGCCTGACGCAGGGCTCGAACTCACAGACCGCGAGATCGTGACCTGGCTGAAGTTGGACGCTTAACCGACTGCGCCACCCAGGCGCCCCTCTTCTGGCTCTTTAAAATATTTAATTTGTCAAATATTCAAGACAGCATCTAAACCAAACAAAAGGTTTCTTTCAGTATTACTGAAATATTGGTTTAGGCAGCTCTAAGGGACCCATATTTTCAGTGATGGTATAACGAATTTGAAGTCACTGGGTTAACTCTCTTAGGGAGCCAATACTGTTATTCTGCTTTCTGCATTTACTTTACAACTTCAGGAAGGCTCTCTCTCTTTTTCAGGCATTCTGCCTTCCTCCCTTGTCAAGGCCTGCTCTCAGGATGGCCTCTATAATCCTTCATATTGCAGTATGAATCAATTGAAGTCATTGTATTAACTCACTCAGGATCAGCTTGTGCCTATTTTTACAGATAAAGTTTTATCGAAACTCAGTCAAAGTACATTTTCATATGTCTGCTCTGATCCACCTTGGACAGTGCAGAGTACTTACAACTGAGTCTTGGTGGCCTCCAAGCCTGAAAATATTTACTCGCTGGTACTTTACAGAAAAAGTTTGCCAATTCTTGTCTTAAGGCTTCTCTCTCAAAAAAAGCAAAACAAAGAAAATAATTTGTGTGTAAAATTTATATTATATTTGAAATCTTCAGGACATAAGAGAGTAAACAGCTTGGTTGTATGGAATGTAAACAGTCATAGATCTTTCATCAAATGGACTACAAATCTACATCATCTTTGAGTCCCATACAAACAAGGTGAAATAGGTGAAATGGCCACATTTCAGGAATCGCACATGTATACGGAGTGCTGTCTGTTTGCTCATAATCTGACCTGTTGGTTTCCGGACATGCAAAATGTTGGTGTATTCCCAAGTCTTTTTTTTCTTTTTTTAACATTTATTTATTTTTGAGAAATAGAGAGACAGAGTGAGAGTGGGGGAAGGGCAGACACACACACACACACACACACACACACACACACACACAGAAACGGAAGCAGGCTCCAGGCTCTGAGCTGTCAGCACAGAGCCCGACACAGGACTCAAACTCGCGAACTGTGAGATCATGACCTGAGCCGAAGTCGGACACTCAACTGACTCAGCCACCCAGGTGTCCTGGTGTATTCCCAAGTCTTAAAGTGGAAGGCATATGTTTTAGCAATATGAACTAAAATTTCACTTTCAAAGTTAGTAGTTGACTGATTTGGTGGTCTGCCATGTGCCAGTTTCCCGAGTCAGACCCCAAAATCACTATTGTTTGCTAAGGAACAGTCTGGATGCTGGCACCACTGAATCCAAACCTACACACTGAAGTATTATAAATAGAGATGGATTTGTTCCACGGTCTCCAATTAGTTTTCTCCATCCAAGCTCCAACAGCTGTTCCTGCCATTAGATGATGAAAATACAATGCCTATTACAGAACCAAAACAAAATGCGATTATTGCTGTTTGCACTTACATTATTGTTCTTGATCACTCACCATCTGATTATCCTGCTCAATTATGCATTTGCCACACCTGCTCTTTACCTTTGTGATGCTTTTCGTACCGTGACTATAAAGGGAAATGGGGCGCCTGGGTGGCGCAGTCGGTTAAGCGTCCGACTTCAGCCAGGTCACGATCTCGCGGTCCGGGAGCTCAAGCCCCGCGTCAGGCTCTGGGCTGATGGCTCAGAGCCTGGAGCCTGTTTCCGATTCTGTGTCTCCCTCTCTCTCTGCCCCTCCCCCGTTCATGCTCTGTCTTTCTCTGTCTCCAAAAAAATAAACGTTGAAAAAAAATTTTTTTTAAATAAAAAATAAAGGGAAGCAAAATATGAAGGAAGTCAACCAGAAGTGTTTCTATTCTATTTCCGGAGAAGTTTTGCAGTCTCTGAGCAGTTAAGATATAATTTCGAACCACTTTCTCACAGATTTGTGGCACAGAGCATTCCCAATAGGAAAGTGTAGAGTTCCTTATCAGTGAATGGGAAACATCTTGGATTAGATCCTGAGGACCCCCAGGGTTTGCTCACTCTCAGTAACTTCACTTCTTAAAACACACGTACCAAACAAATGCAAATAATCTAGATGAGTACATAATTTCTCAGTTTGGCTTGCAGTCAGTTGCAATTTGTTTATTCATTTGACAAATACTTATCGCATACCTACTAGGTGTCGAGCGCTGCTCTCTGTTCGCAGAATATACACTGACCCTTAAATAGCATGGAGGGTTAGGGGTGCCAACACCCTGAGCAGTGGAAAATCCACACAGAACTTTTGACTCCCCTAAAACTTAACTAGTAATAGCCTACTTTTAACGAGAAGCCTTACCAACAACATAAACAGTGAATCAACACATATTTTGTACATTAAAGTATTATATACTGTATTCTCACAATAAAGTAATCTAGAGGAAAGAAAATGTGATGAAGAAAACCCTAAGGAAGAGAAAATACATTTACAGTACTGTCCTGTCTTTAGTGGAAGAATGTGCATATAAGCGGGCCTGTGCAGATCAGACCTGTGTTGAAGAGTCAACAGTAGGAGCTTCACATGACTTTGTTAAAGCTCCTTTTATAGCCATCACAGAACTGTCAGCCTGTTAACTGTGGTATCAGTACATCTGGCTCTTGTCAGCCTTTTCCTTGTTTTACAGTTTACCAATGCCTCCCCAATGCCTGTCTTTTCCTTTTGGTAACAGCATTTCAATATTGTCTCTCCACTGTCTAAGTGTTTGCTTAGACACTTCAGATCATCCAAAATCATCTTGCTGTCCTAATTCCAGACCTTCAACAATGCCAATTTCCCTAGTCACTCGCCCAAGAGATTATTTATTGAGCAGTGTTATAGTCTGTTATTGCTGTGTAATGACCATTCCTAAACATCAAGTGGCTTAAAACAAGCACACGCACTTATTTGAGTAGGGTTAGGGGGTTATGACACCTGTCCCTTCCCAGAAGTACCAGGTGGGGAAGCTCAATCAGAGGTGGGAGAATTCAGTCACTGGCAGATAAGCTGGGGCTGGTTGTTGTCTGGGAACGTAGCTGGGAGCCTCAGTTCATCTCTATGGGGGCCTTTCCATGGAGCTGCTTGGGCTTCCTTCAGAATATGGCAGGTGGCTTCCAAAAAGAAGTATTTCAGGTGACAGAAAATAGAGGCTGTCAGTCTCTTAAGGCTTGGGTATGGAGAGTGACACAGGGCCACTTCTGCTATATTTTATTGGTCAAAGATAAACATCTCACTTATCAATAAGACATATCAAAGAATTTGAGGTCTTTGGGATGCCCAGGTATTATAGAAAGCACTAGAAATGCACAATTAAGATATAGCAGAGCCCCCACAAAAAGCTCAGAATTTAGCAAAATAACTGAACTGGTAAAAAGTTGGTTATAATATACCAGTCAATTTATGGAAAAGTGCTGAGGGCACACAGACAGAAAGTTTAGGAATATTTTATAAGTAGGAGTCGGGGCGCCTGGGTGGCGCAGTCGGTTAAGCGTCCGACTTCAGCCAGGTCACGATCTCGCGGTCCGTGAGTTCGAGCCCCACGTCGGGCTCTGGGCTGATGGCTCAGAGCCTGGAGCCCGTTTCTGATTCTGTGTCTCCCTCTCTCTCTGACCCTCCCCCGTTCATGCTCTGTCTCTCTCTGTCCCAAAAATAAATAAACGTTGAAAAAAAAATTAAAAAAAAATAAGTAGGAGTTCAGGGCATTAAAACAAACAAAAACAATGAGAGGCAGAGAATACACCTTCAATGCTGAGGCGGTGGCCAACTGAGTGAGCTCTGCCACAGAATTCTCATTCAACCGTGAAATACTGCCCGTTTCCACTACCGGTCCCCCCTGTCATTAGATGAACCAACACTCAAGCAAATATGCACTGGACAAGAGTCAGCAGTAGCATGCTGCTTTCACTACCTGCAGGCTGCCCTCTGTCTCTCTCTCTCTCCCCACCTTCTGGTCTCCTGACTTCTGTTTGACAAGTGCCGGAAGCCTGTCAGCTTGTCCACCCAAAGACACATGTGCTCCCCAGTCCATCTCTATGGGGGTTGGCTATAAGAGGCTGCTCCCCATGAATCGCCCTTGCCGGACTAGGATTTTCTTTAGCTGTGGCTCCACTAACTAGATCACAAGTGGCTGTGGCTGAATGCACTAGACACTGAAACATTGTCTTAGGTTCCTATGTGCACACTCACTCATGCACATTCTTATGCACACACTCACTCATGCACTTTGTGTGCACACTCACTGATGAACATTTTTATGCACACACTCACTCATGCACTTTCTTGTGCTCACACTCACTCATGCACATTCTTATGCACACACTCACTCATGCACTTTCTTGTGTGCACATTCTCTGATGAACATTCTTATGCACACACTCACTCATGCACTTTCTTGTGCACACACTCACTCATGCACATTCTTATGCACACACTCACTCATGCACATTCTTATGCACACACTCACTCATGCACTTTCTTGTGCGTACATTCACTCAATTACATTCTTATGCACACACTCACTCATGCATTTTCTTGTGTGCACACTCATGCACATTCTTATGCACACACTCATGCATTTTCTTGTGTGCACACTCACTCATGTACTTTCTTGTGTGCATACTCACTCATGCACATTCTTATGCACACACTCACTCATGTACATTCTTGTGCGCATGCTCACTCATGTACGTTCTTATGCAAACATACCAGAAATACAAACAAAATTCACACTCTGAGCAACAGGCTTTGAACTCTACTGGTACATTAAAAATGGTGTATTTTATAGGCTTATGCAAAGATGGAAGGAAGCACACAGGCATGTCACTTTAAAGTTAATTTGACTATAATATATAAGAATCAAGAAGATTAAGAATGATTCCCTGTGTCTAGAAATGATATATTTTTAGACTTTAATTACCTTTCAAATAGGGGGAAATTTAAAAATATTTACTGACTCCAAGGGTTACTGAATGGCTGTCCAAATTCACTACCTGTTTCAATGCAACTTCTAGATCACTCATTTGTTTCATCTGGCTTCATTATTGTTTTTTTAAGTATTTATTTATTTATTTATTTATTTATTTATTTATTTATTTGGGGGTGTGTGGAGAGGGAAAGAGAGAGAGAGAGTGCACATGGGAAGGGCAGAGAAAGAATCCCAAGCAGGTTCTGCACTATCAGCACAGAGCCTGATACGTGGCTCGAACTCAAGAGCCTTGAGATCATGACATGAGCTGAAATCAACACTTGGAAGCTTAACCGACTCAGCTACCCAGGCACCCATCACCTGGCTTTTCTTAACTGAGGTCAACCAATTTGTTCCTCTCTGACTGAACACAGTACTTAGGTAATATTTTTTAAACCAGGACATTTCATGTGCCTACTGGTAGACTCAGCCCTTTTAAAGATTCAGTGCCTCTAAAAAGGGACTGGAGGGGCGCCTGGGTGGCGCAGTCGGTTGAGCGTCCGACTTCAGCCAGGTCATGATCTCGCGGTCTGGGCTCAGAGCCTGGAGCCTGTTTCCGATTCTGTGTCTCCCTCTCTTTCTGCCCCTCCCCCGTTCATGCTCTGTCTCTCTCTGTCCCAAAAATAAAATAAAAAACGTTGAAAAAAAAATAAAATAAATAAAATAAAATAAAAAATAAAAAGGGACTGGAAAAAAATTAGCAGCTAAGCATGCTTGTGGTTGATAAAATGCCACTTGACAGTTCTTTATTTATACTTTCACTCATTCACTTCACATTTATTCAATTACTATACACCAGACACTATATTAAAATATGTGAAAACATTCACAAATCCTCTTACACTTATCTATGCTTGTGTCTTCTCTAAGAGTTTATCAGCTGCATAGAGATAGAAAATGTATAGCTTGATAACAAACAAAAATGTGTCTACACCTAAGACTGACGAAGGAAGGCATTATGGCCAACGTGGAATTTGAGCTATTTCTGTCTCCCTCACTCTGCCCCTCCCCAACCTGTGCTCTCGCTCTCTCAAAAATAAATAAGTGTTACAGAAAAATTAATAATCAATAAATAAACTTTAAAAAAGATGTCATTAGGAAGACATTAGAAATGATAAAAAGTATCCAGATATAAACCACAAACTTGGATTTGTATTATTATTTGACACACAAATTTAATCTGTGTTACCTACAAAATTAGAATTATGAAATTCTTTAAAAGCGGGCTGCTTAATATTTTTATTTTAGTATGTTAAGAAACATTACTGACACAAAAACCGCACTCACATTTATTTATACTTTCATCCTATTTCTGTGGCATGATGGATATGAAGCTCACCGAGTGGTGATTTAACTGTGAAAGAACAGAAGCAAGAAACACCAAGCTGAATTTACCTTTGGAGTTATTCCGTGCCCAACTGCACATCGCGGATGTACGAAAATGCAAACTAATGAGCTCTTCATTTATGAGTTGGTCGCCCTGAATCTATTTACTACTCTAACCACACATACAGAAAGTGATTCAAGCCAACGCGCGACATCAAACTATTCTGAATTCCTGCTCTCCAGCCCACCTGTGCCGTGGTGATATCCACTGTATTTGCCCACAAGCGTCAAAACAAAATGAGATTAAGGAACTCATGATCAATGCAACAACACAAATAATCAATCACGCGAAGTCACGGGTGCCCATAGAATACCCAACTTAGAGTTTTTATGCAAAAAGGATGAAGAGTTTGCATAGTCAAAAATAATAGCCAACGTGATTGTGACATTAAGGGCTAAAATGCAGCAGAGATAAAGGCAAAGTAAGGGAATACATTTTCCACATTTAAAGTTCATCTTTAGTTCCACAGAATTGGAAATTGTAATCTTTCACAATGTATCTGCAGGATGAAGGCCTGCCGAGACCCTTGAGAATAAAAGCTATTCCTTGCAGAATCTAAAATCATATAGGTGTTTATTAAATATTGCTTTCAGTACATAGTAATATGAAAGAACAACCATTCTATCTATGGAATATCATACTCTATCACTTAAAGTCACGTCTGCCAGCAACTCACACCGTGATCAAGCCTTGTACCTTGCACTAGTGGGGTTATTAGCGTGGAGAGAAGAGGTTTATACACTTTTTAAAAAATACACTGTACTTTATCACAATAGGCCAATTATATGTTTTGATTCCATACCACTGCATTTTTAAAATAAATTTTTTAATGTTTATTTTTGAGAGAGAGAGAGCAAGCAGGGGAGGGGCAGAGAGAGGGAGAGAGAGAAAGGGAGAGGGACAGGGTACGAGCAGGGAAGGGGCAGAGAGAGAGGGAGACACAGAATCCGAAGCAGGCTCCAGGCTCCGAGCGGTCAGCACAGAGCCTGACATGGGGCTCGAACTCAGAAACTGTGAGATCGTGACCTGAGCCGACACTGGACGGGTAATCAACTGAGCCACTCAGGCGCCCTTATACTACTGCGTCTTTTAATTGTTGAAATAAAAATGGATGACTCCATTATTGAGATGGATAATGAATGTTTTAAAATACAATTTATCAGAAGCATTTGGAATCCATTTGCTCTCCTCATGTGCCCCTCAAACTGTGGAGTGGCAAAAGTCATAATTTGAAACCCAATGTCCTGTCCTGTGCCTCCAAACAAGAGAAACCAAGGGAAGCAGTTGAAGGTTGTGTTTTGAAAGAATAAAGAACATTCTAGGTTTAAAAGGTCCAGCAAGACCATTTCCATCTATTTCCCACCTGGAAATCCTACCCCAAAACAACACAATCTAACTAATCAATAACTTGAAATATTCAGCAATGCAACTACTAGAAACCACAAATGACAGAGCAAAGTTGACAAGTATTGTGAAGTGTGGACAGAGGCAGAGAATGTGACATTGGACCTCTAAGAGAGTATGTGTTCCCTCCTATTAACTGCCAGAATCCTGCAAAGTCCATCCCAAAGGTCTCTGAGGAGAGGCCTCAGATCCAAGTGTGAGGAGATCACCCGGAGAGAAAGAAATGTTCCTTCAAGCAGTGGTTCTCAGCCCAGGGGACAACTATGGCAATGACTGGAAACAGTCTTGGGCTGTCACAAATGGGAGGGGGGTGCTATCAGCATCCAGTTAGGGGGTTGAAGCCAGGAGTGCTGCTAAATGTCCTACTATCTCCGAGATAGTTCCCCTCCAACAAAGAGCGATTGGCCTCAACTGTCAATATCTGTACATGGGTCTTCTGTGTATGTGTGCATGTGTGTGAGATTCCAGAAAAGAGAAGTACATTTATGACCAGAAAATTTATCAAAAAACAAAAGAGAAGAGCACACAGTACTCCAGAGTCTCAAATAAATTACAGAGAATAGATATGAGATTATTTTTTTTAATTGTGAGACAACAAAAGGAGATTAAAAATGCCGAGCTAGTGAAGCTTAGGAAAGAAATGGAAAAAACACACAAAGTAAGTGAAAACATCAGTTACAGTGAATATAACAGACAGTAAATTCAGAGGCACAACCTCTGAAGTTGAATCAATGAAATACAGCAAAATGGAAGACAAGAGTGATATAAAAATAATTATGAAGATGGCTGGACGGACACAACACAAAAGGGGTCCAGTGTGGCATAACTAATATTCCTGCGGAAGAGGAGAGAAGAGAGAAAACGCACCGAAAACCAATTCAGAGATATAATAAAAGACATTTTATTCTGGAACAAACACTTGAACCTGTTGATCAAAAGGACACTATCTCCCAAGAAATTGGCTGCCAAATTATCAGCATGAAGATATGGCAAAGTTCATCGATTTTACACACAAAGAATCGTGTGGGAACGTAGGCAGAAGAAAAGTTGAGCCCTGTGAAAGGGGACAAAGTCAATTTGATCTTAGACCTCTGGATGGCAACACTAAGTGCCAGAATATCAGAGGGCAAAGACTACAAAATGTTGAGGGTAAGAACGTGTCCTCCCCCAATTTTATGCCCAGGCAAGTAGCCCTTCAACTAAGTAAGCAAGAGACAGGCATTCTGCAGAATAAAAACAGCTGAAAGAATATAGCACCCAACACTCGTCTTCACAACATTCCTTGAAGACAAAATCCCGGGCAATAAAAGATATGTCGAAATCAATAACTCAGGAATGGAGAAAAGATGGTTAAAAAAAAAAAAACAACAAAAGCACTGAGGTTAAGAATCAAATAATTTCAGACAGAGGAATGAAATTAAGGTCACATACAAAAAATGTTAAAATAATACAACAAACAAAAGGTCAAGGGTCATCAGGAAAGGTACAAAGAGGAAGTTGTATTGTAATAAATAACCTATTCAACAGAGAGAGAATAGGGGCACCTGGGTGACTGCGTTCTTCAAGTGTCTGACTGTTGGTTTTGACTCAGGTCATGATCTCATGGTTTGTGAGCTCCAACTCCACATAGAGCTCTGTACTGACAGTGCAGAGCCTGCTTGGGATTCTCTCTCAGCCTCTCTCTTTGCCTCTCCCCTGCTTTCTCTCTCTCTCTCTCTCTCTCTCTCTCTCTCTCTCTCTCCAAATAAATAAATAATCTTAAAAAAAAAAAAACAAACAAGGAGAGGGGCACCTGGGTGGCTCAGTTGGTTAAGTGTCCGACTTCGGCTCAGGCCGTAATCTCGCAGTTTATGGGTTCGAGCCCTGTGTCGGGCTCTGTGTTGACAGCTTGGAGCCTGAAGCCTGCTTTGGATTCTGTGTCTCCCTCTCTCTCTGCCCCTCCCCTGCTCATGCTCTGTCTCAAAAATAAATAAACATTTTAAAAAATCTTAAAAAAAAAACAAGGAGAGAAAATAGCTAAAGTTGAAGTGCATAGTTAAAAAACTGCATTTTTTTAGAAAAACAATTTTTTATGTTTTACGTTACTTCATCATAATTTGTGAATTGGGTACAACTCTTGTTGGAAATGACAATTTTTGAAAAAATATTCATCTAACATTTAACAATTTCTTCACGTTTATTTCCATTTACTGCTTTTGGTTAAATTTAAGTAAAACAATATAATCCTTCTCTTTTAAATGTAATTTAATGTTAATGTTTATTTTAATTGAAAGCAGGCTCCAGGCTCTGAGCTGTCAGCACAGAGCCCAATGCAGGGCTTGAAGCCACAAACTGTGAGATCATGACCTGAGCTAAGTTGGGCCCTAAACTGACTGAGCCACCCAGGTGCCCCAACAATATAATCCTTCTTATTAAAAACAACATGTGTAAGGTTTTAAATGTACTCTTCCCTAGGTATCTATCATTTAGTGATAATTTTTGGATTTCTCAATCTGAATGTTTCTTGAAGAGAGATGTCTGTAATCATAAAATGCTGACCAGAATGATTTCTGGGTGGTGGGTTTTAGAGTGATTTTTTTTTAAAACTGTGCTTTTCTTCATTGCTTTATTGTTTTCATAATAAAAATATATCTTTCTAGAGCAAAAAAAGTCATTATTATTTTAATAGAAATGGCGGACAGAGACCATAATGGTCCATAAAATCTAAAATATTCAGTCTCTGTCCCTTTATTTTTTAAATTAAAAAAATTTTTAATGTTTATTTTTGAGAGAGAGAGGGAGACAGAGAGCAAGTGTGGGAGGGGCAGAGAGAGAGGGAGACAGAGAATCCAAAGCAGGCTCCAGGCTCCGAGCTGTCAGCACACAGCCGGACGTGGGGCTCGAACCCACGAATGGGGAGATCATGACCTGAGCCAATGTTGGACGCTTAGCCCAATGAGCCACCCAGGGACCCCTGTTTCTGTCCCTTTAGAGAAGAAGTTTTCTAAGCCCTGCTCTAACACTCCACTTGCTGATATAGACAGAGGCCCATCGTATACACACCAGAAAGACCAAAAGCATGAACTTGTCTATTCTCACACAGCATGCCTGTTCTCTTTTGACTTCCCTATGTGGTCAGTAGCTACATTCTTCCGAGGATTCAGCATTTTTATAATTAGAGAGCTTGTGCACACCAGAGCTAACACACACCATCAGCCTCCCCTCAAATGAGACCGAGCAAATATGCACTGATGGTTACGGTCCTGTCACAAATAAGCCACACTTCTTTTACCCCGCCAGACAGGAAGGTTTAAAAGGGCAAAGAAGAACCATCATGATTTGATGCTAAAAAATTCTGAGCTGGGCTCACTAAGCTATGCTGAAGATTCTGAGTAGTCATAGCAAACAAGTTCAAATGTCTTCTTCCCCAGGATGTTTGATTATAGTGAGGTATCCAACACAAGCCCAGACAAGGTGTGGCTGGGTGCAGATGATACTATTCTCTGGACGATTTTTCCATCCTTTTGTGAAATAACCATGAGTTACTCTGAGGTACAGATAAGAAAGAAAATTAGATAGCAGCCTGCCTAAACACTTCAGACTTTAACAGAAAAGGACACACACTCACTTTAGGGAGGCGGAAAATGTCAAATGACAGAGTGGTTCTAAAAATAATCCAGTAACGGTCTGGTCCAAACAAGACAGCAGAGAATGAGGAAGTTTTCTGAAGATTGCCCTTCTGGGTCAAAGCTAACGCAACTCAAGGAGTTATTGCTTCAACCCAGGGCCTCTCCCTATGACTCTGTCATCCTGTAAGGAAAACTCTGGCCACTTAAGTGGAAAAGTCTTCAGGCCTCTGACGTTCATGGAAGTCAAAGTGGCTTCCAAATATCCCCATTCCTGTAGTCCTTGTGGGGAACTGTTTCCATTCTTCCATGGAAGAAGCAAACGCACCCATCATGACAAGCTGTACGTCCCTCCCTTCTTTTGCCTAAAGTGTTACATGCAGTTTATTGGGAAAAGTCCTTAAAAGCAATCTCTTTATGCTCCAGCTCCTTATTCTCTAAGGCGGGAAATCTCTCTCATTACTGATGATTAGCTTCCTATTGATTCTGTCATGCGCTCACTGGAGCCTTATAAAACTGGTCTTTAAAATAAAATAAGATTTTGGACGACATTTAGCAATGGCATAGAAATCCAAAATGCAGCAGGAGGTGGGGATAAAACACTCAATAACTCTGTGGGCAGCGTCACCGAGTGGAAAATCTGCAATCTAGCGATAAACAGGCTTTAAATATCATTAGTCATAATTTGTATATAAAAACCTTCTATAATACATCAAAGTCAATGACTCATAAGTGCCTATCATAGTGGTCTTTCAGGGACTGTTCTTTAGGGCATAAGTGTTTTTGTCCTAAGAGTGTAAATGGATGCATGGAAAATAATTCGATAGAGCATCTAAATTTAAATGGAATAGATTTTCATTTTAAGTTTTAATGCTGGCCATTCTTCCTTTCTTCATTGCAAAGACAATCATGAGAGTGTGCAGACATTGACCGAATAGATAACAAGAGAAGCCATAATCCATCAAACAATGAGTTGAAAATTGGAGCTATTTTTCTTCCTTATTTAGAAAACAATTCTCCCTTTCTTTCCAAGAAACAGCCTGCTAAAATTGTTTTTTACAGGCAACAGTATTTATTTTATATGAAATGTATCTTCAAGCAGAGTTTACTTCTCTTGTTACGGTATTCTTTGGTTTTTGTGAGAGGCTAATCAGAGAATATTTTCACCAAGAAACTGACACTAATTGGTGAAGAAGGTAGCAGATAAAATATGCATTATCAGGAAACAACTGTCATGAGAAAACCAAAAAGCATTACGCATGGATTCCGATTCCTTTTTATGATGTTACCACTCTAGTGTAGCTAGTATTACTTTCATAATGTAAACTTGGGCATATGAGAAATGAAAGACACATTACTTCCCTTCAGTTTTCATTACTTGGTCATAAAACTATGAGGTCCTTTGAAGTAAAAACACCCTCACTGGTTGGGGGGATAGCAATGGGGAGATGAAGCATACCTAGAGGCTAGGTATTAGTCTATAAGTACGTCATTATCCCCTACAAGAACGTAATTACTCTTGAAATTTACCCCCCCAAAAAATCTCATAAAAACAAAACAAAACAAAAGTCAATTGATGAGTCAACAAATTTGCTGCAGAAATTTTCAGAAGCCAAAAAGCATGGTGGTTGAGGATACTGGTCAATGAGTCAGACGTACCTGGCTTTCAACTGCAGCTCTTTTCATTCCCCAGGGGCTAGCTTCTCTGGAGTTCAACTTCCTTGTGATTTGAAAATAATAATGGTCTACTACAAAGGGTTGTTGTGCAAAAACAAAAACAACAACAAACAACTTAGTAAGGTCTGGGACATACTAAGCATCCCCACTGTGGTAGGTATGATTATTATTGAGGTTGCTGGACTGATTCGTGTGGGGCCATAATCCAAGTAAGTGTACCACAGTTCCTACACACCAAAAGCTTATAAGAGACATAAACAAGGAAGAATAAAATGAAAACATAAGGCCTTTATAATTATGTGCCAAATGGGTTATGATGAAATAAGACAATGAATGGCGAATTGGGTGGTCAGCAAAATTTTCTGTGGCAGAATGACCTTGAATTTGGATTTAATGCTCTTGCTCATCTTTATTACTCACAGGCTTCAAGGGTTGACAAAACAGGAGAATGAAGCTGTTAAGCCAGGAGAGAATTAGGCTTGTCCGGCAGCAACCAGGAGGACTAAAAATGTTGCAGTTAACGTCCCCTCTCAAAGTGTGTGTCATGGGCCAGCAGCCCTGGTGTCACTTGGAACTTGTTACAGATGGGGAATCTCAGGTCTCTCTTAGCAGGTTCTCCTGTACCTACTAAACAGATGTAGATTTTAGCAAGATCCTTGGGTAATCCATGGGTAAGCTTGTATTTGAGAAATGCTGACAAACAAGTTCTGGAACACAGGTTCTGCTTATTGTCAGTCTCTAGGGGAGCTAGGCTCCAAAGACAGTCCCCAAATCTCTCCTCTTCCCCGATGTGCATCTCTTCCAGAAATTAACAGGTGGAGGTTATTTCCTTTGTCTTAATGTTTGCCTGGTCTTCAAACTAGCTTTGGTCAAAAGGATGGCCCCCAAATGTTGCTATTTTCCAAAGCCCATGGAGTGCACAATAACAAGAGTGGACCCTAATGTAAACTATGGACTTTGGGTAGTAATGACTTGTCAGTGGAGCCTCATGTACTATAACAATTGTAACACTCTAGTGGGAATTGTCAGTGGCAGGGCAGGCTGTAAGTGCTTTGTGGGAACTTTACTTTCCACTCAATTTTGTTATGAACCTAAAAACCAGGCCATGAGCTTTTGGCCTCTTGGAATCCAGCCACCATGCTAGAAGAAGCCGAAGCCACATGAAAAGTCCTTCTGGAAGATTAAAGGTACTCTGGCAGACTGCCCCAGCTGAGCTCCTGGTCAACAGCCCCCCGAGTGGCAGCCAGGTGACAGAGCCATCTTGGATAGCACAGCACAGTCAAGACCCAAACCAATATTACATGAAATAGAAGAACCACCTCTCTCTCTGAGCCCAGTCCATGTACAGAATCATGAGCCATAACAAATGCTGCTGTGCTAAGCCACTAAGTTTTGGGATGGCTTCCTATCCCTATGCTACAAAGTTATGGAAATAGTTTTGTTTGAGGGTTCGCTGCAGCACATCTCTGAAGATAAACTTCTACTAAAAACATTTAGTTTGTTTATTATTAAGAAGTGCAAATTCATAACGTTCTTGTCCAAAACAAGTCCTAATGTTATGGTCCCATGAAATAAAAGAAATACTAGAGCAACAAGGAGCAGAAGAAATCTTAGAGGACATTCCCTTTCATGCATGAAGCTCTTTTCTTAAAAGGAATGTAATACACTTATGTAAAATATGGGCAAAATAATTTTTTTAGGTTTTATTTATTTATTTAATTAATTTGGGAGAGACACAGACAGAGTGAGCAGGGGAGAGACAGACACAGAGGGAGGGAGGGAATCCCAAGTAGGCTCTGCACTGTCAGCACAGAGTCTGACATAGGGCTCGAACTCAAAACGGTAACATTATGACCTGAGCCGAAATCAAGAGTTGGACACATAACCGACTGAGCCACCCAGGCACCCCAGGGCAAAATAATTTGAGAAAAAAGTTTAAGAATGCTTTTGACAAGGGGTTTCATTCTCCTGTTGAATCAACTCAACAAAATCATTGTGCTCTCAGGCTTTCAATGATGCTCTTTTATTAACTTAAAACATCTATTCACCTCAGAAATAAAAAGAGGAATATATTTTGTTTACATTCCCGGAAAACATGCTGTATATGAAATGTGAGTTTCTTATAAGAAAAAAAAAGGCATAATGTGGAATCCATTTCTCAACCATGGAGATGTTGCCTAATGTTTATAGAAATGACAACAGTGATCATATTGTATTAACTTGAAGTGATGGGATTTATCAGCATAAAGCTTCTTAGAGAGGACATACATTAATTATATGGCATAATGTGCATGCCTGGTGTGCATATCCCCAGCTGAGGCTGAACAGGGCTACACTGTGCCTTCTCATTTCAGCTCTCATACTGTAAACAAGTTCTCTCTCTAGTGCATTTCTGTGCCATATATGGCAAGCAAAGTCATAATATATACCATAATATTTTTTGTCCTACTACTTTATAATCTGTGCTTTGGTCATGCCAAAATAAATCCGAGACTAAGGAAACCCTTTCATCAGAGCGGAGTGTGGCCATGGCTCAAAGGATGGAAAGGACACACCAGGGTTCCCCGAGTGTGGGCAGGCTCTAAGCCTCATTCCATCATATGTGAAATGAAGACAAGAATGGTTCATACCCATAAGACAGGGATTGGGATTCAATAAGGAACTGACATCAAGCATCTCACTTAGTGTGTAACATGTCATGGGGGCTCCATGAAAGGGGAGAAATTTAGGGAAGGACAAGAAATGCCACATCCCCCACTTAAAATACAGCAGCCTCCTTACAAGCATCAGAAATGAAGCTGACTATTCTGCTGCCTTCAAAGCACGTCTTCCTGCTTTCTGGAAATGCCACTCAAGAGTGATAAGTGGAATTATGTATTCATTCTGTCTTCTCCACACATCGTGGAAGGCACTCAGATGGACCATGAGCATGAAACAGAGAATTAAAAGACACATTCTCTCTTCTCAAACAGCACACACGTCTCTAAGACAGATACGACACTAAGTCCAGCTGGGGAAAAGGTTCTTTGTATGTTTGTTTCCCACAATGTGTTTCAGGAATGGTGAGGATTCCAGTGGCTGGAGCGGAGAGATGGAAAGACAGAGACAGAGGCATAAAGAGACAGAGAGAAGCAGCAAATAATCAAGGATGAAGTCAGATTGCATAAATTCTCCTAGATAATGGTAAGGATTTCAATTTTACTTTGAGTAAAGGTTTTGAGCAGAGGAACCATATGATCGACCTTTGAGGTGGAAGGTCATTGGTCGCTGTGTTACATACAGACACAGGAGGCAGGGCAGAAGGAAGGGGCCCAGTTATAAGGCTTTTGAAATAATCCAAGTGAGGGAACAGGTGGGGGCTGTGGGGATGGTGAGAAGTGGTTGGACTCTGGACATAATATATTGTAAAGGTAGAGTCAACAGAATTGCATCACAATTAGATGTAGTGTGTAAGAAAGAGATACAGAAAAGAATGACACCACAACGTTTGGTCTGTGTGAATGGCGACTGACGTTGCCATGGACTGAGATGCTTCCTGTCAACAACCTCAGTGCAGGTGACTCTCCTTGTATGTCATAGCTGTATTCTATAAAGTTGCAGCAAACACTCAATGAGCAAATACTAGCCATTGCTCCTAAGGGAAAAGCAATCATTAATATTGAACTCAAGGCCAACAGCAGTAGAACTCATGCCTGAAGGAAGCTTCTCTAACGCGTGTATTTTCTCTCCAAGGCACATCATACTCTTCTCGTGCTTAGGAACACCAGACAGCAATGTAGCACTACACATGGGAGCCATTTTAAATGGCAAAATCACCAACAAAAAAGCACAAAAATGCACTAGAGAGACAAAAGAAAGGACCCTTGTTTACAGTATGAGAGCTGAAACGAGAAGGCACAGTGTAGCCCTGTTCAGCCTCAGCTGGGGACATGCACACCAGGCAACTCTAGTTTATCACCACTCTGCACATGTCCACGAATAACCATGAACACCAGCAAGTACTGATTTGGGTATTAAAACCAAATTTTAGCAAGTAGGTGAATTTGCAAATACAGAATCCATGAATAATGAGGGTCAACTGGATGTACAGAAAGTACTATGATGACTATTTTTAAGGACACAGGAGGAAGGAAAAAATCATGGGGATCAGGGAGAAGAATCAAAGAAGTCACAGACAGAGTGGTTTTCCTCAATTTGCCCTTTGTACCCACAGTTGAAGACTGGCTTACCTGTCCCTAAAAATGCCTAAGTGGGAAGCCACATTGTCACATGGCAACAGGGCAGACAAAGTGTATGGGAGGAAAGAAACAGCATCGACCCAAGATAGAGGCAAGAGCAATGGAGTCAGCACCTGGCAATGGGGTCAGTGAGACAGTATGGAGCCATGGAAATGTCTCCATGGGGAGACAGGAGACTGGCCAGGACTAAGACACACTCAGCAAATCACTGCCACCATGCTTTGTAGCCCCTATCATCAGATTTTCCAGATTTTCAGGGGAAGCTGAAAATTATGCTTTTTGTGAAAAAGGTGTGTGTGTGTGTGTGTGTGTGTGTGTGTGTGTGTGTGTGTGTGTTGCGGGGGGGAGTTGACTATTTCAATTTTAAAAATACTGCCTGACAAATTCAGTCCCCATTAAGCTCTTAATCCTTTACCGGTGGTTGAAATGGATCTTATTTCCACTGGTGGTTTTTCTTTGATCTCTTTCTACATTCATGTTTTCTGCAGGAAAAAAGTTCCAGAGTTGGGTTTCAGAGGAACTAAGCAAAAATGTATAAAAATTCACATTCAAAACAGAGTGATATATGTGCACTTTGCCTTATGTCTGTACGGCATAACCACCTCTTTCATTCTGCTTTTTTCCTTTTTTTGTTTTTCCCTTTTTTTTTTTTAGCATATGCATGATCATGGACTTTAAGCATTATATAGGCTGACAGAAAAATAGCTAGATGCATTCAAAAAATAAATCTACTGGAGTTTACACAAACAAGTACTATTTTACCTTACCAGTGTTCCCTAAAGAACCTTCCCTGTTATTCAATTAATGCTCTTAGCCCTCATTCTTAGACCAGGCTTACCAGAGATGCCATGGGGCCAGCCATTTCTCCCTTATAGCCAAACTGATTAGCTTGGGTGATGACTTGGGAAGTGTCACCAAAGGATGGGGGGAGCCATGGAATAAGCAGAGGTCTGTCTGAAGCATCGAATTCACCCCCGTTTTCATAAGGAAAGTTTGAATTTGTGTGCTAGGAAAGGTTTTTGGCACCAAAAGTTGCAAGGCAAAGCACAATGTGTCTCTGTCATGCATGACCGCAAATGGTAGCTTTCATTGTTGGGTAGTCAGCACTGACTGTAGGTCAATGAGAGCCAAGTGTATCCCTCAGGTGGAAATGGATCATTTCAGTGACCTTCTGGTTACAACATGTGATTTTGAGGGACTGTCAGTAGAATCCTACCTTGTTTTTGCATAAAACTGCTTTTTCACCATATGACTCACTATTTCCTTTGAAGAACTCTGTTGGTCATCTACTGCTGTTTAACAAGTTACCATAGACTTAGTGACTTAAAATAACACCCATTTACCAGCTCATAAGTTCCCTGGGCCAGGAGTTCAGGTAAAGGGTGGCTATTTACTCGGCATAGGGATTCCCACGGCTGACATTAAGGCAATGGGCTGCTGTGTCTATCTAGAAGTTCAGTCTCCTCTTACAAGCCTGCTGGCAGTTGGAAGAACCCATTTTTTTGTATGTATGTGACTGAGGTCCTGGTTTTCTTGCTGGCTGTCAGCTTGTGGTCACTCTCAGCTCCCAAAGGCTCTCCACAGGTCTTAGCTAAGTGGCCTCCTCCATACCTCCTCTCACAGGTCCAGTATTTCTGACCTCAGGACAATCTCAGTCCCTTCTAAGGGCTTACTTGAGGAGGTCAGGCCCACACAAATAACCACCTTTCTGACTTAACATCATTTGACCTAGTCACAGGACCAGTCACTCGTCCTATTCACACATCCTGCCCACCCTCAAGGTGAGAAAATCACACTAGCTGTGGACATGTACCAAGGGGCAGGAATCTTGGGGCCACCTTAGAATCCTGTCCACTAGAAGAGGAAGGTGTCATTACACATCTGTACCTAATATAAAGAATTATTGGGGTGCCTGGGTGGCTCAGTTGGTTAAGCGGCCGACTTTGGCTCAGGTCACGATCTCGCGGTCCGTGAGTTCGAGCCCCACATCGGGCTCTGTGCTGACAGCTCGGAGCCTGGAGCCTGTTTCAGATTCTGTGTCTCCCTCTCTCTGACCCTCCCCCATTTGTGCTCTGTCTCTCTCTGTCTCAAAAATAAATAAACGTTAAAAAAAAAGAATTATTTGTTGCTATAAATTATTTTAGAGCCCTGCTATAATGATGATGACAAAGACAGTTGAGTAAAAAGAAAAAACTCCTTATGAAGAAATCTACATAAAACAAGTATCAAAACTCCTGGGTATTACAGTTTGTGTCCTTGCCCACACACTATTTGAAGGCATACAAATTTATGTTTTTATTGTCTACCAGGATTAAAATAGGAAGCTTAAATAGTAAGTTTTAAATAAAACATAACAAAATAATAAGGGAAATTCAGAATAG
This sequence comes from Prionailurus viverrinus, assembly GCF_022837055.1. Taxonomy (NCBI): domain Eukaryota; kingdom Metazoa; phylum Chordata; class Mammalia; order Carnivora; family Felidae; genus Prionailurus; species Prionailurus viverrinus. The sequence continues at coordinate 2,762,235 of NC_062579.1, forward strand.
TATGTAATCTAGAGAGATTCTGAGAGCCATGGATTTATGCTCGGGGAACCCATAAATATGTCTTCTGTCCGAAACAAAAGTAGAGTAACAGAAGGTAGGCAGCAGTTGTCAATCCAAATGGTTGGTTGTACTTGAATGCTTATTAAAATGGAGATCTTGTTGGGAGATGGAAATAAGTGTACTGTTTCATTAAGAAAGCCCTGAGCAGTAGCTACATGAAACCATGGAGCCAATGAAACTTTAAACTGATCATGCAGAACATCCCTTCCATCGCTGGTGAGAGTCTGAAGAGCACAACCACTTTGGAAAACTGCTCAACAATGTCTACCAAAGCTGAACATATACATGCCCCATGACCCATCAATTCCATGGCCCATGACCCATCAATTCTATGCGCAATAGAACTATGACCTATGAACACCAGGAGGCATATCAAAGGCACTGATCTTTGTAACAGTCCCAAACTGGAAACAAATCATCTGGGCAACCCAACGACTGCCCATCAACAGTAGAAAGAAGAAAAAGTAAATTCTTATATTCACACAATGTAACGCTATAGAGCAATGAAAATACACTAATTGCATCTACACAGAACACCATGGATGAATTCCACAGGTATAACTTTGAGCAAAAGAATCCAGAGATAAAAGGATTTCAACTGTAATAGCCCATTTATATAACATTCAAAAGGAGGGAAAACTATAGCATTTGAAGTTAGTAGAGTGCTTACCTTTGGGGAGAAGGAGTTAGTCACTGGAAGATCTCAAGGTGGGAGCATTTTGGAAGTGCTGAAAATCTTCTACTTTTTATTTGAGTAGTGGTTACAGACATGTGTTAATTCCAGGAAAATTCACTGAGATATATAATCATGATATGTTCACTTATCTGTATATGTGTTTTCATTCAATAAAAAGTTTACTTAAAAATCATTCATGCAGGAATAGGTTGTTGGTAACCTCAAGAGAATGAGGTGAGGGGCGCCTGGGTGGCGCAGTCGGTTAAGCGTCCGACTTCAGCCAGGTCACGATCTCGCGGTCTGTGAGTTCGAGCCCCGCGTCAGGCTCTGGGCTGATGGCTCAGAGCCTGGAGCCTGTTTCCGATTCTGTGTCTCCCTCTCTCTCTGCCCCTCCCCCGTTCATGCTCTGTCTCTCTCTGTCCCCCCAAAAATAAATAAACTTTGAAAAACAAAAAAGAGAATGAGGTGATCCCATGCATTTGGTTAAATTTTAAAAAATACACTGGAAAGCTTCTCAAAGAGACAGAAACTGGAGGGGAGTTTAACCTCAAACACTAGCAGCTGTAAGAGTAAGCATTGCCATGTTGAGGCTTCCTGGCCTCAGAGTATTGCCCTCATGGCTAAGACTGCAGAAAACAGTGTGAGGACCTCCACATGCTTATTGGTTAAAGAGGTAGAAGGGTAGCTGGAAATCAGATGGGAAATCTTGAGAGCTTGACAGCTTAGGATTTAAAGTCAAATTCAGGGGGCGCCTGGGTGGCTCAGTTGGTTAAGCGGCCGACTTCGGCTCAGGTCATGATCTTGCGGTCCGTGAGTTCTAGCCCCGTGTCGGGCTCTGTGCGGACAGCTCAGAGACTGGAGCCCATTTCAGATTCTGTGTCTCCCTCTCTCTCTGCCCCTCCCCTGTTCATGCTCTGTCTCAAAAATAAATAAATGTTAAAAAAAATTTTTTTAAAAAGTCAAATTCAGAACATAACCTGGTAGACAGCTCGACTACAAAGGCACAGAGAGATCCTGGTGAAAGATCACAGCCACAAGGAGCAAAAAGATGCCAAGTTAATGATTTTCTTAAATGAGCATACTCCCTAAACGTGCATAGCTTGGGCAACAGAAGGCCTGAGGGGTTAAAGTCCAGAGCCCCAAACTGGAAAAGTAGCTGGAAATTAATAGCATCCCTAGAAGCAAGGAACTCACAGAGTGAGCCCTGTATCTTCCCAAGATACTCGGCTGATTATTATTTCTCACAGGGAAGAGGTACAAAGCCCAAACAAACAAACAAACAAACAAAAAAAGAAAAGTAGAAGAGGAAGGAAACAGAACAGGGCAGAGGTCTAAGTGAATGCACACAATGAAAAGACAACGTGCAGACTAGAAGAAAATCTCAATCAAGATACATCAATTGCTGGGCCATAAAACAAGTCTCATGGGATTTGGAAATAATGAAATATTGTAATATCTAAATATTGAAATATTTAGAAATAATGAAACACTGAAATAGGTTCTTTGTCCACAGAGGAATTAACTCAGAAATCAACCTAAACATAGTTAATATGCAAAAATTAAACAACTCACTGGAAAACACAACATATAAAAAAATTTCTAGGAGGTACATACAGTAGTGCGTAGAGGGTATTTATGACCTTAAATGCTGATACATGGAAACATAAAAGGTCACTAATCAATGTCTAATCCAAGGGTTAGCAAACACTTTCTTAAAAAGGCCAGATAGCAATTATTTTAGACTTTGTGGGCCATATGGTCACTGTTGCAACTCCTCAACTCTGTTATTGTAGCACAAAAGCAACTGTAGACAATACAAGAGAAGAATGACTATGACTGGATGCCAATAAAACTTTATCTACAGAAACAAACATTGGGCCATCTTGGGCCCATGGGCTACAATCTGCCAATCTCTGATTTCAAAGCTTTCCTCACTGGAAAATAAGAAGCAAAAATAAACTGAAATTAAGGGAAAGAAAGAACATAGATAATGACAGAATTCAATAAAATACAAAACAGGAAATAAAACCAAAAGCTTGTACTTTGAAAAAAAGTTGATACATTTCTAACCAGTAAAATCATGAAAGAAAGGGGAGAGAGAGAGAATTTACCAATTGCCAATATCAAAAAGTAAAGTGTGTGTGTGTTGGGGGAGGATCGTCAGAGAGCCTATAGGTGTTAAAAAGGTAATCGTTTAAAAAATATAAATAATTTGGGGCGCCTGGGTGGCTCAGGCAGTTAAGCGTCTGACTTCAGCTCAGGTCATGATCTCAAAGTTCATGAGTTCGAGCCTTGCGTCAGGCTCTGTGCTGACAGCATGGAGCCTGGAGCCTGCTTGAGATTCTGTGTCTCCCTCTTTCTCTGCTCCTCCCCTACTCACGCTCTGTCTCTGTCTCAAAAATATATAGGCATTAAAAATTTTTTTTTAAATATAAACAATTTATAGCCATAAATTCAACTATGTCAATAAAATGGACAAATTCTTTGCAAGACATAAGTTTTCAGAATTATTTAAGGAGAAATAGAAAACCAAAGTAGCACTACATCTATTTTTAAAATTGAACTCTTGGTAAAAAGGCTTCTGACTAAAAATTCCCCACTTAAATGGCTGCACCAGTGAATTCTATAAGAGTTTTGAAAGAAATAATCCAAGTATAAAAGATTAGTTTAACATCTGAAAGTCATACTAACCTACTAAAAACGAACAGCTATATGATCATGTCAATCGATGCAGAAAAATCATTTGACAGAATTCAACATTGATTTATGATAAAAAGTCCCAGCAAATTAGGAATAATAAGGAGCTTCCTAAACTTTATAATGGACATCGCTTAATGGTGGAAGATTTTCTTTTTCCCCCAACTGGGGACAAGACAAGGAAATCTTCTCTTACTACTTCTGTTAAACATTGTGCTTTAAGTCCGAGCCAATGCATTTCTGCAAGTAAAGAAAAATGAAAATCACACAGATTTTTAAAGACAGAATTAAAGGTTTTTCTAATCACCAGTGACATATTAGTATATGTGGAAAAATTCTAAGTAATCTATTTACAAGCTAGTCGAAATAAGATACGAATTTAGCAAGGTTGTAGGAAAAAGATATCCATATACAAATTGCATTTGAATACAACATCTCTCTATATCAGAGACGAAAAACTGAAAGTGGAAATGAGACGATGGCAGCTGTGAAGATTTTGTTTTTAGATGGGAGAAATAAGAGGAAGTTTTCTTACGGGTCTTATCCAATAGGGAGAGAGAAAGATTAACACAGAAATGAGAGGGAGAGGAGACAATTGCTGGGGCAACGCACTGGAGGCAGTGAGCATCTATCGAAGGAAGGAACTGCATAAAAGGTGACTGATTATCTTACGGATCATTTCACCTGGAATAAGAGGGAAGGTTTTTGTGGGGTTGGGCGTAGTGCAGACAGATGCTGGTGTGTGTGCAGATGCAGCCGGGGACCACTGTGGGATTTATTTTCTGATTGCTCTCCTTTCGTCAGTGAAGTCAGGAGCAAGAGCATCATCTGGCCGTGAAGACGGGAGAAAGAATTGTCAGAGTTCTGAAAGAAAGAGACAGAAGGTGGGAAATAGCTGAAGAGGAAGGAGAACCATAAGCTGGCATAAAGAATCATAATATGATATCTTGACCATGTTAAGGGCAATTCCTCGAGGTCATGGATTCAGGAGACCAGACATTAGTCTTCCTCAATCCACGTTCAGCTGCATGTAGATGTGGATTAGGCAGAAGTTTTACTGCGATCCGCACTGTCATTTGGCCAAGTAAGTACAAAGAATTGGAGGATATACACAAAGGTAGTGATTGATAGGGATTTTAAGGTGGTTATGGAGGGCAGAAAAGTCATCATGAAGTTGAAGGTCAGTCAAAGGTGGTAGGACTAATGGTTTGGAATTGGCAGAGTGGTCAAAGAAATATTGGGTAGGTTACTAAGAGGTATATATGCTGGCAGGATGGAAGGCAGTGATAAACAGTGGGACTTATGAAATTTTGATTTTGAGGGTGCATAGCATTGGTAATAAGAAATGAAGTGAGTGGACAAGACAGAGCAGGGGGCGCCTGGGTGGTGCAGTCGGTTAAGCGTCCGACTTCAGCCACTTCAGCCAGGTCACGATCTCACGGTCCGTGAGTTCGAGCCCCGCGTCAGGCTCTGGGCTGATGGCTCAGAGCCTGGAGCCTGTTTCCAATTCTGTGTCTCCCTCTCTCTCTGCTCCTCCCCCATTCATGCTCTGTCTCTCTCTGTCCCAAAAATAAATAAACGTTGAAAAAAAATTTAAAAAACAAGACAGAGCAGAAGACACAAAGGTAAGTTTATGAAATTCTGAAAAAGTGATCTATATATGACATATAAATTTTATATACATAAATGATATATATTATAAATGACCAAGAGTTAAAACAGAAATTGTTATTCTATTATGTTATATCCTAATATATATTGATATATACTTGTAAATACATATATAATACACAGGTTATTAAATGACCAAGAGTTAAGACAGAAATTATGTTA